>NC_046990.1:3973505-5173505 GCF_009769545.1 Cyclopterus lumpus
TCGGTGTAAGCTGATCAGATGGCATCGAGACAAAAGATGGAAAAACAGTGGGAACTTTACTAAATATTGTACATTTGTGATTGAGCTTATACATGTATTTAAACGTTTATTATGTTTGATTTACCTTTGGAATGGGTTGGAAAGACAGGGAGGTCCAGGTGAGTTAAATCAAGTGCTCCCTCTTCTTCTAATATAGTCTCTGATGGGCAACCAGAGTCTGTAGCCTGAGACAGAATCCAGTCATCCTCAAACACCTGGAGGAGGAGTAGGAGCAGGAGGAGGATGAAGAGTAGGACGAGGAGGAGGAGGAGGAGCTAAACTAAAATACTTTCTTCACCAACGTACATCAATTTACATTGGTGGAGAGAGAATTTAGTTCCTTTATTTAAGGAATAGTAATACCACTATCTCCTACACTCAAACATTTACTTAAATAAAGTACAGACATACTTTTGGTAAAAAGGTCCCATTAGTGTTATGTATAATTTTTTATATTACTGAAGCAGTTATTACTGGTGCATTAAACAGCATTGTTATAGTGTAGCAGGGTTTAGGATGAGCTCATTTTAATTACATCGTACGTTTGTGTATTATATTCTATGCGTGTCAAATTTGAGGAGGTTATCATATTTATGTAAAATCTGAGATGCAGTGGAGTAGATGTCAGGTCATTTTGGAAAGTTAAGTACAAGTACATTGAAATTGTATGTTGAGTACATGTTCTGTGTTACTTTCCATTACTGCTGAAGAAATGCGCATTTCATGCAAAGCTATTGATTTGAGTAAAATCAATGTGAGGAAAGAGGCCACAGTGCTGCTTCATTCCTCTAAAACACTAAATATGAATAAAAATGGAATCCCCTGACAAGCTTAAAGCTCCTTTTTTAAACGAGTAGTAGTTTATTAAATATTCACAAGTACTGTGAGTGAAGAAACGTTTTTGTAAAGAGCATGCCACCAATGGAGAGAGCTCAGGGTTATCCTGGGTCAGGATTTGAAGACTCTGTAGAGTTTGAAAGATATCCCCAGAACATGGTGGCACGTTTGAAAAACAATACACAATTTATCATAGCCAGAAACTGTAAAAACAGACATTATCGTCGGACTTTCAACTTTCTAGAGGCCCTTCAACCTATCATGGGTGACACCAAGACTAGCAACCCAATCCAAAATTTAAATTAGGTTTTAAATCAAAAACCCAATATTCTACATTTCTGGTTTGTTCTAACCAGATCATGTAAAACAACATTAAATGCTGCACTCCCCAGTGCAACTGGGAAGCCATGAATGACTTCTCAGAGACAGTCACCTGATTGGACACAGACTGACCTACAGGCTGTTTACACACAGCAGAGAGGCTGGAAGTACAGATTGCCTCAACTTTCTTTCTAATATTGGTAATACTTGTGGGGAAAAGGTTGCATATGTATAGATTCATATGTTGCCATTTCATTTCTAATATAAAAGAGATTTTTCACTTATTTCAGTGACAAACGAGGCCACAGTGAGTGAAATGTGATGCTTAGGGTTCAGAGGCAGGGACAGTATAAAGATACTTTTGAGTTGCATTATGGCAATTGTAGAATGACGTGAAGAATGACCCAGGGATTTAAAGTCAGCATAGTTGTTTATAAAAATGTGTGCATTATTAAATTAGTAGGCTACTCTGTAAGACTGAGTACTTTGAGATATCCTCTGACCTTGATGACTGTGAATCCTTAACGGCTATTGGGTTCAAAGCCTCCATCCTCATGTGTGTATGAACGCGGCTTCAGAGTGAGTGTGTATTTATATATTTGTAAAAGAAAGAAGAAACTCTGTACAACCATCTGCCTGTATTTGATCTTCACTCCACACCTCCTGTATATTTGCATCAGTGTGTATTGTCAGTGTGTGTATACCAGTCTCATGCTCAGCAGCCGCGTGTGCGTCCGTGTGATGTTGCTGTATACGAGGCTACAGCTCCGCAGCAGCTCCAGCAGGCGACTCTCCACACGCTGAGCATCAGCCGGTTCGCTGCGCTGGATCAAGGCCTCGCCGCGCTGCAGCAGGACGTTCACACGGCCCGAGTTCACACACACACACACACACACACACACACACACACACACACACACACACACACACACACACACACACACACACACACACACACACACACACACACACACACACACACACACACACACACACACACACACACACACACACACACACACACACACACACACACACACACACACACACACACACACACACACACACACACACACACACACACACACACACACACACACACACACACACACACACACACACACACACACACACACACACACGAGGTAGGCAAAAAGGGACCATGTATGTCGTTATCACACACACGTACACCACACACACACCTGCAGTCGCTTCAACTTTTCGCAGGTGTTTCCCGTCAGGTGATCCACCTCGGTCAAGCGGACGTCCAGTTCAGCCAACCGGAGAGCAAGCTCCTCCCTCTCTGCCTCAAACCCCTCCCACTCTGCGACAAAGTGCTGACGGCGCAAAGAAGAGGGGTACGCCATCTTCAAATAACTTTTGGACAGTTTGGAGACGCTTCAATATTTCTTTACAACTTCTTAAATTAAAAATGTTTTTTTTTAACTCTGACCTTCAACCGTTCAGTGATGGCTTCCAGTTTAGTGTTCACGTCGTCCCATCGTTGTCCGCAGTCCCTCGCCGACGCCAGAAGCCGAGCCTGCATGGTGCCCTGAAACAGCCGAGTCAGTGCTCGGTTCCTCTGGGTCAAACTGTCCAGCTGGACGAGCCGAGGCACGGCCTCGCAGCGCAGCCTCTGTACACACACACGAAAAGCTGAGGTAACAAAGACATAAAGCAGCTCATGCTTCCTCGTAGGACTTCGAAAATCCGCCCACTCAAAGCACCTGTACAGGTCTACATGTCATTCACCCTTTCACACACTGACGGCAGGAGCTATTCTTCAAGGTTCCACTTGCCCATCAGGACCAATCATTCATTCATACACTGGAGGCACAGCTTGCGGGAGAAATTTTAGGTTTCATTGGCCTATCCTGCCCGGTTACTGACTGTTCTCCTATATAGCAAGTGAGACCTTGTATGTGAGATCCAACAAGGCTCGGTACTAGACCCATTACTGTTCAATCTACTGTATAGACGCTGCCACTTGGTTCCATCATACAGACAAAACATGTAGTTTACCATCAATATGCTATAATGATACCCAATTATACATTTCACTTTCATGCGATAACCTCAGCTTTATGAATGACTAGTAGTGTAATGGACCACTGTCAATCCCCCCCCTCACAGTTCTGCATGCATGTGAACCGCAGATTAATTATAAGTTTAACGTTAACCATCACAGTGTGAAATAAAGTTTTACTGATGATCGTTATCCGCCAATATTCAGTAAATTATACCATCAGGACATTATTGATGCTTTTCTAGTTGCTGATGTCTCTCTCTTAATGATACATTATAAACAATCAATCCGTGTTTAAATCCATAGGAGAGCTAGTAACCTTATTACATTACATCATGATGCGTTCAGGCTCTGTTCGGTGAAAATGAGAATTGGGAGAAGTTAAATTATAACGTCATCATGGTGTGTTCACATGTAATCTCGTAAAATGTAGTGTTGGTGAGAAACTTGAATAAATCCAGTTGTTTAAAGCAGATGTTTTCACATTAATTATATATATATATATATTTATATATATATATATATATATATATATATATATATATATATATATAATGAGGTGAATTATGACCCGTTTACAATACCTCTACACAGCTTATAATACATAAATAAAATGACAAGATTTGTTTTAGTCCATAAAAATACAATATATATTATTTGTTTATTGTTTGAATTAGATAGAAAGATTAGAAGAAAGATATAGATGACTATAATAAGTGAAAAGAACATATTCTGAATACATCTCTGATCTGCTTACTGCTTCAGAACTCTCAGATACCACCCAACACAGAATCCCCGAGGACTGGCCGGGGCGCCGTGATCCGAGTCATTTCTGCATACCATGGCAATAAGCGCCAAACCTGAGGCTACCAGAATGACTGACAACTGCTCCTGACTCACTCTCTCCAACAGGAGCGGGATGAGAGGAAGTGGCAGAAAAGGCAGAAAGCAGCTTTCTTGGCCATAGCACATGTGCAAAGACATCCACCCTAAGGTTTATAGCAAGTAGGTCCCTCCCCAACTGGTCAAGCCCCAGCGGTGCCACCAGATCAGAAACAAACCCCGGCGCCTGCCTGGGCCAGGACGTCGCTGAACAACAACAACATCTGTGTACTTAGGCCATCCCTTGAAAGGTCAAACAAGAATATCTTGTTTTGAAGCAACCTTTGTCCTGAAAATATGCAACTTTAAGTGGATGGTGTTGAACCACTCACCCTGCAGCGATACCTTCAGTATGTTCTTCAGCTAGAGAACCCATGCAACTTCATCCAAGTCTTTGCCTTCAGAGAGGCATCCATAGTGAGACCTCGGAAAGCAATATCTACCAGATTGGTTGTGCAAGAGGCCTTACAGTTGACGATATTAGCCTTGGTGATGTGTCTGGTAGGCTATATTGCCTATTTAGTCTGTGTAAGACTTCAGAAGAACTAGGTAGGGGGATTCCTATGACTGCAACCAGGTATTTTCACACTGACACATATTTTGATATTGACAAAGATGTAAAAGACAAATGAGATGTAGTGAGAAGCCCAGGACTTTACACACTGGGACGTGATGAATAAAAAACACGAAAATGCTAAATACTCTTTTCAATAACAGGTGTGAATAGATTCCCACAAGCAGAGGACCAACTATACTGGGATTCTATTGACCCGGAGCAGGCAGTCGGGTCTGAGGTGAAAGAAGGTAAGAAGGTAAACAGAATTGCATTTGTATAGTGCCTTTCTAATCTTTAATCTAATCACACACACACACGCACACCGATGGAACCGCCTTCAGGATCAATTTGGGTTTTAGTATCTTTCCCGAGGACACTTTAACATGCTGACTGGACGCAGATTGGAAAGTGACCCACTCTACTTCTGAGATGGTTTAACCTTAAAAATATTAGTGTAATATTTGAGTTCTGTGGAAAAGTATTCATGGTTAAACCAACAGTTAAAAAAATAAATACACTGTCAATTAATCCCACGAAGAACAAAACGCCCCCGATGTGTGTGTGTAAAGGCCTTAGGAAGAAATCGGGGTGTGGCAAAAAAGGTTTATGTAAAATGTATATGTTCTTCAGGCTTCATATTTCCGTTAATGCAAAAATAATTTCCAATAAATCCTTTTAATGATTGGAGTCCGGGTAAAAAGATGAACTCACTCATTTTAACTTTAGTTTAATTTCTTCTCACCTCAAACTTCCTCATTACTTCCTTGGCAGTGACATGGGTAAGGTGGGCGGGGTGAGGGGAACCGACGGCCTGCTCGGCAAATCGCAGCCAGGTGTCCAGTTGGGCGTGTTCATTCATAAACTGTTGCCAGAGGAACCACCTCCTCTCCAATCTGGAAGGAAAGAGGAAGTAAACCACTAGAAAGACACTTTGTCCCTTCTGGCATCGAGAGTGATGACTAAAACACTATCGACGTGCTTTTGAAAAACTTTGCCGCAAACTTCCAAATAGGTGTTATTTGGATAAACTGATCACATACTCTTTGGACAATCTAAATGGTAGTCTGTGTCCCCAAACTACCATTCATATAGCTGAATCTGATTGAAAAAGTATCGTCTTTCATTGACTAATGGTCATATCATGTTTGTGTCTAATTGATCCCCCTCAGTTATTTTCCTATAGAAAAATTGTAAAAACAACAACATTATTGGATTAATACATGTGACTATGTGTGTGTTGTTCTTTGAAAACAATGGACTGGAATGTAGTGTGTGTGTGTGTGTGTGTGTGTGTGTGTGTGTGTGTGTGTGTGTGTGTGTGTGTGTGTGTGTGTGTGTGTGTGTGTGTGTGTGTGTGTGTGTAGCTATCCAAAGTACTGAATTGCCGAATAGTTGACTATTCGGCGTACTCTTGGAACATACTAACACTTAACAGCTTTGAAGCTTTTAAGATTTTTAAGCCTAAAAACAGCTTCTTGGCAGGCGAAGGATGATAAAGCTGGAAACGCTAAGACAGTTAATCACACCTTTGCTTTAAAACTGGAGAAAGATTACAAAATGACGCAATGCGGAATCGCCCCAGTTCAGGCAAAGAATAAGGTGAATAATGAGCCACGATGAAGGCCGATTCATCAGGTTCTGGTCCAGAAGTAAGGGAACTTATAATAATACTCATTCATTACATTTGTCTAGACGGGGATAGTAGTTCTTTGTTTTCTTTCTTCTCTAAATGATGTAGTTGTGTTTTTACCTTGAACAAACACTGTTTCCCATAAGCCCTACACCATTCAGTTTATACAGTGGAGTGTCTGTGGTTAGTCAAAATAAGTCAGCAGGACAAATGGGACAGAAAGGAGCACACCTTTGGGAGGCGGCAGAGATTAAAGCTACATAGTTGGAAAGATGACAGAAGAGAGCGTGGGTGGACATTATGAATATGCAACTTATGATTATGTAAGTATGTGCGCTGTCGCATACATTTTCATTGGAGCTGTAGCTTTTTGTAAGCCCATTTTCACTCCCGTAAAAATCCTAAAAAGGTTTACATTCTAATATCAAGTGGAGAGCAGTAGTAGACTCATTCAACTTCACACACAGATAGTAAAGCTCAGTAACATTAAACCACAGAACCAGTTCCCACAAGAAGCTCCATAATACAAGAGATGTCAGGACAACAGCAACTGGTAACAACGGCGGACGCTCACTGTCCACATCCCTGAGGTTCTTCATCTTGGCTCCAGCTGCCGTCCGCTTGCTGGGTTTCCTCTCCATTCAGCTCCAGTGGATAGGAGGCGGGATGAATAGGAGACTCTGACAGATCCAGGAACTGCTCCATATCCCTCACTTCCTGTCCACTTCCCTCAGTGGTGGGGATGGCATCACCATGGCGCTCTGAAGGTGGGAATCCAGGCATCCTGACATCACGTGACCGCTACCTGTTGAGAGATCTGTGTGTCTGATCACAAAGCAATTTTATTCAATGTGGTTTTATCCCAACTTCCCACAAATCACAGTACACCTGTTCGTTGCCGGGTTTTTAACTCCATTTCTGCTAGCAAATTTTCAGAGCGTTTTACTGCTGCTTCTTTAACTGCTTTTAGTCCACATTCTGATACAGAGGAGCTGGTCTCTCTTTTTAATCACACCTGTCAGACTGTCCTGGACTCTGTTGCCCCCTACAAGGTCAACAAGTTAAACAGAACACCACAGCCCTGGCTAAATGAATCCACCAAAGAACTTAAGAGAGACTGTAGGAGAAAGGAAAGAAAATGGAGAAAAAAAACTGCCCTACATGTATTTTATGATATTTGGAAAGAGACAATGAATAACTATCAAAAAGGCAGTTAAAGAATCAAGAACCTCCTTCTCCAATTTAATTCTAGACTCATTCAAACCCCAGAGTCTTATTCAAGGTCAGAGACACGGTCATAAACCCCTCCACCTGTCATTTTATTGATGCCTCACAAGAGGTGTGTGAGAAGTTTAAACATTTTAATAATAAGGTAAATGAAATAAGACAACAAATTACCTCCCCAAACCACGTTGTACATGTCAGTAGGGACATTCAAAACTATTTTAGTTATTTTCAACCTGTATCATTGCCCTTTTTATCCCAACTTATATCACAAATCAGCCACATGCAGCCTTGATTTTATTCCTACTAAATTTCTCAGAGGTTATTGGCACTGTAGGGCCCAGTATTTTATTAATTATAAATAGCTCCTTAGCAAGTGGTACTTTCCCATCGATTTTTAAACATGCAATCGTACAACCTCTTTTAAAGAAACCTAAGCTTGATCCCTCTGTTGTTTCCAATTTTAGGCCAATTTCAAAACTTCCATTTTTATCAAAGGTTTTAGAAAAAGTGGTCTCAACACAACTCCTAGAGTTTATGAATCATAATAATATATGAGAAATTTCAGTCAGGTTTCAGAGCACTTCATAGCACAGAAACTGCCCTCAAGGTAACTAATGACCTCCTTTTAGCAGCAGACAGGGGGGAGAGCACCGTTTTAATTCTTTTAGAAACTTAGTGCAGCTTTTGATACTGTAGATCACATCATTTTAATCGATCGCCTCAAAACCTGGGTTGGCATCAAGGACACTGCACTTGGCTGGTTTTATTCTTACCTTTTAGAAAGATCATACACGGTCACCATAGGTAATCACTCATCTTCCACGACTCACATTACCTGTGGTGTACCACAAGGTTCAATTTTAGGTCCACTTTTATTTTCTATCTACATGCTTCCACTCGGCCAAATACTCCAGCGACACAACATATCTTTTCATTGCTATGCAGACACACAGATATACCTTCCGCTGAGACCTGGTGACCCAGAGAGCCTGGCTGCTGTCTTAAAATTTTCTTCAACTCAATAACTCCAAATCAGAAGTCATATTATTCAGTTCCCCAAGCAATAACACCAGTCTGATCAGGAGTGAACTCGGTCCCCTGGCTGCTTATTTAAAACCTGTTGCCAGAAACGTGGGTGTAATGTTTGACTCAATTAAATTTTGAAATCACAGATCAAAAGATCTTTCAATTAAGAATAATCTAAAAAAAAAATCAAACCCATACTGTCACGCTCAGACCTGGAAAAAGTCATTCATGCACTCATTTTCTCCCGACTAGACTACTGCAACTCCCTCCTTTCCGGCATAAATCAAAAATTCATCTCCTGCCTCCAACTAGTCCAGAATGCAGCAGCTAGGCTTTTGACTGGTTTTAACAGACAACATCACATTACTCCAGTCCTGGCCTCTCTCCACTGGCTCCCTGTTCATTTTAGAATTGATTTAAGATTTTGCTGATCACTTAAAGCACGCCTGGGTCTGGCCCCAAGCTACATCGTTGAAATGTTAGCCCCATATGAGCCAGCTCGCAGCCTTAGATCCGGTGGGGCCCTTCCAAAGTCAAGGCTTAAATCAAAGGGGTGACCGTGCTTTTGCCATGAGAGGCCCTCGACCTTGGAACGACCTACCTGAGGGGATAAGGCTTGCAGAACAGCTTTATTTTGTATTTTTATATTCCATTATTGTGTTCATTGCCTATATGGCATGGTCTCCTTTGCCTCCTGTATTTTCTGAAATGTTTACTTTTATTGACATTATGTTTTGCCTTGCTTCTATTTAGAGCACTTTGTAAAACCTGTTTTTAAAAAGGTGCTATATAGTTGTTATTATTATTTTTAGGAGAAAGAAATTCCCCTTAAAAAGACACTATTTGAACACAATGTCCATTGTGTGTATAATTACAAGCACTTGTACATATGTGTAATTACGACAGTAATCATAACGCATTATATGACTTATCAGGTCAAGTATTATACCATTTCATAATTGCTGATCAATCACTGGCATTTCATTTTGCAAGGATTTCCATAGTTCACTTTTCCAATATTTTAGTGTTTTTCTTTCATTGAAGTAATGATAGTTCACTTTACTCAAGTCAAACAATGAGCCCTTAGAGTAACTTACAATCACATAAAATATTGTAACTAATTAAAATTATCAAAAGATCACAATGTAAGGAAACTATAGGAATTTAATAAAAATAAAAAGTATTATGCTACTCGACTTAGTCATTATATAATGCATCATGATGGGTTAGGATTATTTTTTATAAAGCATAATGGACGTTCATTAGTGCTTATAACCATACATACACGTATAATACAGTGGTATAAGCCGATTATTAAGCAGATTTCTCTGACAACACCAAGGAACATTCCTTGTTTGTGAAAACCGGCTTGGCAATAAACCAGATACAAAATGTAATTATCCTACTAACGAGTTTGAGTCCACATTCCTGTAGTGGCAAAGAGTAACACACACACACACACACACACACACACACACACACACACACACACACACACACACACACACACACACACACACACACACACACACACACACACACACACACACACACACACACACACACACACACACACACACACACACACACACACACACACACACACACACACACACACACACACACACACACACACACACACACAGAGTGTAATTATCTTCTGATTTACAGGCGCAGCCGGTGATCACGCACTCGACAACCCTCAGGCTCGATCTCCGAGCCGGCTCAGGTTGGAAACGCATCTCGTCGGCCATCCGTCCAAACAACTATGAATCCAAAATGGCAGATTCAGAATGACTTCTGAAAAATCACAGAGACTATCCTGAACGGCAGTAAAGTTGAGAAGACATCTTCCCGCCTTCTTCAACCCCCTCTGCAGTAGCTCATTTTGAATATCAATATAGCAGCCAATTACACACAGTAACGCTGGTGTGTCATCAGCATGTATTTTATGTTTTTACAGTTTGCAAATGACTCATCCGTCATTAAATAGTGACATGAGGCCAGAGAGAGTTTAACCAGACTGGTCTTTCCAACTGGAAAGAGATGGACAGAGAAAGAGAGATATTTAGCCATTTTCTTGTTGTGAGTGAGAGTGTTTCAGGGCTGATGGAGATCCTTACAACAACAACAAAACATCTGCGTGGTTGCACAATGTTTTTGTCTATATAAAGTCAAGAAATGACGCAAGAAACACTAACTATGTGTAAAAAGTATTTGAAAACTTAAGACCCCGACGGGGAAGAAAAGAAATAACAACGTACATGAATATGTACTCATGCCAACATCATTAGGCAAACTCAAAAGTAAATGAGAAGAAAGATCTTGAACGAAGTTACAAGCTTCCACAAAGTCAGTGGTCTAGTGGAAGCTGTGGGTGGAGCAGGCGGAGGACATTCAGTACCAGGGAACAACAAAGAGATTACATAATCTACACACTTCAAGATACTACGTTTAGTCGGGCATGAATTACAGAAGAAACATCTAGATTTCTATTGTCTGTGCATGCACTGCACAGACAATAGTTATGAGGCTAAAACTTCGGCCCTGCATCACTGAGAGGACAGATAGATCCTACTCACTGTCTGCATCAGTATCGTTATTGGCCATAGAATAAAATGTGATAGAATAAGACAATTTTTTTAATATTCCTGTGTATAGAAGAAATATTATACACCAACCAACATCCAAATGTTGAGGCTGGTCTCATCCAGCATTTGTAGCAATACCTACAAAGATTTGTAGGTGTATACCTTACTGGCTTTCCCTTTAACAAAATCACCCAAACATTTGTCCTTTTTAATAGTCCAAATGGAAAAGTAAACTTTAAAAAGATGGATAGAAGATATCTCTTTACCGAAGTCGTTCTGTTGGCTAACCCTAACAAAATATTTCACGATCTTTCCCTCAACCTAACCGAGCAGTGTTGTTGCCCAACTGAGAAGGTTTCTGAGAAGGCCAGTTTATTTTGAAAAGGCCGTTGAACCCTTTGGCTGAGCTACGAGCCAGAAAGCCAGCGTTAGCGAGCAAGCTAGAAAGTCAACATTGCGTAGGAGTTGACAAATGGTAAATATAATGTGATAGTATGTTACACAACAATACTAACTAGCAATCAAACCTCACCAATGTCCCCAAATAAATATCAAGATCTGTTTTTCATGAACAAATGAGAGGTCACGGCTTAAAGTAGCAAATGGCACATTGGACATGAGAGACAATGTGTCAGTAGGTTCAGAGGGCAGTGCTTCTCCCAGTCCTCTAGTGTTGGAGGACGAGGACCTGAAGATCAGCAAATGTTCTCTTTTGTTCATTCAATGTAGCCAGCACATTCCTTTGAACGGAGAACAGACTTGGATACAGCGTCGGAAATACACAAGGGCAAAGGGCAAAACTGCCCCTAAGAAATATAATTTAGCCCCCGATATCACTAGGAGAGAGGCAAAAAATGCCCCCATAATTTCCTCTAATAATTATGATAATTTAATGAACTTGTCAAAAACATCGTAGTCCTGACCCGGTCCAGTTGCCATATCATGTTTTCAGAGCTGCCAACTCTCACGGTTTCGGTGTGTGACACACGCATTTACATGTTTTCACACGCACTCACGCCACACAACCAATTTCTCACGGCAAAAAAAAATTCTGATTTTGGGCAGAGTGGGAGGTCTGTACCCGAGACACGTTCGTACCTTTTCAGACTCCCCGACGATAGGTGGCGCTAAGGAGCGCATCTCTAACCCTATTCGCTGCATAGACATCCTATTTATCCCAAAGAGTTGGCAACAGAAGAAGATTTTCAAAGAGACACTCTGGAGGAGCAGAGACTAACTCTCTTAAACTTAGAGACTACGGTATGTTAACTCTCAAACTTTAAATCTTGAAAGAAATGATTTGTTGTGTTTTGTGCGTGTGATTTTGTGTGGTGAATGTAAACTCAGCTGTCATAACAAGCAGCAGGAGAGCACCTTGTTAACCTCTTGGTATACTGCATGCTCAAAACATCATCCATCCATCCATCCATTATCACCCGCTTATCCGGGGTCGGGTCGCGGTGACAGCAGGTTCAGCAGGCCGACCCAGGCTTCCCTCTCACCCGCAACACTTTCCAGCTCATTCTGGGGGATCCCGAGGCGTTCCAAGGCCAGCCGGGAGATATAATCCCTCCAGCGTGTCCTCGGTCTTACCCGGGGCCTCCTACCAGTTGGACGTGCCCGGAAAACCTCTAATGGGAGGCGTCCAGGAGGCATCCTGACTAGATGCCCGAACCACCTCAGCTGACTCCTTTCGACACGAAGGAGCAGCGACTCGACTCCAAGCTCCCCCCTGATGTCTGAGCTCCTTACCCTATCTCTAAGGCTGAGCCCGGCCACCCTACGGAGGAAGCTCATTTCGGCCGCTTGTATCCGAGATCTCGTTCTTTCGGTCACGACCCGATGCTCAAAACATCATAGAATTGTTTATTAAGGCTGCTCACATAGCATTTATCATGTTATTTACAGGCCAAAGAAAAGGACCCTCTCAATCATTTTCCAAACAGCACTTTGAACAGGTAAGATGTATTCCAAAGAATTTAACATAAAGACAGGAAATGTGTGCAATAGAATTAGGCATGTTTTTGTAAGGTAGCAAAGATGTCTCGTAAAAGACCTTTGCCAGGCCGAGGACAAAAGCAAAATGTATTATATTATTTAAAGAACCAACCACTGTCAGAACAGCGAGAACAATTTATAGAAACAGACAGAGGAGCAACACACAGGACAGAGACAGATATGGACAGCTTCTGGGCTGGAATGGCAACAAGGAAACATAAGGTATACATTTTTTTTGGCAGGTGTGGCTTGACTACATCCGTTGCTTTTATTGATGCATGCATATATTGTGTCATACATGATGCAAACTATGCATGTTGTATCTGAAGTTTGTTACAGTATACTTACAGTAATAATGAAAACAAAATATGGTATGTTTTTCCATTTTGTTCTTGGTTCATTTTCAATAGGTGACAGGAGCCAAAGAATTTCAGAGGCTTGCTGCCGTCGCCCCATTCAAATGCAGATGCTGAGAGGGTGTTTTCAATTGTGGGACTAAATAAAACAAAGACCAGAAATAACCTGGCATTGGATGGCACCCTGTCCTCCATCATGGCCATAAAGATGGCCGACCTGGAGCCCTGCCTCAGCGGTCATCAAGGCCTCCAAGAAGGCCACAGGCCAGTACAACCTTGTCCACAAACCGTAACAAATTCTGATACCTCCTTTTTTGTTATTTTATTTATGTGTTGAACCATTGTTTTGGTTAAAAAGGCTACTGTTTGCTTAAACGGTAGCCTTTTAAACCAAATTTAAATGTATTTATTTGTTGCACTTTTTTTTTCATAATGAAAAATATTTCTCCCTAACTAATCGTGTCATTTTTTGCTCTTAAGAATACAATTATTAGCAATATAGGTTAGGTTTCAGTTAAGAATTAGTTGAATGCCATTGTAATCAAAATGTCAATCAACCTACCTTGGTCAAATCTTAAACACGGGTCTATTAATTAGGCTATATTGTGGTACACAGACAGTCATTGAGGCACAACAATAGTTTTCTGGTTGAATGTTCAGCTCAAGTCTAGAAGGCCCTGAAAGTCATGAGCAGATGAACATGAATCAGAATAAGTTCAGGTATTACACATCTTTAGCATACCACCCAAAAATCCACTAGAATGCATGAAATAACATCTACTTAAACCAAAATTTCCTGGAGGCGGACCACCATGTCTTTGCTTCACAGAATGTAACCAATGTTGTCCATCTCCAGTATGCCCTATCAACGACTATGGGCCCCACAAACGACCAGAATGCAGGGCACAACATGGGTACAACGCCAAATTAATTCCAATTTCCTGATATTTGAGCCACCAACGTGTGTGGCTGCGTGCGCGGCAACATTTTGGTCACCCCCGACAAAATCTCACTCCAAGGTTTTTTGAAAAGTTGGCAGCTCTGTGTTTTGGATTTTCGCCTCGATGTTGCGTGTGCGTGATGAACCGAATGGAGCGCTTCTTGATCTCCTGTGAGTGTGAGGAGAAATTTTCATCGTCAACCCAGCACAGGTTGAATTCTTCTGCGGACTTCATCAAGGGGAGCGACAACGTCAAGAAATACGTGGCTATCGCCTACGGTAAGTGATAACTAGTAGTAATTATTTTGAACTTATTTAGTTCGCTTTAGCTAGCTAACGTTAGTTAGCTCTGATAGTTCATTAGCTACAAAGGCTTGCTTGCTAGCTAGCTAACGTTAGCCAGAGTGCAGTCACATCCTCATAAAAGGACAAGACTGCAGTTGACTGGGGGTTTCAAGGGTTAAATGTTTAGATTAAATCCCTTATCACATGTAACATACTATTGTTGTTTTGTTTGTTCAAATCTCAACACAGTGGAATACCTAATGATGATCTCACTGGAGGGACCAGAAGAAGAAGATGCAGCTGCGTGTGTAGAATCTGCTGTGAGAAGAAAGCCAGGCGGCCTCACATAAAACCCTCTGGGCAAGGCAGCAGGTCAGACCAGCAACTTCTCCAATAGCTGGCAGTGACACAGATGACGATGATGAACTGGTGCTATTTGACAAATAAGCCACTCATATGTATATGTACATATTTATTATTTGTCAACACTGTACATATAATTTAATATTTGTTTTCATTTTCTGAAAAATTGGTTGTAAATTGAATGTAATTAATCTATGTATAGCCCTTTTATTGTGTTTTTTTTTAAATTGTTATACATGTTATAATATATATAAAAAAGTTATAATTGTTAATAGTTTAAAAAAAAAAAAATAAATAACCACAAAGAAATAAGAATAAAATGTAATATGATTGTCTGATTTCAGTTTTTTTGTTAAAAGAAATCTAAGAAAACACTTTGAATCTGTAGACTACTGCCTAATAGTCTTATTATTGTCATTTGATGACGGTTGTTCATATACTGTAAGCCTAAGTAAGTATATTTATTATTTTGAATAAAGGTTGAATGTTATTTCACAAGTTTCAAAGAGTGCCCCCAATTTTTTTATAAATGCCCCCGGATTTCAGTCATCCATCCATCCATTATCACCCGCTTATCCGGGGTCGGGTCGCGGTGGCAGCAGGTTCAGCAGGCCGACCCAGGCTTCCCTCTCACCCGCAGCACTTTCCAGCTCATTCTGGGGGATCCCGAGGCGTTCCAAGGCCAGCCGGGAGATATAATCCCTCCAGCGTGTCCTCGGTCTTCCCCGGGGCCTCCTACCAGTTGGACGTGCCCGGAAAACCTCTAATGGGAGGCGTCCAGGAGGCATCCTAACTAGATGCCCGAACCACCTCAGCTGACTCCTTTCGACACGAAGGAGCAGCGACTCGACTCCAAGCTCCCCCCTGATGTCCGAGCTCCTTACCCTATCTCTAAGGCTGAGCCCGGCCACCCTACGGAGGAAGCTCATTTCGGCCGCTTGTATCCGAGATCTCGTTCTTTCGGTCACGACCCAGAGTTCGTGACCATAGGTGAGGGTTGGAACGTAGACCGACCAGTAAATGGAGAGCTTTGCCTTCCGGCTCAGCTCCCTCTTCACTAAGACGGACCGGTACAGCGCCTGTTTTACTGCTGCAGCCGCACCGATCCGCCTATCGATCTCCCGCTCCACCTTACCCTCACTCGTGAACAAGACCCCGAGATACTTGAACTCCTTCGCTTGGGGTAGGCAGTTTGCCCCCACCTGGAGGGAGCAATCCGCCGGTTTCCGGCAGAGCACCATGGCCTCAGATTTGGAGGTGCTAACTCTCATCCCTGCCGCTTCGCACTCGGCTGCAAAACGCCCCAGTGAATGCTGGAGGTCACGGTCCGAGGAGGCAAACAGGACCACATCATCCGCAAACAGCAGAGAGGCGATCCCGAGACTCCCGAACCGGATCCTCTCCGCCCCCTGGCTGCGCCTAGATATCCTGTCCATGAAGGTCACGAACAGGACCGGTGATAAAGGGCAGCCCTGGCGGAGGCCAACACCCACCGGGAACGTGTCTGACTTACTACCGAGGAGACGAACACAGCTCCTACTGCAGGCATACAGAGACCGGATGGCCCGTGCCAACGGGTCCGGCACCCCATACTCCCGCAGCACCCCCCACAAAAACCCCCGAGGGACCCGGTCGAAAGCCTTCTCCAGGTCTACAAAGCACATGTAAACTGGTTGGGCAAACTCCCAGGACCCCTCCAGTAATCTTGCGAGGGTAAAGAGCTGGTCCACTGTTCCACGACCGGGACGGAATCCGCACTGTTCGTCCTGAATCTGAGGTTCGACAAGCGGTCGGAGCCTCCTCTCCAGCACCCTGGCATAAGCTTTTCCCGGGAGGCTGAGCAGTGTGATACCTCGATAGTTCGAGCACACTCTCCGGTCCCCCTTCTTGAAGATGGGAACCACCACCCCGGTCTGCCAGTCCATGGGCACTGTTCCCGACCCCCATGCGACACTGAAAAGGCGTGTCAACCAAGACAGCCCAACAATGTCCAGCGCTTTCAGCATCTCAGGGCGGATCTCATCCACCCCTGGCGCCTTGCCACCAAGGAGCTTTTTGACTACCTTAGCGACCTCTGCCAGGGATATGGGTGAATCCACCCCAAAGTCTTCCGGCGCTGCCCCCTCTCCGGGGGACATGTTGGCCGGGTTTAGGAGTTCCTCAAAGTGCTCTTTCCACCGCCCGACGATGTCCCCAGTCCGGGTCAGCAGTTCCCCCCCCCTGCTGAGAACAGCCTGGGGTAGACCCTGCTTTCCCTTCCTGAGCCGTCGGATGGTTTGCCAGAACTTCCTTGAGGCCAACCGAAAGTCCTTCTCCATGGCCTCCCCGAACTCCTCCCATGCCCGAGTTTTAGCCTCCGCGACCATCGTCGCTGCAGCCCTTTTGGCCCGCCGGTACCCGTCAGCTGCTTCAGGAGACCCCTGGGCCAGCCAGGCCCGAAAGGCCTCCTTCTTCAGTTTGACGGCTACCCTCACCCCCGGTGTCCACCACCGGGTTCTAGGGTTGCCGCCACGACAGGCACCGATGACCTTCCGGCCACAGCCCCGAGCAGCCGCGTCCACAATAGAGGCTTTGAACAAGATCCACTCGGATTCCATGTCCCCAGCCTCCCTCGGGATTTGTGAGAAGTTCTTCCGGAGGTGGGAGTTGAAGACCTCCCGGACAGGATCCTCTGCCAGACGTTCCCAGTTCACCCTCACTACACGTTTGGGCTTGCCAGGTCTCTCTAGCCGAGTCCCCCGCCATCTGATCCAACTCACCACCAGGTGGTGATCAGTTGACAGCTCTGCTCCTCTCTTCACCCGAGTGTCCAAGACATACGGCCGCAGATCAGATGATACGATTACAAAGTCGATCATTGATCTCCGGCCTAAGGTGTTCTGGTACCAGGTACACTTATGAGCCACCTTATGTTCGAACATGGTGTTCGTTATGGACAAACTGTGGCTAGCACAGAAGTCCAACAACAAAACACCATTCGGGTTCAGATCGGGCAAGCCGTTCCTCCCAATCACGCCCCGCCAGGTTTCTCTGTCATTGCCCACGTGAGCGTTGAAGTCTCCCAGGAGAACTATGGAGTCGGCAGGCGGCGCCCTTTCCAGGACCCCTCCCACCGACTCCAAGAAGGCCGGATACTCCGAAATGCTGTTCGGTGCATAAGCACAAACAACAGTCAGAGCCTTACTCCCCGCAACCCGTAGGCGCAGGGAGGCGACCCTCTCGTTCCCCGGGGAAAACTCCAACACAGCGGCGCTCAGCCGGGGGCTCGTGAGTATCCCCACTCCCGCCCGGCGCCTCTCACCCTGGGCAACTCCAGAAAAGGACAAAGTCCAACCCTTCTCCAGGAGCTTGGTTCCAGAGCCCATGCTGTGCGTGGAGGTGAGCCCAACTATATCTAGCTGGTACCGCTCCACCTCCTGCACCAGCTCCGGCTCTTTCCCCGCTAGTGAGGTGACGTTCCACGTCCCTAGAGCTAGTCTATGCTGCCGGCGATCGGCCCGCCCAGGTCTCCCGCCTGGCCCTCCGCCCGGTCTACATAGCACCCGACCCCGATAATTCACCCTGCGGGTGGTGGGTCCACAGGGTGACAGCTGCTCCATGTTGTTCTTTCGGGCTGAGCCCGACCGGGCCCCATGGGCGAAAGCCCGGCCACCAGACGCTCGCCGACGAGCTCCCCTCCTGGGTCTGGCTCCGGGAGGGTGCCCCGGTTTCCCTTGTCCGGGCAAGGTGGCTACAATCCGTGGGCTGCTATTCATCAGGGTTTATTGGGATTTCAGTCAGTGGGATCAAAAATTGCCCCGAAATTCTTTTTAAATTTCCTACCCTGCTTGGATAGATGTCCATTATCAGGAATTAATAGACACCCTGCAACCAGAATCCAGTAATAGCCTAGACCATGGTATACTTTTTATGAATCAACATAATAGTTCATTAGAAGGTCCAGTATGTAGGAGAGAGAGAGAGAGAGAGAGAGAGAGAGAGAGAGAACCTTTATCTGTTGATGAGTCACCAGCTGCAGCTCAGGGCTAAACAACACTCTGAAACTGCCGTTTGAACCTCATAGGTTACAAGACCACAGGGCACACTAACAAGGTGTGTGTGAACTAAGTGCATATAGAGACAATTAATGCTTCATCATCCTTGCAAAAAGAATTCAACTCACCACGTAAAAGGTGAAAACTTCTAGGTGTCTAGCTGGCTGCAGAGTAGTTATTTGTGTTGTGGAATTTATGGCATTTTTAATGCCTTGAACTTTGTCATTAAAGAATATTGCAAACTTATTACACTTAGATATAGAAATGAAACACTATCAACATGTGTGCATTTTGGAAGTTGCAATCTCTCCCAACTCAACATGCAGCAGGAATCCACAAAGTCTACAGTGCGAGTCTGTGACGTTAACTAATCTAGCAGTCAAAAATATTCTTTAGCATGCATATAGTTGTTATGGTGTGTATGGGAGATGTCAAGACAGACCAGAGTTCACAGGCTGCAGTGTGTACCAGTGCAGACCTGCTACAATCTGACGAGGGGAAAAATATTTGTTAATTTAATGATCTGAAAATAGGAATGTTGCATGTTATTGAAAGAGCGTTACAGTAGCCGGTAGTTGGACTGTTACCTTTGGAATGAGACATCAGAATCAGAATCAGCATCAGCTTTATTGGCCATGTATGTGTGCACATACATGGAATTTGACTCCGGTTACACGTACGCTCTCGTTGCACATACATTTAAAATTACAAATAACAGGAGACACAGTGAGACGTATTGGTGATCCAAGCAGAGCTCTGCACCGGCTCCGTGTATTATGTAGGTTGCTGCAGCAGAATGCAAGACAAGCCATGGACCGTAACAACAGGTCTGTGTCTGGTGTATACCTTGCCATGGGTAGGCCACATTTGAATTAGGAGACAGAGACTGGGATCACACACACATCTTAATTTACATCTGCTGAATTAAAGCAGGATTATAACTATTCAAACAATCAAATATTAGAGAAACTTATCACGTCCTAAACTAAAGGATGTCCAAAAATGCAAAACAATTAAGCCTCCCATTACAGACTAACTCTGAATACAGATCACACACACCGTTATTACAACTACATTTTACCACACACACACACACACACACACACACACACACACACACACACACACACACACACACACACACACACACACACACACACACACACACACACACACACACACACACACACACACACACACACACACACACACACACACACACACACACACACACACACACACACACACACACACACACACACACACACACACACACACACACACACACACACACACACACACACACACACACACACACACACACACACACACACACACACACACACACACACACACACACACACACACACACACACACGTCTTGTGACATCGCCTGTCGGTGTGTGTGATCAGCTATTGACTTCAGTGACAGCAAACTGTCTGGCGGGACCAACAGCCGGCTGAGTCTCAACAGTGTCACATCAATCGCTCCTCTTATCTTGTTTCTCCTAAACAGCAAAACAGCTGACTGGAAAATAGGATCTGAAAAACATTTCCACTGTTTCAGATATTCATTTATTTTTCTTTTATTAAAGCTGCCGTGTGTCATTGTAACCGCCGTGTGTCATCAGAACAATTGATTTGGTTCACATCTGGAGGGGAATCTGCTGGACTGCTTAAAAGGCACAGACAGGAAGAGGGCACTGTTCAACTACAGCGCAAAGAGAGCTGAATATTGGGCTGTGTAGGAGACAGCAGATGGTGGATGTAAAGCAATATTCCACTAAAGGAATATATTATAACTTAACTTATAACTTTGCATGTATAGACCCTTCTACAGCCGACATCAACTAAAATATGCGCGTGCATACCGGCAACAGAAATGGTGTTTCGCCACAGAGTTAGAAAAGTTTTAAACTTTGGATTAAAACTGTTACCAGCATCAAAATGTCAAAATTGATATTCCAACAGCAGACTAAAGTTATAAAGAACTCAGACAGCAATACGCTACAAGCTATTAATTGTAATTAGTCATTTTTCGCTGGCATTACATCACAAATACATGTGGCCACTAAAAATTGGCTACCTAGCTAAAGTATTTTAGCCACTCCAATAGCGCACGGGTCTGGAAAGGGACATTTTTAGGTTGCATTTTTCCATCTTTTGTGGTTAATATCATTGCATACAAGCTTATTGCACTCCGCCATACTTCCTCACACGTTTAACTCATTTCAATTGTCTTAACACCAGTCAACTTTGGTTTCTTTTCGGCATGACCACAATTGTTCTTTATTTTAACTCAAACTGTGATCTTTCCCGGGCCCTGATCAAGTCGTGTTTGAATTCAACCAAACCTTAACGCAATTCAATTATATTTGTATAGCCCTATAATCCAAATCAACTATTTTGCGACAGAGGGCTTTACAATCTGTACAACATGCAACCTCCTTTCTAAGGTTCCTGGCATTTGAAAAGGAAAAACCCTTAAAACATCAAAAGAAAACCCTTGAACAAGGGGAAAAGGGAAAAGAAACCCGATGGAGAGCAACAGAGGATGGGCAGAAGTACATTGGATGTCATGTGACCAGAATGAACAACATAACAGAGTTATAACACTTTTAATGCATATGCCAGAAATTATTCATATAGAGAGTAGTAATAGCAGTAGTAGCACTTATAATAGCAGAAACAATAATGGAAAAACTACTAATCAGATATTTTAGTATGTATGATATAAATAATAAAAGCATTGATAGTGATGGGTATGCAACTAATGACGACAACAATAGTAGCAATGCGTGTCAGGCTCCACCACGGCAGGTACACCACCATGGGAACATGCAAGGTCAAAAGTACCTCCTCAGGTACACTCAGGACAAAAGTATTTGTCTATCAAGGTCAGGGATTAAAAACATCCCCTTGAGAAACTTTTAAAATTATATTTTAAGTAATAAAAAGCTTCACTATAATAACACAAGCATGATCATCACCGCCTTTCTAACAGTATATGTTGTCCTTTTTCATGATTTCTTTACCTTGTTGTTTTCTGTCCTTTAGTCTGATACACAGAAGTAGAACATGGGCTTATGTTACAGGCATGCCACTGCCTCAACAGCCTTTTTTAAAACAGGAAGTGCAATCGGGAAATCTCAACAACGAATCATTTAAGTCTGTATTTCTCTCATCGAAGATTAAAAACAGTCTTGTCAAGTAAAATTTGTATTCAATATTAAACTTGTTTCAAGGTAATTACATTGATCACATGCAGGGGTGGTACAGTGCTTATCAGAGCCTCCTCTGTACCTTTGCTTTAATTGAATGAATTAAAAAGACAATCTGTTTGAGGAACCGTAATCCGGAATGTCTGAAGTTCCACTGCTTACATCAGTCCTTTTATTACTACCTATAAAAAGGTCATATAGTGTTTGGTAGTGGGCTGATGTTAACGCTATACGTTTAATTTTACCCTGTTGGCAAATGTTTCTCTTCGATATCCATGAAGATTTCACTAGATTACATATGTCTCTGTTGACAAGGATTTATTTTTGCAGTGAAAATTGCTGTTCTGCTTGCAGGAAAGCAAAAGGAGCCAATCCGACCAGCATGTGGGGAATTGAGGAGGCAGCTCATCTTCACCATTAAGACTCCTCCCTGCTGAGCTGTTAAGGATACCACCTCCTCTACTGCACATTGTACCGGGACAGGAAGTGAACTCATGTTATTAAGATTAGGAGATTGGCTTTTGTCAGACCTGATGGTGATATAGAGCCGAGGAGGAGATTGAGGTGAGAGGCAAAGACTCTGGAGACTTAGCTCACACTCATTTACATAATGTCTGTGTGCCGAGACAGAACATCTGAAAGTAGCAGTTCAATAACAAGAGGGATGAGGGGTGGAGCTTAGTTCCTGCACAGCTTTATTATGGTGGTCAGAGGTGGTTAGGTCTGCAACATGAACAGGATGACATTCAGCTGTGAAGGGGAAAGGAAGCCAAGTTCACAGTGTGACCATATTCCCACTGTGCCAAGTGCTGAGACAAAGTTCATTCAGCATCTTCAAAGTGAATGTGATGAGCATACTCTGGGTGCTGGATGGACGGACGAGGGTGGTAGCGTTTTTTAAAGCCATTTGAAGTTACCATCTTTGAGATTTCTATCCAGGTCGAGTGTCGGTAACAGGAGGTGTGGCTTAATTCCACAGCAAACCGTGGCTGTCTCTTTAGAGTGCAGCCAAACATATTCATGTGACTCTCATAAAAGAAGGTATTAGCCCATTGTTGCCCTTCTGCAAAATGCCGTGAGCAGCCACCATCTGATTTCCTGTTGCATACACAGCCAGTAGTTCTTCAGGCAACAGCAGGACACAGCAAAAGGGACAAAAAACAATGCACTTCCTGTGACTGCTTCACAATAAAAGTCCCCCTGTGGTTTGCCAGTTGAATGCCTCTCATGTGAAGCAGCAGAGTTGGTGGTAATTTAATCCAGCTCTGATACGGCAGCAGGGGAGTGAACAGTAAGCAGTGAATGGACTGTACTTGTATACATCTTTTCGCCAATCCTCTGTTTTGAAGGACGACCCCGCTCCACCACTGAGCCACAGTGAGCCTGAGATCAATCAGATCTGATTACAAACGGCAACACTCGATTACACGCTGCAGTGGTTTCCTGTCAATCCCTTGTGCACATGCGAATGGCAGACACTGCCGCTAGAGGAAAATGTGAAATACTGACCATGAATAGGATGAATAACAGGTTTGAATTAGAAAGTTTGAAAATTAAAAGTTGCCCCCTGGTATCATTAAAGATAAAACTGCACCTTTTTTTGTATTTGTATTATTTCTTGCACTATGTCCACTTCACACATGCATATGGACAGAAAAGATTATCCTGCTTATTTAAGTAATTGTTGATTAGTATTGTATTTTTGGTTTTGCTCATTATCTTTGTATTTTTTGCTTTAGGCTGCTATATATTTCTCGCCAGAAATCATAAAGTATACTCCATGTCTGTATTATAACTGGCAAACAAGGAAACACTTTCATATGGTTGTGACCTTAACGTTTGCAAAACTCCAATCAAACGGACATCAATCATATTATGTGTTTAAAGAAGAAGAATCACCACTGCAGTTTAGCAAGTGTAGTTTGGAAAATGCAGGAACGAAGAACTGAAATGCATCACTCTGAACTTTCAGCAGCGGGGAAATTAGATGAATGGTTCCTATTAGAGAGGGAAAGTGATATTCAGCTGAGGTGATGAAGGTCAGAGGAAGTTAAGACTATTAGGACCAAGGCAGATTAAAATAACGTCTGTGTCCTGAGACAAAGTCAATCATCGGATCATCAACAAACACAAGCCTGAGCTCACTGTGCGACCACATTAAACATAATTTCCATTAGACTGATGATCCTAATTGTTTCATCCCCTCAACCACTTTGAGTTTGGAACATGTAGATTAAAAATCACAAAGGGATCAATACAAGGTTGGAATGCAGTCAGTAAAAGAGTCTCTGTGGACGGTTGGAAACCTGAAACTACCGTACACTATTCAGGGCATATATGAAGCGAGATTATATTAAGGAGATGACAAGCTGAGGGAGATGAAATTTATCAGGGCAAAAAAAAAAGGCATAAAGACTTCCCACAAAAGCAAACTGACTATGCAATATTAAAGAGCCACATGTACAATAGTTACTCTCTTTTAGCTCTGGTGTCATCCCCACCAACTCCTGAGTAAAAAAAAAAAAGTGATCTCTTCAGCAGCCAAATGTTCCACTTTTTTTACCAGCTCGGATGTCCGTCTGCTGTTTGGTAGCCGAGACTGAACCAGAACAGGAAAGCTGTGGGCCGCAAAAAAAAACAAAACTCTGGGCTTAAAGATGCTTCAAGAAAATGTTCCCAACTTATGAATTACAAATCCATGTTGAAATCAGCAGGAGGCGAGCTAGTTCTGACTGCTAACAGAGCTAACAGAGCACAGTTCTGCTAACAGAGCTCACGGCTAACGTTAACAGGAGGTTGCATTTACATTGTGATCCATCCAAGCTGTATTCAGTCTCGAGAATTGTGGAATTTCACTGGTATTTGTATCGCCTACTAAATGTCTAGCATCGTGACATCCCATGTCTGTGCTTATTGAACAGACGTATTGATACGCTGTCGTCTTTTTACTCGCAAATGTTATATTGCAGTAACGAGCGTGTTGACGAGTGGAGTCAACGTCCTCTCAGTTTCTCCAGCCTCTCTCATCGCTGACTTGCGTCTGTGGAGGAGCTCAGAGCAGATGAGATGTGTGCTACAGCGTGGTAACACTATAGACCCAAACAACTAATTAAAAACATCAGGGATAATCAATACTCCGGCTTTTCAGAAATTAGCGCGTTTAATATAGAGTTCCGGTACCTTCCGCTACTGCTACTACTCCTCCTCCTCCTCCTCCTCCTCCTGCAGAGAACAAACAGCCTTTCTGTCCTGGCTGGGGGAATGGCTGGGGGGTATGAAATATACCTGATTTCAACTATCTAATTACGCAGAGAAATTGGGGAAAAGAAGACGGTGAGAATATCTGGAGGGTGTATAAGTTTACAAATCATCCATAAAATAACTGACAGAAAGAAAATAGAGTCATAGCCACAGGGAGAGACATAATACTCCATTGTTGATATTCTTCTTTTTTTTTCTTGTGGTTTCTACAACAAAACCCATAAAATGACCGAAACCAGCCATGCCTTACTTAGTCCACCTTTCACGTCAAGTTACATTTCGACCAGGTTAACCAGAGAAAAAAGCAAAACACTGCTCGCTATTGTGTGAGAAACAGTACAATAGTCTGTTTCCTCCACTGAAGGTACAAAGAGCATTTTCATGTTTCTTGCCTTTTCATGTCAAGTTTTGACTTGGTCTGGATATGAATCCAGCTTAAAGTTGCAGACTGTATGTCAATGTGTTTGTCACGCTCCCTTTCCTTTTCATTTTATCAAACTAAATATGCACAATATGGCTAAATAAATCAGTTATTCACTACTGTGCTGTTTGTGCCTGCAAAATTGCAAGTGCAAGTGCAAAAAACAGAAACAAGACTTTCAGCCAGGAGACCGCTGTCCGTGTGAAACCAAAAGTCAGTACATTGAGATATTTTTAAGCAGGGCCGCAACGAATCCCACATCTCAGTGTTAGATTGTATTATGATTTAGTCACGATTGTATTATTAGACCTTTATTCAACCAGGTAAAATCAATGAGAACCAATTCTCATTTACAATGATGACCTGGCCAATAGGCAGTAGCACAGTCCAGACAAGTGGAACCAAACAGCACATATACAATACAGTATGACAAACACATGAGAAATTGGCTACAAACAATATTAGGTAAATTAATAAACACTATGTACAAAAAAAAAGGCAGATTACTGGATGTTCTTTGTAAAAATGAAAGGAGAGAGAGAGAGAAGTCAGGGCTGGTAAGCAAATACAGCAGTCAACTATGACTTGTTGCAGCTTTTGCTTGATCATGTTGAGAGGTGAGAACTGTTAGTTTGAGCCTGTTTTGTAGTGAGTTCCAGTCATGGATCAGCAGTCAAATATATATTTTAGAGATCACGTTTCTTTGCCACCGATAAGAATTGCTTAGGTGCCATGTGAGCCAATACCGATTGATTATGTCATTTTGTAAGCAGCTGGTAGACAAGGCTTCAGACTTTTTTTATTAATTACAGTTCAGAAAAAATATTTTAACTGCTCTGGAGGCAGTGTACACCAACAATTATAAACGTTTTCCTTTTACTTTGTTATAGTCATCCAAGTGGTTATTTGCAACAAAATATACAATGCAAATGATCGGGAAATACAGAATTGCGTTATAATTTGTAAAGATACGTGCAATTGATCAACACAGTTACACTGGGGGTAGATACTTCAGGAGTTCACCCAGTGAGGAGAGCATGACATGTGGGATGAAGGAGGACACAGACACTCATGCAGGAGTTCACCCAGTGAGGAGAGCATGACCTCTGGGTGGGAGGAGGATGACACACACACACATGCACACCTTCACCCAGGGAGAGGAGCATGACATGTGGGAAGAAGGATGTATAACCACGTCTGATGCCACATCACAAACGTAACTACATTAAGAAAGACGTACTTGTTTTTAACTTTAACCATGATCTTTTTCCTTAACCAAACCAAGATAGACTGAACAAATACACCATCCATACTTGCCCCACACAGGTCCTAAGTACACACCATTCAATTGTTAACTTGATGGATTTATGTCATTCCAAACCAAACTGTTTTATTGCAAAGACACTCTGAGGTGTTAAATACAAAAACAAACTTTCTACTTCCCTCTCTAAAATGGTTAGACACAATTCTTCTTCGAACACCAATGGCATTAAAACAGTTCTGACTTATAAAAGTAAATCAGACTAGCATAATTCTAAGCTCAGTGATTATGTCAAATCTAGTTTCAAACTGAACGGGACTTTGACACTTCTAAAAAGGAGCCTTTTCACTCAACAGATCCTAATCTCATGACCCAAATACATCAACGTATCTCTGCAGATTTGAATGTTAAACTAACTAAGCTGGAAGTGGTGTCACAAAGCAGCACAGTGCAGTGAATTAAACGGACTGGAAAGAGAAAGTGTTTGAGGATCACAGACACCGAGTGGAGGATAGTTCAGACTGATGAGGAGATTCAGGCTCCGTTTCATTCTGATGGAAAAATGGTGTTAATGTTTAACGACAGGTGAGACCAACACTTGTTTTTATTTTCATGTTTTTCCTGCAGAACCTCTTACGGTGACAGGAAGTTGGCCAGCTTGAGCACCATTCTCAGGAAAAAAGGTTAAATTTTTAGCAGTAAGATGCAGCACTAGACAACCGTCCCTTTTTTCGGTCCCCAAAAGTTGACACATTTTCTTTTGCTTTTAATTTTGCCCTGTATGTCAAACAAATATTCCATTTGGTGTGCGTGTGTTTAAAAGGACAAATGTTGTGACATTACTGACTGTGGGTGAATTCATTCTGGGGAAGTTGTTGGTAAAACACACTGAAAATAGGAGGTTTCCCTCAAGAGAAAAATGACTAATAATTATTTTTCCATGTAAAACAAACGGCAAAGGAGGAAAATGTCCTCTGCTTGTGCGGAGGCACAATACCAAACTTCTGAGTTTAGTTGATAGTGACAGAGCCAGACTGGAGGCCCTGTCGGGACTGGTTGGGTTAGATAGACCAAATAGGTGCCATCAAAAAACAGGCCGAAACCAGGCTGGCCTTGCAACTTGATCTCATTCCTATTCCTCATATTAGGAATAAAAAGCCTTTTGCGCAGTTACTTGTCAATCAAGGTTTGCTTGTGGTTATTTTCGTGAAGCGTTCGTGGTTAGCGTTCCAACACGTGGTTAACGTTGGTAACGGTGTCGGATAACGCAACATATGGTTAGCTTGGTCAAACGGTTGCAGTTAACGTTAACAAAAAACGTTCCCTTGAGTTTGTTTGTCCCATGCATTGGCTCCCGTGTGACCTACTGGTATATACAACGGCCTTTCTCCATGATGACCTAGTAAGTTTACCACAATCCCAACCTTCGCCAATCAAACGAGTGCCGGAAACAAACACTTGTTTGTTGATTTTGAATTTTGATCAAGGTGTTTGTGCCGTCTACAACCTGGCAATAAACCGTGCAAAGGAACCCACAGGAAGCCTTCTTTGGCCCTGCAGTGGAAGCAGGTGTTTCTGTGCAGAGGGCTGATGTGCTTCAGGTAATAGCAGCTATAAAACCAAGGGAAGCAGGCTAGTTATTAGTGTAATAGCATTATGTGTAGTTATGGCCATCAGTGGGGACATTAGCCTGTGGATGTGAGCTAGCAAAGTGGTTGTACAGACAGTTATGTTTTTTTGGTTGGGGTGGGGAGGGGGGTGTCATCTGAGTCATAATGAAGCCCAGCATCCCTCGCTAAACCAACCAAACACTCAACTCAGAAGCTGCCCTGCATCCTCTAACTATTTCATTGCTGTTCTTTCTCCTCTCTGCCACACTCAGCTCTTCCTCTCACAAAATGGTGCCGTTCACTATCTGTTCCCCATTTGTCAAGGAGATTTGTCAGCATGAACTCAGACGAGTATTATCTTCCAAACAGCATGAAAATGGCAGTTTTATATATAAAAATATATATATGTATATATAAATATAAATAATGACTTTAAAAGGCAAGTAGTATAATACTTTCATAATTGCTGACTTTTTTTTGCAAGGGTCATAATGGAACAAATTCCTATAGTTTCCTAGAGTTTCTTTTGACAATTCATAATTGTAATTAGTTACAATGTTTTATAATGTGATTATTGTTTGCCTTAAGTAAAGTGAACTATCTTCTATTACTTCTATGAAAGAAAAACACTAAAATATTGTAAAAGTGAACTATGGAAATTATGATCCTTGCAAAATGAAATGACCAGTGATTGACCAGCAATTATACATATAATATATATATATATATATATATATATATATATATATATATATATATATATAATCCACACACACACACATTTTCAGCCAATCACATGAGCGCATCTCCCCCTCCCCTCCCCACGGGGCTGCCAGCATTACAGTTGCACAATTTGCAGAGGGATACACAATTAATGTACACCCCCCATTGTTGTAAATCATTGAAAATTCGGTATAATCTGGTAGAAAATCTTGGCGCGGCACGAATGACGCGAATAGAGCGAAGCGAAAAGTTCGCCGGCTGTCATTCAGACGTCGTTGGTGAAAGTCACAGAGCTGTGATTTTATGTATAAATATATATATATATATATGATATTAATGTTATGAACCCAAACACGAGGGCGTTAGATGTTCCGACATTTATGGGATGTCCACAACAAGTATAAAGCAGAAATAGTGGATGACGGAAGTTATAACCGTTTCCACAGAGTAAAGCCACGCCCCCTCTAAGGCGCAAATAAAGCGAATGACGCTCATGTGATTGGTTGAAAATGAGGGCGACATCTGATTGGCTACAGCTAGGTCTATGTTGAAAAAAAGCATTTGCGGATCTAGCCACGGCAGGGGAGTCTCATAAATCCGTACACACATGTGAAGAATCCACAAACAAATGCAGTTCTGCATGCATGAATGTGAGTCTAATTTATTTGTAAATCCTTCTGTGTGCATTTGTAAATCAAACATATTTGTAAATTGTTCTGTGTGCATTTGTAAATCTTTGTGTTTGCATTTGTAAATCTCTCTGTATGCTTTTGTAAATCGAACATATTTGTAAATTGTATTTAGATTTGTAAATTGTATTTAGAACAAATGCGTTCTCTGCGCATTTGTAAATCTTGTGTTTGCATTTGTATGTCTGTCTGTGTGCATTTGCAATTATTGAGACTGATCTGACCCCATACAGGTCAAAGTCAAAGGACGGGATTTCAGATGCAACCGTCTCCCACACAAGCTCGGATAAAGGGGAGTACACAGGAACATCTGCAACACCGGTGGAAGACAAAGCCCTGAACATGCTCGGAGGGATCAGCGGGTTTGTTTGAGGATTTGCCAGAGAGACATTGATCTGAGACAGACAGGAACACCGACGCAAGCCTAATGGTTTCTTCAGTTCAGGTGTGGCCGAGGATCAGTCTGCTGCCAGACGCCCAGAAACAGGTCGGAGTATTGTTCTACTGTCACTGGGAGAGACTGCTCAACCGCACCAACACTTATCGACAACCCAATGCCACCCAACACAATCTGTAGGACGGTTACAGGTTGATTTGTTTGTGTTTTGAATATGCGTGTGCTCTAGATAAGCTGACTAAAGACCTGAGACTTATTACTGTACATAACATGTATTGCAACTTTATGAAGCCACGTAATGTTGGGAATATAAAGCCCACCAGAGTTTCCTAGAGTCCAAGGTCAATTCTTCAAATGTTTTGTCCGAACAACCTTTAAAATATTCAGTTTACAAATGTGCAAAACTGAAAAAAAAAAAGGTTTCCACTGAAAGTTTCTACTAACAACAGTTACATTGAATGTTGATGTTTTTTAAAACCTCTGTAGCAAACAACGTAGTGTATCTGGCGACTGTTATCAAAAGTTACAAGGTATGATAATGAGTATAAGAAGCAAGAGAGTCCCCAAAGGGTGGACCGGTGAGTCAAACAAACACATGACTTTCACCCAGGAGGCCGCTGTCCCATTCGAAGGCGAAAGTAAACGTTAATGTTGCGCTTGTATCGTAATATTATGTAAAAAAGTCACAGGAAGATTAGTCCCAAAGTTATTGACACTAACGATGAGCTGACCTTTGAGGTTCACCATCCTCTCCTTCATGTGGCAAGCAGCTCTGAGTTTGGCTCTGCTCTTTGTATTCCTAATATCTCTTTGAACCGACAGCAGGGTTGAATGGTTAATTATTAACTTCACTCCTCCAAAAAGACGATGCTGTGTTTGTATCAGGAAAACACCATGTTGAAAGGTAAACGTCAGAAACAACATCATGTTGTATATTTAACTCGTTACAGTCTGAAAGCCAGGAACATCTGATGAAAGTAAAACGTGATTTCAAAGTCACTGTAATGGTATTATTAGATACTTTTTATCTGGAAGATGTTGTCCTAATAATAATAATAATAATAATAATAATAATAATAAGTATCATATTGTTCCTACTATTCTATTGTTCCAGCTACCAGGAACTAAGTGAATATCGCATTTTTGATAATAAAAACCCAGTGCATTAAACCACTCTTTGTTTTAAGGTCAACGTTCTTTGTGCATTGTCCCTGTTCAAATAAAGAAAAAGTATTAAATCAATAGAAATCGAAAAAAAAGACCTGGAACACCTACACCTTCTAAATAAAAAAAAAAAAAAAAAGGAGGCCTCCTCCACTCCAGCAAGCAAGATACCCTCTGTGTAACCATGGCAACAGAGGGGCACATGCACACCAAACACACAACTCTGCAAACTCCACATATACATATATATATACATATACACACACATATATATACACACATATATATATATATATATATATACATACATATATACATACACATATATATATATACACATATATATATATACACACACATACATACATATATATGTATGTAAATGTGTGTATATATATATATATGTGTATATATATACATATACACATATATGTGCGTGTGCGTGTGCGTGTGCGTGTGCGTGTGCGTGTGCGTGTGCGTGTGCGTGTGCGTGTGTTACACATGCCAGGTACAGAATAAAATCCGGTTCCTGAACAGTAAAGTAGTTTAATTACCACCCTCACTGGCTTTCCAACAGCATATTATCAACATCACAAACCCGGTGACAGGAGTCACGGTTCGAGTGTCGTACAGATAAAACAGTTTTAAAAAACTCACAGCCAGTTAAGACGGTGTGTGACGTGGTGAACGTGATCTGATGAACGTCCGTGTGAGGGTTGACTTACCGGCTGCTGGCGGATGAGCTCATTTCTGGAAAGAAGGAGTAAAAAGCCCGGCGGGGGAGCACCCGCTAAGAAAGACTTCCGGTGAGCCAGGTGAGGTTTTCGTGTAATCGGCGCAGAAGATCCGAGTGACTCAACTCATCTGCAGTTCGCAGCAGGAAAACACAAACTAAAGACGGGCAGGTAACCCGAGCCTACCTGCTACAGGTACTTCACAAGCCACGCCCCCTCTGAACCTGTCCTCAGGCGCGCACCTGCAGCTGCTCAGCTGCATCACGTGCCTGTAGCTCTATTTTGTGTTGTGCTATTGTATCGCCAACAGCTTCTCTGATGTGTCCTAGTTCCCCTCCTCATACAGGATAAAGTGATCGTTCACATCCGACAATTACTTTTCTGTCATTTACTTATTTGTTATATTAATTTGCTGTCATTCAATGATCTCTCTAGCTCTTTGTACTTTATCAGGCACTAGTGAAGGAAGCATACCAGTGGAGCTGAGTTTCTGAATGGGACGTGGCCCTGCCGGCCTACTTCATTGGTTATTAAACCATATACACAGAACTTCTCTGTCCATGTGAACATGCAGATTACTTTTTTGAAAGCACACATCATAACATAGTGCTTGATAATAAAAATGATCATTATTATGAACCTTGTATAAAGAGTGAAATAAATAGGTAAAATAATAAATACAGTATATTAAAACAGGAGAAATAAAAGTAACAGTAATCAAATTATTTTTACATTATTTTATAGTTTAGAAGAGCCTTTCTCTTAAATAAAAAAAGAATGAATGATTTGAATTCTTCACATGGTGAACTACATGTCCTTCAGGTTTCCTCTGTAGGTCAACACATGCTAACTAAATAGTCTTTATTTCCCCTACTGATTACATATTTGTCTCCAGGAAATGTTTGGGAAGTTATTCAAATAGAAAGCCTGTATCGTCATTGTCCAGGATATAACGACATTAGGAGCGCTGCTGCTGAGCAGTGCAAATAAAATATAAAACTAAACATTGACTTCAGCGTTCAGTGTAAGTAAAATAATAAATACAATGTCATTTTGCACTAGAATCAATGTCATTATCGGAAATCACAGATAAAGCATCAGTGTTTCACTTTTAGACATGAAGGTCTAATTTAATTTTCAAGGCCGGAGATTAAGTTTTGGGAAGTAAAAAAACAACTAATACTAGTGATAGCAATCAAATTCAAAGATGAGTAACCACACTGCCTTGCAAAGTGTGTTTTTTGAGGGGTCATCGTTGGCTTTATTTGACCGTTTTAGAAACAGAGGTTGGAAATGGGGTGAGAGGAAGGCAACATAAATGGAATCAAACCCAGGACCCCATGGTAATGTGGCACACAATGCTACCCCTCGGCTCTGGAAGTGCTGCAATAACTGTGTTTATACTGAAGGATGTAACTTCTCCCCAGACCGCTGCACCCAAATCCCCCCCGCTACTTGTTCCACATCGTGTGTGCTGACAAAACCGTCATGGCGGCGGCAGGAAACGTGGTGCAGTAGACGGCATGTGGGAGCTGTAGGTGAGAGGGAGGAGAGGCCAGTGGGTTTGAATCAAGCTCTAAACCAACAACATCCAGTCCAGCGTGCTTTCCATTACTACACACATCTTCCACAGCTAAAACACTGTACCCCAAATAACCTTTTGTACATTTTTTTTTTTTTTTTGACATGCAGTATTTTTTTTATATCGATTTCAAAATGAGCACGATATTTGTAATGACTGACTCCATATGCATGTGTGGGGGTGTTATATATGCCAGTGTGTACACGTGTTGCTCATCTGGATGATTGTCTGCAGATTGGTGCGTTGACTTTATCTCTATGAAATTATGTAAATGATGCCCTGCAGTTCAGCAGGAAAATGACACAACACTCTGATTGTGACGCTATTTACGGCCACGTTACTCACCGCTGTGCCAAGACAATCGCACAAAGACAATCGCACAAAGACAATCGCACAAAGACACTGTGCTGTATTCATGGCTACAAAGCAGATGCCAAGGAGCGAGTATACAGTATTTAGATTGGAGGCTGCCGAGTTCATCCTTCATTTGGAAGTCACCAATGGTTTCCGTCGGTGAGCCGTGAGAGCCACCGGGGGAAACTTTAGAATTCAGTGAAATCACACATCCTTCTCCTGCTATCGGATGGAAACAAAAGAGGAATCCACGTCACCTCAGGTATCAAGTATCCCATGTCATAGCCCGTCTGTCCACCGTCACATTCTGGCTGCCTACTGTTCAGTTTGTGGTGATAATAATCTCTGATTTTCTAAGGAATCCGGTTTCCTTTGGCTCTCATTGTGTTTGATGTGCTCGATCCAAATTCTGTTTCTGACTAGGCAATAATTATATTATATTATTATAATAATATGGTTAATTAGAAGGAGTGCCATTGTGAAGAACTGTGAGTGTGTTAACTTGTGGGATTTTATTGTAGATTTCTGCTCAGGGAATATCTTTTGTTCCTCAAATGAGTCTTTATCTTCATATATTAGGTGTAACTTAATACGTTGTGTTTTTTTCTTATTAAACTTCACTGAGATGTTTGACCTTCTCTTTGCAGAATGATGTTTGTCAAACAGTCTGTTTACACATTCTTCTGCTAAAGTTTATTTGTGCTCACCAGGAATCTGGGGTTAAACTTTTGGTTTGAATAATATTTTCATATTCATAGATTCTGGATATTTCAATGAGGGATTTGGATTATTATTTTTTGTTATAGTTCTTTGAGGTTATTGAAGTGTTTTATGGAAAATAAACTCAAAGCCAAGATTTTCTATAGATCTTAAAACGTGTGTGGAGATCTTTAAAGTTTTGTAGTATAACATTAGGACTATAAAAAGGACTTGTAGGACCAATGTGTTGGGTGATTTTGTTTTTTTAAACCAGGAAACTTCGTTATATTTAGGAAAAGATCATCGTTTGGGTTGCAATAACTATGAAAGTGCCGTTACTGAAGTACACAAGTTACGTGACAAAAACACTAGCGTTGACTTCTGGTTTCACACAGGGAACGAAAGCGGACCCCTCCACCTCACCTCCCGCCCGCCTGGTGTTTGCTGGCGGGATGTCTAAACGCGATATTGTCTTTAGACATCCCTGGTAAAGATTACAAGGATAACATACAAAGTAATTCCATGGGATGTGTACGAATTACTGCACATTATTTTTCATCTGATGAGTCGAGACGGCATTCATCCCACTTGGGATGGAGCACGTCTCATTTCTGCAAACATGGCCAAGTTGATTAACAGACTTAATCCATGACCCAGAGTTCAGATCAGGAAGCAGAAGCAGAGTTGTAGTCTTCCACCCTTCTCTGCACTTCCATCCGAGCAGTTACCCACCCTTAACCTTAACTCTATAGAGACTGTGTCTGTCCCACGGCCACTTAAATTAATTAAATCAAAAGTAACCAGAAGAGGAGTCATACTAAATAACCTCATAAAGGTTAACAACACTACTGCAACAGTGCAACAAAACAGGATAATTAAATGTGGACTCCTAAATATTAGATCTCTGTCATCTAAAGCTGTATTAGTAAATGATTTAATATCAGACAATCACATTGATTAATTGTGTCTTACTGAAACCTGGCTGAGCCATGAAGAATATGTCAGCCTAAATGAATCAACTCCTCCAAGTCATATTAATACTCACATTCCTCGAGGCACCGGCCGAGGAGGTGGAGTAGCAGCCATCTTTGACTCAAGCCTATTAATGAATACTAAACTACAACTCATTTGAAAGACTTGTTCTTAGTCTTTCACATCCAACCTGGAAAACATTACATCCAATTTTATTTGTTATACTGTACCGGCCACCAGGTCCATATTCAGAATTTATATCTGAATTTTCAGATTTTCTATCAAGTTTAGTCCTTAAAACTGATAAGGTTATTATTGTAGGAGATTTTAATATTCATGTGGATATTGATAATGATTGCCTTAGTGCTGCATTTATCTCATTGTTGGACTCGATTGGTTTCTGTCAGAGAGTACAGAAACCAACTCACTGCTTTGGCCACATCCTCGACCTTGTTCTTGCATGTGGCATTGACATTGAGCATTTGGAGGTCTTCCCACAGAACCCTCTTCTGTCGGACCATTACCTCATAACTTTTGAGTTTATACTCCCGGAGTATACACCGTTAGTCAAAAGTTTCTACACCAGATGTCTAACTGACAGTGCTGTAGCTAAATTTAAAGAAGCGATTCCTTCTGCATTTGATTCAATACCACGTCTCAATGTGACGGAGGACTCCCGTGCTAACTTTAGCCCGTCCCAGATTGATCATATTGTCGATAGTGCTACAGGCTCACTGAGAATGACACTAGACTCAATAGCCCCACTGAAGAAAAAGACAGTGAGGCAAAGGAGGTTTGCTCCCTGGTATAACCCTCAGACCCGCAAACTAAAGCAAACTGAAGCATATGGCGTTCCACCAATCTGGAAGAATCACGTTTAGTTTGGCGAGATAGTATTAAAACATATAAAAAGGCTCTCCGTAATGCCAGAGCAGCTTATTACTCATCGGTAATAGAGAAAAATAAGAACAACCCCAGGTTTCTCTTTACCACTGTAGCCAGGCTGACAGAGAGTCACAGCTCTGTGGAGCCGTGTATTCCAATAGACCTCAGTAGTAATGACTTCATGAATTTCTTTAATAAAATATTTTAACTATTAGAGGCAAGATTGATGATCTCTTGCCCTCATCCAGTGCCGATCTGTCATCAAGTGGCGTTGCCTTGGAAACGGCTGTATGCCCTGGTGTATATTTGGATGGCTTTTCTCCCATTAACCTAAATCAATTGTCCTCAACGGTTTCTACTTCTAAACCGTCTACCTGTCTCTAGGACCCCATCCCAACGAGGCTGCTTAAAGACGTGTTGCCTTTAATTGGCACCTCTGTTGGATATTGTTAATGTGTCTTTGCTAACAGGCCATGTACCACATTCCTTCAAAGTAGCTGTAATTAAACTTCTCCTGAAAAAGCCCACTCTTAATCCAGAGGTGTTGGCTAACTACAGACCGATCACCAACCTTCCCTTCCTCTCTAAGATCCTTGAGAAAGTAGTCGCAAATCAGTTGTGTGACTTTCTACATCAGAATAGTTTATTTGAGGAGTTTCAGTCAGGATTTAGAAAACACCACAGCACAGAGACAGCACTGGTGAAAATTACAAATGACCTCCTAATTGCATCAGATAAAGGACTCATCTCCGTACTGTTATTATTAGACCTTAGAGCTGTGTTCGACACCATTGATCATGACATCCTACTACAGAGATTGGATCAGTCGATTGGCATTTCAGGTACCGCACTAAGTTGGTTTAAATCCTATTTATCAGATCGATCACAATTTGTATTTGTAAACGATGAAGCCTCAATGACCACCAACGTTAATCAGGGAGTTCCACAAGGTTCTGTGCTTGGACCAATTTGATTTACCTTATATATGCTTCCTTTGGGCAACATTATCAGGAAACACTCCATAAACTTTCATTGCTATGCAGATGATACTCAATTATATATATCGATCAAACCAGAGGAGACCAACCAGCTCGCTAAAATTCAAGAATGTCTTAAAGACATAAAAATATGGATGACCTCCAACTTCCTGATGTTAAACTCAGACAAAACTGAAGTTATTTTACTCGGACCTGAACACCTCATAGATCAATTATCTGGTGATGTGGTTTCTGTAGATGGCATTGCCCTGGCATCCAACACCACTGTAAAGAATCTCGGCGTTATCTTTGACCAGGACTTGTCCTTTAACTCCCACGTTAAGCAAATCTCAAGGACTGCATTTTTTCATCTACGTAACATTTAAAAAATCAGGCACATCTTGTCTCAAAAAGATGCAGAAAAGCTGGTTCACGCGTTTGTTACTTCCAGACTAGATTACTGCAACTCCTTATTATCAGGCTGCTCTAATAAGTCTCTTAAATCCCTCCAGTTGATCCAGAATGCTGCAGCTCGTGTACTCACAAAAACTAAGAAAAGAGATCACATTACTCCTGTATTAGCTGCACTGCACTGGCTCCCTGTAAAATCAATACAATTTAAAATTCTTCTCCTCACCTACAAAGCCTTGATTGGTGATGCACCATCATATCTTAAGGAGCTTGTAGTACCATATTGCTCCACTAGAGAACTGCGCTCACTAAATGCGGGGCTACTTGTGGTTCTTAGAGTCCAAACAAGTAGGATGGGAGCCAGAGCCTTCAGTTATCAAGCTCCTCTTTTATGGAACCAGCTTCCACTTTCAGTCCGGGAGGCAGACAGTCACCTCATTTAAGAACAAACTTAAGACTTTCCTCTTTAATAGTGTTTATAGTTAGGGCTGAATCAGGTTTGCCCTGGTCGAGCTCCTAGATATGCTGCTATGGGCTTATAGGGATGTTTTAGGATACACTGAACACCTATCTCCTCTTCTCTCTCTACTTATGGATGAATTTACATCTCTCCATTGCACCTTATTAACTCTGCTTCCTTCCCGGAGTCTTTGTGACTTCACATCTCATAGGGTCCATTGGACCTGGCGGTGTTTGATGCCTGGTGAGCCGGCCTCCCGCGTTGGCCCTGCTGATGTGCCCCCCCTCATCTCTACCTCCTTCTGTTTCATGGATTGGAGTTCTATTCATACATTGTCATAATCATGTAATATGTTTATGTAACTTTGTAATGCTGTTCATTCTGTACACATGACATCTATTGCATATGTCCATCCGTGGAGAGGGATCCTACTCTGTTGCTCTCCTGAAGGTTTCTTCCCTTTTTTCCCTGTGAAAGGTTATTTTTGGGGAGTTTTTCCTGATCTGGTGTGAGGTCCTGGGACAGGGATGTTGTATGTGTACAGATTGTAAAGCCCTGTGAAGCAAATTTGTAATTTGTGATATTGGGCTATACAAAATAAACTGAATTGAAAATAGGTAATGTTATAATGTTGGACGATACCAGCCCAGAAAGTGGCAGCAGTACAAACATTTATCAAACACTACCAAGCCCAAAACTAGGACTGAAACTGTACATGTTTTTCATTACAATTTGCATGGAAAATAAATAACCAAGAGCACCCATTTTAAAAACTTTTTTTGCAAAGTCACTATAGTTCACACCTATCAAATCATTTGAACTTGGTGAAAAAAAAAACTTATAATGTCAAAGTGTAAACCATCTTAAATAGCTGTCGGTCTACAATGATCAACAGGTGGAGGCTACTTTGTTGGATCACAGCAGACATAGAGCTCATGTGATACATCTGTATAGTTCCAAGTCCTGCAAGATCTCCAAAAACATTGTGTTGGATCCCCTCATTTGGATCTTGGTAACTACATTTAAATCTGATAAACGAGAGCTCATTACCTTCCTTCTGGTTTTGTTTGCCACCGGGCCTCCTCAGATAGTACTTTAGGTGTTCTCTACAGATGATTAGCCTCACTTGGATCTAAGCAGCTAAAGTTGGCACACTGCATGCATTCTATTCAGTAGCTGAACTAGTGGATTGGCTTTCAGCAGTTGTGGAGCTAAAGAGAAGCAGTTCTCCGGTGGTGAGGAGATGCTTCAGAGTCATTGTGGCGCTGCAGAGGGTTAGCCGATGGCGATCTGATGACAGATGCATCTCTTGGCTTCAGTTAAGACGCTCTGCATGGTTCACTGAGCTAAGACCACTGAGCTCAGGAGAGGAGTACCTATGATTTAGCATTAGCAACATGGTGCGCTCTGGTGGTAATATTATTGGCTGAGTTAAACCACAATGGGAGCTATAATCAGAAGATGTCAGGGTAAAATAAATCTCTGGAAGAGGAACCACACAAGTAAAGACAAGGTATATATTTGATCTAGTATCATTTTAAGTGCTTGATATACTGTGATGTTGTGGTAAATGTGTGTTTTCTTTACTCCGTTTACTGAATTTACCAACATTTACGAGTAGTCACAGTAGAAACATAGTCTGCACTACAAAGTTAAAACCTATGGAAACAAGTAGTACTGTGGTAGTCGTGTAGCATTTTAAGTTCTGCTTCCGACTTTCACTAAGTCCAAAGGGGGTATTCAGGTCCTGGATCATGGCTAGTCCTTGTGTGTTTGAATTTTCAAATTATACAACAAATCTGCTGTCTCAACAAAAAAGATCATTGTAACTGTAGAAACAACAGGTTCACAGAGATGGATGGGTGCATCACCTTGAAATGTTGACTCTCAAACCTACAACCTCTTTAACTTCTTCACTAGAAGTCCAACGCATTATATATTGCAGAGCCACATATTTGCGGATGTGATGCTTTTTGTTGGTAGACTTGAGGTAGAGAAATGATGAAATGTGTCGTACCGTGGTGGTTTCACCATCTACATGTGAGAACATGTTTATCTGGGGTGCAATGGGCATAGTGTTGGATGTCAAAGCAAGTAAGAAAAGTCAAAGGTTGTGGGTTTGAGTCCAACCAGAGTTAACCTTTAATGTGTGAGTCCCATCAGAATTTACCTTTAAAAAGGTACCCAGTATTGGGTAGGTGCAAAGCCACACAAAAAAGTGACAGCTGTGTTTAACCTATTTGTTGCTTTTCCAAGTTTTCCAAGTAGTACCATGTCTGCACTAAGTTGAAGACCCTTATGAACTTATAAATATCAATAATTCTGACAGGACTGAAGCCCACAACCTCTGTATCGTTTCTCATGGGGTTGTTTAGAAGTCCAACAGTCTATCCACTGCAACACATGTATCTGACAGGATAGTTTTTGTTGGTAGACTTACAGAGAAATTATGAAATGTGTTGCTCTGTGGGAGTTTCACGACATTTGTGGGTTTGAGTCCGACCAGAGTCGACACCTCAATGGTTTTAAGATAATCTTCATACTTCACTACTGGATGCTTATCAGAGGGTTTTTAGACATTTCAGTAACTCAAGCCTTCAGAAAATTGTCTGTGGACTCCTGATGAGAACAATTGATGAACATGAAGTTATTAAGGGTCACGTCTCTCTGTACTTTACATCTTTGGGTCACTGTATTGATACCTAATAATGCTGTGAGTTGTGACTTAATTACATTTTTACTGTTATAATTGCTAGTTGCTAATGAGCAAGCATCAAATAAGTGGAGGAGCTCACTGTTGGATCCCCGAGTTCTGAGTGAACCAGAAGGACCCTGCAGTATATCTGCTGATGAGGAAGCCCAGCAGACAGGATCCACGCTTGAAAAGGTCACAGCGTAAGAACAGACCGAAACCTTTTACACTGTCTCTGAGCCAAACACTCAAAGTCAAACATTTTAGGGCAACTTCTGAAAATGTAGACAAAATAAAATACAGTTTTCTAGGGATGTGTTTAAAAGTATTTTGCAATTTGCATGTTATAGTTTCTCTTCTTATACGTCACTGTATAGGTCATTATACAATCTGATCAATTGTGTTATTAAATTGGATATGAAAGATCTAGGTCCACGTCAGGCAAACACAAAATTAGTTTCAAATAATTTTATTACAGTATACTTCACACTTAAATGCTATTTTTCCAACATGCTGCAGAAAACATATTGCTGTCCCAAACCACGCAATGGACTGCACACACACACACACACACACATACACACACACACACACACTCACACACACACACACACACACTGACCTCCTCAACTTTCCGCCTCAATGCCCAAACAGTCTTTTGTTCTCTGAACGGACCAATGACACGGCCATTGTCCGCCTGTCAGCCTATCTTTGCGCCTATTGTGGTGCAAACCAGCCAATCAAAGCACCGTATGTACACCCAAACGGACCAATCAGATGGCAGTATGCTTTTACCATATTTACACCACACCCACTTCTTTCTTTAACACACACACACACACACACACAAACACACCCTGCAACAATGAACTCAATTTATCTTTCCTTTACTTCTGTTCAAATATACACGTGGATCTCCGTGTGTGTGTGTGTGTGCGTGTGTGTGTGTGTATTTCCTGACATTTACTGCAACATCTGTTCTGACCATTCGACAATAATGGCAGCGAATGGGAGCATAAGACCACTTTTATCGGACACACTCAGAAGGGAGAAATGACAAAACAGGGTCAAATATTCCGTGTGACATTTTTTCATGTTTTCACCAAGCAGGCGTTTTCTCAAACGTGAAACAATTCAATTCAGTTTATTTTGTATAGCCCAAAATCACAAATTACAAATTTGCCTCAGGGGGCTTTACAATCTGTACACATATGACATCCTTGACCTTTGACCTCACATCGGGTCAGGAAAAACTTCCAAAAAAAACGAAAAAAGGGAATAAAGCTTCAGCAGAGCAACAGAGGAGGATCTCTGGTTTGGTACATTAGAAAATTAAAATTGCACATGTTGCCCAAATTCTCTGTACTAAAACCTCTCTAACTCAAAGTCAAACTTTGCAGAGAGATTGTTCACATACTGTATGTTGCTATGATCTGGGTGGGGTATACCATTGCACTGCATCCTTCCAAGAGATCATCATCCTGAAATTGCTTTTTCTTCCTAGGCAAACCTGAAAGTTCTATTTCTGCTGTGTTTCATCTTTATTTACTCTTAACCAGTAACCAATATACTTAAGCAATAAGGTTTGAGAGGCAGGACTGTATCGTACAATAATGTCCGGTTGAAGGGTGTTGCAAACCCTTGAACAGGACATTATTGATGATACAGTCCTGCCTCGAGGACCTTATTGCTTTTATAATACGGTTGCCAGCGACATTATAAATACTAAGTAAATAATAACCTGCCTTTCAGCACAAAATAGTTGTAGCCCCCAAACGTTGTGTATCACATTTCAGTAGCCTAAAGAAAATAGTCCCCATGTGCAGGGCTGTTGCTATGCAACAGACAAACAGCATTGGGAACATCACGTGTGTTAGCCTAGCTAGATCTCGCACCATCTCATTCATTCACATTGCTTATTTTATCAAAGTTTCCATTAAAATAACAAAAATGACAATACACTTGCTACTACACTTTGTTCTTGTTGATTTGGATATCTCCATTACTTGTGCATCCATGGAAAATGTGTAAGAGTTCAGAGTCTCGAGCTACCTTGTGCTTGGAAGAAGAAGCTCCGAAGCCAGAGATATATAATAATCATAACAAACAAGAGTCATCTGTATACATACATGGTCCAGGCCCGGACGCGCTCACATGGCTTCGCTTCCACAGTCTCCTGACTTAGCCAACAGTTTCTGTCTGGCATCACCACGTAAGAGACCAAATTCACGTCTTACAATTAGTTTTATTCGCAGTCCATTCGCTGAGCTAAGCTCCCATTGGTTAGTGGAGGTATTCATGCAAATACCTTTCAGAGACACAGCATGCTACGCTGACCAGCGAATAAGACATGAGGTTCACACCTGAAGGTTAGTTCCATTGGCCACTTCAAAGAATGCCTCAAATCGATAAACTAGCGGGGTCAAAGCTCACACTTCCGGTCAAGGACAGGAAGTTCCCCTTCAGAATAAAACCCTATTATCCTGCCTTCAGAATAAAAGCAACATCTCAGGTTTTAATCGGCATCCCTTTAACTATTGTACAATAAAACAGCCATTCATTCCCATGCATCATACAATTAATCATTACATTTGTCATTAACAAACAGAATAATAAAACAGTGATCCTCTCTTATGCTTCATAATACATTCCTCAGAATATTCCTCAAATTAATGATCATATCTTTCTTTATGTATTAATTTAAAACATAACCTCTCTTATCTACATGTGCAAGTGTATATACAATCCATTACAACCTAACAGTTTCTCATGTCCCCTTTGTCTCTGATGATATCACTTACAACCACTCTTGCTCTCTTTGCCGGTTGCTCGGTGTTGAAGTGCCTTCTCCAGAAGGATATTATTATTATTATCACTCCAACGCTGTCTTTCATTGAGATTTGGTGCCCAGTAACTTTGAAGGGAGCTTTTTTTCGTTGCGCAACATTTCACAGGTCTCAATTTCTTTCTTATCTATGGTGGCATGACGCCCACCTGAAGTTCCTCTTCGGCTAACCACTCATCAAAATATCAAAGTTCATATGAAACATGTTTGGTAACTGTGAAGCTTGAAATGAAACTAACGGCCGCGCAAAATCTAGCTATTTTGAGGGCGCACTGATATGGAACGCTCAGATACATGTAAACAGGCATACAGGACTTTATGGTTGAATAAAGTACACCCCGTGACTCACTCTCAACCAATCAGAATGCTTGATTTCATCTACCCGTATTATAATAATATTTACACATCTGAACAAAAGCTCACATGGGTTGCCTTTATTATAACAGTATGTTATTTCGAGCAGAAACCTAAAAAATAGGATGTTTTTTTTAAGAGAGCAAGCATAGACCCACCGGACCTCATGCCCACATTGTTGATATTGAGCTCATCCCCTCAGACAAAGTTGTCATTGACATGAAGGAAGAGCAATGTGCTGGGAAAACGCCAGCTGCCCCCACCCTGTAGCTTTTGAGCAGGCACATGCACGCCCTTGGGTGAAGCCACACCCCCACACAGCTGTGCCCGCCCCTCTGTGTCCACTGAGCTGGGTGACAGCATGCTGCTGGCAGAGGCATTGAGATATGCGTTGTGTACGTTTCTATTTCCAGGAAGTATATAATAAAGTGAAGAGAAGTTAAGTGAGTTCGATTTTTTGTTAATTTATTTCGTTTTTTAATGTTGTCTTTATTTGAATCCGCCGAACAAGTCTGTCTTGCAGCCGGCTGGATACACAGCTTGCCTGAAGTGGACTAGAGGTGCATATCCAATACAGCACAGCACACGCTGAGCTTTGGTGATGGATGGACAGATGCCACTTAAGTCGAGAAATTATCCTCCACTGGAAAAATGTGTTTTTTAAAACTTTGATTTGGATAAATAAGGAAATGGAATGCTATAATATACACAACGGAGATAAAACCTCATATTGGTCATTTCTATTTCACAAAGTTACTTTATCAAAATGCAGATTGTAGTACCGTTATGCGACACAACAAAACTAAAGTGCGAGTCACAGCAACCACGAGAGCTCCTCGAGCATGCAGCCATAACTGGGCACCCACATAGTATGCAGTTTGTTGCAGCAGAATGCAAGATCAGCTGTGGACAGAGAGGTGAGGTGCACACTCTCTCACTCACGCATGCACACTCTCTCACTCACTCACTGACACACTCACACATGTGAGCAATGTAATGATTTTTCTGTTGGCGATAATAATAATGATAATAACACCAGCCTTGTACTTGGAAAATGAATAAAAGAGGGTGGTAATTCAAAAAGTATTTCTGTCCCATCTTTTCAGAAGAGTTTAGGCGTCCACCTCTGTGAAAACCTCGGGGGTGCGTTAGATTCAGAGGGAGTAAAGTGCACGGTTCCATCAGAGATCTTTGCAGGAGGAAAAACAAATCCTGCAGAACTGAGTTAAATCAAGCTTTCCTGAAGAGAGATCACATTATTGAGAGAGAGACTTCTGTACCGCCTCAGGTGGTGAGCAGCACGGCAGGAGGGGTGTATGTGTGTGTGTTTGTCTCCTGTGGGATATGTTGAGCTGTGAAGGTCGGACAGTCTGGAGTGTGTGTATGTCTAAGTGTGTGCATGTGTGTGCGTGCGCGTGTGTGTGCATGTATCTAAGTGTGTGCGCGCGCGTGTGTGTCTAAATGTGTGCGCGCGTGTGTTTTCGACAAAGAGCCAGTTGCATGGCTTTCCTTATTACAGAGAGGAAGGGGATGGCGGAGCGAGGATGCTGAATGAAAGATAAGTCGATGAAAACAAAGAAGACCGAGACGTTACATAATGGCTTCACCAGCCGTCTGTGGGCTCTGCTGTCTGCACTGCCTCCTGCTGGTCAGACAGTCCGACTGCAGCTGGACCGGACAGCTGTGAATATTCAACCGGGCTCATTATTATGTAAGTGGGCTGACGAATGACACGCGCAGACAAAGAGTCCGTCTGCAGGTTCAGCATCAAGAGGAGGAGGCAGGCGGACACACACACACACGCACACACACACACACACACACACACACAAATAAGTCATAAACATGTAGGGATATAAAGCTCCCTCATGTAGACAAAAACACCATACATGTTACTTTATTGGCCAAGTATGCCACCATATGCGAAAACAAGGATAACAAGCTCAATATACATATGCAACCATAAACATGAAGCTATTATACACATGCAAAACCCAGACAACAAGCAGTTTACAACAGTGCTTCCCAACCGTTTCTATGAGGATGGAGGAGCCCTGACTGAGTGACATGTTTTATACGTATTGATATTCAATGCACTAATGCCCTAATGCAGGACGGAGCTGTTTAGTCAAGAGGGAAGGTTCTTAAATAATAATACACACTTTTCAAAATAACAATTTAATTACTCACCGTCCTGATGCTGAATACAACAACCTTTCATTCGGTGGCAACCATTTTCATATTTAAATGAGGGTTAGGGTTTCCTCCTACACCATGTGTGAGCATTAGGTCTGTGTCAAGGCTCGGTCTCCAGCATGGACATTGAATGCACCACCCTGACAATTCAATTACATTTATTTTGTACAACCCAAAAACACAAATTTGCCTGACATCAGTGGAGAAAAAACCTCTAACCCTTTGTTGGGTCCTGGAACAGAGGATGTTGTGTGTTGTACAGATTGTAAAGCCCTCTGAGGCTAATTTGTGATTTCTGAAATTAAATAGTGACATAAACCTCTCGTATTAGGCCAGCTCAACGAGAGTTCATATTTCACCAACTCCTCTGATTTGTGCCTGCGGTCTATGAGATGAGTCATGCAACGAGCTGAACCCCAGACAGGGTTTTCACTTCGATGACAGCGAGCATCTCGTCAGACAGCGGCAGATTCATTCACAAACCAAACGTCTCGTTTCAGAGGGCCAGACAGGAGACTTTTCTTCTTCATCTGACTGGTCGAGGCAGAGTGGGAGAGAGAGAGAGAGAGAGAGAGAGAGAGAGAGGAAGAGAGGAAAAGAGAGAGAGAGACACAGAGAGGAAGAGAGAGAAAGAGAGAGAGAGAGAGATTCTCTTTTTTTTATTGACTGATCCACATCAATGAATTATCACTTCATATTATTTCCTCTCACCAACAGTTTCCCTCTCTCTCTCTCTCCCTCCCTCTCGCCCCGTCCTCGGAGAGTCCGTGTCATTGCTAGGTTACAGACATCACTCTGGTTGAGACTCAAACCTCCTCCCTGTTTCTATCTTTCTCCTCCTCCTTTGGCCTTTATGCCTGATCACAATCTGGAACAGTATTAAAAACCTGCACAAAATTAAAGCTTGCGCAAATACACAAATGTAAGTCTTTTCACGTCTTTGCCCTGACATTGTAAAAAACACATTGTGTGTGTGACCACACAATGACACCTCATTTTACCTGGAAGACGTCGTCACATGTTGGTTGTTTTAACAAACGCTCGCTCTGGCTCTATTTTTGCGAAGTTTCGCAACCTCCAACTTGTTTTCATTGGTCAAACTCGAGGATGACGTCCTTAATGTTTTCCATTTTCTCTCCAGTCAGCAGTCAACATGGGTGACGAGGGACTCACAAGGTTAAGCGGCGCATCAAATCCCCAAAATGTTTCACTCTTGCTGAGGAAATGATAAAAACTTGAAGGTGCATAGTATGTGATTGAAGTCATTTGGATTCCTTCTCAATGGCTCTCAACTGATAACTTATAACTAACGATGCTACAGCACAAACTACATGGAAAATAGTAAATGGACTGTACTTGTATCGCACTTTTATAATCTCTCGACCACTCAATTCTCTTTAACACTACATGTCTTCATTCATCGATTCATAGCCTGATGGGAGGAGCTATCCATGCAAGGTGTTACCTATACCCATCAGGACTAACTAACATTCACACCCATTTACACACCTGCAGGAGCAATTTGGGATTAAGAGTTTTACCCAAGGACATCAACATGGACTCGTGGATTAGTGGAGCCGGGAGCACCAGAGGATCAAAGGGCTGATCCCCTGTTTGAAGGACAACCCTGCTCTACCACTGAGCCACAGCTGTGCTACAGAGCCCACCGAGCTAACCTTGTTGAGGTGAAGGGTAACCTGAGCGTACCAACCTTGTCTGGCTTCTGTCCCTCAGTGTCTGGCTCAGGCATCCTTGAGCAAAGACACTGAGGGACAGTAGATGGGTGCAGCCTGGACGCCAAGTTGCTTTACATGAGCTCTAGCAATGCTTAGGATCGGTTAAATGAAGGCCACGATCCAGAGAGGGGCCCGTAGACCAGCTCTCCCTCCCATGAGGTAAGTGAGGTGCTTATAAAAACATGTGGTGCTGATCCGCAGGTAATGTGTCTTTGAGAGTGTCCATGTCCGCTGTGCCCTGTAGTTATGGAATATGGTGGAGAGATAGTCTCAACATGACGGACAGTTGAAAGTTGGGAATCAGTACCGCAATAGTTTCATAAAAGGCTTTCCTTCTATAATACTCTTGAAGTGCGACAGCAAATGCACACATTATTGTGCAAAATTCATACATTCAGTATGAGTGACAATGTAATGTGGCCAGTTTGGAGAAAGATAATAATCTAAATATGACGTTGAAAACTCTGAAACACCAGAGATACTCAAAGCATCAGACATCGTCATGCTCGTGGCAGTTGACCCTTGATATAAGCTCTGACTTGGCTTCACCGTCTGAAGATTATCCCAAACACTGACTAAACAGTAATAAAACTACACCAAAGAAAACAATAAAAGTTACACCGGACAACTATGCCAGATATGCCTCAACCTAACCCGGTTTTGGTGCCCCAGCCCTAACCAAGTAAACCCGAAAACTAAGTTGTTGGAATTATATTGCAAAAGATACAGTAACTGAAACCAGCCAACAAAATGACTTAATAGCACTGGAACTCAAACTCATTCTGACTCCCAACCCGCTTGGTCAGTGGCCCCCGGTGTCTGATATGACGCCCTGAGGCTCCCACCCAGGTACGTGCACAGACATTTTGGGGGGCAGGTTCTCAAACCAAAAAAAGTGCACCCGTCGCCAAAATTATTTATGAAATTAAAAGTAATAATAATAATAAATAAATAAATAAAAAACACAGTAGGATATTTTCAACTTATATATTTATTGTTGTTAAACTAACTCAAATTATCAAATTGAATAAATAAATGAATAACAGGCAAAAACAGACAAAACGAGGCCATATTTTATAACCAAATGCAATCAAAAAAGGGCAGGTGCCTGCTCCCACCTAGTGTCTGTTTGAGCTTTCAACCAACTCCAATGGGAACCTCTCCGTGTCATTATTAGACATGAGGAACAAATGACGGAGGTGAGGTTGGATGAGTCAATAAAACCCAAGACACACCTTATTTGACCCTAATAAACTGCACGCTTCCCGTGAACACAGAAGTTTATTTTGACACTGCACATGTAACGAGTGTAACAGTGTTACACCCAGACCTTCTGTGTAGTTCACTGTCTGTTTTCTGTTGTGTTGTCTGTCACTTACCCTGTCTCTCGTTTCAGAATCCTCCCTCCTCGTGTGTCGTCCTCATTGTTACCATCTGTGTCTCGTTTCCCTGTGTATTTAGTCTGTGTCGACCCCTTGTTCTTTGTCAGTTCGTTTCTTAATGTTGCCCAGTACAGATCCCTATTTCCTGAGTTCTGACTACCGCCTCTTTATCTGCATTTTGAGTCCTATTTCCTGTGGCTCCCAGCCATTCCGTGATAAAAAAGTCATCTCTGAAAAGTCCAAAACTGACGCTAGAAGCAAAGGGCCACTGGCACAAGGGTGGCTATTTGACGGGGTGGGAGGGAGAGCAGAAAGCAGTCACTCTCCATGAGAACTAGTAGAGTTTTGAGACCCAGCCAAAAGCTGGTGAGATGTCTGATAGGCAGTGCTGAGTAAACACAGCATCGCAAGCCAGCTTACAAGAAAGGAGAGATGAACCGTTACCATAAGGCAGAGCAGGAGGAGAACTGAAACCCATCCAAAAAGCCCTGCCAGTGAACTCCGGCCACGCTTACTAAGCCACAGCGCAGAGGCAGAGAATCCCTTTAGTGTCTGTATGAGATGCAGCAGGCTTTCAACCAACTCCAATGGGAACCTCTCCGTGTCATTATTAGACACGAGGAATAAATGACGGAGGGGAGGTTAGATGCAGACAGACAGACAGTTTTGAGGCAGACCGATATGGGGTCAAATCAGTCTCAATAATTGCAAATGCACACAGAGAGACTTACAAATGCAAACACAAAGATTTTACAAATGCGCACAGAACAATTTACAAATATGTTTGATTTACAAATGCACACAGAAGCATTTACAAATAAATTAGACTCACAAATGCACGCAGAACGACGTGTCTGTGTTTATTTATTTGGCAATCGCACTGCATTTGTTTGTGGATTGCTTCACGTGTGTGTGGATTTATGAGATTCCCCTGTCGTAGCTAGATCAGCAAATGCGTTTTTTCAACATAGACCTAGCTGTAGCCAATCAGATGTCGCCCTCATTTTCAGCCAATCACATGAGCGCATCTCCCCCTCCCCTCCCCACAGGGCTGCCACCATTACAGTTGCACAATTTGCAGAGGGATACACAATTAATGTACCCCCCCCCCCCCCCCCCCCCCCCATTGTTGTAAGTCATTGAAAGTTCGGTATAATCTTGTAAATCTTGTAGAAAATCTTGGCGCGGCACGAATGACGCGAATAGAGCGAAGCGAAAAGTTTGCCCGCTGTCATTCAGACGTCGTCGGTGAAAGTTGCACCGAGCTGTGATGTTATGTATAAATATATATGTAACCTAGTGGGAAAGAGGTTGTCACCACTAAAGCCACTAGAGGGCACTGTACTTTAGAGGAAGCCAGTAGCAAAGAGCGAAGAAGGAAGTAAACTCCGCTGTATCAAGTGACGAAGTGGTGACGGGTTGGTTGTTTTCCGTGTGAGTGAATATGTTTTAAATATTATTTCTATACTAAACAATCGAAAGATGTTCATTTATATGAGGGTATAGAAGTCAGGAAATGTATTGTGTGACGCTAAATGCACCGTTAGTGATTTAATTGGTCCGATGTTTACAGATTGTATTTACATGTGCATGAGGAGAATGTAAAGATAATAATGTGTGTCATCTTAAGACCATCCTACAGGGATACATTCTGTTATTATCCATGTTCGAGCACATTTACTGCATGTCCATTGTACTGAAAATAATGTTTATTTTCGTTATGTAGTGCTGTATGGGATGAGTGTCTGTAGCCACCGCATGTGCATTTAAGCTAGCACCAAGATAAAACGTAGTGAGTATATTGTTATATACTGCATAATTTCTCTTTATTAATGGACCAAATGTTTCATGTTAAGTTCAGAGCTAACTGTTTTGTATTGTTTGTTGTCTTTTATTTCTGTGTTAACAGAAGAACTACCTCTACAGTTATTTTTGCACTGTATTTATGCACTGAATGTATGCACTTGAATTATACACAGATTATTTGCACTTTGAGTTAGTTATGTTTTCAAGTGAGTTTCTATGTGCACCGTGTAAATGTACTGGACCGTCTTTGTTGAATCTATTCTAAATTGAACATTCAAAATTAATTTAATACTACTCTTAATTCCTTAAGAGTAGTCATAAAGATCCCTGAAGATCTGGTCTGGTGTCTTATCAAGTTTCACCTGCCTACATATAAATATATATGATATTAATGTTATGAACCCAAACACGAGGGCGTTAGATGTTCCGACATTTATGGGATGTCCACAACAAGTATAAAGCAGAAATAGTGGATGACGGAAGTTATAACTGTTGCCACGTAGATAAGCCACGCCCCCTCTAAGGCGCAAATAAAGCGAATGACACTCATGTAATTGGTTGAAAATGAGGGCGACATCTGATTGGCTACAGCTAGGTCTATGTTGAAAAAACGCATTTGTGGATCTAGCCACAGCAGGGGAGTCTCATAAATCCGTACACACATGTGAAGAATCCACAAACAAATGCAGTGCGATTGACAAATAAATAAACACAGACACGTCGTTCTGCGTGCATTTGTGAGTCTAATTTATTTGTAAATCCTTCTGTGTGCATTTGTAAATCAAGCATATTTAAAAAATTGTTCTGTGCGCATTTGTAAATCTTTGTGTTTGCATTTGTAAGTCTGTCTGTGTGCATTTGCAATTATTGAGACTGATCTGACCCCATAGACCGAGAGGGTCTGGCAGACACTAGACACCAGATGACCGCTGCTGCCTCTCAAGCTGCAGTGCAAAACAAGTCTTCACTGGGATTGGCTGAACCGAACTCCAACCTAAAGGTGCAGTCACCCCATGACGTATACCAATCATTTCAGCCAGAAACTGTGAGACTTTGTCACAGATGAAGCCCCCTCGTTCACTTGGTGGTCTTGTTTGAAATCCGCACACTGAACCCAGCACCAGATTCCCTTTAGAAAGCCAATCTTCTTGCTGATGGCCTTGTTTGCTCAAGTAGGTCATATGGATGTCAGTATCAAATTGACCAGTGAAAGTTCCTCACTGTAACATTAAGTATTACTTTATATACTTGCAATTACTTAATTTCAATGAAGTGACAACATAAAGTAATTAAGACAGTTTAGGAGGTCAGCTGAACATGACAACATATGCAAATTGAGGATGGGAATATGACAATTTGATGCTTAAGAATGAGATAAATACAAAATCAATGTTTTATTTGGAGATTACATAATATAGTTATTTCTAAGAAAAACTATTGGGGCCACTTGGACCCATAAAATATAGTTTTAAATATAATATGTAAACCAACTTCTAACCATCCAAGCACAGATTTAAAAACACAAAGAAACATGTATAATTTTAATTAAACACTGACGTTTGAATTCCCACTGATCTCCTGATAGACTGTGATATGATCGATCGTTAGGTGTCTCATGCCTTTCGTGTTTTCATAGTGAGCCTGACTGAATAAGGTGATTGTAATATTTAAATATCTAAATGTGCTCTTTGATCTTCAGTGTGAGGATGTTCAGTAATCTGCGGTTGCTTCTTTTTCATCCTTTCATGACTATTAACGATTGATCAGATGAGAGAGAGTTCAAAGAGAGGATTGATCTGCTGTTGATCACTGAAAGACCTTCCCTCAGAGGTCAGACTGAGCTAACATCCCATCACCGGAAACGGATTGAATCACACTTAATACAAGATCATAATTATATTAGACGCGTTTCATTTTCAACTAGTATTCTTCTACCTTTAGACAGTTCTGAGTTTCCAATGTAACATATATCCCTTTGACATTTAAATGATAAAACTGTTAGGATTAACTAAATAAAACAGGCAGGCTTGTGTACATTTTCAAAATGTAAATAAACTAACATATTAAAAGTATTACATTTACATTGTATGAGAAGGTATTTTTGTTTTCTTTCTTTACACCATGAAGTAATTCAGATCATCCTGAACACAAACATTAGAAACAGCAAACTGTGATGACAAAGAAAACAACAATCCATGAAACGTCTGCTTCATTTGGTCCAAGTGTAATCTCTATGAATGCATTCATATGCATTATAACAGATTGTGAATTATCATGCAGAATCTGTCAGCAACGGGACAAGATGTTGTGATAAGAAGCGTTGTGTTTTCTGTTTGTAGTCCGAGCAGTATTGATCAATCACAACAGTTGTAATGCAGGTAAACGGTCCCGGTGGAGAGCACTGGGCGAGATGGAGGAGGTTTTGGCCCATCCACCGGCTGCACCGGAGCCCCAAACATAGTCCCGAGCCCCCATGGCTTCTCCATATAGTCAGACCGATGGAGATGGGTTCTGATATTAGGCCAAGGGTGAATGTTTATAACATTTGTAAAAGAGTAAGAGAGTTTTCATTTACACTTTTTTATTCTGTTAGCTGTCTACGTTTCATTAAAACATCAAGTGAAAGAGGAAAACTAATAAAAACACTTATATTCAGCAATCACTTTTAACTGACGGATTAGAACATTTCATTGTTTCCTTTTTTAAAACAAAATACAATATGTCTGAAATATTTGCTAAATATAATTATAATTATTCAGTGGGTTGTATTTTCCATTCTGTCATTTGATGTACTCTATTCCATTAGTCTTATTTTCCATTACTCTTATTTTCATACTTATTTTTTTGTACCTAAGTTTTCAACTTATACATTAATTATGGCATTCTATCCCTGTTGTCATGTTCATTATATAGTGTCCTTTATTGTAACGCACTTTGTGCTGCATTAATGTATAAATTGTTCTATACAAATTAATCGTGTCATTGTTTTTATTTTTATAAGTTGAATAATAAACAGACCAACATATATTAAAAATCTGCAACGAAAAAAATAATAAAAATGTACACCCACGTGGAACAAAATCAAAGTACTATCGATAAACAGTGCGCACGTCGTCCTCGCGTTTGTAGATGTCGGCCCCAAGTTGTTTGAAGTGAAGTGCAAGTTAACAGCTGATGTGATGATTAATTGAACCAAACAACTGCCTCCAGTTTCAATAAACAGTTTCCATAGGCATCCCATCAGCACTTCCGTTCAAAGGATCAGCAGCTTCAAGAGGTCAAATCAAAGTCCACATCTCGTTTCATGTCTGACTGACATGAAGCCATCAGACGCTGTGATTGAAGCTCGCATTAGCATGTTAAAGAGCCGTCAGGTGTCTGATGACTTGTACCTGTTTAAAACTGGACTGCGGGGCCCTCTCGGGGCTCAGAGGTCACAGCAGCAGCTTTCTGGGCACATCATGGACGGGAGCAGAGTGTCGGACTTCAGCATCGAGCGCATCCTTTCCCCGCAGCTCGGACACAGGCCGACGGGCATGGATTTTTCACCGGGCGGATATCTCCAGGGGATCCCCGCCAGGTTCAGTCCGAACTCCGGGGAACTCAGGGCTCCTCCGCCGGTCCCGGTACCGGGCTGTCTGCAGTACCGAGGGATGAGCTTCGGCGATGCGTTTTACCCGTATAGAGCCGGTTTCCATCACACAGACCTCTCCAGCATGTACCCAAACCCCGGAGTTTACGTGCACTTCAGCAGCCACGACTCTGCAGGTATTTTCAAATAAACTTGACATGTTTTCTTTGCAAAACTTTTACTTTATTTATTTTTACAAACGTACAAATAAGCTTGAGTTCATACGTTTTGATCGGCTCTCTTTTTAGCAGATGCTCAGCAGTTGTCAGGTCACAGCGGTTACCACCGGGTTGGGTTGTCCGCGCAGCCGCACCCGCGTCAGAAGGCCCGGTCGAGGACGGTGTTCACCGACAGCCAAACCAAGCGTCTCGAGTCGCTGTTCGAGCTCACCGACTACCCGACGATGGAAGCGCGCGCTGAGCTGGCGAGGAGCAGCGGGCTGAACGAGGAGACCATCAGGGTGAGCATTTTACGCATTCATTTATCAATACGTTTTTAAAAACTTATGTGCCAACTTAAGTATACTTTTTTTATTCGAAATTATTATAAAATGTTGTATTAGTAATAACTAATTTAATTAGTATTACACAAAGGGGAACAACTGCTGATAAGCATTTGGAAGAAAAAGACTCAAATGAATGTATGTTCTTTTGGGTGTCTGTCTCTCCAGGCAAATGTGAATTCATATCATTGCTGTATTTAATGATTTATATTAAAATTTCTTCTGCCAAGAGAACATACAGTAACGACTCTCCTCTCCGTCTCTCCTTGTGTTTCCAGGTGTGGTTTAAGAACCGCAGAGCCAGGAGGAAGCGCCAGTGCGGCGGGTCAAAGGTCAAAGCCCCATCCCCTTCCCGAAGCGCTGGAGCAGAGAAGAAGTTCTTTACCTCGTTTCTCTGAACCCAACCGACTGTCCACCTGCAGCACCCTGTGCAGGCACTCGCCTTCAGAGGTCAACGGTCAGCTGGCAAGGTCACAAAACATCTGATAACTTAACTCTGGACTGATTGTTTGGTCTAAACTATAGTTTCATCACTAATCAGGGTGCGTTTCCTAAACAGCCAATCAGAGCTCTGGCACAAACTGGATCGCTCGTTAAATCGGAGCGCTGTTGAATTATTCCGTTTGGTTATTCAGATATGGATATGGATTACTCATATGGAAACGGAAGGATCTGTTCAACGAGAGCTCTGTCAGTTTGGTGTCGATCGTCAGATTGAATATATAAACGCACCTCTTAGTGACTTTTCTAGCTTTAAATTATTTTGTATTATTATGTAAATTATTAAAATGACCATGTGAAGGTTTGTAACCTTGAGCTGTTTCATTGAAAAATAAATGCAATTGAAATTAAGTCAGTCTCATGTTGTTGTTTATTCCAATTTGTTGGGAACATTTCAACCATAATAACTGACCTTGAGTGCACATGTAAATAAATAATCACTTGCATACAATACATTGACTATAAAACAATGTGTGCGCCTGTAAATTTATTTCAACGCTGTTGGTCGGTTCCGGTGGAAACAACGGTTTCTTTAAAGGCCAAGGATATACAGTATAATTGTATTGAAATCAATAAAGGAATCATTGATGTGAACATCCAAAGCGGTTTCTAACTTCACCAAACAAAAGACCCAGAGAAGATGGAAGAGGAGGGAAAAAGGAGGGAAGAAGGAGGGAAGAAAGAGGGAAGAGGAGGGAAGAGGAAGGACGGATGACATTAAATGAGAAAAGTTGATCTGCAGGACAATAAATATTTGAAAGCGTGCAGAATGTCTGGGAGCCTTATACAGTACATTATATTCTATCTGATCTGATTTTATCTGGATACTGGTCCTGCCCTACACCTCCTGCTTTTATCATTGTTATTATTTTTAGTTGCATTGCAATTAGTATTGCGAATACCATTACAGCTTTTAATATCATTATTATTATTCTATATCGACTATTGCTGTTATTTTTGGTAGTTGTGACATTTCATCATGCCTGCTACTTTCATTATATAAATAATTCATGTCATATGCATTGAATGTGTTGTAACTCTGTCATGTTATTCATTCTGTACACATGACATCTATTGTACTTCTGTTTATCCTAATGGAGTGATCCTCCTCTGTTGCTCTCCTGAAGGTTTCTTTCTTTTCTCTCCCCTTTAAAAGTTTTTTTAGGGGAGTTTTTCCTGAACCAATTTGAGGTTCCGGAACAGAGGATGTCGTATGTGTACAGATTGTAAAACCCTCTGTGCCTAATTTGTGATTTTGGGCTATACAAAATTAATTGAATTGAAAAACCAGACCCTTCCGGCCTCAGAGTGCTAGTGGTCTACCTGACAGGTCACTTGTTAGCGTTTGATCATCAAACCCCGACTGATTTATGAGATGACAGTGTGTGGTACCAGGCAGTACAAATCTTTAATGATTGGATCTTTTAGAGTCCCCACTAAAAGTAGAGCTGCAAATATATTTTAAAAAAAGTCTAACAACACATTGTTTTCCTTTGGAAGTCATGACCTGGTGACAAATTAAATATAGATGTTACCCAGACTTCACCTTGCCCTTTGCTGCAATGACAATTTTTCACAAATGTGTGATCTTCAAAGAAATCTGTTAGTTGCAGGCCCATTTAAAAAGATCATCTGATATTCTATTGCATATACAACACCTTAATCTGTAAAGTAAACGTTAACTATTATTATAGTTACTCTTAGTGAGAAATGTAATGGAGTAGAAGTACAAAGTAGCACAAAATAAAAAGACATCTCAATATATTAACAGCACTTGAATACATGTACTTAGTTACTTTGACCACTTGATTGATTCATTGTTTCATAGTGATAAACTTTTGTATTATATTTAAGCAATAAGGTTTTAGAGGCAGGACTGTATCGTACAATAATAACCGGTTCAAGGCAAACCTTTGAACAGGACATTATTGACAATACAGTCGTGCCTCGAGGACCTTATTGCTTTTATAATATGGTTGCCAGCGAGATTATAAATAGTAAGTAAATAGTAAGCTGCCTTTCAGCACAAAATAGTTGTAGCCACCAAACGTTGTGTATCGCATTTCAGTAGCCTAGAGAAAATAGTCCCCGTGTGCGGGGCTGTTGCTATGCAACAGACAAACAGCATTGGGAACATCACGTTTGTTAGCCTAGCTAGATCTCGCACCATCTCATTCATTCACATTGCTCGTTTTATGAAAGTTTCCATTAAAATAACAAAAATGACAATACACTTGCTACTACAATTTGTTCATGTTGATTTGGATATCTCCATTACTTGTGCATCCGTGGAAAACGTTTCTCATGTCCCCTTCGCCTCTGATGATATTGCTTCCGACCACTCTTGCTCTCTTTGCCGGTGGCTCGGTGTTGAAGTGCCTTCTCGAGAATGATATTATTATTATTATTATTATTATTATTATTATTATCACTCCAACGCTGTCTTTCATTTAGATTTGGTGCCAGTAGCTTTGAAGGGAGCTTTTTTTCGTTGCGCAACATTTCATAGGTCTCAAGGTCTTTCTTATCTATGGTAGCATAACGCACCTGAAGTTCATCTTCGGCTAACCACTGATCAAAATATCAAAGTTCACTTGAAACATGTTTGGTAACTGTGAAGCTTGAAATGACAACTAACGGCCATGCAAAATGTACCTGTTATTTTGAGTGCACACTGATATGGAACACTTAGATAAATGTAAACAGGCGGACAGGGTCCTATTTCTCGTACATGGCTAACGTGTTTAGCGGGATAATTTTACGGATGAAATTACACAAGCCATGGTTTTCGGTTCCTCGAAGCAAGTTTGGAAAAATCACGATAGCAACACATCAAAAAATTTGAACCTGCTCCAGCGCAGGCTCATTCAGTCTAGCTGGATAATCTGGCCACGCTCCCTGAAGAAAATGGCAGCTCACTTCCTTATAACGTGATTATGACTTCCTATACGAGCGCTAACAATTCTGCCCACAAGGAATCATTTATTACAGACCTTCTCGAGCCATACATTGAACACCAAACAACGCAGCATTGAATGTCTCACAGACTGTATGCAGAGCATTGTGGTACATTGTTGTACAGTGTCGGGAGTTGTGGGAGTTGAAGTTGAGCCAGCAAAAGCAGCGCCTGAGAGAGGGCCCTCCAGAAAGTCTACTCAACAAGCTGCCATGTTCCGGGCTAAGCAGATCCAGCCAGTGGTCGACTCGTTGTCCTGGAGGTTTCCAAAAGATCCAGTGGATTTGGTGAAGGTGACCCCTGTCAACTTTGAACTGCGGCAACCAGACACTGACAACCGCGTTGTTGTGAGGTGTGGGGAAAGCAAGATCCAGGTGGAAGTGAGCCAGGCCTTGCTTGGCCTTGGCAAGCTGATAGACCCAGAGGACATCACACTTGGTGGCTGTTCCCCTACTGAGATCGACGACTGGGCTCATGTGCTGGTCTTTGAATATGAGCTGCACAACTGTGGCAGCAAACGAGTGGTGAGGTTTTTGTTCATTGAATGTATTGGTGTTGTACTTTCAGTCAAATGTTACTCAGTGGTTCTCTCTCTCTCCCTCTCTCTCTCAGATGACAGAGGATGACTTAATTTATGCCTTTTCACTGATCTACGACCCCAAAGTGTCTGGCAGGAGTCACATCACGAGGACCCAGAGTGCCGTCATTGGGGTGGAGTGCCACTACATGAGATGATGATCAGCCTGCAACGACGCCCTTGATTTTACTGTGTAGACATTAACTTTGAGTCTAAGCAAACCACAATAAACTTTTTAATGTCTCAGAACACTGGTTTATTGCTCTATTTCTGAAGCCCAACGAGACACACATACGCATGACTGAATGGCCCAACTTGATCACAGACGCTGATGCTCTACAAAAGATGGGATCTGAAAGGAACATTTGTAAATGAGTCTGTGCTCTTGTAAACTGTCAAACAAGACTGGGGCTGCGGTTAAAGTCCAAATATTAACTCCTAATGTAATTTCCTGACCACTTTTCTTTGACCACTATGGAAAGATGTGAAGGAGAGTTCATTAGGAAAAGTCAACTGTGGAGCTGTCTGTGACTGAGGTCTGCCACGGTGAAACTACACAGCACTTAGTTGGCACTTCTCTACTAGATATTATCAATGTGTCTTTACTAACAGGCCATGGACCACAGTCCTTCAAATTATGTGTAGTTGAACCTTAAGAAGCCCACTCCTGATCCAGAGGTGTTGGCTAACTACAGACTGATCTCTAACCTCTCTGCCTTACTCGAATCCTTGTGAAAATAGTCGGCAATCAGTTGTGACTTTCTACATAGTAGTTTATTTGAGGACTTTCAGTCAGGATTCAGAGTACAGAAGTCGTACTGGTGAAAGTGACTAATGACCTAATTGCATCAGATAAAGGACTCATCTCTGTACTTGTTAGGCCTTAGTGCTGCGTTCGACACCATTGGCCATCACATCCTATTACAGAGACTAGAACATTTGATTGGCATTAAAGGAACCACACTAAACTGGTTTAAATCCTATTCATCAGCTCAATCTCAATTTGGGCATATAATTAATGAAACATCGATGACCACCAACGTTAGTCAAGGAGTTCCACAACGTTCTGTGCTTGGACCAATTTTATTTACCTTAAATATGCTTCCTTTAGGCAATATTATCAGAAAACACTCCATAAAATTTCAACGATATGCAGATGATACTCAATTATATCTATTGATCAAGCCAGACAAAACCAACCAGCTCGCTAAACTTCAAGCATGTCTTAGAGACATGAAAACATGGATGACCTGCAACTTCCTGATGTTTTTCTTACTAGGCCAAGAATACCTCAGAAATCAATTATCTAATGATGGTTATCTTTGATTAGGACCTTTCCTTTAACTTCAACTTAAAACAAATCTCCAGCACTGCATTCTTTCCCCTAAGTAACATTTAAAAAATCAGTCACATCTTGTCTCAAAGCGATGCAGAAAGATTAGTTCACACATTTGTTACTTCTAGACTAAACTCCTGCAAATCCTTATCAAGCTGCTCTAATAAGTCTCTTAAAACTCTCCAGTTGATCCAAAATGCTGCAGCTCGTTTACTCTCAAAAACTAAGAAAAGAGATCAAATTACTCCTGTATTAGCTGCTCTGCACTGGCTCCCTGTAAAATACAGAGTGAAGTTTAAAATTCTTCTCCTCATCTACAAAGCTAATCTAATTGGTGATGCACCATCATATCTTAAGGAGCTTGTAGTATCGTATTACCCCACTAGAGAGCTGTGCTCACTGAATGCAGGGCTACTTGTAGTTTCTAGATTCTTAAAAAGTAGGAAAGGAGCCAGAGCCTTCAGTTATTAAGCTCCTCTTTTATGGAACCAGCTTCCACTTTCAGTCCAGGGGTCAGACCCAGTCACCTCTTTGATTATGCTTTTTAATAACATATAAGGAACTATTAAGACCCGTATGGCCATTCCTTAGCCTTGTCATCACCCTCTCCTCTTTTCTACTTCGTCCACTACACTGTAAAAAAAAACCGTAAAATGACTGACAGCAGTGGCTGCCAAACAAAAACTGTAAAATGAAGGTAAAATATCTTAATTAAAATAAAGGGTGAAAAACATAATTTTACGGAAATTTTCATTAAACATTTTGCAGTGAAATAATGTTATTTTACAGATTTTTCCTGTATTATTACAATCAAACACCTTCAATAATGGGATATCACAAACAATTCTGCAGAGAAAACCTGTTATTTTACAGCTTTTTCCTGTATTATTACAATCAAAAACTTTCAATAAAGGGATATCACTCAAAGTTCTGCAATGAAATACTGTTATTATACAGATTTTTCCTGTATTATTACAATCAAACACCTTCAATAAAGGGATATCACTAACCATAAAATGAAGGTCAAATGACTGGCAGCAGCGGCTGCCAAACAAAAAACGTAAAATTAAGGTAAAATATCTTAATTCAAATAAAGGGTGAAAACCATAAATCTATGGAAATTTTCATTAAAGGTTTTGCAGTGAAATACTGTTATTTTACAGATTTGTCCTGAATTATTACGATCAAACACCTTCAATAAAGTGATATCCCTAAAGGTTCTGCAGTAAAAGACTGTTATATTATCATGAAATATAAGCTTTTCAGATTACTGTGAAAAATACAAAATAAATTGATACATCTACAAGACTTTTAACATTTCAATTAAACAAGGGGTTGAAAACTTAATTACAAATAAAGTACACACCATTATTGATTTTAAAACAATTGTATTTAGATATTTATTTACAAAATCAACCAATTATTCACAAACAGTTCTTCAGAGCCCCCCAAGAGGAATTGAAGAACTAAAAATGGCATTTCTCCATGTGTCTCTCTTGACTGTTAGTTACTATAATGATGAGGTATTTTCAGAATCCCAACTATGCAGTGTATTAATAAGTCAAATCAAAACATACCGCAAAAGGTCAATGAATCTTTACCATAAGTGACAGTGCAGATAAAGAACAATCTTCCAAATCGTCAGTAATCAGCCCGATTCATGGTGCATCTGGGGGGAAAAAAGAGAAAAAGGACACACTAAGATTCACTGAAAAGTCCTTAGAAAGTAGAATGTTTTTACATTCCTTTAAACAAGCTTAAACAAACTATATTCAAATTGTCTATACCGACATTTGCCGTTATGAAACATTTTGTCAATATGAACACCGAGTCAGCTTTGAGAATGCTAGTTATTAAATGTTTACCAATTAGACAAAACACAAGCAAATTAAGAAATAAACTTCATCAATTTGACAACACATGTCCAGTATTTAGAAAACATGCTGCAAATACAGAAAACGGAAGTGTTTCCAAAGGACACTATTGTTGAACACGGCTTGAACACGTTTGTTGCTGCTTGAAGTTTGGTCCGTGTATCACCCGTTGATGTTTACGTTGTGGACAGACTTTTGCTGCTGCTTTACTCTGCATGGAAAGTGACCGCTGCACACAACTCACAGGACCTTGCAGAGCGAAAAAGCGGAATTCTATCTCACATAACCTCAGCCTCGAAATTAAAAAAAGTTACGTTAACTGTAGCTTGCATAATAACCATATAAGCAATACCTTTATCAGTGGTGGTAATGGTATGTACATTTCACAAGGTAGAAGTTGTCTGCATGGGGATTATTTAAGGAAGGAAGTCTCCTGGGAATGTTTGGCCTACTGTAGCATATACCTCTGTATATTCGTTTGTCTAATAATGCCTATCTGATTATTATGCAGGCTACAGGCCGTCTGTCCACTGTTGAACCGGATAGTAAAGTTTAAAATCTGTCAAATCTCCTTAGAAATAATAATGACTGATATAATTCTGCTTTTCCGCTCTGCAAGGTCCTGCGACGTGCATGCAGTGCACTTTCCGAGTAGAAACAGTAGCATGATGTAAGTCCACAACGTAAACATAAACAGACGATACACATAACCGACTTCAATAACTTCATGAGTCACAAACCGTAGCAACAAGCCTGTCCAAGACGTGTTCATCACGATTTTCTGTATTTGCAGCGCTTTTCTGTACTGTGTTGTCTGTGCAGCGTGTTTTCAAAATTTCATCGTACAACTCAAAGGAAGGAAGGCAAAAGGAAGTTCCTCAGTTTTTCTATGCCAGTGGGGGAAATATCTTCCAAGTGTGCTTTGCTGAGATCATTAAAGTACTTAAGAAATCATACTAAATAATACATATATGAATCACAAGGTATGTAATGTTTAGAAATAGTGGTTAAAATGGACTAATATCTTATATACTGCAGTTGATACTTACTAGTGATGGACTTTGGGTGTTGTTGGGTGCCTGTTCTCCGTAAACGTTGTTCCAATGCTTGATCTGAAAAATGTAAGCAAGTTTCTTATCGTTAGCAGTTATCAGTGTTGGAAAGGGAAATGTAAAAATTACTCAGAAAGAAACTGCCGATACACATATAGTGCATTCAGAAAGTATTCAGACCTTCACTTTTTTCACATTTTGATATGTTTCAACCTTATGCTAAAATCATATAAATATTTTTTTCCCTCATCAATCTACACTCAATACCCCATAATAAAAAAGAGAAAACAGAATTTTAGAAATGTTTGCAAATTTATTAAAAAAGGAAAAACTGAAATATCCCATTGACATACAGTACGTATTCAGACCCTTTACTCAGTTAATGCACCTTTGGCACGGCTACAGCCTCAAGTCTCTTTGGTATAACCCACCTGGATTTGGGGATTTTCTGCCATTCTCTGCAGATCCTCTTAAACTGTCAGGTTGGATGGGGAACGTCGGTGAACAGGCATTTTCAGATCACTAAAAACAGATTAAAAACCTATAAGTAACCATGGATGGTGAACTCAGTTTTAAGGATCATATCACCAGCATCACCAATGTTGCCTTTTTCCAACTCAAGAATCATAGGCTTTATTTCCCAGTCTGACTCAGAGTAACTTATGCATGCATTTGTTCAGAGCAGGCTTCTTAAATGAACACAGTATTTTTACAGTATGTATGTGTGTTTTATGTGTATGTATGCATGGATGTTTCTGTTTAGAAGCACATTTTTGCTGTTTTAAGTTGTTTTTATGTAAGAACAAATCCAATCTCCGTATGTCTTGCCTCTGTTTGCCTACCTGTCCCTGGGTTTATTTCTGTGTCCCACCATCCGGTGGTATCTTGTCACTCCTGGTTCTTCAGCCTTCTCATGATCTCACAGGTGATGCACTGCTTAGGGTCACTCCTGGTTTTTCATTCTTCTCATGATTTCACAGGTGATGCACTGCTTAGGGTCACTCCTGGTTCTTCAGCCATCTCATGATCTCACAGGTGATGCACTGCTTAGGGTCACTCCTGTTCTTCAGCCTTCTCATGATCTCACAGGTGATGCACTGCTTAGGGTCACTCCTGGTTCTTCAGCCTTCTCATGATCTCACAGGTGATGCACTGCTTAGGGTCCTTTGCTGTGTGAAGTACAGTGAAACAGTGAAGAATACTGTCAGTTATATCTCAAAGCTGTTCCCTTGGAATATAAGAAATGCTTCTCATTAATTAATAACTTATATACTGTTAAGAAATCAGTAACGGCACACCATACATTTAATATATTACACTTAACTCTCAAAAACCCCAGGGGACACGACGCATGTTGTGGAGCACGGAGCGCGCCCCCCAGTCAGATTATTCAATCATGTTCAAAGCAACGTCGTGAGACAGCCAATAGCAATTGTTTTATCATGGTTACATAGTAACTATTGGAAAAGATGACTTGTTTGAAAAGAAACAAAAGAAATGTGTGTATTTAGTTCTATTTGTAGGCTGTTATATTTAATTAATTGGTCATTGCAGTGTATGTGTTTTGTTACAATTGTCAAATCAGTAAGTTATATGTTTATTTTGAAACAGGACGTTTTATTTTGAAACAGGAAATGTCTTGTAACTTGTTAGGGGACTTGTAATCAGGAAGTGAAGGAAGAGCATGGCTCAGTTTACAATCCAGTTGAGTCTGCTTGCATCTTATGCCTTTTGATGGCATCGTTGGTATGTATTGATTTGTTTTATTGTTACTTATGATTGCAGATGATTATTTTTGTGACAATGTTTAGTTTGGGAAGTTTTATGCACAAAGTCCATCGAGTCATAGTTAATGACTACTCCGCTATGAATGTTGTTCATATGACAGAATAAATATGAATAAAGAGTTATGTTAAAATACAGTGGTTTATAGGAACATATGTGTAAATCAGTAGTAAATACATAAAAGTAGCGGTTAAAAATAAAGAAAGTTATTTCATTGAAGAATCTGTATATTTACATTGTGTGTATGTGTAAGGTTAAAAAGGAAGCATTTTGTTTGTATTCATTATGCCCTTTGTGTGTTTTAGTTTTACTCTTTCTTACGTCAATAAACCTGTGGACAACGGACAACTGTCTTCAGAGTCGTGATGTCAGGAAAGAGTTTGTCTAACTGCCAAGGTGTATCACGGCACATATACTGAGGGCAGCATAGTAAAACAACGGCTTTCTAGCGGGCAAGATAACGCAGCCAGCTGGCAGACGCTACTAACAACGTCATCTCACGCAGCCAGTGAATGACCATCACAGCAGTGTCTAAACAGAGGTACGTCACCAGACAACACCATGTCCGAGAAAGCAACTTCATTAAAGACGCGGTCCCGCGCTACATGTTCTGCTACATACTCAAGTGTATCATCAACGGGGTCTGCTGCAGCAAAGGCAAGAGCGAGAGCAGAAGCAGCAAAGGCACACATGTCCTACGCCGAAGAGGAAATGAGCCTAAAGCTAGAAAAAGCTAAGCTGGAAGCCTCAATAGAAATGCTCAATTACAAAAAAGAAACTGCTACAGCCGTAGCTGAGGCCGAAGCCCTCGAAGCTGTGGTAGATAAAAATAGTGAAAGACATAGTTCCATGTTAAATTTGGACTCCAGTCCTTTGGAAGCTGCACAACGCACAGAACAATATGTGATTGATCAAGCCGAATCACAAAACACAGACTCTCAGCTGCATGATGATGGTGTTGGAGCAATAAGAGGGTCAAGCCCTAACTACGAAACTCCAGCTTCATCTATCAAATCTGAAGCCAACTCATTCCATCTGGCCCAAGCCAATATAGCTTCCCATCATACACGTGGCCACAATGCAGCTTCTCAACCAACTCGCCTCATCTCACAGCAGCCTTACATCTATGAAGATGAAAAGCTTGATGGGACACGCAATGTTCGGTTTGACAACCACAATGCCACTCCTGAGCAAGGTCTTGGACCTCAAAACGACAAAGGCGATCCTGCTCTTAAATCCTATCCCACATCTTCAAACACCAATAATAACAACTCCAACATTAGCGACTTCGTGAGATACTTTGCTCGTCGTGAGCTTGTGGCAACAGGCCTACTTCAATTCAACGACAGACCTCAGAACTACAGAGCCTGGAAACGGTCTTTTCAGAATGCAACCAGAGGTTTGGACCTGACACCAAGCGAGGAAATGGATCTCCTGTTTAAGTGGCTCGGCAAAGAGTCAGCAGAACACGTCGAGCACATAAGAGCAATACACATCAATCATCCAGCAGCAGGCTTGGCTATGATATGGGACAGACTTGAACAATCTTATGGCTCCGCAGAAGTAATAGAAGATGCTCTGTTCAAACGTATCGACGCCTTTCCAAAAATAACAAATCGGGATTATTCTAAACTAACAAAGTTGAGTGATCTTTTAATGGAACTAGAGTCAGCCAAAGCTGAAGGAGACCTACCCGGCCTCTCTTTCCTCGATACAACGAGAGGCGTCAACCCAATTGTACAGAAGCTCCCCTTCGGTCTGCAGGAGAAGTGGGCGTCAGTTGGGTCATCCTACAAGCGGCAACATCACGTTTCATATCCCCCCTTTGCCTGCTTCGTAAACTTTGTTAGCCAAGAAGCTAGTGTCAAAAATGACCCAAGTTTCAACTTTGTCTCTCACTCAGACATGTCTCCCAGGCCAGAAAAAACAGCTTGGAAGCCAAACAGACAGCGAGAAGTCTCTGTTCACAAAACAGAGATATTTCCAAAAGCCATCTCTGATCCTAGGGAGCCCTCAACGAAATTCAATGACTGTGACAAACTGTGTCCAATCCATAAAAAACTTCACCCTATACGCAAATGCCGTGCATTCAGAGAAATGCCCATCGAAGACCGTAAAACATTCTTAAAAGAGAATAACATTTGTTTCAGATGCTGTGCTTCATCATCACACATTGCAAGGTACTGCACATTTAATGTTCGTTGTTATGAATGTAAAAGTGAAAAACACCACACAGCGCTTCACCCTGGACCTGCTCCCTGGGTTGAAGGCAAAGACTCTGCTCCAGACCATGGCGGGGAGGAGGATAGCTCTCCACAACCCCATGTCACCACCAAATGTACAGATGTCTGTGGCGGAGACGTAACGGACCGATCCTGCTCTAAAATATCCCTTGTGAATGTGTATCCAGCCGGCCGCTCTCACAAAGCAGTGAAGATGTACGTGATTCTGGACGAACAGAGCAACAGATCACTAGTTCGTTCAAAGTTCTTCGAAGTCTTCAATGACCAAAGTCCAAGTGCTCCTTACTCACTGAAAACATGTGCTGGAGTAAGGAAAGCGACAGGAAGAAGGGCCAGTGGCTACATCGTGGAATCTTTGGATAGGACCGTCAGCATCCCACTACCCAGCCTCATAGAATGTGATGACATCCCAAATAACAGAAGTGAGATTCCAACTCCCAATGCAGCTTTTCATCACGCACACCTAAAGTCAGTCGCACACCTCATCCCAGATATCGACCCACAAGCCCCAATTATTGCTTCTCTTAGGTCGGGATATTATCAGAGTCCATAAGGTCCGCAAACAGGTCAATGGCCCACACAACCTACCTTATGCTCAGAAGTTGGATCTGGGATGGATCATCGTGGATAATGTATGTTTAGGCCGCGTTCACAAACCATCGACAGTCAACGCCTTCTACACGAACACCACGGAACGGGGACGCCCTACTCTCTTTGACCCGTGTCCTAACATGTTCCGTGTAAAGGAAAAATACAGTGACACCCAAGCCACAAACCACCTCCAAACACATCCTGAAGAGATATCAAACTGTGATGTTGACAGCCTAGGACATAACATATTCAAGCAGACCAAGGACGACAACAACATGGCTCTGTCTATCCAGGACATCTCCTTCATGAAAATAATGAAAGAAGGACTAACAAAAGATGCAAACAACAGTTGGGTAGCTCCATTACCCTTTAAATGCTCACGTCAACGGCTCCCCAATAACAGGCCACAGGCATTGAACCGTCTCAAGTCGCTCAGACGCAACTTTGAAAGGAAGCCTGAAATGAGAGACCATTTTCTCAGTTTCATGGACAAGATGTTCAAGAATGGTCATGCTGAGTTAGCCCCTCCTCCCAGTGAGGATGAAGAACAGTGGTACTTGCCAATATTTGGTGTGTACCATCCAAGAAAACCAAAACAAATACGAGTGGTCTTCGATTCCAGCGCCCAGTACAACGGTGTGTCGCTCAACGACGTGCTGTTGACTGGGCCTGATCTGAACAACACGCTGCTTGGTGTATTAATGCGCTTTAGAAAGGAAGCAATCGCCTTTACAACGGACATAGAACAGATGTTCTATTGTTTTTTAGTAAGGGAAGACGATAGGAACTTCCTACGTTTTCTATGGTTCCAAGATAACGACCCCTCCAAAGACATTGTGGAGTATCGGATGACGGTCCACGTCTTTGGAAATAGTCCTTCACCCGCAGTAGCGATTCATGGACTGCACCAGTCTGTTCAGGTCAGTGAGCTTCGCATTGACCCTGACGTCCAAAGTTTTGTGATGCGTGACTTCTATGTAGACGATGGGTTGAAGTCCTTGCCCACAGTCGAAGCTGCGGTCAACCTGCTGAAAAAGACACAAGATGTTCTCTCCAAATCAAACCTAAGGCTGCACAAGATCGCAGCAAACAACAAGGAGGTCATGGAGGCCTTTCCGGCCGAAGATCGTGCAAAAGACCTTAAAGACCTGGACCTCAGTGCAGATACGCTACCAATGCAGCGTAGTCTTGGAATCAATTGGGACCTCCAGACCGACTGCTTCCACTTCAGCGTCTCCGACGAGATAAAATCCTACACTCGACGGGGTGTCTTGTCTACAATCAACAGCCTCTACGATCCTCTAGGGTTTGTAGCGCCAGTCACAATACAAGGCAAGGCTATTTTGAGAGAACTCACAACTGAGAAAGGTGACTGGGACTCGCCTTTGCCCCAAGAAATGGAAGACGCATGGACATCTTGGAGAGCATCTTTGAAAGAACTGTCCCAGCTTTCTATTCCCAGAGCCTACACTACAACTTCACCCCCAGCAGCTGTCAGAAGGGAATTGTGCGTCTTTTCTGACGCATCCACGAAAGCTATCGCCGCTGTGGCATATCTAAAAGTAACTGACTCTGCTGGAAATAACCATGTGGGATTTGTAATGGGCAAAGCCAAGCTGACCCCCGGTCCTGAACAAACAATTCCGAGACTGGAACTTTGCGCAGCAGTGCTTGGAGTGGAGTTAGCAGACTTAATCTCGGCAGAACTAGACCTTCAGCTCGATGCTACAACCTTCCACTCAGACAGCAAGGTAGTCCTTGGCTACATTTCTAATGAAAGCAGGCGCTTTTATGTATATGTAAGTAACCGGGTATTACGTATCCGAAGGTCCTCCCACCCAGATCAATGGCGCTACGTGTCAACAGAACAGAACCCTGCGGACCACGCTACACGTTCTGTCGCTGCAGGCCGTTTGAACGACACAAACTGGCTGAGTGGACCCAAATCTCTGTACACACCGGAGACAAGTGCCTCAGAGAGCACCTACGAGCTTGTAGACCCGGGTTCAGACCGAGACATTCGCCCTCTGGTGTCCACTTTGAGTACTACAACAACATCCAAGCAGCTTGGTTCTCAACGATTCTCAAAGTTCTCATCTTGGAAGTCTCTAACACGGGCCATTGTTCGCCTCATACACATAGCCCGTCTTTTCAACATGACCTTGAAGAACAGCCCTTGTAAGGGCTGGCGTCACTGCAAACAGGATACACTGTTGAGGAGTCTGATCAAGCGTTGTACATCATCATTCAAGCAGTACAGGAAGAAGTCTACAGTCAAGAGATCAGATGTATCCAAAAACATGAGCAGATCCCTAAATGTAGCCCTCTCAAAAATCTGGATACTTTCATTGATGCACACTGCCTTCTGAGTCGGGGGCCGCCTCCACAATGCAAACCTTGATCAGAGTGAAAAGACTCCAGTGATTATTCCTGGCAAACATCAAGTTGCAACCTTACTCATCAAGCATCACCACGAACGAATCTATCACCAAGGCCATCTGTTTACAGAAGGGGCTGTCCGTACAGCTGGCTTTTGGATTGTTGGTGGCAAAAGAAAAGTGAGCAGCATCATCCACCAGTGTATAACCTGCAGAAGGCTTAGAGCCCCACTTACAATTCAAAAGATGGCCAGTCTTCCAGCGGATCGTCTCTCGACAGAGCCTCCCTTTACGAATGTCGGCCTTGATGTGTTCGGTCCTTGGAGTGTCTCTTCACGAAGAACAAGAGGAGGTTATTCACACAGTAAATGCTGGGCTGTAATCTTCACGTGTATGAGCGTACGAGCGGTTCATATTGAAGTCATAGAATCCCTTTACACATCCAGCTTCATCAACGCGCTAAGGCGCTTTCTTGCTGTGCGCGGTCCTGTCAATCACATCCGCTCAGACCGTGGCACCAACTTTGTTGATCAAGGTCACACGAACAGGAGTGACTAAAATCTTTCTTAGGCCTGTTTCTGAGATAGTGCTTCTTCTCCCCCCAGAGGCCCAGTGAAGTGAACTGTCTAGGATTTATTGAGTGGCGTGTATTCACGCCAGGCGGGGAGTGTTTTGTTACAATTGTCAAATCAGTAAGTTATATGTTTATTTTGAAACAGGACGTTTTATTTTGAAACAGGAAATGTCTTGTAACTTGTTAGGGGACTTGTAATCAGGAAGTGAAGGAAGAGCATGGCTCAGTTTACAATCCAGTTGAGTCTGCTTGCATCTTATGCCTTTTGATGGCATCGTTGGTATGTATTGATTTGTTTTATTGTTACTTATGATTGCATATGATTATTTTTGTGACTGTTTAGTTTGGGAAGTTTTATGCACAAAGTCCATCGAGTCATAGTTAATGACTACTCCGCTATGAATGTTGTTCATATGACAGAATAAATATGAATAAAGAGTTATGTTAAAATACAGTGGTTTATAGGAACATATGTGTAAATCAGTAGTAAATACATAAAAGTAGCGGTTAAAAATAAAGAAAGTTATTTCATTGAAGAATCTATATATTTACATTGTGTGTATGTGTAAGGTTAAAAAGGAAGCATTTTGTTTGTATTCATTATGCCCTTTGTGTGTTTTAGTTTTACTCTTTCTTACGTCAATAAACCTGTGGACAACGGACAACTGTCTTCAGAGTCGTGATGTCAGGAAAGAGTTTGTCTAACTGCCAAGGTGTATCACGGCACATATACTGAGGGCAGCATAGTATGAATAAAAATGTAATAATATATGGTAAAGTTATACCTATAGGCTCACACAAACACACATATACACATAGTATATAATATACCATATATACAGTATGTTTATATATATATATATATATATATATATATATATATATATATATATATATATATATATATATATTTCCACACTTAGTAGGTTTTTAAGGCCGGCTGGGAGAGGCAACGGTTGGTCATTCAATTCCTATGTAGGTCTACTAGTTTACAGTTTACATAACTCCAACACATTGATCCATATGCAGTGTTTCCTATACATTTAGCCTACTCAGCAGTGGTAGATTATAATTATTATTACTACTGTTAGCCTCAACGCAAGCACACACAAGTAGAGGCCCAGTATTTAAAAGTGGTTCTTTAAACAAAATGAAGCACCCAAATATTCCAAACAAGTTTTAGGGCCATTACCTGCACAAGAACCAAATTGAGGACTGACAGCAAATGGAGATGGAACAATCGACAAAAATCACTGCATATATTGCATTCTGTATGTAGGCCTATATGAAAAGCTAATGGCTGGATTGACATCATGGTGACGTTACAGTTATATTCATATGGCCCATAGTATGACCCTCTTGCATTTTAACAAATCCCTAACCTTTCCTTTTGAACCACCAAAATGCCAAATGTGCACACATAACAATGTAATTTTCTCTAATTGTCACTGTTTTGCAGTGTTACGCAGCGTGTTAGTTTAGGCCTCTGCCCACAGCAACACTCATTTGCCAACATTGCCATTATTCCATACAAGTTGCAACATTTGTTTTCAGACTTTCAACTGCATGTAGTGAGTCACCATTGCAAAGCCATTTCCCCCTCTTGTCTTTATTGTTCTGCATAGCTCAAAGCCAGCCAGGTCTAAGGTGTTGGCCGCAGTGGTTAGGCCATTAGCCATCTTTGATATGGGACAATGTACATTTAAATTGTTGAACACTGTAGACAGTGACTGTCTTTAATGTATTTTAATTGTTGATGGAAGCAAGGTCAATTCAACAGCAATTGTGCAGTTTGATAGGGCACTAAGTCAGCGTCATCTCCGGGCTAAATTGGCTGAATATAACCTAGGTATCTCTGCCAATTTGCGTCGAAACGGCGTCCGCGAACCGAGGTCCATCAGTGGGCTAAACAGGCTGACTTCAGCCCGCAAACTGAGGTACATTCACCGCTTCTGGAGCTCTGCGTCCGGGCTGAATTAAAGCCGGCTAATAACGCTGTTTCTCGGATAAAGTGTTACCACTACTGCCCTCAATTCCCCATGGCTAGATGCACAGTCTTTGGCCGGATTATGCATGCCCAAGACGGCATGCACTTTTGCAGCACTCGGCCTCATCATAAGGGCAAAGGTCACCCTCTTTAGCCGGCCTAAGGACATCCAAGGTGGGCTGCCACTACGGCAGAATTTAATTTGGTACTTTCGGAAGTGGAGAATAAGGTAAGAAATAATGGTAGGTCTAACTACAGTGCTTATAAGACTAGAAATGTTTATTGAAGGTGGCTTCATAAAGCTTGTTAGCTAAGTACTGCTTAAGTGACCATGTGCACCAAGTGTTGTCTTAGATTATGGTTTATCAATGACTTTTTTAACGTATTAGGCATTTCTTGTGTAGAATTGTTTGCTGTATTTCAAGTTCATACAGATGACAACAACAGCATGTGCTCTATTTTTTCCCACTGGCTAAAGTTACCCGTTAGCTAAATACCACTTATGTGTCCCTTAAGTGACCATGTGCACCAAGTGTTAGTAGTTTAAAGTAATGTTAAACATCTTAGATTATGGTTTATCAATGATTTGTTTAATGCAATAATATGCATTTCTCATTGTGCCAAGGTGTTTGCTGCATTTCAAGTTTATACAGATGTCTACAACTGCATGGGCTCTATTTTTTCCCCACTGGCTACAGGTGACGATATTAAACCATGGGCTACTCTTCATAACAGGCTTGCCTTCGACGACCAAGACAGTTGGTCCACCACAGCCATTGATATTTCACATCTTACATGCAACCTTAGCTTGAGGCTTTAATGCATTATAATCTGTTTAAAGCACTGTAAAATTATAGTTATAAGCACTCAACAATATTAATGATGCTTTAGAATAATCATAACACATTAGAAAGTATTTTATAATGACTTATAAGGTCAAGTATCATAATACTTTATATATTTATTTATATATATATATATATATATATATATATATAATATATTGCTGGTCACTCACTGACATTCTTTTGCAACAATCATAGTGTATTATAATTCTCCTAGTTTTAATATATTATCATTTTATAATACATTATAATCACTATTATAATGCAATGTCACTAAAAGTAGTCCTTGGGTGCTTTAAGTAAAGTAATGAAATTCCTGAGGTTTAGGCAGATATAATACATTACAAGCTGGTTATAAGTCACTATAAGTGGTCATTGTCTGCTTTAATTTAAGTGGAAAAAATCACATTAAATCTGTGCAAGAACAACACACAAAATGTTGTATAATTAATTTTCTTGTTTAACGTGTCTAACAGAAATCGAGTTCTCCAATACAAAAATCAGTCTGACCTCTAAAGTTATACAAATAAGCTACCACTACTGTCCCTGTCATCTGCTGACAAAATCGAATCCACTGGTTAAAAACAAAGTCTGATTGTATAGAAGTCTATGAGAAAATGACCCTTGATTTATTAATCATTTAAGTAATCATTTTCCTAATTAGTTTATGGTCTCAGTTGCTATAGTTTCAAGTCTTCAATGCGACCCAACATTAATTTGCAAATGATGTTCCCATTTAGAATGAAATAGAAAATAAAGCAGGTTATGCTTTAGGGCAGGGCTACCTTACAATGTGGCATTTGGCAGATGCTTTTATCTAAAGCGAGGTATATATGAGATCTTAATGCAACACAAGCAATGTTCTAGTCAGGTGAGAATCAACAAGATTAAGTGTCATGAAGCACATAGTTTTATTTTACATTTTTTGGGATTACAGTCCATCAGGTGACTCAAGAGCTAAGTCTTTAATCAAACTCATGTACTTATTCTTTTTCTTACAGATATCTGATGTTTGAAAACGTTTTGGGAAGAGGGTCTCCCTGGACCCCTCCAGCCAAGAGTGTTAACAGTATTCAGATTTTATATGGAGGCTATTTTGTAATGTGCCTTTTCATACTTCAACTAAAAATAAAGGGTGTTTGACGCTTCATTGTCTTTTGTGTTATTCTTCGTTATGCCTTGCCACTAAATCCCATATAGCAAAAGTTTCTGCTGCACTACTCTCTTGAGGTTCAAACTTTCAAGCATGTTACATTACATATACCATTTAGCTGACGGTTTTATCCAAAGCGACTTACAATCATTCTTTCTTCTATTTTGTACTCTTTAAAAAAAGACTGCATTATGTTTCATGTAATGAAAAACGTTAGCTAAATTAAGATCCAGAATTACAGGGTTTTAATGTAAAAGTACACATTATTATAAAACTACACTTATTTATCTTAAAATAACAAAGAAAATCGTTAAATTGTTAGTATGGACATAAAGCGTTAAATAATGAGCTAGATATTTAATTACATGTAATTATTGTTATTTTACATGAATTTGTATGTAATTTAAGAAAACAGTAAAAATACAGTATAAATAATACAGTACTAATACAGTACTTTTTCTGTAAAAAAAATGAGAAAAAAATATAATTTGTTATTATTAGGATAATAGGTTGTTAATTTACAGATAATTTCTTTAATTTTACATAGGTTTACATATCATTTTAAAAAACAGAGAAACTAGTGTAAAAAAAGAGTTATTTTCCGTTGAATTAGGATTTTTTTTTACAGTGTACCTGCACTCCCAAGCAATGCTTTATTATTAAACAGATATCTTCCTTTGCTCCCATTTGTTCCTTAATCACCACTTTAGCTTCTGACTAACTTATTTTTAAATTAACAATATTTCTCCCACCCTTCAAAGCCCGTTTTGCTGCTTTATCCGCCTTCTCATTGCCATCTACTCCAACATGGGCCGGGACCCACATAAAATGAACCGCTATTCGCATGTGATGAATTCTGAATAGTGCCTGTAGTACCTCATACAGTAAATCCTCTCTACTTCTGGAATGGCAACTTTTCAAACTAGTTAGCACCGTACATGAGTCCGATGCTATCACCACCCTCTCTGGCCTGACATCCTCTACCCACTGTAATGCCATAACTATGGCCATCATCTCACACGTAAACACCGATAGGTCATCACTGAGTCTTTTACCACACTCATACTGGAATTATGGGATTACTGCTGCTGCTGTTCTACCAGAGTTAGGGTCTTTCAATCCATCTGTATACATTTGAATATATTTGCGGTAATTCCCCCTGATGTATAACTTCACAATCTTACAGTTTGCCCCACGTTCATCTCTCATCAGTTCAAGGAGGCCCAGATCAACTTCAGGCTGTGGCAGTAACCATGGAGGAACAGCTGTAAGAACCACTGCTGGAGAATATCTCCTATCCAACATACCTAACTCCCTAGCCTTCTCCTTAGCAACCCAACCAAAGCTCTTTGTTGGTGTTTTATCATGTTCCCAGCATGGCTCAATTGCACTTTTTGTTGGATGGTTGATATGTCCTTGTAAACTGACCCAATATGTCATCATTATCTGAATTCTTCTCAACTCCAATGGCATTTTCCCCATTTCTACCTGCAATGCCGGCACATATGTTGTTTTAAAAGCCCCGCTACAAATCATTAATGCTTGTGCTTGTATTACATTTAATTTCCCCAATAAGGTTTTATACGCCGACTTATACACCACACAGCCATAGTCCACTACTGATCTTATCAGACCCACATATATAGCTTTCAAAGCAGACCTGTCAACTCCCCACTCTGTTCCCACCAAGCATCTCATTACATTTAAAACCTTTTTACATGTATTAACCATGTTATCAATATGTACATTCCAGGTGAGCCTAGCATCAAACCACATTCCTAAAAATGTGTACGAGTCCGTCCTTTTCAGCTCCTTATCATATAAAAACAATTTGACCAGGAAAAACTCCCCAAAAATAAAAAATAACCTTTCACAGGGAAAAAAGGGAAGAAACCTTCAGGAGAGCAACAGATGAGGACCCCTCTCTTCGTAAATAATATGTTAGCCTTTCTGTGATCATTCGCTCCATGATATTACACATGTGGGAAGTCAATGCTATTGGTCTATAGTTTGATGGATTAGTGGGATCTTTTCCTGGTTTCCTGATGGGTACTATAACTGCTTGTTTCCAAAGTCCTGGTAATTTTTGTTCCTGACAAATTGTATTATACAATTACAAAATCACCTCTAATGCTAAATCAGGCATATGGTTCAACATGATATATAATATCTAATCTTTGCCTGGAGCAGTTAGCCCTGACTTGCTTATGGCCCTTTTTATTTCTTCAAAACTGAATGGAGTATTAATTGCATCTTCTGTCTCTTCTTCTGTTTCCAACAAATCTATATTTGCTTCCCTTGTTCTATATCTTCCATTTAAACCCCTCCTCTGACATATTACCTCAATCAGCGCTTTAGCTAACATTTCTGCCTTTGCTTCGTCACTGTTAGCCACCACTCTGCCATTTTCCAATACTGGATACCCCCACTCCCGTTTTCCCTCCCCTCGTTTTCTTTACCATTGCCCAAACTTGATTAATTGAAGTGATTCTCCCTATTGTGTTGCAAAAAGATCTCCAATACTTATTTTTAGTATCTTTGACTGATAAAGTGTTGAATCATATTATTGGTTATGTCTCTTACCTTGTGACAATACATTGGTCTCTCCTAATTAGTAAGGCCTGTGCAGCTTTGAGATCTACACCTGTGCAAAGCGATCCAGCTAACGAGTCAGAGGGAGGAGCCACTGCCTATTTCAGCCTGCAGTGGCCAATGCTGGAGGAAACTGCATCAACAGTTCTGTGTTTGCAACAATGGGGTCCAGCCAGCTTTTTGTGTTGGGGTTTGTGCTTGCGTGTGTCAGCTTCAGTGCTGCTAGATTCCTCAGAATGAGACCACCAAACTACCTGGGAGTTGAAGTTGAGCCAGCAAAAGCAGCGCCTGAGAGAGGGCCCTCCAGGAAGTCTACTCAACAAGCTGCCATGTTCCGGGCTAAGCAGATCCAGCCGGTGGTCGACTCGTTGTCCTGGAGGTTTCCAAAAGATCCAGTGGATTTGGTGAAGGTGACCCCTGTCAACTTTGAACTGCGGCAACCAGACACTGACAACCGCGTTGCTGTGAGGTGTGGGGAAAGCAAGATCCAGGTGGAAGTGAGCCAGGACTTGCTTGGCCTTGGCAAGCTGATAGACCCAGAGGACATCACACTTGGTGGCTGTTCCCCTACTGAGATCGACGACTGGGCTCATGTGCTGGTCTTTGAATATGAGCTGCACAACTGTGGCAGCAAACGAGTGGTGAGGTTTTTGTTCATTGAATGTATTGGTGTTGTACTTTCAGTCAAATGTTACTCAGTAGTTCTCTCTCTCTCCCTCAGATGACCGAGGATGACTTCATTTATGCCTTTTCACTGATCTACGACCCCAAAGTGTCTGGCAGGAGTCACATCACGAGGACCCAGAGTGCCGTCATTGGGGTGGAGTGCCACTACATGAGATGATGATGATCAGCCTGCAATGACGCCCTTGAGTTCACTGTGTAGACATTAACTTTGAGTTTAAGCAAACCATAATAAACTTTTTAATGTCTCAGAACACTGGTTTATTGCTCTATTTCTGAAGCCCAACGAGACACACATACGCATGACTGAATGGCCCAACTTGATCACAGGCGCTGATGCTCTACAGAAGATGGGATCTGAAAGGTACATTTGTAAATGAGTCTGTGCTCTTGTAAACTGTCAAACAAGACTGGGGCTGCGGTTAAAGTCCAAATATTAACTCCTAATATAATTTACTGGCCACTTTTCTTTGACCACTATGGAAAGATGTGAAGGAGAGTTCATTAGGAAAAGTCAACTGTGGAGCTGTCTGTGACTGAGGTCTCCCACGGTGAAACTACACAGCACTTAGTTGGCACCTCTCTACTAGATATTATCAATGTGCCTTTACTAACAGGCCATGGACCACAGTCCTTCAAATTATGTGTAGTTAAACCTTAAGAAGCCCACTCCTGATCCAGAGGTGTTGGCTAACTACAGACTGATCTCTAACCTGTCTGCCTTACTCGAATCCTTGTGAAAATAGTCGGCAATCAGTTGTGACTTTCTACATAGTAGTTTGAGGACTTTCATTCAGGATTCAGAATGCAGAAACCGTACTGGTGAAAGTGACTAATGACCTAATTGCATCAGATAAAGGACTCATCTCTGTACTTGTTAGGCCTTAGTGCTGCGTTCGACACCATTGGCCATCACATCCTATTACAGAGACTAGAACATTTGATTGGCATTAAAGGAACCACACTAAGCTGGTTTAAATCCTATTCATCAGCTCAATCTCAATTTGGGCATATAATTAATGAAACATCGATGACCACCAACGTTAGTGAAGGAATTCCACAACGCTCTGTGCTTGGACCAATTTTATTTACCTTAAATATGCTTCCTTTAGGCAATATTATCAGAAAACACTCCATGAAATTTCAACGATATGCAGATGATACTCAATTACATCTATTGATCAAGCCAGACAAAACCAACCAGCTCGCTAAACTTCAAGCATGTCTTAGAGACATGAAAACATGGATGACCTGCAACTTCCTGATGTTTTTCTTACTAGGCCAAGAATACCTCAGAAATCAATTATCTAATGATGGTTATCTTTGATTAGGACCTTTCCTTTAACTCCAACTTAAAACAAATCTCCAGCACTGCATTCTTTCCCCTAAGTAACATTTAAAAAATCAGTCACATCTTGTCTCAAAGCGATGCAGAAAGATTAGTTCACACATTTGTTACTTCTAGACTAAACTCCTGCAAATCCTTATCAAGCTGCTCTAATAAGTCTCTTAAAACTCTCCAGTTGATCCAAAATGCTGCAGCTTGTGTACTCACAAAAACTAAGAAAAGAGATCAAATTACTTCTGTATTAGCTGCTCTGCACTGGCTCCCTGTAAAATACAGAGTCAAGTTTAAAATCCTTCTCCTCATCTACAAAGCTAATCTAATTGGTGATGCACCATCATATCTTAAGGAGCTTGTAGTATCATATTACCCCACTAGAGATCTGTGCTCACTGAATGCAGGGCTACTTGTAGTTTCTAGATTCTTAAAAAGTAGGAAAGGAGCCAGAGCCTTCAGTTATTAAGCTTCCACTTTCAGTCCAGGGGTCAGACCCAGTCACCTCATTGATTATGCTTTTTAATAACACATAAGGAACTATTAAGACCCGTATGGCCATTCCTTAGCCTTATCATCACCCTCTCCTCTTTTCTACTTCGTCCACTAGACCCTGCACTCCCAAGAAATGCTTTATTATTAAACAGATATCTTCCTTTGCTCCCATGTTTCCATTCATTCTGCCATATCTTTTTGATTTGTCCCTTAATCACCACTTTAGCTTCTGACTAACTTATTTTTAAATTAACAATATTTCTCCCACCCTTCAAAGCCCGTTTTGCTGCTTTATCCGCCTTCTCATTGCCATCTACTCCAACATGGGCCGGGACCCACATAAAATGAACCGCTATTCGCATGTGATGAATTCTGAATAGTGCCTGTAGTACCTCATACAGTAAATCCTCTCTACTTCTGGAATGGCAACTTTTCAAACTAGTTAGCACCGTACATGAGTCCGATGCTATCACCACTCTCTCTGGCCTGACATCCTCTACCCACTGTAATGCCATAACTATGGCCATCATCTCACACGTAAACACTGATAGGTCATCACTGAGTCTTTTACCACACTCATACTGGAATTATGGGATTACTGCTGCTGCTGTTCTACCAGAGTTAGGGTCTTTCAATCCATCTGTATACATTTGAATATATTTGCGGTAATTCCCCCTGATGTATGACTTCACGATCTTACAGTTTGCCCCACGTTCATCTCTCATCAGTTCAAGGAGGCCCAGATCAACTTCAGGCTGTGGCAGTAACCATGGAGGAACAGCTGTAAGAACCACTGCTGGAGAATATCTCCTATCCAACATACCTAACTCCCTAGCCTTCTCCTTAGCAACCCAACCAAAGCTCTTTGTTGGTGTTTTATCATGTTCCCAGCATGGCTCAATTGCACTTTTTGTTGGATGGTTGATATGTCCTTGTAAACTGACCCAATATTCAATTCAATTCAATTCAGTTTATTTTGTAAAGCCCAATATCACAAATTACAAATTTGCCTCAGAGGGCTTTACAATCTGTACACATACGACATCCCTGTCCCAGGGCCTCACATCGGATCAGGAAAAACTCCCCAAAAATAACCTTACACAGGGAAAAAAGGGAAGAAACCTTCAGGAGAGCAACAGAGGAGGATCCCTCTCCCCGGATGGACAGATGCAATAGATGTCATGTTTACAGAATGAACAGCATTTACAAAGTTACATAAACACATTACATGAATATGACAATGTATGAATGGAACTCCAATCCATGAAACAGAAGGAGGTAGAGAGGAAGGGGTGCGGGGCGCATCAGCAGGGCCAACGTGGGAGGCAGGTTCACAAGGCATCAGACACCTCCAGGTCCAATGGACCCTATGAGACGTGAAGTCACAACGACTCCGGGGAGGAAGCAGAGTTAATAAGGTGCAATGGAGAGATGTAAATTCATCCATAAGGGGGAGAGAGAAGAGGAGATAGGTGCTCAGTGTATCCTAAAACATCCCCCAGCAGCCTATAAGCCTATAGCAGCATATCAAGGGGCTGGACCAGGGCAAACCTGATTCAGCCCTAACTATAAGCACTATCAAACAGGAAAGTCTTAAGTCGATTCTTGAATGAGGTGACTGTGTCGGCCTCCCGGACTGAAAGTGGAAGCTGGTTCCATAAAAGAGGAGCTTGATAACTGAAGGCTCTTGCTCCCATCCTACTTTTTAGGACTCTAGGAACCACAAGTAGCCCCGCATTTAGTGAGCGCAGCTCTCTTGTGGGGCAATATGGTACTACAAGCTCCTTAAGATATGATGGTGCATCACCAATCAAGGCTTTGTAGGTGAGGAGAAGAATTTTAAATGTGATTCTTGATTTTTCAGGGAGCCAGTGCAGAGCAGCTAATACAGGAGTAATGTGATCTCTTTTCTTAGTTTTTGTGAGTACAAGACCTGCAGCATTCTGGATCAACTGGAGGGATTTAAGAGACTTATTAGAGGAGCCTGATAATAAGGAGTTGCAATAGTCTAGTCTGTGAGTAACAAACGCGTGAAGCAGCTTTTCTGCATCTTTTTGAGACAAGATGTGCCTGATTTTTGAAATGTTACGTATGAAAATATGGAATATGTCATCATTATCTGAATTCTTCTCAACTCCAATGGCATTTCCCCCATTTCTACCTGCAATGCCGACACATATGTTGTTTTAAAAGCCCCACTACAAATTTCTTAATGCTTGTGCTTGTATTACATTTAATTTCCCCAATAAGGTTTTATACGCCGACTTATACACCACACAGCCATAGTCCACTACTGATCTTATCAGACCCACATATATAGCTTTCAAAGCAGACCTGTCAACTCCCCACTCTGTTCCCACCAAGCATCTCATTACATTTAAAACCTTTTTACATGTATTAACCATGTTATCAATATGTACATTCCAGGTGAGCCTAGCATCAAACCACATTCCTAAAAATGTGTACGAGTCCGTCCTTTTCAGCTCCTTACCATATAAATACAATTTGACCAGGAAAAACTCCCCAAAAATAAAAAATAACCTTTCACAGGGAAAAAAGGGAAGAAACCTTCAGGAGAGCAACAGATGAGGACCCCTCTCTTCGTAAATAATATGTTAGCCTTTCTGTGATCATTCGCTCCATGATATTACACATGTGGGAAGTCAATGCTATTGGTCTATAGTTTGATGGATTAGTGGGATCTTTTCCTGGTTTCCTGATGGGTACTATAACTGCTTGTTTCCAACGTCCTGGTAATTTTTGTTCCTGACAAATTGTATTATACAATTACAAAATCACCTCTAATGCTAAATCAGGCATATGGTTCAACATGATATATAATATCTGATCTTTGCCTGGAGCAGTTAGCCCTGACTTGCTTATGGCCCTTTTTATTTCTTCAAAACTGAATGGAGTATTAATTGCATCTTCTGTCTCTTCTTCTGTTTCCAACAAATCTATATTTGCTTCCCTTGTTCTATATCTTCCATTTAAACCCCTCCTCTGACATATTACCTCAATCAGCGCTTTAGCTAACATTTCTGCCTTTGCTTCGTCACTGTTAGCCACCACTCTGCCATTTTCCAATACTGGATACCCCCACTCCCGTTTTCCCTCCCCTCGTTTTCTTTACCATTGCCCAAACTTGATTAATTGAAGTGATTCTCCCTATTGTGTTGCAAAAAGATCTCCAATACTTATTTTTAGTATCTTTGACTGATAAAGTGTTGAATCATATTATTGGTTATGTCTCTTACCTTGTGACAATACATTGGTCTCTCCTAATTAGTAAGGCCTGTGCAGCTTTGAGATCTACACCTGTGCAAAGCGATCCAGCTAACGAGTCAGAGGGAGGAGCCACTGCCTATTTCAGCCTGCAGTGGCCAATGCTGGAGGAAACTGCATCAACAGTTCTGTGTTTGCAACAATGGGGTCCAGCCAGCTTTTTGTGTTGGGGTTTGTGCTTGCGTGTGTCAGCTTCAGTGCTGCTAGATTCCTCAGAATGAGACCACCAAACTACCTGGGAGTTGAAGTTGAGCCAGCAAAAGCAGCGCCTGAGAGAGGGCCCTCCAGGAAGTCTACTCAACAAGCTGCCATGTTCCGGGCTAAGCAGATCCAGCCGGTGGTCGACTCGTTGTCCTGGAGGTTTCCAAAAGATCCAGTGGATTTGGTGAAGGTGACCCCTGTCAACTTTGAACTGCGGCAACCAGACACTGACAACCGCGTTGCTGTGAGGTGTGGGGAAAGCAAGATCCAGGTGGAAGTGAGCCAGGACTTGCTTGGCCTTGGCAAGCTGATAGACCCAGAGGACATCACACTTGGTGGCTGTTCCCCTACTGAGATCGACGACTGGGCTCATGTGCTGGTCTTTGAATATGAGCTGCACAACTGTGGCAGCAAACGAGTGGTGAGGTTTTTGTTCATTGAATGTATTGGTGTTGTACTTTCAGTCAAATGTTACTCAGTAGTTCTCTCTCTCTCCCTCAGATGACCGAGGATGACTTCATTTATGCCTTTTCACTGATCTACGACCCCAAAGTGTCTGGCAGGAGTCACATCACGAGGACCCAGAGTGCCGTCATTGGGGTGGAGTGCCACTACATGAGATGATGATCAGCCTGCAATGACGCCCTTGAGTTCACTGTGTAGACATTAACTTTGAGTTTAAGCAAACCATAATAAACTTTTTAATGTCTCAGAACACTGGTTTATTGCTCTATTTCTGAAGCCCAACGAGACACACATACGCATGACTGAATGGCCCAACTTGATCACAGGCGCTGATGCTCTACAGAAGATGGGATCTGAAAGGTACATTTGTAAATGAGTCTGTGCTCTTGTAAACTGTCAAACAAGACTGGGGCTGCGGTTAAAGTCCAAATATTAACTCCTAATATAATTTACTGGCCACTTTTCTTTGACCACTATGGAAAGATGTGAAGGAAAGTTCATTAGGAAAAGTCAACTGTGGAGCTGTCTGTGACTGAGGTCTCCCACGGTGAAACTACACAGCACTTAGTTGGCACCTCTCTACTAGATATTATCAATGTGTCTTTACTAACAGGCCATGGACCACAGTCCTTCAAATTATGTGTAGTTAAACCTTAAGAAGCCCACTCCTGATACAGAGGTGTTGGCTAACTACAGACTGATCTCTAACCTGTCTGCCTTACTCGAATCCTTGTGAAAATAGTCGGCAATCAGTTGTGACTTTCTACATAGTAGTTTGAGGACTTTCATTCAGGATTCAGAATGCAGAAACCGTACTGGTGAAAGTGACTAATGACCTAATTGCATCAGATAAAGGACTCATCTCTGTACTTGTTAGGCCTTAGTGCTGCGTTCGACACCATTGGCCATCACATCCTATTACAGAGACTAGAACATTTGATTGGCATTAAAGGAACCACACTAAGCTGGTTTAAATCCTATTCATCAGCTCAATCTCAATTTGGGCATATAATTAATGAAACATCGATGACCACCAACGTTAGTGAAGGAATTCCACAACGCTCTGTGCTTGGACCAATTTTATTTACCTTAAATATGCTTCCTTTAGGCAATATTATCAGAAAACACTCCATGAAATTTCAACGATATGCAGATGATACTCAATTACATCTATTGATCAAGCCAGACAAAACCAACCAGCTCGCTAAACTTCAAGCATGTCTTAGAGACATGAAAACATGGATGACCTGCAACTTCCTGATGTTTTTCTTACTAGGCCAAGAATACCTCAGAAATCAATTATCTAATGATGGTTATCTTTGATTAGGACCTTTCCTTTAACTCCAACTTAAAACAAATCTCCAGCACTGCATTCTTTCCCCTAAGTAACATTTAAAAAATCAGTCACATCTTGTCTCAAAGCGATGCAGAAAGATTAGTTCACACATTTGTTACTTCTAGACTAAACTCCTGCAAATCCTTATCAAGCTGCTCTAATAAGTCTCTTAAAACTCTCCAGTTGATCCAAAATGCTGCAGCTTGTGTACTCACAAAAAATAAGAAAAGAGATCAAATTACTCCTGTATTAGCTGCTCTGCACTGGCTCCCTGTAAAATACAGAGTCAAGTTTAAAATCCTTCTCCTCATCTACAAAGCTAATCTAATTGGTGATGCACCATCATATCTTAAGGAGCTTGTAGTATCATATTACCCCACTAGAGAGCTGTGCTCACTGAATGCAGGGCTACTTGTAGTTTCTAGATTCTTAAAAAGTAGGAAAGGAGCCAGAGCCTTCAGTTATTAAGCTCCTCTTTTATGGAACCAGCTTCCACTTTCAGTCCAGGGGTCAGACCCAGTCACCTCATTGATTATGCTTTTTAATAACACATAAGGAACTATTAAGACCCGTATGGCCATTCCTTAGCCTTATCATCACCCTCTCCTCTTTTCTACTTCGTCCACTAGACCCTGCACTCCCAAGAAATGCTTTATTATTAAACAGATATCTTCCTTTGCTCCCATGTTTCCATTCATTCTGCCATATCTTTTTGATTTGTCCCTTAATCACCACTTTAGCTTCTGACTAACTTATTTTTAAATTAACAATATTTCTCCCACCCTTCAAAGCCCGTTTTGCTGCTTTATCCGCCTTCTCATTGCCATCTACTCCAACATGGGCCGGGACCCACATAAAATGAACCGCTATTCGCATGTGATGAATTCTGAATAGTGCCTGTAGTACCTCATACAGTAAATCCTCTCTACTTCTGGAATGGCAACTTTTCAAACTAGTTAGCACCGTACATGAGTCCGATGCTATCACCACTCTCTCTGGCCTGACATCCTCTACCCACTGTAATGCCATAACTATGGCCATCATCTCACACGTAAACACTGATAGGTCATCACTGAGTCTTTTACCACACTCATACTGGAATTATGGGATTACTGCTGCTGCTGTTCTACCAGAGTTAGGGTCTTTCAATCCATCTGTATACATTTGAATATATTTGCGGTAATTCCCCCTGATGTATGACTTCACGATCTTACAGTTTGCCCCACGTTCATCTCTCATCAGTTCAAGGAGGCCCAGATCAACTTCAGGCTGTGGCAGTAACCATGGAGGAACAGCTGTAAGAACCACTGCTGGAGAATATCTCCTATCCAACATACCTAACTCCCTAGCCTTCTCCTTAGCAACCCAACCAAAGCTCTTTGTTGGTGTTTTATCATGTTCCCAGCATGGCTCAATTGCACTTTTTGTTGGATGGTTGATATGTCCTTGTAAACTGACCCAATATTCAATTCAATTCAATTCAGTTTATTTTGTAAAGCCCAATATCACAAATTACAAATTTGCCTCAGAGGGCTTTACAATCTGTACACATACGACATCCCTGTCCCAGGGCCTCACATCGGATCAGGAAAAACTCCCCAAAAATAACCTTACACAGGGAAAAAAGGGAAGAAACCTTCAGGAGAGCAACAGAGGAGGATCCCTCTCCCCGGATGGACAGATGCAATAGATGTCATGTTTACAGAATGAACAGCATTTACAAAGTTACATAAACACATTACATGAATATGACAATGTATGAATGGAACTCCAATCCATGAAACAGAAGGAGGTAGAGAGGAAGGGGTGCGGGGCGCATCAGCAGGGCCAACGTGGGAGGCAGGTTCACAAGGCATCAGACACCTCCAGGTCCAATGGACCCTATGAGACGTGAAGTCACAACGACTCCGGGGAGGAAGCAGAGTTAATAAGGTGCAATGGAGAGATGTAAATTCATCCATAAGGGGGAGAGAGAAGAGGAGATAGGTGCTCAGTGTATCCTAAAACATCCCCCAGCAGCCTATAAGCCTATAGCAGCATATCAAGGGGCTGGACCAGGGCAAACCTGATTCAGCCCTAACTATAAGCACTATCAAACAGGAAAGTCTTAAGTCGATTCTTGAATGAGGTGACTGTGTCGGCCTCCCGGACTGAAAGTGGAAGCTGGTTCCATAAAAGAGGAGCTTGATAACTGAAGGCTCTTGCTCCCATCCTACTTTTTAGGACTCTAGGAACCACAAGTAGCCCCGCATTTAGTGAGCGCAGCTCTCTTGTGGGGCAATATGGTACTACAAGCTCCTTAAGATATGATGGTGCATCACCAATCAAGGCTTTGTAGGTGAGGAGAAGAATTTTAAATGTGATTCTTGATTTTTCAGGGAGCCAGTGCAGAGCAGCTAATACAGGAGTAATGTGATCTCTTTTCTTAGTTTTTGTGAGTACAAGACCTGCAGCATTCTGGATCAACTGGAGGGATTTAAGAGACTTATTAGAGGAGCCTGATAATAAGGAGTTGCAATAGTCTAGTCTGTGAGTAACAAACGCGTGAAGCAGCTTTTCTGCATCTTTTTGAGACAAGATGTGCCTGATTTTTGAAATGTTACGTATGAAAATATGGAATATGTCATCATTATCTGAATTCTTCTCAACTCCAATGGCATTTCCCCCATTTCTACCTGCAATGCCGACACATATGTTGTTTTAAAAGCCCCACTACAAATTTCTTAATGCTTGTGCTTGTATTACATTTAATTTCCCCAATAAGGTTTTATACGCCGACTTATACACCACACAGCCATAGTCCACTACTGATCTTATCAGACCCACATATATAGCTTTCAAAGCAGACCTGTCAACTCCCCACTCTGTTCCCACCAAGCATCTCATTACATTTAAAACCTTTTTACATGTATTAACCATGGTATCAATATGTACATTCCAGGTGAGCCTAGCATCAAACCACATTCCTAAAAATGTGTACGAGTCCGTCCTTTTCAGCTCCTTACCATATAAATACAATTTGACCAGGAAAAACTCCCCAAAAATAAAAAATAACCTTTCACAGGGAAAAAAGGGAAGAAACCTTCAGGAGAGCAACAGATGAGGACCCCTCTCTTCGTAAATAATATGTTAGCCTTTCTGTGATCATTCGCTCCATGATATTACACATGTGGGAAGTCAATGCTATTGGTCTATAGTTTGATGGATTAGTGGGATCTTTTCCTGGTTTCCTGATGGGTACTATAACTGCTTGTTTCCAAAGTCCTGGTAATTTTTGTTCCTGACAAATTGTATTATACAATTACAAAATCACCTCTAATGCTAAATCAGGCATATGGTTCAACATGATGTATAATATCTGATCTTTGCCTGGAGCAGTTAGCCCTGACTTACTTATGGCCCTTTTTATTTCTTCAAAACTGAATGGAGTATTAATTGCATCTTCTGTCTCTTCTTCTGTTTCCAACAAATCTATATTTGCTTCCCTTGTTCTATATCTTCCATTTAAACCCCTCCTCTGACATATTACCTCAATCAGCGCTTTAGCTAACATTTCTGCCTTTGCTTCGTCACTGTTAGCCACCACTCTGCCATTTTCCAATACTGGATACCCCCACTCCCGTTTTCCCTCCCCTCGTTTTCTTTACCATTGCCCAAACTTGATTAATTGAAGTGATTCTCCCTATTGTGTTGCAAAAAGATCTCCAATACTTATTTTTAGTATCTTTGACTGATAAAGTGTTGAGTCATATTGGTTATGTCTCTTGCCTTTAAGAGACTTATTAGAGGAGCCTGATAATAAGGAGTTGCAATAGTCTAGTCTGTGAGTAACAAACGCGTGAAGCAGCTTTTCTGCATCTTTTTGAGACAAGATGTGCCTGATTTTTTAAATGTTACGTATGAAAATATGGAATATGTCATCATTATCTGAATTCTTCTCAACTCCAATGGCATTTCCCCCATTTCTACCTGCAATGCCGACACATATGTTGTTTTAAAAGCCCCACTACAAATTTCTTAATGCTTGTGCTTGACAATACATTGTTCTCTCCTAATTAGTAAGGCCTGTGCAGCTTTGAGATCTACACCTGTGCAAAGCGATCCAGCTAACGAGTCAGAGGGAGGAGCCACTGCCTATTTCAGCCTGCAGTGGCCAATGCTGGAGGAAAGTGCATCAACAGTTCTGTGTTTGCAACAATGGGGTCCAGCCAGCTTTTTGTGTTGGGGTTTGTGCTTGCGTGTGTCAGCTTCAGTGCTGCTAGATTCCTCAGAATGAGACCACCAAACTACCTGGGAGTTGAAGTTGAGCCAGCAAAAGCAGCGCCTGAGAGAGGGCCCTCCAGGAAGTCTACTCAACAAGCTGCCATGTTCCGGGCTAAGCAGATCCAGCCGGTGGTCGACTCGTTGTCCTGGAGGTTTCCAAAAGATCCAGTGGATTTGGTGAAGGTGACCCCTGTCAACTTTGAACTGCGGCAACCAGACACTGACAACCGCGTTGCTGTGAGGTGTGGGGAAAGCAAGATCCAGGTGGAAGTGAGCCAGGACTTGCTTGGCCTTGGCAAGCTGATAGACCCAGAGGACATCACACTTGGTGGCTGTTCCCCTACTGAGATCGACGACTGGGCTCATGTGCTGGTCTTTGAATATGAGCTGCACAACTGTGGCAGCAAACGAGTGGTGAGGTTTTTGTTCATTGAATGTATTGGTGTTGTACTTTCAGTCAAATGTTACTCAGTAGTTCTCTCTCTCTCCCTCAGATGACCGAGGATGACTTCATTTATGCCTTTTCACTGATCTACGACCCCAAAGTGTCTGGCAGGAGTCACATCACGAGGACCCAGAGTGCCGTCATTGGGGTGGAGTGCCACTACATGAGATGATGATCAGCCTGCAATGACGCCCTTGAGTTCACTGTGTAGACATTAACTTTGAGTTTAAGCAAACCATAATAAACTTTTTAATGTCTCAGAACACTGGTTTATTGCTCTATTTCTGAAGCCCAACGAGACACACATACGCATGACTGAATGGCCCAACTTGATCACAGGCGCTGATGCTCTACAGAAGATGGGATCTGAAAGGTACATTTGTAAATGAGTCTGTGCTCTTGTAAACTGTCAAACAAGACTGGGGCTGCGGTTAAAGTCCAAATATTAACTCCTAATATAATTTACTGGCCACTTTTCTTTGACCACTATGGAAAGATGTGAAGGAAAGTTCATTAGGAAAAGTCAACTGTGGAGCTGTCTGTGACTGAGGTCTCCCACGGTGAAACTACACAGCACTTAGTTGGCACCTCTCTACTAGATATTATCAATGTGTCTTTACTAACAGGCCATGGACCACAGTCCTTCAAATTATGTGTAGTTAAACCTTAAGAAGCCCACTCCTGATACAGAGGTGTTGGCTAACTACAGACTGATCTCTAACCTGTCTGCCTTACTCGAATCCTTGTGAAAATAGTCGGCAATCAGTTGTGACTTTCTACATAGTAGTTTGAGGACTTTCATTCAGGATTCAGAATGCAGAAACCGTACTGGTGAAAGTGACTAATGACCTAATTGCATCAGATAAAGGACTCATCTCTGTACTTGTTAGGCCTTAGTGCTGCGTTCGACACCATTGGCCATCACATCCTATTACAGAGACTAGAACATTTGATTGGCATTAAAGGAACCACACTAAGCTGGTTTAAATCCTATTCATCAGCTCAATCTCAATTTGGGCATATAATTAATGAAACATCGATGACCACCAACGTTAGTGAAGGAATTCCACAACGCTCTGTGCTTGGACCAATTTTATTTACCTTAAATATGCTTCCTTTAGGCAATATTATCAGAAAACACTCCATGAAATTTCAACGATATGCAGATGATACTCAATTACATCTATTGATCAAGCCAGACAAAACCAACCAGCTCGCTAAACTTCAAGCATGTCTTAGAGACATGAAAACATGGATGACCTGCAACTTCCTGATGTTTTTCTTACTAGGCCAAGAATACCTCAGAAATCAATTATCTAATGATGGTTATCTTTGATTAGGACCTTTCCTTTAACTCCAACTTAAAACAAATCTCCAGCACTGCATTCTTTCCCCTAAGTAACATTTAAAAAATCAGTCACATCTTGTCTCAAAGCGATGCAGAAAGATTAGTTCACACATTTGTTACTTCTAGACTAAACTCCTGCAAATCCTTATCAAGCTGCTCTAATAAGTCTCTTAAAACTCTCCAGTTGATCCAAAATGCTGCAGCTTGTGTACTCACAAAAAATAAGAAAAGAGATCAAATTACTCCTGTATTAGCTGCTCTGCACTGGCTCCCTGTAAAATACAGAGTCAAGTTTAAAATCCTTCTCCTCATCTACAAAGCTAATCTAATTGGTGATGCACCATCATATCTTAAGGAGCTTGTAGTATCATATTACCCCACTAGAGAGCTGTGCTCACTGAATGCAGGGCTACTTGTAGTTTCTAGATTCTTAAAAAGTAGGAAAGGAGCCAGAGCCTTCAGTTATTAAGCTCCTCTTTTATGGAACCAGCTTCCACTTTCAGTCCAGGGGTCAGACCCAGTCACCTCATTGATTATGCTTTTTAATAACACATAAGGAACTATTAAGACCCGTATGGCCATTCCTTAGCCTTATCATCACCCTCTCCTCTTTTCTACTTCGTCCACTAGACCCTGCACTCCCAAGAAATGCTTTATTATTAAACAGATATCTTCCTTTGCTCCCATGTTTCCATTCATTCTGCCATATCTTTTTGATTTGTCCCTTAATCACCACTTTAGCTTCTGACTAACTTATTTTTAAATTAACAATATTTCTCCCACCCTTCAAAGCCCGTTTTGCTGCTTTATCCGCCTTCTCATTGCCATCTACTCCAACATGGGCCGGGACCCACATAAAATGAACCGCTATTCGCATGTGATGAATTCTGAATAGTGCCTGTAGTACCTCATACAGTAAATCCTCTCTACTTCTGGAATGGCAACTTTTCAAACTAGTTAGCACCGTACATGAGTCCGATGCTATCACCACTCTCTCTGGCCTGACATCCTCTACCCACTGTAATGCCATAACTATGGCCATCATCTCACACGTAAACACCGATAGGTCATCACTGAGTCTTTTACCACACTCATACTGGAATTATGGGATTACTGCTGCTGCTGTTCTACCAGAGTTAGGGTCTTTCAATCCATCTGTATACATTTGAATATATTTGCGGTAATTCCCCCTGATGTATGACTTCACGATCTTACAGTTTGCCCCACGTTCATCTCTCATCAGTTCAAGGAGGCCCAGATCAACTTCAGGCTGTGGCAGTAACCATGGAGGAACAGCTGTAAGAACCACTGCTGGAGAATATCTCCTATCCAACATACCTAACTCCCTAGCCTTCTCCTTAGCAACCCAACCAAAGCTCTTTGTTGGTGTTTTATCATGTTCCCAGCATGGCTCAATTGCACTTTTTGTTGGATGGTTGATATGTCCTTGTAAACTGACCCAATATTCAATTCAATTCAATTCAGTTTATTTTGTAAAGCCCAATATCACAAATTACAAATTTGCCTCAGAGGGCTTTACAATCTGTACACATACGACATCCCTGTCCCAGGGCCTCACATTGGATCAGGAAAAACTCCCCAAAAATAACCTTACACAGGGAAAAAAGGGAAGAAACCTTCAGGAGAGCAACAGAGGAGGATCCCTCTTCCCGGATGGACAGATGCAATAGATGTCATGTTTACAGAATGAACAGCATTTACAAAGTTACATAAACACATTACATGAATATGACAATGTATGAATGGAACTCCAATCCATGAAACAGAAGGAGGTAGAGAGGAAGGGGTGCGGGGCGCATCAGCAGGGCCAACGTGGGAGGCAGGTTCACAAGGCATCAGACACCTACAGGTCCAATGGACCCTATGAGACGTGAAGTCACAACGACTCCGGGGAGGAAGCAGAGTTAATAAGGTGCAATGGAGAGATGTAAATTCATCCATAAGGGGGAGAGAGAAGAGGAGATAGGTGCTCAGTGTATCCTAAAACATCCCCCAGCAGCCTATAAGCCTATAGCAGCATATCAAGGGGCTGGACCAGGGCAAACCTGATTCAGCCCTAACTATAAGCACTATCAAACAGGAAAGTCTTAAGTCGATTCTTGAATGAGGTGACTGTGTCGGCCTCCCGGACTGAAAGTGGAAGCTGGTTCCATAAAAGAGGAGCTTGATAACTGAAGGCTCTTGCTCCCATCCTACTTTTTAGGACTCTAGGAACCACAAGTAGCCCCGCATTTAGTGAGCGCAGCTCTCTTGTGGGGCAATATGGTACTACAAGCTCCTTAAGATATGATGGTGCATCACCAATCAAGGCTTTGTAGGTGAGGAGAAGAATTTTAAATGTGATTCTTGATTTTTCAGGGAGCCAGTGCAGAGCAGCTAATACAGGAGTAATGTGATCTCTTTTCTTAGTTTTTGTGAGTACAAGACCTGCAGCATTCTGGATCAACTGGAGGGATTTAAGAGACTTATTAGAGGAGCCTGATAATAAGGAGTTGCAATAGTCTAGTCTGTGAGTAACAAACGCGTGAAGCAGCTTTTCTGCATCTTTTTGAGACAAGATGTGCCTGATTTTTGAAATGTTACGTATGAAAATATGGAATATGTCATCATTATCTGAATTCTTCTCAACTCCAATGGCATTTCCCCCATTTCTACCTGCAATGCCGACACATATGTTGTTTTAAAAGCCCCACTACAAATTTCTTAATGCTTGTGCTTGTATTACATTTAATTTCCCCAATAAGGTTTTATACGCCGACTTATACACCACACAGCCATAGTCCACTACTGATCTTATCAGACCCACATATATAGCTTTCAAAGCAGACCTGTCAACTCCCCACTCTGTTCCCACCAAGCATCTCATTACATTTAAAACCTTTTTACATGTATTAACCATGTTATCAATATGTACATTCCAGGTGAGCCTAGCATCAAACCACATTCCTAAAAATGTGTACGAGTCCGTCCTTTTCAGCTCCTTACCATATAAATACAATTTGACCAGGAAAAACTCCCCAAAAATAAAAAATAACCTTTCACAGGGAAAAAAGGGAAGAAACCTTCAGGAGAGCAACAGATGAGGACCCCTCTCTTCGTAAATAATATGTTAGCCTTTCTGTGATCATTCGCTCCATGATATTACACATGTGGGAAGTCAATGCTATTGGTCTATAGTTTGATGGATTAGTGGGATCTTTTCCTGGTTTCCTGATGGGTACTATAACTGCTTGTTTCCAAAGTCCTGGTAATTTTTGTTCCTGACAAATTGTATTATACAATTACAAAATCACCTCTAATGCTAAATCAGGCATATGGTTCAACATGATATATAATATCTGATCTTTGCCTGGAGCAGTTAGCCCTGACTTGCTTATGGCCCTTTTTATTTCTTCAAAACTGAATGGAGTATTAATTGCATCTTCTGTCTCTTCTTCTGTTTCCAACAAATCTATATTTGCTTCCCTTGTTCTATATCTTCCATTTAAACCCCTCCTCTGACATATTACCTCAATCAGCGCTTTAGCTAACATTTCTGCCTTTGCTTCGTCACTGTTAGCCACCACTCTGCCATTTTCCAATACTGGATACCCCCACTCCCGTTTTCCCTCCCCTCGTTTTCTTTACCATTGCCCAAACTTGATTAATTGAAGTGATTCTCCCTATTGTGTTGCAAAAAGATCTCCAATACTTATTTTTAGTATCTTTGACTGATAAAGTGTTGAGTCATATTGGTTATGTCTCTTGCCTTTAAGAGACTTATTAGAGGAGCCTGATAATAAGGAGTTGCAATAGTCTAGTCTGTGAGTAACAAACGCGTGAAGCAGCTTTTCTGCATCTTTTTGAGACAAGATGTGCCTGATTTTTTAAATGTTACGTATGAAAATATGGAATATGTCATCATTATCTGAATTCTTCTCAACTCCAATGGCATTTCCCCCATTTCTACCTGCAATGCCGACACATATGTTGTTTTAAAAGCCCCACTACAAATTTCTTAATGCTTGTGCTTGACAATACATTGTTCTCTCCTAATTAGTAAGGCCTGTGCAGCTTTGAGATCTACACCTGTGCAAAGCGATCCAGCTAACGAGTCAGAGGGAGGAGCCACTGCCTATTTCAGCCTGCAGTGGCCAATGCTGGAGGAAACTGCATCAACATTTCTGTGTTTGCAACAATGGGGTCCAGCCAGCTTCTTGTGTTGGGGTTTGTGCTTGCATGTGTCAGCTTCAGTGCTGCTAGATTCCTCAGATTGAGACCACCAAACTACCTGGGAGTTGAAGTTGAGCCAGCAAAAGCAGCGCCTGAGAGAGGGCCCTCCAGGAAGTCTACTCAACAAGCTGCCATGTTCCGGGCTAAGCAGATCCAGCCGGTGGTCGACTCGTTGTCCTGGAGGTTTCCAAAAGATCCAGTGGATTTGGTGAAGGTGACCCCTGTCAACTTTGAACTGCGGCAACCAGACACTGACAACCGCGTTGCTGTGAGGTGTGGGGAAAGCAAGATCCAGGTGGAAGTGAGCCAGGACTTGCTTGGCCTTGGCAAGCTGATAGACCCAGAGGACATCACACTTGGTGGCTGTTCCCCTACTGAGATCGACGACTGGGCTCATGTGCTGGTCTTTGAATATGAGCTGCACAACTGTGGCAGCAAACGAGTGGTGAGGTTTTTGTTCATTGAATGTATTGGTGTTGTACTTTCAGTCAAATGTTACTCAGTAGTTCTCTCTCTCTCCTTCTCTCTCAGATGACCGAGGATGACTTAATTTATGCCTTTTCACTGATCTACGACCCCAAAGTGTCTGGCAGGAGTCACATCACGAGGACCCAGAGTGTCGTCATTGGGGTGGAGTGCCACTACATGAGATGATCAGCCTGCAACGATGCCCTTGAGTTTACTGTGTAGACATTAACTTTGAGTCTAAGCAAACCACAATAAACTTTTTAATGTCTCAGAACATTTGTTTACTCTGCTCTATTTCTGAAGCCCAACGAGACACACACGCATGACTGAATGTCCTGAACTTTATCACAGACTATGATGCTCCACAGAAGATGGGATCTGAAAGGAATATTTGTAAATAAGTCTGTGCTCTAAACTGTAAAACAAGACTGGGGCTGCGGTCCAACAATGATCTAATTTCATTTCCTAAACTCACCATAAACTATGGCTTCAAATCAGTCTCAATAATTGCAAATGCACATTGGCTACAGATGGGTCTGTTTAAAAAAAAAAATGCATTTGCAAATCTAGCCACCGCAGGGCAGTCTCATAAATCCATACACACGTGAAGCAATCCACAAACAAATGCAGTGCGATTGACAAATAAACACACACGTCGTTCTGCGTGCATTTGTGAGTAATTTATTTGTGTTTGTAACTCAAACCTATTTGTAAATTGTTCTGTGCGCATTTGCAATTATTGAGACTGATCTGACCCCATAATAAACTTCCATGTTATGCAGATGATCAATTATATCGATCAAGCCAGACAAAACCAACCTGCTCGCTAAACTTCAAGCATGTCTTAAAGAAATAAACATCGATGACCTGCAACTTCTTGATTTTTAAACTCGGACAAAACTGATTAATTTAATGAACACCTCAAATCAATTATCTAATGATGGTTATCTTTGATTAGGACTTCTCTTTAACTCAACTTAAAACAAATCTCAAGGACTGCCTTCTTTCATCTACGTAACATTTCAAAAATAAGGCACATCTTTTCTCAAAGCGATGCAGAAAAGCTGGTTCACGCGTTTGTTACTTCTAGACTAGATTACTGCAACTCCTTATAAGTCCCTCCAGTTAATCCAGAATGCTGCGGCTCGTGTACTCACAAAAACTAAGAAAAGAGATCACATTACTCCTGTATTGGCTGCTCTGCACTGGCTCCCTGTAAAATCAAGAATCGCATTTAAAATTATTCTCAACTACCAAGTCTTTATTAAAACTTGATGGGTGCTATCTCTGCTTTTAAGAGAGGAAGGTGCTCCCCTCATGTATAGATGTAAAACCTGTTCAAATCAACATTTACATTCAGAGGTGTAGTAATAAGTACAATGTTGAACTACTGCTTGAACATGTTATGTTACAGCTGTATTTTACAGATCAGTGTATACAAGAGTTAGATTATTAATTTCTTACCACAGTGTTAAAACACAGCTTATTAAGCAGCCTAATAAGCAGCACGGGCCATTATTCGCCTCATACACATAGCCCGCCTTTTCAACATGACCTTGAAGAACAGCCCTTGTAAGGGCTGGCATCACTGCAAAACAGGATAAACTGTTGAGGAGTCTGATCAAGCGTCGCACATCATCATTCAAGCAGTACAAGATGAAGTCTACAGTCAAAAGATCAAATGTATCCAAAAACATGAACAGATCCCTAATAGTAGTCCTCTCAGAAATCTGGATCCTTTTATTGATGCACACTGCCTTCTGAGAGTCAGGGGCCGCCTCCACAATGCAAACCTTGATCAGAGTGAAAAGACTCCAGTGATTATTCCTGGCAATTATCAAGTTGCAACCTTATTCATCAAGCATCACCACGAACAAATCTATCACCAATGCCGTCTGTTTACAGAAGGGGCTGTCCGCACAGCTGGCTTTTGGATAGTTGGTGGCAAAAGAAAAGTGAGCAGAATCACCCACCAGTGTATAACCTGCAGAAGGTTTAGAGCCCCACTTAAAATTCAAAAGATGGCCAGTCTTCCAACGGATCGTCTCTCAACAGAACCTCCCTTTACAAATGTTGGGCTTGATGTGTTCGGCCCTTGGAGTGTCTCTTCACGTAGAACAAGAGGAGGTCATTCACACAGTAAACGATGGGCCGTAATCTTCACGTGTATGAGCGTACGAGTCATAGAATCCCTTGACATTCCAGCTTCATCAACGCGCTAAGGCACTTTCTTGCTGTGCGCGGTCCTGTCAATCGCATCCGCTCAGACCGTGGCACCAACTTTGTTGGCGCCTGCAAGGAGTTGAAGATACCCTTAAACATTGACAACACAACTGTGAAGACTTACCTGTCAGGTCAAGGTTGCTCTTGGACCTTTAACCCTCCCCACGCCTCCCATTTTGGCGGTACATGGGAAAGAATGATTGGTCTTGCAAGGAGAATCTTGGACTCCATGTTCTTTCAGCTGAAGGACAAACTTACCCATGAGGTGCTGGTGACTTTCATGGCAGAAGTGACATACATTATAAATAGCAGGCCTCTTGTTCCTGTGACATCTTACTCTGAGGACTCATTTATACTCACTCCAGCTGCTCTTCTCACTCAAAAAGTGAATGTCCTTTCTGTTCCTACTGGAGAGTTTGGAGTTTCAGACCTCTACAAGCGCCAGTGGCGGCAGGTCCAGCACCTGTCCAACACCTTCTGGGACAGATGGCGAAAGCAATTCCTCCTAACACTACAGGCACGCAAGAAGTGGCAGTCCACTCATCTGAACATCAACCCAGGAGGTGTTGTTCTCCTCAAGGATAGCCAAGTACCAAGAAATGAATGGGCTCTTGGACTGGTAACACAGACCTTCCACAGTGAAGACGGGAAGGTGCGAAAGGTCGAGATCAAGGTCACACGAACAGGAGTGACTAAACTCTTTCTTAGGCCTGTTTCAGAGATAGTGCTTCTTCTCCCCCCAGATGCCCAGTGAAGTGAACTGTCTAGGATGTATTGAGTGGAGTGGCGTGGCCATGCGGGGAGTGTTTTGTTACAATTGTTAAACCAGTATGTTATACATTTTATTTTGAAACAGGACGTTTTATTTTGAAACGGGAAATGTCTGGTAACTTGTCAGGGGATTTATAATCAGGAAGTGAAGGAAGAGCATGGCTCAGAGCCGCTGTTTTCGGTAGTTTTACAATCTAGTTGAGTCTGCCTGCATCTTATGCCTTTTGATGGCATTGTTGGTAAGTATTTATTTGTTTTATTGTTACTTATGATCGCAGATGATTATTGTTGTGACAATGTTTAGGTTTGGGAAGTTTTATGCATAAAGTCCATCTTGTCATTATAGTTAATGACTACTCCGCTATGACTGTTGTTAAAGTTCATATGACAGAATAAATATTAATAGTTGATGATATGTTCAAATACATGGCTGCACGGTGGTGTAGTGGCTAGCACTGTCGCCTCACAGCAAGAGGGCCGCGGGTTCGATTCCCGGTCGGAGCGGTCCTTCTGTGTGGAGTTTGCATGTTCTCCCCGTGGCAGCGTGGGTTCTCTCCGGGCTCTCCGGCTTCCTCCCACAGTCCAAAGACATGCTGCAGGTTAATTGATCTCTAAATTGCCCATAGGTGTGAATGTGAGAGTGAATGGTTGTATGTCCCTACATGTGCCCTCGATGGACTGGCGGCCTGTCCAGGGTGTCCCCTGCCTTCGCCCTATGTCAGCTGGGATAGGCTCCAGCGCCCCGCGACCCTAATGAGGATAAGCGGTATTGAAAATGGATGGATGGATGGATGGATGGATGGATGGATGGAATTCTGTAATTATATAAACAGTCAGGTATCGTGAAGCCTAATTACAGAATTGAACAACTAAATTAATGTGTTATTTGTGAGTAAAAGCAAACGACAGGAGAGGTAGAAAAACATCAAATTCTTTATTATATTCATAGAGTTGTCACTGTTATTATTAGAAGCATTTCCATGCTGCTGAGAATAAGATACTTATATTGAAAAACCCCAACGAGAAAATACAGAGAGAGAGACAGACAGACAGACAGCATGCAGTGAGTATCTGTGAGGATGAAGACGTCCAATGCTCGTTCTCCCGTTTAACGTCAGCTCGCCTCACTCACTTTAAAACAGGAGTTACTCACACACACACGGACTGTAACACACACACACTACAAAACCAAGAACAAAAAGTACACTTAGTGACGTTATCAAAATATAGGCTATATACTGTATATTCTTAAGAAGATTCTATGTTAAAACCGGTGAAACAAAAAAAACACAATTGCACAGTCCTTTATATGGAGCAAATCTATACAACAGCATATTAGCGCCAGTGTATGTGGAAAAATAATAATTACAGAGCGGGTTAATATAAAAAAAAAAGAAAGTATTCAGAGTAAAAAGGAGGAGCGATACAAATACATCTTTAAACTGTAAATGTCCTCCACTGAAATGCATTAAGATTTTTTCCAGAAAACCCAAAGTTCTAAGAATAAAGACATTTTCCTCACAATTTAAGTGTCACGGGTAACATGTTTTTTACTTCAGACTAATGTTATGACATTAATCTTATTTCCATATATGTACTTATACCCATAAACATCTTATTTTCCGTATCCTTCCACTAACTTTGTCATGCAAGTCCTTCACTACCATATATATGGCTTAGAGTCAGCTGATGCGGTGCAAGTCAAGGTTGTGATAAGGTCATCCAATCTTGCATCCTTGTGGTCCCTTGACAACAACAAAAAACATACAATATTTCCAAGTTTCTTTCTCGTATATTCATGACTTGAATTTCAAAGGATTTAGTCACTTAACCTCCCTCGGGTTTCGGAAATATTATACATTTTTTTATATACAATGGCCCTGATACACTGTTGAACAAATCAAATAAGAATATGTCATGAGGAGAGCTTGAGTAACATTTTGTAGGTCTTGAAATGATTCACCAGCGACTCACTAGTGACACTTAGTGGCCAAACCAGAGAACGCTCCACAATTACACAACAGTAGGAACACTATGGTCAACTCAACGGAGGCTTCACTGGGACATGTTGACGGTATACTGGGTGTTTACTGGGTCCAGACCAACCTCTCCATCACTGAGCTCCACTGAGCTATATGTTCACCTGGGATGAAAGACTTTGTGGAGCTTCAGCATTGAACAGCAGCGCATTTGGAGTGAAACAATGTTCTGTATGAGAAAAAAGAGATGTAAACTACAACATATGAACTTTAGTTCATCAGGCTCTTTTGTTTGGGTTTGAGAGGCCTGGCAGGGAAAAGCAGGAAACAGTAGAAATGTAGGAGTCATCTACATATCGTGATAACGTGAGGCCTTGCAGAACATTGGGGGCAGTTCCAATAACCAATTCATGCAGGTGAATACCAAAACAAAAGGGTCAGAAAGAAGTTTATGTCTAACTTCAGTTAGACAGATGTGAAAAAATCTGATTCTTTTGGTTTGATAACAGTTACGTTAAGTTAATTTAGCGTTTCTAATAAAACTTTTAAAATCCGCTTTGTACACAATTTCAACTTCCCCTCATTCCTGAACAAAGCTGGACGTTGCAGGGACATTGAACAACAATACATTTGTCAAGTCCTAACTAACTGAGACCGAAGTTGTTGTTTCAGGACAGATTACAGTTTCATAACTTTTTCCACTTCTGTTCTTCTTATTCAATGCGTTGCAGCGGAACAAGTTGATGGGAGCAGCAGAACAAGTAAGCTCTCACAGGGTTAGTGTTGATCTGATCAGTGATCAGTGATGTGATCACCGATCAGGACGACATAACACAAAAGAGTCACGTCAAATATGACTTGCAACATTTGATCTTTAATGTGGCCTTTTTCAAAATAAGTTATCAAATCATAAAACCCCAAATAAAAAAGTATGTTCACTTGCTGCTGCTGTGACTTTGTTGAAGTGAATAATAAGGAAACGTTTGAACCTCCCAGAACATTTGTAGTTTAGTTCACCGCTGTGTGTGAAGACCCATTAACACAAGAACCACTTCCACACAGAGAAAGCCACACGCTTTATATATTGCTGTTTTAAATAATTCACACGTGGAGAGAGATTTCAACATGTTTAGATGAACTCCTGTTTTGTCTTTTCGCATAAGCCCACATTTACAAAGGGAAGCAAAGTCTTATTTGAATGGACAAAGAGGGATGAGAGAAGTTGGGGAGAAAAGCATCGAGGAGACCTTTGACTCCTTATCCAGGATTTACGTCTCTATGTTAGGAAAGATGGAGATGAATGTCTGATGAGCTGTGACGAGCTGAAATTTAAATGAAGCTTACTTTCACGCAAGCATGACGGTATCAACACAAAAAAACATAGAAAACAGAAAACCATTTTTAGATTTTTAAGTTGCATCAAAGAAAGTCATCGTTTTGGGTCTGTTAGCACTTTTGGTTCACGACAGAGTGTGATTGACAGTAATTCTATAATATACTATATTTGAACTCTAAGTAGATGGCAATACACTGATTATTAATAACAGCTGTTCAAGGCGTTGAGTCACTATAATGTGGAACTACAGTACTTCATCTATTAACGACTACATTAGCTGAATCTATTTTCTTTTTCTAAGTGATGAATCAAAAAGTCAAATCCAGCTGTTTGCTCAGATTTGCTGTGAAACACACATCAACTCTAAATTACTGTGATGAAATGTTGGCATCCACATTAACTACAGAGCAGCAAATATCATTTCATAGAGAGCAAGAACCACGGTTAATTAATGGCTGTTGCATACAGATACAAAAATATGATTGTAACACTACGATAAAATACAAAAAAGTAAGTAATTGAATAACCCTGTTTTCAGTTTAACATCTGAGATCAAAGCATGCAGGTGATAACACACACGCAGTCTATTTCACCGAAGAGCGATGCCTCCGGTGGCTCTCACAAGTTGGTTCTCCAGCTCAGAATAATGTGCGATCATAGGATCATTGTTTTGAGTGTACAACCACGGGTCAAAGCAGCGGCATTAATGCCCAATGTGAAGCTACAACTGGTGCCAACCACCATCATTTGGTGCGACCCAAATGGCGCAGCAGCAAAAGCAAAACATGCAGCAGCACAAAGTGACGTCATGTGGTTTTTGTTGGCTCAAATAAAGACGTAACTTTGACAAAGCTGGGGCAACTTGGACAAAGCTGGGGCAATGGGATGAGAACGACTAAGGGATGGGACGTGATTGCTTCAGCTCAGTTTCATGAAAGGAACATTTGGATCAGATACAAGGCACTATAGATTTTGCTATAGAACTGCTAAATTGGAGGGATTTGGGCTGAGAGTAAGCGAGAAGAGGGGCGGGGTTTCACCACGAGAAGTCTGACTGACAGTGAACGTCTGAATACAAATACATGAGAGGGAGGAAAGCCAAAAAAAAGGAAAAGATGAAGATAGAGATAGAGATAGAGGAAAGTGGAGAGATCGGTCAAGTGGAGAAGCAGAGGAGGAAGAAGGAGGGCGCGGTTAGGACTGCATCTCAGCACGCAGCATCCATGGAAACCAACAGCAGAACAGCAACCTGGTGGAGAAGAGGAGAAGAGAACGGAGATAAGGACAGAAAGACAGGTGAGCGTGCCGAAGGGAGGAGGAGGAGGAGGAGGAGGAGGGTACAGTGGTTTTAGTAAAACTCAAACGGATGCAGGCCTTGTCTCACATGTGGGAAATCAGGTCCCCATTAAAGCCCCAATAGAAGCCACATTTAAACTAGAAATGCAGCATTCATGTCATATTGGAGTAACAGTTATTTCTTCAGTTAAAGTGAAGCCAAAAATGTTCATATGACATGGTACTTAACAATAGAAATATGGATCACATCAACTAAAGTCCACTGTACAGGGGAACTAATGGATGTAGTGCTTTATTACACGGCCAACTCTGTTTTATTTAGCTCCTTTGAGTAAAGGTAGTAATACTTGAAAGTAAAAGTCCTGCAATGAAAATTACTTTTAAGTAAAAGTAAATTAAAGTGTTTTAATGCATGCTGATGCATTAATGTGTAAATAGCAACTTACAGTTGATGTGGAGCTCATTTAAAATTCTTAACTTCAATCTGTAAAGTAACTTTAGCTCACAAATAATACATCTAAAAGGAGTACAAAGTATTTCCCCCTGAGATGTAGTGGAGTAGAATTATAAAGTGGCATTACATGGAAATACCTATGTACCTCAATTTTGTATGAAAGTAAAGTACCTGAGTGAATGTACTTAGTTATATTCCACCACTGCGTGGTCATCCTCATACAACCATCTGGGCTTGTTCCAGTTGTACTTGTGTGAATCTTTACCTTCTCTACCTTCCACCTCCCATGACATGCATGCAGCATAAACTCTGAAGGGACATTTCAATATGTTCGGCTATTTTAAGGCAGAAGGTCCGAATGCGATAAGAGCCCGACAGGCTCATTGCTCACCTGGATATGGAGTTCTCAGACGTCAGGTCTTTGGGAGAACGCATCGTGTTGAAGTTACGCTTGGGCTGTGACACTGCAGGACACACAGGAAGAACAAGCAGCAGTCTGTGAGTGACATCAATACCAAGAGGATGGCCTATTGAAGGGTTCACATAAAGGTCACAACACAAACACAACCCAGTGGTGCTGCCTCCAGGTTTATGAGCCTCTGGTCCGTCTGTGTGACTGTTCAAGGTTTCATTGTCCTTTTTACAATAAGGTGATATTTAGTTGTAGCCCCCCCCCACGCTACACACACATAACGTACAAACACATATTCAAATATGTAAATTGAAATGAAAATATTACACACTTTGCAAATGCAGCACTGAAGGAATAAATGACAAGAAACAATGAATTATACACATTTAGTCTAATTCTGCCAGTTTTTACCAAATTATTGTATTTGTTGGTTCATTGCAGAGCATGAAAGATTAATGGTACTTACTGGTGACTTGGTGGACCTTCTTCACCATGGTGTTGTCATTCTGGGAGCCTTCTTTAGGGCCTCCGATTCTGATATGACGACAGGCGTTCAGAGACTTGAAGATACCGCCAGAGGGAATTTAACATTTATTAAACACTTAACTGAACTCTTACCTCTGGACCCGGGAGGGTGGAGCGAACACTCCGTATTTGGGCAGGCAGCTGAAGTAGCGGACTCCAAACACCGAGCCGTCGTGTTTCCCTGTGGCCTGATCCAGCTCGACCCCGAACCAGTAACCTGCAGGGACACAGAGAGCTTGGGTCACACCTGCTGAACTCATCACTGATGGAGGAACACTGTCACTTTCTCACGACTGAAGAAAAGGACAAATGTCCTCCAGAAGAAGGAATAAACAAAAGTGTTCTCGTTATTCTTGGATTCTTCACCACGATTGATGAAAGATAATAATGAATAGGTCGTCCTGGTGGATCTAATCAAGAGGAAAGTGGCATAATGGTGTTAGCATTCATTTCTATTGCAGCAGAGCAGCTTAGTTCACATACAGTTTAGCATTAATTAGGCTAAAAGAAGTGTTTTAAAATGAACTATTTACATTCGATCAGTAAGTAAACACATAGGAACAATAATAACACAAACAAACAAAAGGCAAAAGAGCTTCAATAATCTCAACCGGTTACCTTATTACAACCAATTTTTGAACGTTTGCACAATTGTAAGATACGTGATCATATGATGAAATGAAAATAGTCTTCAAATTTCAACCAATTTATATTTTTGAGTCAGATGACGAGTAAAATGTCAGCCCAGAGGACAGACCTGGGGCGAAGTCGGTCTTTCCGTAGAAGCGGACGATGCCGTATTTCTGTCCGGCCACCAGAACCTGGTCTCCAACTTCCACGTTCAATCCATCGGGATCAAGAGGATGGATGACGACCGACGACTTCTTCTTCTTCTGGGCTGAGAACGCACGGCAGACAAACATCATACTGTATCACAGAGATCCACACCTGACTCGTCAGGAGTACATGGATTACATGTTGTATTCTGAAAGGCCCAGTCTCTTTTGAGAACTGTTATATTGCACACACAGACAACACCAGAGCTATGTTACCTTTCCCTCTCTCCTTCTCTTTCTTTCCTTTCTCCTTCTTGGCCTTCCCAGTGAGGCGAGAGGCCAGGTCCATACGGGGGGTTCTGGGGGTGGAGGTGACAGATGACAGTGCCTGATCCACGGCTTTGGAAATCTTTGACACCGGGGCAAAAATGCCTGCGGGGCAGAAAAAGACAAGCTCAATGAAACCTCAAAGCCAGCAGACACCGACATCCAGCTGGGAGTCGAGGAGAAGGAAGTGGAGCTGTCTTTGCAGGGGTTGAGGGGCCGGCCCCCGGGCACCATGGCAGCAGATATTACCTAGCTTAGGAGGGCAGATGAAGTAGCGGACGCCGCCCACACTGCCGTCATTCTTTCCCTCCGGCTCGTCGAGCTCCACGCCAACCCACTGACCACTGGCGAACTCTGTAGTGCCACAAAACCTCAGAGTGCCGGGCTGAGAGAGACACACAGAGAGTAAGATCTGAGGTTAGAGGTGAAGTCTCTCCCGGGCTGGAAACATGACTGCAGAGATCCACTAGGTTAGGCTCGGTTGCATGGAGGCACATAGTCTGAGTGTCTGCTGCTGTATTTTTATGACAGGGAAAGGGAGGAGCCGCGACAGCATAGCTCCAGGTGGAGTGACACGTGACAGGAAGAGAGCATGTTGTCAGAGTGGTGTAGGTCAGTTCAGTTAGTCTACGTTTGTGGCCGGCGCCCGGTCCAACCAACCTGTCTGAGGTTTGCAGGCGGGCTGTCGTCTCTGCTCTGGTCTCTCTGGAGCTACACAGCGAGAACACACTGTTCAGAGCTCAAACATTGTGAGGGCGTGAAGGACAAAAGGCAGCCATCACACAAAACAACGCCGGCTTTAATTCACTAATTCAATTTCACTTTAATTCACATTTCTGAGTGCGAAGCACCAGAAATGTCATCTTGATTTGATGTTGACCCATCTATTTAACTGACAGCAAGTGTTTTTGTCTTGAAATGTGCAAAGCAGTACATATATTGCCAAACTAGATTCGGGGTCATTTAAAAAACATTTGTCCACCAGAAAGCACTGACAAGTTGACTTAATTGGATGGATGGGTCAAACGAACACAGGACTTTCACGCAGGAGGCCGCATTATGTGTCCTGTGTTAAACCATTTTGAGAAGACACCATGCATGTAACAAATGGAAACTGACATGGTTACTGAGATCAACTTGGTTTAATAACATGTCGCACAACCTCGTTTGATCCGAGCAAGTCCAGTTACCTTTGACTCAGCACTTAGAGTCATACCAATGTCATTTATATCTTGTACGTTGGTGTAGACACAATCAGGCTTGAGTGGACGCAGCTCAGTATCTTGCTTACAGACATTTATATCTGAAGGATGATCCCACTGCTCACTCCCTTGTACAGTATATGTGTTATTGTATATTCTCACAGGCAAATGTACTTATAGAACATGTGGCTATAAAGAATAAAAACATTTGGAAATGAACCAAGGGTGTAGAAAGCAAATAAATCAGCAACATACCCCATATGTTCATGTGAATATGGTGGATGGAAAATTGAGGCTCAGGTTCAAGCCGACTGAAGCTTTTGCTTCCTGTACCTTTAGTTCTGTGAGTCCGTTCGACATTAAAATACAAACAACATTGTTGGTAATTGGTCATCTTCCTCTATGGCTGCGACCACAACATATGTGACTGAGGAATGGTGAATGGACTGTACTTGTAGAGTGCTTTTCTAGTAGTCCGACCAATCAGATCGCTTTAACCCTACATGTCATCATTCACAACCATTCACACACTGATGGCAGCCCATCAGAACTTTCACTAATCATTCATACCCATTCATTGGCAGCAATTTCAGGTGAAGTAAAGGACACATTGACATGGACTAGCAGAACCGGGGATTCAAACTGCCAGTCCTTTGATTGAAGGAAGACCCCGCTCTACCACTGAGCCACAGACTGGGTGCTCCCCTAAGGAGCACCCAGTCAAGCTCTCAAATCCAGGGCCACCAGTAAAATCACCAGTGAAGTACTAATGCACAATGTACTGTCATTCAGTACGAGCAGATGACCACTGTGCCTTTCTGTCAACTGTTACAATAAATTAGTAAACTGTGAGTCTGAAGCACCGATGACTACCGAGGGACTGACAGATTTAGAAGATGTTCACAGACATTTTAACATAACATCTAGTTCATCTTTTCTTTTTGGAATGTATTGGCAATTCCAATTGGTTTTATGTTGCTTTCCTTTCCTACAGAGGACCTGGGTTGCATCCAAGATGGGAGCTCAAAGAGGACATTTTAATTGATTCCCTTATATCACGGTATTCATTGTCATAGTTGGTGCACATCCTTCGCTCAGCCGAAATGAAGATTGATTATTATTACGTCTATTTATCTATGTCTATCTTAATTGACAATTCCAATTGGTCCCAGTGTCTGTGACTTTCCCCCGAGACCTGGGTTGTAACAATGATCAACATTACTGTGACTGCTTCATCTTTGATGTTGATACAATCTAATAACACAAAGGAAAAGTATCCTTTTCCCAATAACTTTGGTTTGGAGATTGTTTCCTGAACGTTCATCCTCCTAACCAAGCAGAGTTAACCGTCTGTTTTCAAATACCAGCAACGCATTTTCCCAACACCCCTGATCCTCAGTGAGCCTCTGACCTTCATGTCGTCCAGCATCACGCGCTCGCCCAGCTTCAGCCCCAGCGAGGTCAGCATCAGGTTTCCTGGGATGTTGTCGTAGTTGAGCAGCGTGGCTCTGGGAAGGTTGCAGCTAAGAGGGACGGCATCCAGCAGGAGCTGCATCAGCTCCTTGGCCGCCATGGCAGCCTCCGCCTTATCCAGAGTCATGTCCATCGGGTCGGGAACCACCTCCCCCGGAACCTGGCCCTTATCGTTCTGCAGAGAGGTAGGGTAGGGGGGGTTGGAGAGTGCAAGGACAGAATCATGACCCTGATATGATATGATCATCCACAGGCCACAAATGGAGTTGTGTCTGGGGAAAAGAGTATACGGTATCCAGCCGAACCGTCAGAGGAATGTAGAGAAAACTAATGATGATCATCAAGTTAAAGAAAGTGTTTTTACCCGGACAACAGGGTTGGCTCCGTGCTCCAGGAGACATTTGACTGCACCCAGACAGAGGTTGGAGGCAGCGATGTGGAGGGCTGTGCCATAGTGGAAATCACTGCAGGTGGAGTTCAACACTGCGGAGAAACCAAAAGATGCACAATTCTGGACTAACCACGCTTCCTGAGTTTGACCTTTGAACCTTGAGGGATGTGTGTGTGTGTGATGTGGGTGTACCTCTTGGTTTGGTGGCCTTGAGAAGGACCCGGATCAGTTCTGGGACGTCGAAGTAAGCGGCATAGTGCAGAGCGTTCATGTTGGTCCAGCGGCTCCTCAGACTCACGTCGGCGCCCAGAGCAATCAGCTGGCTGCTGAGACGGAGCGCGGCTGCCGGGTCACCTGCACACACGGGGAGGACCAAGCTCAGAGAAGCAGACACACCGCAGATCACTGACTGGACTGATGTTGGACTTGATCTCTTTGCTCAACGGAGTCATTTCACTAAACCCTTCTGGGACAAGTGTGCCTTGACCCTTTCTACGATACTTCTCCTCCACTACATTTGATTGACAGCTTTAGTTGATTAATTCAGATGTTTGCATACAAAAGATATGAACATTAATAAGTGCAGCTGATTAGTCCGTTATTCAATTAGTTGACTGACAGAATATTGATATTGATGGTTGAAGTAATTTGTCACAAAAAAACATTTGATGGCTCCAGATGTAATAATGTTAATAATTGTGAATAATGTTGAGGTTTGAACTAAACAAACTAATTTTGTGATGCAATTTCTTACTTTTTTCTCAATTTTTCCAAAAAATCAATCGATTATCGGAGAAAACCTTTCGTGCTCTGGCTAAATTATATTATATATTGCATATATATATATATATATATATATATATTATAATACATTATATGTGTCAGCATAATCCGTTCATTGCTCGTCTAATTAAATAAAAACTGATTATCTTCCTACAGTTGCTGCAGTGTGGCTGAACAGGGTTGAATCCGACTGACTGGATCCATATCAAATGATATCTTACCGACTCCATGCGCTCCGGCCTTGCAGCTGTAGTGAAGCAGCGTCATGTCGGTCAAGCCGTCGCGGTCGTTCACATGGCAACCGCGCTTCAGGATCTGAGACAGGAAACCAGAGAGAGGACAATTGGACAATTCAAAGACAGTTCAGCGCAGATTCACACACCTTCAAAGTGTCTTTAAAGACAGTTAACTCCAACATCAGAAATACCTATTTGTCCTCTTGCCTGCACTGCTATTTATTAGTGTAAATAGTTTGGAGATACCAGCCGTAGAGATGTCTGCCTTCTGTCCAATATAATGGGACTAAATGGCTGCTTGTGGTGCTCAAATGGCCATGAATACATTTGACTCAACAAACTCAACAGGGGTGTTTCTTTCCAGGAACCGTGAGCTTTTAGTTCCTATGAATGAAACTGCTAACAACTGATTAACCAGTTTGGGGTTTCTGGAAAGAGACCCTGCTGTTGAGCTTTTATAATGTATCAGGAGGTTATCATTCATTTCAACATATTTACTTTGACTAAAGATTTTTTTTTTTTTTCATTTTTTATTATTGATGTATAGGTTATTTGAAAATCCAGCCGTAATTACTTATTTGTTGATTGTTTTATATATTTGTCTCAGTTTGTCAAAAAATCAAACTCAATAGAAACAGTGTACACTGAATTGGCTCGTAAATATTAAATTACATTTCTTTGTAAGTGCCAGTATTGTGCCAGTTTGTTACACTGTTCTTATCACCTAGTAAGGGTTATTGAAATTCCTCTTATCTACAACTTTTTTTCCCACTCTCTGATGCTAATTATTGTGAACGATACGAAGCAGCATTACTCCACAGTGCTCTTGGGCTTATAGGAGAAAAGCTACACACAAAAAAATAAATATTAATATAAATATATATAATAAATATTTTCCAACTTCTGGAACAGAACACAAAGCTCTCAACAATATATATTACAACACACCAAACAAAAATAAAAATAATGATATGAAACTTTAAAACATCGTTGCACGAGTTATCTGCAGGAGACTTCCCTCGGTCATCCTGTCTGTTTCAGAGTCATGCCACTATTTAACTCCTACCATGACTTATTGTGGTTGCCAATCAGTTTTCATATTCAATCATCTGCAAAACACTGAGCACTAACCTGCATGCAGTTAAAAAGTAAAAAAACAGGATCCACATTGCAGAAGCAAAACTTACAAAGGTTTGGTATTCTTATTTTATATATGACTAAAACCAATAAAAGAATATTAAATGTTTCTGTAAGTTGACAAATAAATGAATTGTCTCACCATTTAACACATCACTGTGACTCTAAGAAGCTGAATAGCAAACTGACACAACACAGGAATGGAAGTGCTTCAGTGTGCTTGTGTTTATGGGTTCTCACCTCGTTGCCAATGACATCGATCTTGTGCTGCACCTGAGGAACCCACTGACGCACGATGGCAAACAGCTCCGGGATGGTGGTCCGGGGATCCATGAGGATCTCCAAACAGGCCGGGTCATTGGGGTCGAAGAAGGTAAAGGCTGGAGACGGATGGAGATGAGTAAAGGTAGACATAAACTCCTCTGGTTACAAAATTAAATCAGATTGTATAGAAGTTTCAAGTCTTCTTCAATACAGCATGATGTTCATTTAGTATATGATGGTCCATTTAGAGTCAAATAGACCATAAAGCAGGTTATGCTTTAGGGTGTGACTACAAGGTGATTGACAGGTCTGTACCCTACCAGAGTTGTACTTCTCTGCAGTCCAAATATGGTCACTTCCGTTCAGTGGTTGCAGAAAGCCAAGATGGCGACAGCCAGAACCCTGAACTCAAGGCTTCAAAACGGCAGTCCACAAATCTATGGGTCACGTCACCATGACTACGTCCACTTGTTACACACAGTCTATGCATGTGCCACAGCTGCATCAGCTGTCCATTGTTTTGTTATAGCACACTGTTATAGCCAGTAGAGAGAATGCACTACTGGCTTCCACATTGGCTGCACTCCTCAGAAGTGGACAGAAAAAGGTACTTGGCATGTGATTGGATGAATCATCTTGCATTTTTAATCTAGAAAAGCCTTCAGTTCTGCCATAACTGATGCTATTGCAGTATCTAAGCTATCCTCTTTATTGTAGTGAATGATTCCCTGTTAGAGACAGAAAACACTGTGAAGAGGACCGCTCGGTATTCACTGCTGGATAATGGAGAGAGGACATGCAGAGTGTTTAATGGAACTGGCCTGCTCTGAGTTTGTCTGATGAATACCAATGAGCCTATCGTCCACACAGAAGTCATTCCAGAGCTTTCCAAAGAAATTGGTTCGATCAAAGCTGTCACTAATACTGTCTGTGTCCACGGACAATCCACTGAGGTCTATGATTTGGATTGAGTCTTTACTTTTCACCACTTCATGTGCGTTTTGTAGCAATGTGACGCCGCATGGAGATTCTGCAGAGGTTACCTTACTGTGGTGTTTTTTCACTGTTGTTTTGTAGGAATTAGAGGCCGGACTCTGCATGGACCCTAATCTGACTGTTTATCCATAACATACAATACAAAATACTGGACAAAAGCAAAGAAGTCCAAATTGCTTAGTATGATTTAAAGAGGATAACACTGTGGGCCACTTTCCTATGTACATAGACTATACATAGGAAATTGACATACTCACAAGCTCGACATTTGGGCCACCACCCTCTTGTTTTTGCCATTCCACTGCCATGTTGGCTTTGTGCACCCAGAGGTGTCCAACCAAGGCTCCCAAAATGTTACAAATGAAACTGAAAGCACACTGTGTAAAGGTTGAAGCTGTAAGACGAAAACGTGTCCAACTCCCAGACCGTACAATGGCGTGGAAGCGACCTGTCAATCACGTGGCAGCCCCACCGTAAAGCATACCCAACTTGAAAGCTTAAATGGGACCAGCATTTTCTAAATGAGCATCTTGATGTGTTGAAGAAGACTTGAAACTCATTTTCTCATAGACTTCTATACAGTCAGAATTCTTTTTGAGGAGTCGCCCTTCCTCAAACTATAACTAACCATAGTCTTTAGAGAAAGAATACCTGGGTGAATGGATATAACAGCATGGTAGTGTAGTATTAATGTGGTGTAACAGTGTCTATAAGGTGTTAGGACGGTGTGTATTTAAGGTGGTATGACGTACTGTAGTCTTTGGGGAGCGGTGCCTGGGCGGAGGGGTGCACCATGGCTCGGCGGCGTGGTTCATGAATTGAACTCTGATACTCGGACACTGACAGCGGCTCGGGCTCTGGATTGACGTCACACTCCCGACCGGCCAGCGGATCCTCCTCTTCTTCCCGCTCCTCTCTCCCCTCCTGCTCCTCCTCCTCCTCCTCCTGCTCCTCCTCATCCACCACCTCGGCCCTCTCCTCCCCCTCCTTCTCCTCTTCTAGCTCATATTCCTCCTCTTCTTCCTCCTCTTCCGTCAGGGCCTCCTCCTCCTCTTTCTGGACCTTGCCCTCCTCCTGCTCCTCCTGCTCCTCCTGCTCCTCCAGGTCGTGCCTCTCCTTCTCCTGGACCTCCAGGTTCTCCTCTTTAGTCATGGTGAGTTATGCAGCAGCTGAGTCAGAGAGGAGAGAGAATCTTTTTAGTAATGTCATATATGTTTTTAAGCAGGAACACAGCGTCCTCCACCAAATCACATCCATATGCAGGACCGTGTCGATGTATATTTCAGGCTGCTTGCCTGAATATGAAAGTGTGTATTTAAGCCAGAGAGACCCTCAATTTAGAGCCAGGGACAAAACTTAGCAAAAAATAGGGTGACACAAGCTGAACTGCGCCTCGCCTGGAAAGTAGACGAGAGCAGGCGGCAGGTAGTTCAGGGAGTGATGACAAAAAGTCAGACAGTTTTCAGCTGCCTTTAAAGAATAAACAGGAAGTCACAGAAACAATTACTTCCTGTTAGATTCATCATAAATACGTAGTTTAGTGAAAATGGAGTTGGGTTCTCTAAACACCGCGGTTGTCTTTTCCTAACTCCTCATGAATTCTCCTTCCCATCTTTCCTTGACCCTGTGACGTTTTCCACAGAGGTCAAGGAAAAGTGGTTAGGAATAGACGTTAGGAGGTAATTATTTGACTATTCGACCCCAGACAAAATGTCTTCCAGAGACTCAAACACTTGACGATGTGACAGCGGGACAGCGTTCCACTTTCACTGAGCTACAAGGCGACAGGAGGCGCATGTTAGTGACGTCAGTCTGCAGCAGTGAAATGACAATGTTCCAAAGATGACAAAAAAAGCGCATCTTAGTCCGTGTGTTCTTACAGTGTTGTCTCATGAAGACGAAATAAACAACCCGGTTCAAAGTATTACTTCATTAACAAGGTTGGAATATAAATGAAAGATGAATATAAAAGTGAAACCAAGGGCTTGTCACAGAGAATACAATCTCATTGTTCAGTTTCAAACATGCTGAATACGTTATCACACTAACAATGTCTCATATCCCTTTAAGTTGTTATGGTTTATATGTAGATAACAATCTGATCGTAAGAATATGCATACTATCCATCCATCCATTTTCAATACCGCTTATCCTCATTAGGGTCGCGGGGGTGCTGGAGCCTATCCCAGCTGACATAGGGCGAAGGCAGGGGACACCCTGGACAGGCCGCCAGTCCATCGAGGGCACTATAGTTTATGAAATACCACATAACTCAGTGTGACCTAGAAGTGTTGACTTCATGGTGTTTTATTGTAATGGGACAAATAGTTGATTCAAAAGATGATAATCAGAAGCATGCCTCAGACTGAAGAGCTCGTCCAGTTTAACACTTTTATGAAAGCTTCTGTAACTTGAAGTCAGATAACAGAATGAGGGCTGAGGCTGCAGAACAACAACAAAGAGAGAATATCAAATAGTTTGTGGTGACATGCCTGAAATAAGGTCTGTGGTTAACACAAGAGATTTCAACATTTTGTTCCATGATAGAAAATACCTGGGAATTTTGAAGGTTTCACATGTGTGAAATAAGGCGGTTCTAAGGAGTGGCTAAAAGTCATAATGTCGAACACTAATCCGCCTTAAACGTGGAGGTGGTGTGTCTGCAGTGTGCTTTAAGGTCAGCTGTGTGAGTGCCTCAGCTGGTCTATACGTTTTGGACTGATTCTACCTGCTTTATTGTTTTCTGATGTATTACCAATTGTGTTTTTCCCCCTCGTTTTAGACCGTGAGAGGAACGGAGAGTGATGGATGAAAATGCTTCTTTCAGATATTAGAGTTAATGGATTTTACAGAAGGGATTTTGAATATCACTTTGTATCATTCCATAAATCAAAAAATACTGTCTTCTGCTATAAAAAAAAAAAAATGTTGCCATGTGTTTAGGAATAAAATGTTTTTTTTAATCAATGATTGATCAATTAACAAACCCTTACAATAATAGGGCTGTAATATATAACATTGCTTTTAAATTAATATACAGGTTTTATTACATTTGTGACTGTGGCTCAGTGGAGTTGTCCTTCAATCAGAGAATCGATGGTTCAATAGCTCCGCTAGCCCATGTCGATGTGTCCTTGGGCAAGACACTAAACCCTGAATTGTTAGTCCTGGTAGGTGGAACCTTGCATGGTAGCTCCTCCCATCAGGGTGTGAATGGGTGAATGATGATGTGTAGTGTTAAATACAAGAGATAATACAAGTACAGTCCATTTAACATTTACATTTCCAGTAAATGTTTTTATATGATTGCATAAATAGAGTTATGCAGTATCGTAACGCTATAAAGACAGACATTCGGGCAGACCAACAGACATTCAGACAGACAGACAGACAATCAGACAGACAGACAGACATGCATACATACATTCAGATAGACAGACAGACAGAGAGATATATAGACAGATAGATAGATAGATAGATAGATAGATAGATAGATAGATAGATAGATAGATAGATAGATAGATAGATAGATACATATACATGAGGGAAACGTTGTGTGGCTGTATGCAGTCGGGATGCGGAGGAAGTAAACAATGCTGTTTGGCATCCATCAACATATAGAGTGGAGCCCACTCTGTAGACTTTACAGGCTACCTTCTTCATCATGAGCTTACATCCTTCATCCTTAGCTCTGTCAAATTGCAAAATAGCAGTTATTGTCCCTTACATAGTATTTTTATTTGTCAAAAAAATGAAGAAAGAGGCGTTGTTATTGTTCGTCAGCAATCAAGTATTTTTTCTATTTCACGGTAATTGTATTTAAGAACACTCTTCATGTTACATTCAAATTGTTGCTCTATAAATACAAAGTAACTGTGCCCCGGCCGTGTCACATGTTTGTCTTTGTCCATGACTGGAAACTATTGATTTGTTAGTATGATACATATGTAAATTATTACTACTTTTAGGTTTTAAAGGGCATTTATAACATTTAGACCATATTGCAATATTGGCTTTCAGCTGAGAACAGTGCACTCCATAATAATGATATATATGCTAGGATGAAAAATGGCAAATTAAATATAGTCTAAATGTGAACGTGCAATTAACATCTCCCAATGGTGGATAAAAAAACAGACGTTCAATTAACATCTCCCAATTGTGGATAAAAAAACAGACTTCTTAAACGTCGTTTTTTAGTAAACCGTCTATTCGGTGGAAAGCATCGTGTACCAGCAGGTTGAGAGAGACGGAGGGAGGCCAGCATCCTCCTCCTCCTCTTCCTCCTCCATCCAGCCTCCATTTTACAACAACCCAGACCGGAGACATTCCTTACAGGAGAAAGCAGAACAAACGGCCGCGTGCAGCACCCGGTGCTCGGCTCAAAGGCAAACCTTCCGTCTGCGATCAGAACTCAATGGTGAAGCACGACATGCAACCCGAAGCTTCTCGGGTTTGGGCCAATGTGCGTAGTGAAGGGCACGATGCGGGGGTGGGGGGGAGAAAACGCCCCGCTCACAGATAATGAAAACAGCACACGCGAAACACAACAGATACAAACGTGAACCTCTTCGGGATCAACCAGATACCAGAAACACAGGATGCTCGTTGAGTTTAAGAGGCAGCTTGTTGTCTCTGTTGTTTTGAACATCCCTCTGACTCAGCATCTCCATCCGCTCACAAACAACCCGACACACAACAATCCGTCACGTCACGAACACAAAACACGCAGCTGAAGTTCAGTTGGGTTATTTTTACCTGAAAACAAGCCGCTGGTTGTTTCGGGATGATGAACCTGTCTCTTCTCTGGTCCACAGTGGAAACAACACTGATCCTTCCTTACACTCTCTCTCTCTCTCTCTCTCTCTCTCTCTCTCTCTCTCTCTCTCTCTCTCTCTCTCTCTCTCTCTCTCTCTCTCTCTCTCTCTCTCTCTCTCTATTCATGTTACTGGCGTCACGTACTGATAACAAAAAAAACGGAAGCATAAACGGAAGCAACCGAACTTTCTAAAAATATAATAAAAATAGATTTTTCTTCTCCAAAAAACGCCTTCACTTTTAACAAATATTTATACATTTCCCACCCCCCAAAAAAATCCTAACTTTCAAGAAAGGTCCTCAATGTAAGAACCTCACTCTACAAAAAAGTATCCAACTTCCAAAATGCCCTTTATTTAACCCTATATCTTTCAAAATTACAACCATATTTCATATCTGCCTTTGCTTTCCAAAGGGTCTTTTCAAGAAGGTCCCCGATCCCCTGTGTGGTCCAGCTCGTACCTTGAGGATTTCAGCCTTGTGAGATACGGCCTCAGCCAACATTTCCCAAACGGAGGAGAACTTAGAATCTGTCTGGATGTTCGAACTGCCCGACTGCCTCCGGTGGCTTCAGCCAGTTTGTGCAAGGAGGCCTTCCACAGAGCCATGGGGGTCAACCCCCGCCTGCAGGGGGTGGGGGTGTCCTGTGACCTCTGCCACAGGAGGAAGCATAAGGATCCAAAATCCTGCCTATAGTTTGTTTGGCCTCTGAAACCAAATCTACAAAGAGGCCAATTGCCTGGAAGCACATGGGTGTGTTTATGAGACTGTGGTGGAGGTATAGGATCCACACTAAGTGTGTGTGTCCCTCCAAATGAGGAAATGCACGTACGCTACATGCGCTCAATTTCATTTCATGAATCCCGAATCAACTTGGATGTGTGCACGGGGATCAGCCTCACATCCCACCCTCTACACGCCCATCCCAAAACATATTAATGTTTCTGACTTGTGGGGTGAGGGGGTCCCTGAACACTTGTTCCTTTCTAATTCTTTCATTCACGTATACTCTTCTAGGAACGTGCATTCGTCATGCAGCTTTACACATTATGAGTGACAATGTGTTTACAGTAATCAGATGGATTGCTTGTTTTTGTGCAGGTGGTGACGATGTGGGAGGAAGAGTGTGTCTCCAGTTGGACAACTCTAATATTATATCTAAATATTCTAGAAAATACCAGAATCAGAAACAGTTTATTGATAAGTATGCTACACATACAATTAATTTATAACACAGTGCAATAGTATATAAGACATCATTTAAAAAATAATTTACAACAACATGGTAAACAAACAAATAAATATGAGTACATATGAAAAGAGATATTAGTGTCATGTGTATATTAATGGAGAAGAGTTCTGCAAGGGTGTGTACGACTAATATCACAGTCTTGTTCGGCTGACTGACTCTCTTTGGTTCCTGCTTTTATTGAATCAATACAGAAAATAATAGTTGCTATAATAATAGTAATAATTTACTACAACGTTCAAAGTGTTTAACGGACCTGTTAGCCTGTTGCTCGGTCTGCTCTGCTGTGAGTGTTTGTATCCAGTTAATTGACAAGAGCCTTTAGGTTTAGAATGAAGCATATATGATGGGTTAGAGTACACACTGCCCTCTGGCGGTCAGGGCGTAAAACAACAAGATGGTATATTTTGAAACTTTTATTTTGAAATATTGAAATACCTTTACACTTTGAACCTGGCCTACTGACCGTTCATGTCAACACTTTCAAATCGACTAGATCTGCTTTTTATATAATTTTGAATTGAACACCTTTGGCTTTTTTTTTGTTGACAAAATAATACGTTTTTGTTTTTTTAAAGAGCATCATGTGATTTGCATGTGAACCGGTGATATGATATATGAGCATGTGCTGTTTGCTTTAGCAATTGCCCACAGAGCATTACAGAGTTGCTAGACCGTGCACAAGCTATCTACATGTGGCTGCAATTGCACAATGCATTCAAGAGTTAGGGAAATTAATGCCTAAAAGGTCCCACACAAAGAAAACACCTACAGACAGTCATAGGCAGTTTAAAAAAATGATTTGCTCTATCTTAATGTGTTAATCCTTGTTGTTCATGCATTGTGCATTAAGAGTTAGATTCCTTTGGCTGTTAAAGCTCATTCTGATTCTAAAGGGAAGATGTTATTGTGTTTTGAAACACATTATTTTATTCATACAGGAGGTTCAGGTATTTAGTAATGTATAACATATACAGGTGATGTAAGTGAGCAGAGTTTGGGCATTTTGCCATCAACCAACATGGCCCTTCTGTGTCGCAATCGAAGGTCAGACTAACTCTTGCTCCTGATTGGGCTGGAAGCTATACCACCCGCCCTCCTCCTCTACATGCAGCCTCTCGCAGAGACGATTCTGGCCTCTCGCTGCTCTGAGAGCTCCTCCTGCCTGTCACTCAAACCAGCCCAAGCCAATCAAATACTTTAGTCCTTTTCACGTTACATTCGCCGGGCAGTCAGCGCTACAATCCAACATGTCGGCTATGCCTGTGTTCCCCATGTGTGTGCGAGTGGCCCGGGGCCTCCTGAGGCTCAGGAGCGGGGCGGTGGATGCCTCTTCTCTAGCTGGGGTGGACAAAGTCCGGACTCTCTCCACTGACAAGCCGCCGACAGGGACGGGCAGTGCGACGGGCGGACTGGCTCAGGCTATCCTCCAGCAGAGGCTCCAGCAGCAGCAGCAGCAGAGTCAGGTGGGACTGCTAGCCTGCTTATGTGCGCTCGATTCGTTTAACGTGTCGGCGATGTTGGCGGGGGGAGCGAATGCACTGCAACTGTTGGACCTAAAAACCCCGCCCAGCCGAGTTGGCCAAGTAGCTCAAATCGGGGCCACTTTTCTGACATTTCCAGCCTAAGGTTTAAGCTAAAAGGCTGATTTACACCTAAATGTGTGGCTGTCAAACGGAGAGTAACGGACCGTATTGGTTATGTACTGCGTGTCATATGTCACAATGAATGTCAACGTCACAGATATGACATTTTAGCTCCACTCTGCGTGTTTGCCGAATGAATGGACCTGAGATTAGGGAAGCTAACAGACTAGCTAGCTCGTTTTAGCATGCGTTTTGCTGTAATTGGCAGGGTTAATGACTGTTTGTAAGGCCCGGGAGAGACGCGTCAGTTTACCGGCTGTACGTCTGAGGCCAGTCGCGACGTTTCCCAACAAAATAATGAACTGCATCATATGTGCGCCCTTGCTCTGGTGAGCTATGGCGGTTAGCATCGGTCTAACCTCAGCCTCGTCTCTCCGGCTCATTACAGTGTTTAAGAGTCGTGCTTTTATCAGCTCCTCACGCGCACTAAACTAACCGTCTTTGACGAAACGACGTGCTTTTTATCTGCAGCAGCTGTTGGCTACACAAGTGAGTTGACAAGCCAAGGTTTGTTTGTTTTGAAGGTCAGAACAGACGTCCTCTCCTCCCCGCGTTCACTTAAACTTTACCGGAAACTCTGCAGCACGCACGTGTTGCTGACATGTTGCTATAACACGGGAATAACTGTTCACTAAACCGACAGCAGTACCGACTTTCAAAAGTTTGGAATCAGCTGCGACGTGGTGTTTTTATTTGTTCCTCCAATATGTGGTATTTTAACAGAGAATTAAACAATATAATTCATACACTAAATGTTATTTCTATTTTTTTTAAAGTTTTGTTTCGGAATGCACCGATATTGGGTATTGGGCTGATATTAACTTTATCGAGTCTTGGTGCCAATAGGGCTGATTTATTAAATTATACTATATACATTATATTCTGGAATTTAAATTCCTGTTTAACTTTTGACCAAGTTGTTAATTTTGCGCTTAAATTGTAATTTCTTACAATTGTAAAGACCTTTTTTTTTCCCATGTTGCTGGTGCCTTGTTAGTCGTTAATTAAATTCCATTTAATGTTATAGCCCAATATCGCAAATACAAATTGTGTGTACAGAATAAACAACATAATAGTGTTACAACATAAGCACTTCATAAGGTATTCATTTAAGGGTAGTAATAGCAATAGAAGCACAAATAATAGCAGAATAACACCGAAATATGACCACTAATAATACATGTAGCAGTCAATAATATAGTATAATAATTAAAGCAGTAATAGCAGGAATATTAATGTATATGTGACTAAGGTTGCAAAGGGGCGGAAAGTTTCCGGTAAATTTAATTTTGGGAATTTTGAAGAAAAAAAAAAAAATGTGCCTACGTTTTTTTGCAAGAGCATATAACAGGGAACTTAAATGTAGTTGAGAACAAGACTATGCACGCCTAGCTCAGCTGGACCCTGAATGCAGCTGGTTGGGAACATTGTCTGCCAGAAAGATAAACGTAAACATAAAACGTTCTGTTGTTTTTGAACGTCTTTGTCATCAGTGTTGCATCTGAACATTTCAGCCCTATGCCTGGCAAGTGTGAGAGCGCCAAGTTGCGTAGAGGCCAAGAGCGGTATTGCAGACAGATAGAGCTTTCAATTATAGCTTGCAACATATTGAACAAAATAACTGAACTAGTTAATTTTTTGGAGCTGTGAACATAGTTCAACATTTTGAATTATGAACTATGAACTGAACTAGTTCATTTTAAAATGTGTGAACTATGAACTGAACTAGTTCATGTAGAAAGTGAACTTTCCCAACACTGTTTGTCATTACCTAGCATATTGATTACTTGGTAAACTGAAGCCATGTTCATTTTAATACCAAGTTTATTTGTATACAGTAGACTAACTTTTTACAGCAGTGAGGAGGACGTTGATGAGATCCAGGAAGAAAGCATTTAGACCTGAAAGGATTCAGGGAAAAACACCCCAAAAACAATTTGGGTTGGGGGGTGGTGATCATAGGGAATACACCTTTTTTATTCAACGTTCATGTTTTTGTTGTTCGATGAAAGAATAAAGTTCTACTCTCAAAAAAGTCAAAAATGTCATTTTTAAAAATTATTATTATAAATGTTTGCATGCATGTCTGCTTATGACAAGGTACATACAGTTAAATTACCCCAAAATTCCCAGTTAATTCCCGTATATTCCCGTTTATTCCCGTTAATTCCTGTGGAAAGTTTTCAACATTGAATATTCCCGGAATTTTGCAACCCTATATGTGACTGATGGTGATAATATTAGCAGTTGCAGTGGGTGTTGGGCAGGGCAACAGTAAGCATAACCACGGTCACCACCACCATCCATGATGGTTAATTATTATAGTTATTATTTTTAGCAGGGCCAGTCTCCTCCTGAGGGAGAGGAGGGTGAGAAGGAGGGAGAGCACACTGAAGACAAGAAGCAGAAGGAGAACATGGCCTACGCGAAGAAGATGGTGCTCCGGCTCGCGGGACTCATGGGAGTCGGCGGAGCGGTCGGCATGGTCTACCTATTTGGTGAGTGCTGAAACTTTAGAGCGTCTGCAGAAAGTAAATTAGAAAATATTCTGGCTCGCTAATCTCAGGCCTACTGATTATGCCCAAAGACTAAAGTGCTGCTTTGCCCTAAAATATGCTGGTTTTGAGAAGTTGAATTGGTGCAGACAAGGGAGTCATTGCAGCTCAGTTAAACACTCAACCATCAGCTTATCTTGTGCTTGTGACCTTGGAGTGAACCCACAGCCTGTGACTATCATGATGTGAAAGTGGTTTCTATCTCTTGGCCCACACTCACTGGATATCCATTCCTTAATTTAGTCTGGGACCGATCCTGAAGCGGGTTATGGCCCAAATTAAATGCTAAAGTACACAGAGTTGAGTCAGGTATATTATTGTGTATTTTCAGGCTCTAGAAAAGTTTTGAAATGAGTTGTCAATTCATTGATCAGGCAATCAACAAAAATTACTGGGACATAGATTGCATTAATTTCTACATTTTGTCTCCATTAAATTGATCAGCAGAAAATGAACACACTTTTTTGTGCAATTAAGTAATTAAAATAATCATCAATTTATAATCTCAGAGGTTATTAACGTGTCTTTCTCTCAGATTATTATTCCCCCCCACCCCCCCGAGGAATTGTTTCAAATACATGTTCCGCCAATAGAGGAATTAATACATCCAAACTCTAGCCATGTAATGACGTCACTGTGGGCTCTTGATTACTGTCCTTGCCAGAAAAAGAACTCTGGTATTTTGGCTGAGTTCGGTTGGTCAGAAGCCCTCCTCCACTCTCCACCCATCAGTGACAGGACCAACGATGTTGGTTTATCGCCCTCAGCTTCCTGTTTAGAGGGACAGTCCACAGAGGGGTGGAGCTAGCCGCTGTCAGTCAGAGGAGAGTCGCTTGTCTTCAGAGACGAGTCAGGCAGAGAACAATAAAGAGTCTTCATTTATCAGTTTGTCAGGCAGGAAACCCACACAGAGAGAAGGTTTAAGCCCTCAGAAGTGGTTGATGGGACAAAGAGTGTCCTGAAAGAGAAGTACATTGAGATGAGAATCTCCCATGAGGCAACGCAGCCAGTAGCTCCCATTTTTGGAGTTTGACTTCCAAGCAAAGACGACTTTCAGGATTTTTATTTGACAAAACAATAGTAAGTGATGAGCTACTATGAGGAGCTCAGAGGGACTGTTGGTCAGCTGTGGAAAAGCCAGACAGGGAGTGAGTGAGGGGGCCAACAGATTCATCTGCAGGGTCCCTCCTTCTATTCTTTTTAGTCTTTCCAGTGAACCTGAAGTTGTCTTTTTTTATTCTGAGACAAAGCCACGTCAGGATTTCCCGGCTGTTGCCCTATTTTATTTGCCGTTTCTCTGAAGTTTACGGAGGCTTTATTTGAAGTGATGGATAGTTTTGCACCGTCATGGCTTACAGCCTTCTGCAGAGGAGTGGTTGACTGCATGATAGAGACGGATCTACATTTTTATGTTTTATAATTTCAGAAATTGCTTTGAGGTTAGAGCTGCAGGCTCATCTGCAGTCTTTTAAACGGTTACATTCTTTCCTCATCTCATCGGTATATATCGGTTTATGCACATGTGGAATACTGAATCGGAATATGCTCTTTTTATGAAACGTGTCTGCCATGTGGATTATGACCTGAAAGTAACCGGAACATGTGCTTGTCTGCATCTCTCTGTGTGGGTTCCCTGCAGATAGGTTTGTGAAATACTTTGTTTTACTGTCGTCACAAGATTTGCGTGACATGCAGATCATATTTATCTCTCCTCCCGGACCTTTTTTTTTTGTATGCAGGCATCCATAAAACTGCAGGAATACAAATGAAACCCGCACAAAGAAATATCTGTTGTCTTGTGACTGTGTATTGTTCTTGTCTGCATGGGGTTTTCAAGCTGTGGATTAATTAATCATCAATTAATAGATCAACCACTTTTTTTCCCATGACACCTTTTGATTGTAATTTTTTTTTATAATAAAAAATGGCCAACGGAAGTTCTGTAAATTCTTCAAATGTCATGTTTTGTCTGAGCAACAGTACAAAGAAGAGATTGTAGTGATACAAAGCAAATATTTGACTTTGAATAGATTACTCTGAGGTTTGAATTGATCAGTTTTCTGTTTGTCAACTGGTTGATTCATTATCTCATTGTTGTCTTTTACAAGGTATCGTTTGAGAAGTTTCAGGACGAGTGTCCATAGAAAACCAGAGTTACAGTTCTTGTGATAATTTCATTAAAAAAAAGGGAAGTCTTTTCTCAGAATTTTGCCTGAAGAAATTGGCCAAATGTATATTTAACCTGTAGCTATGAGATCAAATGATGAAGTGTTTTATGGCAGTTGTCAGAAAAGATCTCTGCTATTCAACAAAAACACAAGTATCCCCCCCAATGCTATATGACTAATAGTTATTCTACAGATAAATGTTAAAGTTTGAACTTGTGCGGAAAACCCTGAAGATCATTTGTGTATCTCTTTTGAAAAGGTTCACAATGCTGTTGAAGCAAAATTGAGAGATGATAAACTGTTGTTTTTTCTTTTTTTTAGGCACCAATTCAGTGGACGAACAAGGAAACGTGGTGAGTTTTGACCGTCACACACACTTCCTCCGAGTGATTCTGCACATGTCACCTACACTACCTGTCAGTGCCTGTGTTTTAAGGTAACGGGGCGTTCAAAGACACATTCACCCTTCTGTTCTGGCTCAAAAGGAGCATTCACATGCGTCCCGTTCTGACCGGAGCCAAGCTGATGTGGCGGTCTCTTCGGCACACTTTCGGCACGCCGCCGTGAATTACAGCGTCTTATCTCCATTGCTTCCTCCTTTTTATGTGTGGTGGTGTTTTTGCTCACCTCGCAGGCAGGAGACACACTTCACAGGTGGCTGTGACGTGTGTCCCGTCTGACCAGAGGTGTGAACGTGGGCGGGCGGTTGAGTGAGCCGTCGGTGTGGGAAAGCTAAGAGCACACTTCTCTCACCGTTTGGTCATTGTTCTACTGTGACGTGAAGCACACTCAACGGTTATCTGAGACATCGTGTTGGTCTGTGCTGTCAGTTTGGGAAAGTCAGGATCATCAAAGAGCCCAGTTATCCCAATACACACGCATCCACTGGCTGATATCCCAGTGCTACTTCAGGGAACGGTCCAAGGTAGAAATGCAGATCAAAGTGTAACCGCACAATCAACTGAGTAATCATTTTATAGATGGGAAGTCGGCTCAGCTCTCATAAGCAGAGACGGACATGAACTTATTAAACAGTCTTGCTGTCAGTCAGATCACCGGATACATCAGAGTCCTCTGAACTGACTCACAAATAGCACAATACGGAGCTAAGAAACCCCCAAAGGAGATCAAAACCTGATTTCTTGTTGTATTACTTAATTAAATTAGGTAAGTAAGTAAATTACTTTAATTAAAGTAGTAGGAATTGGTAACATAGATATATTCATACATTCATAATGAAACAATCTGATTTAAACAAATAAGAAAATAATTTAATCTTAAAGGGTACTGACAAGCTTTTGGAGCTTTCATGTGCATCTCAAGGTCTTCATCTTTATGCTTGTTGTCAGATGAAGTCGCTCGAGATTATTTAAAAAATATCAGTAAGACGTTCAAGTAGTTCTGCACCAGTTTAATAAATATGAATAAGATTCCTTTATTTTGAGAAGTAGTTTCCAGCTCCCAACCCTCAGACAGGACCTGCTGTTGGAGGTGTTGGCCCGGGAAGACGGGCCACTTCAAAGGGCACACTTCTCTCACATTAGGATCCTTTTGTTGCTTCCAGAGAGCCAGATTGCGACAGGATAGCTTCCTGCTGAGCGCTCATTGAGACTTTGAAGCTGTCGGCCAGAAAGAAGCAATTTTTATTTCCTTTAATCGACCCCCTCCAGCAAAAATGCAGACGCATTAAACTTAATGGTCATTATTTTATGTTGCATGAACATTAAATACTCCACAAAGAGGAGTCCTGTCCTTTTAGTTTCCTTATCCAGGTTAAAACATGCATCGAGACACCTGGATATGAAAACCTCGGCCCTCTTGTTTAGCTGCAGATGTCTCAAAGAACCGGGTTTTGACATTTGACAAAAGTTGCATGGATGGGCACTAAAAAAATCTGTCCGTTGTTTTTTGTACGGGTCTGCGTGAACCAGGCGGTGATACGTGGCGAGGTGTGGTCGTGGGAAAGATGGACAGTCCTTTGTCTCCGCTTGATCCACTACAGCCCGGGAGGAACGCCGCCTCCTTCAAAGAGCACACTTATCTCACTGGGACATCCTGTCGGGAGATACCAGCTCAGACGGAACACGCGAGCCGCCCTGTGCACACTTTTCTCACCTCATCCAACCCCCGGGGTCTCTTTCTCGTCTCGGTGACACAGGAACGGGACACGTGGCGTCGATGGCGTGTGCCGGTTGTGTGGGAACTCTAGTTTACTTCAAAGAGAAAAACCAACCTCTCAAAGGGGTGACGGCACCCAGAGGGAGAGCGACTTCATCCACTTCATTTTTAGATGGCTTATGGTTGTGTGCTGCGATGCTAATGATCTGCATGTTATGTAGAGAACCTTTATTTGAAAAAACAATGGAATCAATAGACGTTTTTCCAAGTGAATAATTAGGCTACAAATGGTTTATTTTGTATTAAATATTTAGATTTTAAACTTCGATTTGATTATTAATTCTAACGGAAGCTACTTTCACGTACTCTTTGGAGGACCGTGGGAAAGTAAAAAATCCAACAATATGTTGTGTTTTTACAGTTTGGGGCTTTGGTGACGTTGTCAAAGAAAACACCGGTGAGTTTAAACAGAGAAATCCAAAAGTAACAATAGAGTTTTGAGTACTATGGAATGATTATCAGAAGAAGTTTGTATAATGCCGGCTTTGGGTCAAAGAATGAATTTGTTGATATTATGAATTAGAATGAGGAATTTCAAGACCAATTGGTCATGAAAGTAATGGTACATTTCAGCGCGACCTACAGGGAGGTCACTGCATAACCGTAAGTCCGTTCAGGCCAGGATGACGTTCCTGTCAAGCGTTTGCGTTCTTGTTGGAGTTCTGTGAGGATGTGGGAACCAGGGCCCGTCCTCTCTTCCATGCTGTATTGTAATGATCTTCAATTCCCCGTGTCAAACGTTATAAACCTTTCTGGCTGTATCCTGTCTAACCAACAGGCAGACTGGATCACTTCAAAGCCAAGGCGGCCCCCAACCCCCCCAAAATGTGCACATGTCCCAGCTGTCCGAAGGGACACTATGGGGAGGCTCTTCAAAAGAACACCTTTTTCATTAGCTTTACATCTTATTGTGTTCAGATGGGAAAGTGGGACACCCCCTCTCCTCTTGCCTTACATCTCGCCTTTAGACGAGATCAAATTACATCTTTCGAATCCATTCTTTCTTCAGATACTCTACAACGTAATATTCTGCTTTCCCAAAGCTTGCTGTTCTACGTAGGAATGAGGGCGATTACAGATTCATCTGCCCCGTAGATCTTCTGGGAAATTACTTGAAAAACTATTTACAGGCAGAATCAGCAGATCAGGTTTTCTTCCATACAAACTTTAAAACACATGTAAAATCCTCATCACAATAAATACAAATATGTATATTGCTGCAAATCAGTTTTGATCATTGATTGGAAACATTGTTCAAAACAGCACAATACACCCAGAGATATTAATGGCACTTATATGTAGTTCCAAACGGAACATGTATTTTTCTAGTGGGATAGAAACACACAGTAAACTTTTGTCGTCTTTTGGTTTTTGAAGAAAACCACATCCTGACCGACCGCTACTGCACACGCTCAACAGAGACAGAGTCACAAGACACTTCCCTCCAAAATGACTCCCATATGCTGGGCATGCTATGAATGTTGGCTAGTCCTGTGGGCAGGTGGCACCTTGCATGGTAGCCCCTCCCATCAGTGTATGGATGGGTGGGAATGGTGAATGATGTAATGTCGTGTTAAAGGGCTCTGATTGGTTTGATGACTAGGAGAGCGCTGTACGAGTACAGTCCATTTACCATATAACGTTAGCCAGAGCTAGCAAAATGTCGACAATTCAGCAATAGCTACTGCTGGAAAATCCCACTGGTTTTTAACGCAACATATTGGATCTGCAATTGGTGTTGACACGCAAGTCCAGCTATCAGAATTAGTATCGATGAGATCTCTAGATACTGATATTGAAATCTCACTGTTGCGATAGATTAATATAAAAAAATTATCAGCTTATGCTCTTATGTATTTGTAATATTGTGACATGTTGGTTATATGAAACGTAGGTTCTTTTAGCTTCTTCTTCCAGAACATCACAATAGCATCTAACATTGCTCTTATTTAGTGCATGTGTATTGAAGTAGCCAACAGTTGTATTAACATCTGTAGGCAACTGCTGACTGTCAAATCAAATGAAGAAAGTTTAAATTAATAATATCTTAACTAATATTTATTGTCAAATTTCATATTGGACTGGATAACTCATAAATAATGCATACTATAAATAAATGTTCTCATTTCAAGGTTTTAAAAAAAGGGCTGCCTAAAAAATACATAACAGAAAGCTTTTGAAATATGTTACAATATGGTACTTAATGATCAAAAAATGAATTTAACTGAATTGCCCTGCCACGTTGAATTTATTTAATTTAGTGGTAAAGTGATGGCGACCAAAAAAAGCCCTGATATTATATTCTCATCTTCTAAAAAGAGAATTGTGTGTGTGCATGGACTTTATGTGTGGTTATTGAAACCAGCTGTTTCAGCTACATTCTCCTCTCACACCATTGTTGGGCTCTCAGGTCCTTTATTATCTGTGCCTTTGTTTCGGATGTGAGTCGGTACGTTCGCTTTGTGTGGAGCTTTACATCACCACGCTGCCAAGCATCGATGTATATTCATAAAACCAACCAGTTCTGTGAGTGTTTCCTCACCTGGAGCTCAGTGTCTATACTCCTGTGATTCCTTCGGGTGGCATCATGAGACTGATTTTAGTCAGTTTTACCATCGGACAGACTGGTGGGATGTAGTGTTAGTGTATCCAGTCATAAGAAAATTAATAATTAGTTCTCCATATCCATTCAACCCTTGATACTGTAAGTAGTTTTTGTGTATTATCTTGTGTATAACCCGCCCCCTCCTCCTGCTCTCCCAGGCCGCTACAGCTCTGTGGTCGCACCGAGGTGTCGATGAGGTCTTAACAGTGCGCTTCACACCTCGGTCCACATGGCAGCTTCACCCTGTACCCCCCTGACATCAGTTCACCCCCGCATGTTAGCAGCTGGTTCCCTCCTAACGACTTCTGCTCTCCGCCCTGTCCGTCTTCACGAGTATGTTCAAGCGGTGCTCTCGCGGGTGGCTTCACCCCGCTCTGTTCTTTAAAACGCATTGCCAGGGTTTTTATTTGTATGAGGTACTTCTCCAAACCTCCAGTAGATGGCAGTCTTTACTTTAGCAGAACACAATAGCTGCACAGTACTCCTGTCTGTTTCTCCAGAACTCCACCCACTGCAGGTAATACACATATTATGTATAAGTACCTCATTTGACATTTAACCCCACTTCAAAACATCCAAACAGTGTGTATAAATATATAAAGGCACATCTGTGTCATGGCCACCAGGTGGAGCCGTAAACCCTGGCTGTGAGCGCGGTCCTCCTTTTCCTTCCCACCACCCCGCATCAGCTGCTTTTCTCATCTTTTTTTCTCTCTCTTTTGTACTGTTTCTCCTTCTCCGTCTCCCCCTACCTCGCTTCCGCCTCAGCTTCGTCCCCCAATCCTCCATACTTTATATAGTACTTCTCGTCCTCCGTCTTCTCTACTGCCTTGCTCCTTCTGTTGTTGCTGCTGCTTCATATTCCTCCTCCTTCTCTAATTGCTTTTTCCAGGCTGGATAAATGATGCCTTCTTAATTTCCTTTGATCTACCGATCCTTTTCACCTGTTAGTTGTATAAACTATGAGCATGTTGCAACACACATTTGTAGTCGCATTACACATGCTGAATGATCCTGATGTGATGCCAACATGTTTACTGTCAACGTGTGTGCGTGATTCATTTACTAACTTGTATCACCTTTCTGCCTCCCTGACAGATTCCAGATGAGTTTGACAGAGGTAAGAAGACTTTATGAACACTTTATCACTAATGGTTTGTGAACGTTCCCTTTATTTGTATTGATTCACACCTTCACTTCTGCCTGTGCTTTCATAGCGCTCAAACAACAGAAGGAATTTGATTATGCCTATCAGAGGTTTCATGTTGTCTTTAAGGGTTCACTATAGGCTGCTTCTGTGATCCCATCATTCCTATTGGCAGGTGTATGTCTGATTTGACCATTTCTTTTAGTTTATTAGTTATTTGGGTCGTGTCTTCAGTCTGAAACATTCGGTGTGTCAGACTGTGGGGACTCTTCCGTATGGGGGCACAATGCACATCCCTATAATGTAAATCAAAGGGTTGAAGACTTTGTGTTAGGTTTAGGGTTAGTTAGTGTTATTGTTAAGGTTAGGGTTCAACTGGTAGCGGTTAGAGTAAATTTCCAGGAAATTAATGTAATGTCGCCAAATGACAAATGATAAATCGTGTGTGTGGTCTGTGCCAACTATCCATATGCCCCACCCATTATTCATTCCCCCAAACGGCCCAGAAACCCAAAACACACTCATGCATATTTACATTGTGGTTATTTATCCAGAGAAGGAGACTTGGCAGCAGAGTGACAACAGAGGTCAGAGGCCACTTAAAACGTAATGACGGAATAGATAAATTATTATGAGAAGTCCCAAAAACTGCCAAAGATTGAAAAAAAACTTTGTTGACAAAATTGTAATTGTAACAAAACATATTCAAAAGTGATCAGGGGAAGGAAAGTAACCTCAGGAGGAGCATCTCAGTTGAACAGACAGGAAAACAATGTTGAATGTACAAATGTGTGAAGCCTCCATAGACGTATGATCTCAGGACTAAGACTGGAAAGGGATCTCCAAAGAAATGTTTTTAATGTCCAACATTGGCACCAAATCAGCAACCATTAATCAGGTGGGGTTTCTTTTTTTTCTTTTTTGATGAACATTGACACAAGGATCATCATCAACACAAATTCTTGTCACCCTGATGAATTCTGATGCGATAAACGAGTCTGATCAATCCGCTGCAATTTAATTCCCCGTCTAAACGAGTACTGATTGCCCGCCCCTACTAATAATCACCTTATCAATAGCTCTCTCTCCCAGAGGTCCAGTCTGTGTCTCACACGTATCTCTCCTCCTGAATCCACCCCTCCATCCATCATAAAACACTCCCCGAGGTCCACTTTGATCCTCCTCTGAATACTAAACTCCATTCATCCCTCCCTCCCACTATGTCTGCAACTTTATTAGTGTCTCTATCCCCCCCGTCTTTTCATCTTCCTGTCTGTCTCTATCCGTCTTTCCAGCTCTGTCTTTGTTTCTGGCTCCCTCGAGGTCCTCGGTTCATAAAGCTAATGTGCTAGTTGGCTTTTTTCACTAACATTGAGGCTCAAATTAAAACGGCAGGGAAAAATGACAGACAGACAAGGGGAGGATGAAATGATGTGTAGACAAATGGATGCACACCTTTGGTGTTCACACCCGAGAACACCAAAGGTATTGACGAAGGGATTGTTGGTGTCGGCAGGCGATCAGAATTTGTACTGCAGTTCTGTCCCAGCAGATCGATCTGATTTAAACTCCACAGCTGTTGCTCACACACAGTATGGATGGTTTAAGGCACCAATATACAAATTAAAGTTGCCTCCCACACTGTAGTTTATTCTGAATCCCACATCCACCGCCATGCTGCCCCAAATACTCACTGGAGCACCAAATGTGGATTAATTCCCTGCAGACAATGGTCCCCAACAACCATTTCCTCCTGTTTGTTTGACTCAAAACTACAGTGACCAGTTGTTTTAGGAAATTACTGATGAAACTAATGTATTTGTTTTTGTAAAGATTGACATCTTCAGTTTTGAGGGACGGACTAACACATTGTTGGTTTTAGTCTTGTCCAGAGCTCAAACAATCGGTTGTGTTGATGGAAGAACAATTAACTGGCCAGCTCCGTTGTTAATCGATGAAGAGTTAAAGTGCCGAGTGTTTCTTGGTTTAAGCCTCTTTTAGGTTTGCTGCATTTATTTTGTTTTTTATGGCAACAAACTTGATATATTTGGGTTTTGGCCAGTTGGTTCGACAAAACTAGACATTTGCAGAGGGCTCTTTCAATTAGCGATTCTTTAAATCCACAATTCCATTTGACTTTAGATTAAAGATATTTAATAATTTCCATAATGTACATTCAACATAGTTTTCCTGTGCTGTGATTGTGATGCTACTGGCTGCAGAAACTTAGCACACTGGCTGCCACTGGGCGGGGCTTAGTCCATTTGGACCTCGGCGACCAGGGCCAAATATTCCCTGATGAGCTTAGGAACTAGGGTAAAAGTTCATGATCCCTCAGGGAGCACAGATGAATAAGCTCTGCTCCTTCATCGCCCTCATTTTCTCCTCCTCTATCCCTTTCAATCCTCTCCATGTGAGCTCTCTTCTCCTCCATCCCGTCTTTCCCCCTTTCTCTACTACCAGCATCCTCCTGTCCTCCCCCTCTGCTATCCCTTGCTTTCCTCCTCCTCAGCTCCTCTGGGAGCAGCAGAGGGGTGGATGATGGAGGGATTGATGAATGAATGGGTCTAATGGGACGTGTTTGACTACAGACTCTGTTTGCATGCCAAGTGGCGGCATGCTGCGTGCGTCATGCAAAGGAGCGTCGGATACCATAGCAACCAGGAAAGATACCCCCCCCCTCTCTCTCACACACACAGAGCACTCCCCCTGGATTTTATGACATGCATACTGACCCTTGATCCTCACAGGCCAACCATGATCTGCTCTGTGTGCGTTCTTTGCGAAGGTGTCTGATAAATACACACAGAGCACGTTGAAAAATAACAAAAATGCTACACGACAGCGTGGAGGCTCCGAGGTCCAAGACGGCAAAGTTCATTACTTCTTTCAGCTCATACCAGGTCCTTCCTCCTCCCCTTCCACAGGTCGTCGTGTTCCTGCATCAACTTGTTCAACTCCCACGAAGAATGTGTTTGTTTGCTTGTTTAGTTTTTTTCTCAGACATTCTACGGCTTCTTGTTCTGTGGAAAGAACAGCACAATACTCAGAAATGCAATACTTGAACTGTTTCAACATTAAAGATCAGGTTTGCTTTATTATTATTATTATTATTATTATTATTAGTAGTAGTATTATTTAATAAAGGAAAATAGCAATTTGATATGAACAGGAGGAATGATAACAGGAAGTGTTCATTAGGTCACCTTTATTATTTCAAGAGCAGCGTGAACAATCGTGAGCCGGTCTCTTGTGCACAATGGTGAGCTCTACGAGTTCCAAGTGAGTTTCTTTGCATGTGTTAGGGTTCATCATAATATGAATGTGGAAATTGAAACCTGCTCGCTGCCACTGCTGAACACATGAACACACTCTTTTCCTTCCCTAGAGGCCTCTCTCACTCTCACTCACACACACACACACTCTCTCACACACACACACACACACACACACACACACACACACACACACACACACACACACACACACACTAAAGAGGCCGGGCCACGCTGCTGTTTGTCACCGGAGAGAAAGCAAACGATTGGTGATAGGGGGGTGTTCTGAAGCAGATGCTGAGCCTGACCACAGCTTTTGTTTGGGACAGAGGCCCCTCCATCCGTCTCTCCACACCTCCATCTTTACCTCTTAATTTTCTTCCTCGTTTCCTCCCTTCTCTTTCCCTTTTTCTTTTCCTTTCTCGTTTTTTCCCCTATTCTCCATTTCTCCCTCATCCTTTTCTCTTCTTCCTCATACCTTTGTATCGTTCCTTCTGTCCTGTTAATACTTCTTCCCCCTTCTCTCCTTGCATACTTTCCTTTAGCACTTACTCCTGTTATTTCTGTCTCTTTTTTCAATCCATTTTCATCTCATCTCCCTCCTTTTACTCTCACATCCTCCTCCTGCTCGTCCCCTCCTATCCTTTCTTTTCTCTCTTCTTCCTTTTTTACTTCCTTTCGTATCTCCTTTTTGCCTCCTCCTTACTATTTATCCTTCCTCTCCTTGTCTTCTTTCATCCATCCCTTTTATCCTGCGTTCTCTATTATCATATATATATATATATATATATATATATATATATATATATATATATATATATATATATATATTTTTTTTTTTTTTTTTTTTTAATCCTTTCTTCTTTTCTCTTCTTTTTTTTTTGCTCAACCCCTTCCTCCATTATTTCCTTCCTTAACCGGCCTTTGTCAACTTGTTTTGTATCCGCTGTCTTTTTCTATTGTTCCACCCTGCAACACATCTGACAGAGAATACATCTTGAAATAGATTTCTTCACTTTCAAAATATGTGGCACTCCTTCCAAACAACAACTAAACAACAATTTTAAAGGATCTTTGTTTATTTTGGGAAGCTTTTAAATTGGTGGTGCCACTTCCTTCCTGTGACCTTCTCCATCAGCTTCTACTTCATTTAGCAATTTTATTTGTTCCCCCAAAAAATGTAAGTTGCCTATTCAAACTCCTTTTGGCTCACAGGGCTTCCCCTCTCTCCTGAAGCATTTCCTATTTGTGCGATTGTCGTCAGTTTCAAAATTGCAGCCGTGACAGCTCTCGCTCTTTGATTCTGGAGGACTAAAGGTCACCGATCACAGGAAGCTGTAAACAGTATTTGGATCCAAACACGTCGTAGTAGTTTTCAAAATAAAATGGGACACCATTCAGTCCGTCTCAATCTTCCTCTTTACTTCCATACACAGTAGCTACATATTCATCATCCCTCAGGCAGGATGAATGTAGCGTCGCCAAGAGAGGTGCGTTGAAGGCCAGGAGGGAGGTTGTTTTTGGCCAAGATTTGTCCACCCACGCCAACGCTGACTATGAAAAGAAGACAGAGGGCAAGCAAGAGACAAGAAGGAAGACTCCCATTTATAGTCTCCTCAAGACTCCCATAAAATCATCAGGCTGAAGCACAGCGACTCAGGAATCACACTCATTTAACATCCAGACGCTGCAGTTCGAGAAGCGAGACATTCTCAAGTTTGAAGCCAAAAATCGAGGTTGTTTAATGCGTTTCAAACGTTCTGCTGGAGTTTGAATCCTGTGAGTCCACAGGGAGCGCCACTAAAGTGACCCGACGGCCATCATGGGCCTGGACTTCATTATTTTCATCAAACATGTTCTCATGCTTTGGAAACTACAGAGTAATGTGATATAAGTTGTGTCACAACATCTGTTTTCACATTTCAACCGTAAAATATAATGAATAGTGTTTTCTTTCACGCCCAAAGACATCTAGAGAAAAGCTAGGACCATCTAGGGGACATGTTCCAGCTACTTGTTTGGTTTAACCAACTGTCTAAAAAAAACCAAATAAGCATATATACAAAATCCTCCTAATGGTCCATCAATTAACTTGTTCAGCTCTATGTACAAGAACCACTATGTACAGTTAAACATTGTGGCCAGTGTTGGACAGGAGGACACTAGTTGTCTAAAATCCCCATACCATAATAAGCGCCTCTGTTTCACTCTGAAAACTTGGTCAATCATTGCCACCTTCCTCCCTTCTTTCCCTCCATCCTTTTCCTGTTTATCCACCCATCAGCCACCCTGAGACATCACGTCCACTCCTCTCAAATAAATAATGGGTCAAAGTGAGTTTGATTCAGTTTTACAGCAAACTCGTGCTTGCTGGGAAATGTACAAATTTGCATTTGCAAAATGAATACAATGATTTACAATTACAATGCAGCACTCTGAGGGAGATATACTTCAAATATGTGGAAGTGGATTTGAGGCAGCGCAACAGACCCAGATCAAAGGCAAAAACACAGCCAAACACTGTATGTGTGTGTGTGTGTGTGAGGGAGTGGCAGAGAAAAGGTGCTGCTTTAATGACATAAGTCCTAGTAAGTAATAATAAATGTTCAATGATCCGTGATGCTGTGCACTTGTGCAAGTCACAGTAAAGACAGACTTTTAAAAGTAATGCTTAGCTATATCAAATTGAAATGTTCACACACACTTCTAAAAATTGCAAAGGCTTCGAGGTTCTATTATTTCAAAGCTGCATCAGACGCTGAGCCACGCTGCTGCTCCCTGGAGATCAAATGAGGTCTGCCTTGGAGGATGTGTGGAGGCCTTCTGTGATGCATGCGCGTGTCGGCTTTTATCATGTTAATTAAAGGGGAGGGGGGGTGATTGGGGAGAATAGTTTCTCTACTTACGTCTTCTCTGAGTTTGCTCCGCCACTGATCTTCATTTACCTTCCCCATCACACATACCCACATTCACACACGTATACACACAGCCACACGTGTGAACGCATCAGCACGTCATCACAGCGGTACTGTGGCAGATGGCTGCTTCCTGCTTCAGTACACTGCTATGCACTCTGGGGTATTGAGTCTCACGGGACCAGAGTGTGCTAGCTTCAGCATGTGTGTTTAGAGAGAGACGGAGGGCTGGAGTAACGCGTGCGTGCGTGTGCATGTCTTGCTGTTATAGTCCTATTTGCAGTAATGAGCCCCATGGGAAACAAAGTCTTAATCATTATTACCCATTGACAGCTGGAGGTGTTATTAACAGGACTCGGCTAGCTGGCTGATCAGCGTCCTCAGAAGATCTGGTCTCGGCCTCATCCATCACTTGTAAATGTACCACTTATTCCCTTTCCAACGAAATAACCAGTTTGTGTCCATCTTTTTTGGGAGATTATTGTGAGCACTAGTTATTACGAGAATGTGAATAAATCAGTTTAATAGAAGTATCTCGAGCTGGGTCACTGTACCTTTTTTCAAAGAGGTGCTACAAATGTACACAAGGTTTTTCACGAAGTCTTTGGAGTAAGAACTCAAATTATGCTTGACCTGAAATTGATAGTATTGGTATTGAGGAGGATTCATCACTTGTCCAGGAAGCCTTAAACACCGTCTTGAACTCTGCTGTTTTAGGTCCAGAAGGTTTTAATATCCAAGGAAGTCCAGAAATACTGTGTTATGGAAATTACAAAAAAAGTGCAACAGCAGTGAGCATGAAGTATCAGCTGTGGCTTGGTAGCTTATCGGGGTCCAGATGTTATCAGCTGTTAGTACCGGTGTCTGCTGAGGGAGTTGAGACCCATTAAGACTACAGCTGTGCTGAGGCGACCTAACCTCTTAAATCATCTTTCTTTCATGGAACCTGAACATGCAAGCGACTGTTGTACCTTTTTGTATCGATCGGCCCACTTTTGTAAATGATTCTCTACTTTCTGCTTTCGCTTGTTTGTATGTGAATGAATGAAGGACATATAATTGTTGACCAGATGTGTCTTCATTCTTTCTCTCAGATCCTCCCGTCGTCCAACAGTTGAAAAGAACCTTCAAATACTTCCAGGACTACAGACAGGTGAGTCCGACACACTGACCTGATGCACGATGGTCCATTTAGAGTCAAATAGGGCCGGACTACCTTGTGCTCGACAGGTTGCTATCGCTGCATTGTCTGGTCTTACAGTTGTTTGAGTTTTTGGAGCCATGATGGTCGTTGTTTGGCTCACAGGTTGAGCAGGTCATTCTCTAATTGGAAGATTAGCAGTTATCCCCGGTTAAATGATAAAATAGATTGAGTGGGACTGATTACTCTAGAACAGAGGTAGCCAACACGGTGCCCGCTGGCACCTGGTCGCCCGCAGGGACCACGTGAGTCGCCTGCAAGGCATGTTCCAAAAATAGAAAGTCAACATTGAGCTCCGTCAAAAAAAAATAATTTGAAAACAGCCAGTGTTTGAGATTAGAGTGAAACAAGGAGAAGGTGATGTTGTGACAGGCAGTGAAGGAAAGCCCACTGACATACAGACAGTGAAGGAAAGCCCGATGACACACAGAAAGTGAAGGAAAGCCCACTGACATACAGTGAAGGAAAGCCCGCTGACATAGTCGGCTAAAAGGTTTTTTTCACCTCAAACCCACACCTGTAACATTATGTATCTGGTCAGATACAGACAAAAGGCCAACATAGCCGTGTATACTCAATGTGATGATGGCACCATGTAGTTTTTATTAATGTCTTGCTGTAGGCTAATACTAATATTAATGCCATTTGTTAAGTGTTCTAAAAGCTGGGCAGGAACAAGCTGGTAAAAAGGGAACCATACAGATGTTTTATTTATTACTACTATATATAAATATACCAGTATCATAAACCATATTTATTGTATTGAATTCTGGTATTGTGGTATCGCGTATCATGATATTTATGGCAGGTATCGTATCGAAGTTATAATTTTGGGATTGTGACAACCAGGAAGTAGAGACAGAAAAGACTGCAAAGAAAAGGCTCATGGCTAAGCAGCGCAAATGAGTCCTTCACTTGTTTTGGCCAAAAAAGGAAGTTGGTTCATGAATGACTTTAACCATATTGTATATTATGAAAATGTATTATTATTATTATTATTATTATTATTAGGGCCCGAGCACTGACGTAGTCGGAGAGGAGGACCTATTGTTCTTAAAATGTTTATTATTACCGTACGTGTTTTCGCTGCAATCTATGCTCTTAATCAGATCAGATTAGAATTTTGGTCAGAACAATCAAAAGACTGTAGTAATAAAAGCTTCAGGTTTCATCAAACGACGTGGATGTCGTGTAGCGACCCAAAGAAATCAAACTGCAAGGTGACCCAGAGTTTCTACATTACCCCTGCATCATTCACCAGCAGGCGCTCTGTGCAAAAGTAACCGGCTTTGAGCATGTGATGACTCCTGTCTTGAAGATCAGAAATGGCCTCCGCTCCAAAGCCAAACAACACAGGATCTTCAAGGTGATATTGGAGGAGCGGTCAGCTGAACTTTCCCTCCGTACAGTCAGTGTTGAATGACGATGCTTCTTCATCTGGGGCTTTAGACAAAGCTGTGGAAAAGTACTCTCAAGTCATCAACAGACTAGGGCAAGAGTTTGAGAACAGGTTTTGTGACTTTGATCAACTTGAGCCATGCGTGTCATTCGTTTCAAATCCTTTCTTGCAAGTGGACATGACGTGCATTGCTGAGCACCTAAGTGCTGTTCAATTTGGATGCTGGACAGGTGGAGATGGAAATCGTAACGTTGCAAAATGACCTCCACCTCAAAACCATCAGTCTGCACCAAACTTCTGGTGCCAACAAAAAGTACAAATGTGTATGCACAGCAGCTATGAAATTTGCCTTTTTGGCTCAACCTATCTCTGTGAATCAGCCTTTTCTGACATGAACTTCATCAAGAACAAACACAGAATACGCCTTACTGATGCACATCTACAAGACTCACTCAGAGTTGCAGTGTCAAATTATACTCCAGATTACAGTACATTGGTGAACAGTATGCAATGCCAGGCTTCCCACTAACAGATGTTTACAGACAAAGAAAAAGAAAACACCATGACAACACAAAAATGTTACGATGCTGCAAAATTGGTGATTAGTGCTAATATGATTCATTGAAAAAGTTTTTTTTAAATCATACACAACTGATAATGTGTACAGTCAGAGTTCATGATTTGTTAAATGTTACAACGGTAGTGGTTAGATATGACAGTTAATGAAATTATTGTTAATAACTTGTGAGTAATAATTTAAAATTGATTTGTGATCAGACAGTCACTTCACATATAATATTATTATTATTATTATTATTATTATTATTAAAAGATGATCTGTGCAAATTTGTTTTTCAGGAAGTTTATATCAAACAAGTAGCCCTTCGTATTATTTTGTACCCTTGAAGTAGCTCTCAGTTTCAAAAAGGTTGGTGACCCCTGCTCTCGAAACACTGACAAGTGGTGCAAGGGGTCTGAAGGGGATTCATGTCATGGCTTTGGGTTTTCCTGCAGCGATAATATGAGCCGAGTGCTGAACAGAAAATATCTACAGATTCTTAGTTGGACTTCCTCATCGTACTCTACTCAACCGTTGTTGAAATGTTTGTTCCCGCCTACCGCAAAGGCTTCAATGTGTCCAGCCAGATGCTCTGTGTGTCTGAGTGGGTTATCATGCTTTTAGAGTGTAGAAAGCCGTCTTTACAAATAGATGTCATTTAGTTTTGGTCACGGAGACAACAAAAAGAACGCTGTACAATGGTTCAACCACCAAATAGGTATCTAAATAATATATTGTGTGCGTGTGCGTGCGTGTGCGTGCGTGTGCGTGCGTGTGTGTGTGTGTGTGTGTGTGTGTGTGTGTGTGTGTGTGTGTGTGTGTGTGTGTGTGTGTGTGTGTGTGTGTGTGTGTGTGTGTGTGTGTGTGTGTGTGTGTGTGTGTGTGTGTGTGTGTGTGTGTGTGTGTGTGTGTGTGTGTGTGTGTGTGTGTGTGTGTGTGTGTGTGTGTGTGTGTGTGTGTGTGTGTGTGTGTGTGTGTGTGTGTGTGTGTGTGTGTGTGTGTGTGTGTGTGTGTGTGTGTGTGTGTGTGTGTGTGTGTGTGTGTGTGTGTGTGTGTGTGTGTGTGTGTGTGTGTGTGTGTGCGTGTGTGCGCAGATGATCATCGAGCCGACAAGCCCGAAGCTGCTGCCCGACCCGCTCAAGGAGCCATACTACCAGCCTCCCTACACACTGGTGCTGGAGCTCACCGACGTCCTGCTGCACCCGGAGTGGTCGGTACGTCTTACTTTATGGATATGCAAAGCTGTCTCCTACCTCACCGTAAACGCTGTGTGTGCGAGTTTCTGACCTGGGGGCGCTCGAGTTTCCACGTCACACGAAAGTGTAAGTTTCATATGGGTCTGTGATCGAGCGCGGAACAACAAATGGAACTCCATTGCAGGAATGGAACATGAAGAATACCAAAAAGATCGATAGAGGAAGTAAAATAATTAGTTCATTCATTTAATTAAACTTTTTAGGTAACCATTGTTGTGTTTCACAACTAACCACTAATCTGCCGTAGTGTAAATTATCCATATCAGCCGAAGAGTGTGCGGCCCGGTCCGAACGGCTGCTGGAGGTGAAATCACTGATTCAAACAGAGCTCTGTCCCTCTGCCTCAACATGCCGGATCACTCGAGTGTAAAACCACAGGCATCGACTGCCTGAACCTGACTGACGGATCACTTTCATCTGCTCTTTTTTCCTGCAGGTTGCTATTGTTTTATTTGACACGTGTATCTTTTTTTTCTGACATCGTCGTGCTCCATTATGATTCGCTGGAAAACGTATGTTACAACATGGCTCATAAATTAACGGTTTCTTCAGGCATAGCTCTCATTATTTGTGTTGCATCAACTAACAGTATGTTTCTCTACAATAATAATAATAATAAAAGTAATCATCCCAATATTGTGATTTAGTTTGTGTGTGATTTAATATTCAAGGCCTCAGGTGAAGGAGAAATTGTTTTATGCCTCCAAAAAGAATAGGCTGTTCCTGTGTTTCCTCTTGAGTCATGATTTTTCTTTTATTAATTTGTTGTTGTTGTTTTGTTTTCAGTTGGCGACAGGTTGGCGCTTTAAGAAACGTCCGGGCATCGACTACCTGTTCCAGCAGCTCGCACCACTCTACGAGATCGTCATCTTCACTGCAGAGACTGGCATGGTGAGGCACACACACACACACACCTGTATACTTTAACAGTGTTTATGTCTAAATAAGCAAAACTCTCATGCTGATGTGAGCTGAAGGCCCTTTGCTCAGTTCAGACCTATTGTCTGCTGAGTATCAGCAACCCGAGGAGCCGCACAGTTTTAATAAAACAAGCAATTTGACGAGCCTTCGAATTACATTGTTTTCATTTGGAAATGTTTGTCGAGGTAAAACCTACGACCTTTGCTTTTCCAGTTAGATGTTATTTACCAGACAAAGTTTTCACAGGAGCCGCTCGACATTTAGGGAAATTTGCTGATTTGCTTTCTTGCTTGCTGTTGGATGAAAAAGAGCATTCAATACACGCTGCAAGCCCTTAGCTTAGCACAAAGCCTGGCTCTGTTCAATGGTGATAAACTCCACCTACCAGCACCTCCTAAAGCTCACCGATTCTCATTTCCCTCTAAAAACAAAAATGAGGAGTAAAAATGTCCCATTGAGGTTTTACATGGCATTATGGGTAATGAATAGCCGTGTTACTTACACAGTGCTGCTGCCTGCCTCTGTTCTTTGGGATGTTAATGGAGTCGTCAGGCAGCTCTCTGCTCTGTTTGTGTGTGAAGTGTGTGACTAGTTTACAGTCGTCTGAGGGAGACAGACAGACAGACAGACAGACAGACAGACACACACACACACACACACACACACACAGGCCTTCTCATGCATTCCGAACTTGAGTTAATTATTTAATTAAGTGAGTAGTTATTGGCTGCAGATATTTATGTGTGTCTGTGTGTCTGTGTCCAGACGGCGTATCCTCTGATCGACAGCATTGATCCTCAGGGCTTCGTTATGTATCGTCTCTTCAGAGATGCAACACACTACATGGAGGGGCATCACGTTAAGGTACGTGTGTGTATATTTATATAAATGTCATGACGTAGATTAGTCTCAATCAGTCGACTCATTGGCTCATTTCAAACAGTAAATGGCGTGTTGAGCCATTCTCGACCCTTGATAAGAGATGCCAATATTAACATCACCATTTAGTTTACTGCTCAAGTGTCTGCATCACCTCTTTCATGATAACATATCACACCTAGGAATAGCATTAATAGCTGACCCTGCCCTGACCTCCACTTTTTCTAGCTGGACTGTCTCCTACTAAACTTCTTGACCACTCGATTGGGTTTTCTGTTTTTAAAGTGTTGTAATAAAACATGATAAAACACCAACATGCTGCATTATCCCCCGCATGTCTGCTAGGGCTGCTCGATTATGGCCAAAATCAAAATCACGATTATTTTTGATCAATATTGAGATTGCGATTATTTATCACGATTACCGTATTTTCCGCACTATAAGGCGCACTTAAAAGCCTTTAATTTTCTCAAAAAACGACAGTGCACCTTAGAATCCGGAGCGCCTTATATATGGATTAATTCTGGCTGTGCTTACTGACCTCAAAGCGATTTTGTGTGGTACACGGCGCTCTGTCAAAATGTTTTAGTACGACTTTGGTAAACTACAAAGACGCACCGCTTGCAGCATTATGGTGCGTTCACACCAAACGTGTTGCGAATATTCACAACGCTTTACTCGCCTCAGTTTATTCGCCAGTCAAGTTGTGTTCATTTGTGTCTTTCGCAACCAGTTGCAAAAAGGGGGCGTGGCTTGTCTCGGTAAAACAATTATAAATTCCACCATCCACCACGGTCGAAATAACCACTAGTTCTGATTTATACTTGTTGACATGGGATCCAGACGCACGAAAAATGCTTATGCATAAATGCGGTTATGCTTGTCTGGGTTGACGACGTTGCACATGTTCGGAGATTCAGTGCGCTAGCGTTAATTTTAGCCTTAACACATTTGTCATACTGTGGTTTGTGGTGATTTTTTTAGGTAGTTAAACAAGTTCGTTGAACTTTTTTTGAGGCTGCCGCTGCAGGGTGCGCGCGCATGATACCCCCCATCTCGTTCTCGCCCTTGTGGTTGGCTGACTGTTAGTTGAGGAAGCGCTTGATTTGATGTGTAGCAGAGCAGCATTTTAAACGCCAATATCACTGACGATCATGCTCATTTAATCGTGGCAGCCAAAATCGTGATTGCGATTAAATTTCGATTAATTGCGCTGCCCTACTGTCTGCTCTCCATGGCTGCCTTCACCTCCTCCTCCCAACAATAGGCCTCCCTCCTCCCCTCAATCTCCCTCTCAGGCCTCATTAACCCTTCTGCCTTTCCCCCCTCTTCCTCTTATCTCATCTCCCTTTCACCCTCCTTCACCCCTGCCCTCTTTCCTTCCTTTCCTTCCTTTCCTTCCTTTCCTTCCTTTCCTCCCCCCTCCTCCCCTATCTTCCTCCCCCCTCCTCCAACTGTCATCTCTGGGTTTTTATTGACAAACAGTCTGGAGGCTGCAAGAAGCTGCTTAACCTACTTCCCAGGAAGAGGACACACTTATGATCTCATCTCCATAACGCCAAGACAGACTGAATGCAACAGATGCTAAGGGAGAGTTATTAATGCTCCATATGCTGAGGGAGAGTTAGCGATGCTACGTATGTCAAGACAAAGTTAGTCAATGTTTATGGATGTGCATTTTCTGCCGTCTACGATTTATAATCCAGATAGTGTCAGATGCGCGTCAGTGCTCAGAAACACTGCAACGCATGCACCCACACACACACAAACACACAAAATGTGTACACACACACACACACTATCTGCACACACATTGTGAGCAGTCTCAGGGTTTTGTCCCCAATAGGTGATTTTAAAGTCCAAACTCAACCGATGGAATAATTCTCCTCCACTGAGGCGTCATTTCTCTCCTCTGTCAGGCTCACAGTGGACAGTTTTAAAACAAAGAGAACCAGATGTGTCATCTGCTTTTATTCCACACATTCTTTTTCCTGGGCAAAACCCGCTGCCTACATTGCTCACAATGCATATTGGTGCTAGTGTTATGCTAGTAGCAGCTAATGTCACTTCGAGCCTCTGTCCAGTATCTTGACTTGAGGACCTGTAGTCTCCATCTGACGCTGACTCGAGTGACATCACTTGAGGACATTTCTCAGACTTCACACGGCTCCTCCTGACGATGTCCCTTACTACTTTGAAACATGTGCAGCATATGGAGTTGTTTTATTCCTCCTGAGCTCCAGTGTGCTGACCCTTCCTCGCTCTTCTATAAACCTGAACACCATGCAGCTATTGTCTGCTGGCCTGCATCTGAGCGTCAGACGTCTTATTGTTTGTTGGCTGTTGCTGGGACAGGAAACAACAGTTGGATTAACTGTCTTACTTCCAACTTTGTTGTTTGTATCATACGGCCTGCTGTCCATGTCAGGAGGTTTAGTGTGGACACAATGGGTTTGCCCTGTCATCGTCATGTTTACTGTGCGTGCGTGTGTACGTGTGTGTCACTCATGCAACCAAACTTCTGTTGTATTTTATATCATTTATTTATCACGTAAACAAATAGTTGAGTCCACACATTCAACGTGAACGCGTTTCTGTTGGTGTGTTGCGTCATTTCCTGTTCATAGCACATACCAAAATAGGAGAGCGTGATGCTTCCTGGTTACTGTAAACAATGACAGTGTTGTACCAGTTGACGGTCCACACACACATACACACACAGGGCTGTGCATTGACACAATCTGTGTTCCTTAATGGTGCTTTTCTCACTCAAACCGGTTCAAACCAACTGCTGTATTTTAATGTTGGGGTGTGTTGGTTACACATTACATTTGACACATTTTGTTGCTTCATTAAAGTTGTGTAAGTGCTCACAGCTCAAGTAGTTTTTATGAGTTTTATTATTGAAGAGCACTGCTGCCAGACAAGCAAGTCCTATTTTGATCATCTGAATCTTATCAAAGGTGACGGAGAATCAAATCGTTAACTATGAAATGGAAATATATATATTTCATGTATCACAAAAGCTGCATAATGTTCAACTGTGCATGTGCAGACACATGGGTTAAGCTTTGCCCAACATACACACAGACTATCTGAAGGAAGAAGGATGTATTTCATTCATTGGTTGTTGGGAGGATGGATGAATGTGTCCACTGGGGTTTACACACAACGTGTTTTGTCGGGGTTTTGGCACCAAATGAGCGTGGTGATAGAGAAAACTATCAATGTCCCTCTCCATCTGTCCCGAGAGAGAGAGAGATTTCTTTGGGGATTTTTACAAAACCTTTATTTTACATAAAACAATACGAACAAACAGACACATTGTATTCAGATTAACTAAATAAAACAACAACTGAAGGCTTTAGCCTTAACAGTGTCTGCTCGCTGTCGGGAGCTTCCTCTTCCTCCACTCTCCTGCAGCATCTCCGTCTCGTCCTCGTCCTCCGAGCAGGGAAGCCACCGCCGACACGCCTCCCAGTCCAGGACCGGTCACCTCCGTCAGTCTCCGCAGGGTCGCTCCTCTGGAACTCGGGCCCCACGTGCCAAATACTGCTCAGATGCCTTTAGCTTCTCCTCATCCTCATTTTTTACAATACATTCATTCCCCACATACACACCTAGATATTTAAAACCGTCATCTTTCCAGACTAACTTCCCTGGTAGCCTCAGCAGACCCTCCTTCCAGTTCCTTCATCGATCTGGTAATGTCCCGTGTGACATTGAGAGTGTACTGCTGACAGAGCTGCCTTATCTCAACCTTCCCGCAATCCCACCACAGTTTCAAAGAGTTAAACTTATTCTTTGTCTTGTTAAAACTGCTCCAAAAGTATGCGCTCTTTGGCCTTACATTGGGAATAAAAACATTGCACAGAACCAGAGCGTGGTCAGTGAACCCAACAGGCAGCATGCTGCACTTTTTAAAGATGTTGAAGTGCTTCCTCCCCGGAGTCGTTGTGACTTCACATTTCATAGGGTCCATTGGACCTGGCGGTGTCTGATGCCTGGTGAGCCGGCCTCCCGCGTTGGCCCTGCTGATGCGCCCCGCCCCCCCCTCCTCTCTACCTCCTTCTGTTTCATGGATTGGAGTTCCGTTCATACATTGTCATATTCATGTAATGTGTTCATGTAACTTTGTAATGCTGTTCATTCTGTACACATGACATCTATTGCATCTGTCCATCCGGGGAGAGGGATCCTCCTATGTTGCTCTCCTGAAGGTTTCTTCCCTTTTTTCCCTGTGAAAGGTTATTTTTGGGGAGTTTTTCCTTATCCGATGTGAGGTCCTGGGACAGGGATGTCGTATGTTTACAGATTGTAAAGCCCTCTGAGGCAAATTTGTGATATTGGGCTATACAAAATAAACTGAATTCAATTCAATTGAAGTGATGCTTAAAACAATAAAACCTATCCAGTCTAGCAAGGGAAATTAAATTCCCTCTTGAATGAGCCCATGTGTACTGCCTCTTGTCCCCATTTCCCCTCATCCAGACATCGACCACCTCAAGCTCCTCCACCTTCCTCCCCCTGTCGCTTCTCCTGGCTCCCACTTGCCCCCTCTGAGCTCTCCTCCTGCACCCCACCTTCCTCCCCCTGTCGCTGCTCCTGGCTCCCACTTGCCCCCTCTGTGCTCCCCTTCTGCACCCCACGTTGCTCCTGGTCCCCTCCACCCTCCTCAGTGTCTTGATTTGGGTTCCTCTCAGCGCCGCCCTGTCCCTCAGCTTTCTTCTGGAGACAGGCTTTGCTCTGGTGTCCCACCCTACCACTACTAAAACTTGCACTCAGAGGGCAGCTTCCTCAACTGGGATATAACTCTCCCATGCTTGGAGAGTTCTCGCAAGAGACTCTCGTCTTTAACAAATGGCGGGACGTTTGACACCGTCACTCTAACCGCCGGCGTGCACAGAGGAAGAACGGGGACGTACGTGCCAAACACCCCGATCCCGTTCTCCACCACCGTGTTGGCCTTACTGATACTGTCCAGAAAGATGACCACGGCTTTGTTCATCTGCACTGCGGACTTCACGCTACCGACTAGCACCCCCACTGCGAGGCTGCAGTCCTCCACTGAACACGGAAACACGGGCGAGATTCTAATCCCGTGTTTCCTCGTTAAGGAGTGCAGCTCCATGTCAGCGCTTAGCACGCTGAGCCACACACGCTGTTTTGGCCGCACACAGACACACACACTACACCCCGCTAACCTACACACACAACCCGCTAACCTACACACACCGTGTACAATAAAAGGCCAGAAGAGCCCTCTATGCAATTAAAAGAACATTTTATAATATCCAAATTCCAATCAAAATCTGGTGTAAGATTTTTGATAATGTGATCAAGCCCATTGCGCTGTATGGTAGTGAAGTTTGGGGTCCACTCAGTCACCATAGCTACACTAGATAGGACAAACACCCCACAGAAGCCCTACATGCAGAACAATCCTCAACATTCAAAGAAAAACACCAACAAATGCATGTAGGGCAGAATCCCCTTATAATAAACATTAACAAAAAACGAGCACTCAGTTCACAAGACAACCTCCATTTTATAGCCCTCCAAAGCCAATAGCTGAACCCAGAAGAGAATCTCCTGAGTCAGTTGGTGCTGAGACTAACACAGTAAAACCCGGACCAGTCTCCCACCAACATTGCTTTCAAAATACCAGTAAATGCAATTATAAAGAAAAGCAAAGAAACATATTTGGAACATTGGAAAAAAGAAACTGAAAGTCAAAGTAGATTAGAATGTTATCTGGCCCTGAAAGAGATTATGAATTGGCAGAATATCTCTTTTCTGTCGGGGGTAAGAAGCAGAGACAGATCCTGACCAAGTACAGGCTCAGTGACTACCAATTGGCAATCGAAAAAGGCCGACAGAAGAAATCTTGGCAACCAAATGAAAACCGAATATGTGGTCACTGTTCGACAGGTGATGTTGAGACAGAGATGCACTTCCTCCTAAAATGTGATAAATATGCAGAAATAAGACAGACTTTATTGGACCGACTCAGCTCCCAGGTCTCCCAGGTTTCAGAGAATTGGGAGAATCTTCTCAACTAAGAATCCTCCTAGGAGAAGGAAAAACAGCCCACCTTGTTGCACCATATGTCCCATCATGCCACAGCCTGAGGGACAGTGAGTGACCAACACACACACACACACACTAATATTTTATTGTGTCCCAAGAAACACAACTGTACTTTCTTTTTAATGTAATTATTTCTGTCTTATTATTATTATTATTATTATTATTATTGTTATCCATATGAATTGTATATTCTTTGTGTTGCTATGTCTTGGTGCTTTGGCAATATTGTTGTTGCAACATCCATGCCAATAAAGCCTATTGAATTGAATTGAAATTGAGAGAGAGAGAGAGAGAGAGAGAGATTCTGTATTTGATTAGGCCTTTAAGCCCATCCTGGAAGAGGAGGCTGGGTCATACTGTATCTGTATCAGAATAACGGTGTTCTGAACTTGCGTGTGACCCGTCTCGTCTGTGCAGGACGTGTCCTGTCTGAACCGGGACACCAGTAAGGTGATCGTGGTGGACTGCAAGAGGGAGGCGTTCAGCCTGCAGCCCTTCAACGGCATGGCTCTGAAGAAATGGGACGGGAACTCTGAGGACCGGACGCTCTATGACCTCGCCAACTTCCTCAAGAGTAAGATGTGTTGTACAGATTTATGTGAGGATGAGACACAACTCAGACAGAAAGATTGTGCGTGGAATTTCCAAAAAGTGTGAACTAGTAATCTTTATCTGAGTTAAGCAAAATGAAAATAGAAAATATTTCAACCCTATAGACATAGTTTGCTAAGCATTTGCAACAAATTAGTTGCAACGTGTACAGACACGTTGCATGATTCAAATATGAAATTCCTTTTCTCTTACTGACACATTTAAGAAGGAAGGAAATGTTTGTGAATGAAGCCTGCTGAGTTTTCTGGTAATGATCCATACAAGTCAAATTGCCTTGTTGGAAACTGAATACATCATATTCTGCAGTTTGACCTCCTCTTCCTCTTCCTCCTCCTATCAGCTATCGCTCTGAGCGGAGTGGACGACGTGCGTTCAGTGTTGGAGAACTACGCTTTGGAGGAAGACCCCATCGAGGCCTTCAAACGCAGACAGGCTCAGTTGGCACTGGTAGGAGAGGGATCAGATGTACCCGGGTTTGATTTGTCTGGAAGTTGTTTGATTCCATCTGACTGTCGGTCTCGCTCTCTTTCCGTCTGTCTGTCAGGAGGAGGAGCAGCGTCTGGCTGAGCTCTCCCAGCAGAAGAAACAGGGACTCTCTCTCGGCTCCATTGCCTCGCGGTTCTGGCGTTCCAAACAGCAGTGAGCCCCGCCCCCCTCTCACACTTCCACCAATTGCAGCCCGGCTCGCCATTTGCGTCGAGGGGAGGGGCTGGAGGATACATTTGGAAGGGAGAGGAGAGGGGAGACCTGTGCACTGTCGCTGAGTGGTCAACCAATCACGTCTCAGCTGGCGGGTCTGCAGTGCTGGAACATTGGCCGTCCTCTGCACCAATGAGAGAGGCACGTCCTGCTCTAATGCGGGGCGCCAGCGGATCCCTCCCTTTGGTTATCTTGGTGTCAAGTGATGCGTATCAAGCTGCTGATTGGTTAAAAAACGAAGAGGAAAATACAGAGGATCCAGGTCAGGATAAACTCTTGTTGTTGTCGGTTTGGAGGCTGAACTGAGATCAGCGCTGCTATCACCACTCCAGCTCTGGTTAGCCCCGCCGCTCACAGGATCTGACCTGAGATCAGCAGTGCTCTGTCCCTTACCACACTTTCAGATTGTGTATTTTATTTTTATTTTCTATTCCTCTGTGTGACGGGCTGCTGGAGGCGATGTTAAAATAATGAATATTGTTTATAAGAAATAAAGATAAACAGTAAATAGTGTTCTTTAGAGTTTATTCAATAATATTCAATACGTAAGACTGACAGGTGGTAGTGGCGGCGGCATAGACTGCCACAATGAAGACTGGAATAGCAGCTGAGCTCGATGTGGAGAGAAAGAAAATTCAAGCTAAAGCTAAGCTTTCATTTACAAGTGAGGGGGAGGAGCCTATCCCAGCTGACAACTGGTAGAGGCAGATTTCACACGGGACAGGTCACCAGACTACCACAGGCCGACACGTAGAGACAGACCACCATTCCAGCACACACCCTACGGGCAACATCCTCCACTACCGTAATCCTGCTTGGGTTGTGAGGAACCGGGAGAAAACGAACTCGACACAGAAAACAGTCTGCGCCTCCAGCCTGGGATTGAACCCACAGACCCCTGCTCGCTGTGGGGCGACGCCGCTGTAGTTTTTCCTTGTCGTCAACAAATTCTAGCAAAAAAAAAGGTTGCTCACTACCGTTTGACTTCCTGTCTGTGGCTCTCGGGCTACTCGTTCCCCCACTAGTGATGAAAATCTTTAAAGTTTAGTTTTTAATCAAATAATGGGGAGGGGAAAGTGCATTTGTTTGGGACTATTTTCCGCGGCAGATTAATCCACGATTTGTGCTTCAGTGAGTGTTTGTGGCAGCAGGACTGAGTCCAAAGAAACTACTGTGTGTTTGTGTGTGTGTTCATCTTAATTAAGGATTGTTAAAGACCTAGTCAGCTAAACTAGAAACCCTCTATAAAGTTCAGCAAACATACAATATTTATTATTCACACATGCTCATTTTATCATGGAACAGGCTGAATGACCTGAGGAGGCCTCTTTTTTATATTATTGTTCTAATTATTTTTGTGAAGCTTTAGGTAACAACCGTCCACAGAGGTCAGCTGCCGTTCTTCTGTGCTTGTTGAAAGATTCTGTTTTGATGTGAACGTTAACGTCCTCAATAAAGGAAACAAACCAAACTGTTTCTGTCCACATTCCTATACATTCAGAGTGTTTCTGTTTTTTTCCGATGGGAGTTTGTTCCTTCTATCAAAGAATAAAACTGTAAATGTTGCTCAACAGGGATTGATTCCCACTGATATAAACCATTTTATTAGTTTTTCTTGCTACCAAGTTATTTTCCTTATCTGTTTACGACCTGTGGATTTCTCTCCAGTTCCCCCGTAAAATGCAATTTGCACTCGTTTAGGATTGTTTCTCAGATATTCTTTCATTCAAGTCGGTCTGTTCTGTGTGGGACACTCGTCAAAGAAACAACAGTTTACAGAGCATTTGAGCCTGTTTTACCAGTTAGACTTTACTTTTGTCTTCTTTGTGCTCCGTACACAAGAATTACTATTAATATGCTGCTTAAAGTTGCACTGTAACATATTACAAAGCTTAAAGATGGTTTACAGATGTTTGGTTTTACTCCTTTACGTCTACAAACCACAGACGTTAAAGGTGAACAGGTGACAGGTGTAGTTATTCTATATATTTTAAATTGTATAAGCAGGAAAACCAAAGATGAATTCCACCCAAATCCCCACCCCCCATCCCCTGCGGTGTCTTGAAAGCCCTCCATCTGTTTTCCCTGTCCCCTCTCTGTTGGACTCCCGCTTCACAAGCATCCATCTGTGAAGGTGTCGGCACAGTTGGCACCTCTGTGAAATGCGGTGGAAGCCCCTCCCGGCCTAATCGGCCCGGTATGGAAACCAGTCGGCCTCCAGAGGGGATGGAACCCATGTTGGCACGACAGGACTCCTCCGTTCTGCACCAGGCAGGAGCTGGGACAAGTTGAAATCACGTCAATGATTTATTAATAATTTACATCATGAATTTCACTTAATTCAAATAAAGTATTGTGTGTGTGTGTATGTATATATATATATATATATATATATATATATATGTATATATATATATATATAATAAATTGAGTTTTGTATTACTTTTACGTCCCATAATGTCTTTCATTTCTAAGTGGCCCTAGTTTTTTCTTTGTATCCTGTATCTTTGAAACGTAAAAATTCTGACTTTGTTTGAATAAATCAGTTTTATTTCTCCCTTCTCTGCCCTCGATGGACTGGCGGCCTGTCCAGGGTGTCCCCTGCCTTCGCCCTATGTCAGCTGGGATAGGCTCCAGCGCCCCCGCGACCCTAATGAGGATAAGCGGTATTGAAAATGGATGGAGTTTTATTTCTTTTGTCAGTTATACATTTTGTCTCAACTTTGATTCATTTAGTTCACATTTCTGCTCAGTTTCTGCCTCATTTAGTGGATGTATGGCTTGGACAGTCCTGATTTAATGCTTTAAGACAAATCTCCACATTTTGACCCGCCTACAGGATCCGTCTTTTTTATTTGAATCGTTTCCTTTTATCTCTTTTTTTTTCCTGGAGTTGCCGACCAAAGCAACAACAAAAAGCGCTGGGGAAGAATGGAAACATTGTGCAACCATGTCTTCACCCCGAGGAGGTCGAGGGCTATAACTGTGGCGACATCTCATCTACTTCCTCTATAATCAGTGATGTCCAGGCCCCCACAGACCCCTCAAATGTCCGTCTGTTGTTTAATTAAGGCCAAAGAGCCCCATGAGGACATCCTCAACATATAATGCATATAGAGAGATTCAGCCCCTCTGAATTCACATGAGAATACAGGAGTCCTCTAACGACGGATGAGAAACAACAGGAACTGAACCAGTTAACCGTGTGGTTCCTGTTACTGCTCCCAGTCCGAGCTGAGGACCGATGGGGGGTCAGCCTGATGTGGTCTGAAGCAAACAGCTTTAGGGGCTCCTCACTCGGCGCTTAATTATCCGAGGCCTCCGATCAGCTCAGGGAGGCCTCCAGCTGAGTTCAGAGGAGCTGTGGAGGCTTTATCCTCACCAGAGACACGCCCGGTGTTTGCACAGGTCAGATGTCAGAGGCTCCCACTCGGATCCCACCGCTGCTGGAGCAGGAAGGCTTTACTGCAGTTTGGAGAAAGTCTGAGTTGTTGGTGGCAAATGAGTTTCCCCAAGGAAGATAAATAACGTTTTATAATCTAAATATCTCTACATGAGAATAATCAAGTGAAGAGCAAGTATACGATTATTATATTTATATTGTATATATCGATTCAACATGAACACATGAAGGCACAGGTGGAAGAAGGACCATAATGCCCCTATTCTGCAGTCTCCACTGGCCAGTATAATAATAATAATAATATTCACAAGTTGAAGCTTCTCCTGTTCATCTATAAACCGCCTCAGACCTCCTGACTCCATATTCTTCCTCCAGGACTTCAGGCTCCTGTCCTCCGATACAAATGTGCTTTTTAAATATGTTGGATTGATTGTTACTTTTAAATAAAGTGTGACTGGTGCGGTGTATGAAGGACTTCTAGCTGGTGAGGCTTTTTAGAGCTGCAGGAATGATGTATGATGGATGATATGATGGATGATGTATGATGGTCGGACAGTTTTTTCCCTCGGCAAAAGTCCTCATTGGATTTTGGATTATTGCAGGAAAAAAACCCTGTGGCCAACAAACGTTTATGATATTACATGTTTTGTTGCTTGCAAATAAAACACCACTTTTTATGTTACAAGTACAATCTACAGATGTAAAAGCTCATATTTGGATATTGGACTTTAATTGTTTCTTACACCCGAACTGCAGTGTTTGTGGTTTTCAGAGGAAATTCAGTAAAAAGCCCTCGAGCCTTTTCCAATCATGTTAATGACGTAGTTTGACAGCAGCGCGTGAAATCAATGAACAAGAGGCGGGAGGACGGGGGCGGGGCCTCACACCTACCTGCAAACTGTTCCCCGTCGCCCCTCCTCAACGGACAGACGACCACGTGCCAAAACCCTTAATGATGCCCACGGCGGTGTGTGCATGTGTGTGTACGCGCGCCTGCGTCTGTGAGTCTATGTGCGTGTGTAAATCACAGGTTGGGAATTAAATAAACATAAACATTATTATCTCAAATCCCAAACGGTTCTTTTAATCTCTGTCGGTGTTAAACTGCACAGGTTTCTCATCAGAGCACGCGCTCCAGTGAGGAGGAGGAAGAGGAGGTAAATACTTCACATTCAAGATATCATTAGCCCAACAGTCCTGCCATTAACCCTATAAATAATACACTTTTTGAACAAATAAAATAACTTATTGTTATGTTCTCAGTTTAAATGCGTCCTTATTATTAACAGATTATAAACATGAAGCTGTTTATAATCCGTTTGCCCTCAGGCAACAGCTGCGGGACGCGAGCATGAAACATGGCACCAACATTCAGTCTGTTCCTGCTATTAGGCACGTGTTTCAATCCGAGATATCAATACTAATAAAAGAGTGTATTAAGCTGTAGTTTCATAAAGTATTGGTCTGTTTTTATGTGTGAATGAACCTGAGCAGGAAAGAAAAAATCATCTTTCACCCACCCACTCGGGGCAGAAGGGGCGGAACTGAGACGAGCCGTGATTGACAGGTGCCCCGGTAGGTCGGAGGTCACCATCTCCGGCCCGCGGCGAAACAAACTGTGTCGTCGCGGTCTGCGCATGTCTGTGCCGGTGTCGCGTCCGACACCTCGCGTGGAGCTTTCCCTCGCGCAGATGTATTATGCTCCCCTTTGCTCACACCTCGGGAAACTTTCCCACGGGTCCGTCTCTCACACCTCCCCCTCCTCCCCGGGCACGCGCTGTGCGTTCTCTCACTTCAACAAAAGCTCGTGCCTCTTTTTTTAGACCGTTTGGACACGTGCGGAGGACAAAGGGTACGATTTTTTGAGATGTTGAATGGGGGACTTTTCTTCGAACAGAGGGGTTATCCTTTGTGGAGTTGTGTACTTCGACTGATGTACAATATCCGAGTTCCTCCACCACCTATTTAAGAGCAAATGTATTCTTTTTTAATGGAAAAGTAAATAAACACTATGAGCTTAAATTCAAAGACACCTTGGTCGCGTTGAGCTCACCATGCAACGCGGATCGACACCGAAGTGCGCGTGACGGATCCAAGTGACAGCCCTTTATGTGGCTGATCAAAATCTCGTATGAGGCACGCTGACGGGGGGCGGGGCAGCTCGAGAGCAGATCAATAAGCAGATGGCGCTTGATCGAATATGTGCATATTGTCGGCTGATGGCGACGATGCTTCCCGGTGTTGTGTGCACGCGTCCCGTCACCCCCACGTGCTCTCCAGGGAGCGGATGCTGCACGTGCTGAAGTAGATCAGCTTCTCTGGACGAGGCGCGCCATTAATGCTCCTTATTATACATCGGTGAAAACATTTTTTTGGGGTGGGGGGGGTTAACATTTTTAAAAATTAATAAAACAAGTCGTCGTGTTGAGACGTGACAATTTCAGAGCAACGTGAATGAATCTAACTGAGATCAGCTGATGAGTGAATTAACTGTTTGGACTCAACTGTTTTGTTTTGAACAAAACGGTGACTCGGCGGGTTCTGACCTTTACGCGCACCAGCGTCGAAGTAGCGAGTACAATTTATATATGTATATATATATCTTGGATAATATTGAGTTATTGAGATAAGATGCCTTTCAATATATGTATTCAAAACTCTAGTCCATGAGATCTAAAAACACACATTATAGTTCGGATCACGTGACCTACATCTTTTATTCCATATTGATGGGAATGAGCTTTGTTGGAGTCCAAATGGGATCTGTTGAGTCACATCTTCCCCACATCACTGTACGGCAGAGATACTGTTGTTGTTGTTGTTTGGCACGCGAATGGATGGGCGGCGAATGCAACTTTCCTTGATTGCTTAATTCCTTGTTTATAGTCCGCGCGCGCGCTTATATATCCTGTTATTCATCAATGCGCTGCTTTTGTTTCACGCCGCAGAGACACACACAACACGCGTCTGGACACAAGCACGGTGACAATAGGAGGCTTGGTGCGTGTGTGTGCATGTGCGTGTGTGTGTGTGTGTGAAGCGTGCCTCGTGCCATGGGTGGGGTTAGAAAGGGGGTGGGGCGGGACAATGGAGGCACGCGCTGCGCTCATTAGAATGACAATGGAGGCGAGGTCGGTCGCCAGCGCCAAAAAAAGAAGAAAAAAAGCAACAGTTTGTTAATACACAAACACACGCACGCACACACTGGCACGCACGCATGCACACGCGCGCACACACAGGCTTTGTACAGGACGAAAAGTAATTTTATTTAATAAAGCATCTACATTATTATGTATTCATTGTTTCTTCATATAACTCTGAGCCTTACCTATGTGTACTGGGCTGAAGCTCACATTACATGTTAATAGATTTGTTCAGTTTTAATCTGCATAGGACAAAACACAGGGCCAGCAAATAAAGATGATTAAAACAAATATGCAGAACAAAGGCACATTGACTTTAAGCTATATGACCCATGTGTTTGGTGATTTAAAGGTTCTTATGTAATGTAGTTTTAGACATCTATTCTGATCTTGGCCTTGAGCATTCAGTGTCTTTATTCCAGGACTTCAACACACACACACACACACACACACACACACACGCACACACACACACACACACACACACACGCACACACACATGCACGGCCCACACAACTTCGTACTCACTCAGAAATATTAACATTTTATCTCATAAATGGGATGTGTGTTCCACCAGTGAAGGCTGACATTAGCATCCTTTGGCTCAAGACGCTCAGACCAAGTGCTCTGGAAGCCGGTAGGAGGTCGTGGTGGACGGGCGGGGTCAAACAAACACATTGACTTTCACCCAGACAGACGCTCTTAATGTCCCCAAAGGACAATGATGACTATTTACTTTGACTACGTACGTATACACAACTTAATTCACGTATCAAACATCCTCATTTTCTCTTGATCTGTTCCTCAACAAAACCAGGTTGTTTAGTTTGAATTCAGTGTCCGTGTCTACCACACGGACACTGAATTCAAACTAACAAAAGTGTGTGTGTGTGTGGTGTGTGTGGTGTGTCATAAACAGTAAAGTTTATGAACATTATTATGTATTTGTCTTTGTCTTCGTGCCAGAGAGCGTTCACAAAACGCGCGCGCGCGCACACACGCGCGCGCGCGTTTTGTGAACGCTCTCTGGTCGGCCGGGGAGAGGCAGTAAAAGAAGCGTTTGGCCGCTGCAGCTGCCGCCTGACAGTTTGTTCTATTGCCGCTGTAATTGTGCCCCCCCTCTCTCTACCATGCAGACTCCTCAGCCTCAACACTGAAAGAAACACCACCGCCTCCTGACTTTACGCACCGTTACAGGACGGGAAAGTACATGCATTTTATTTTATAATGCAGAGATACACAATTATACACAGCAGAACTTTCAGCAGCCTCGCGGGTCACGTGTCGAAGTCAGGAGAGATCCAAACAGAGAAATAAGAAACCACACCTGCAGTCAAACAACAGCACTGATGGCTCCACCTGATGAGTACACAAGTACAGGAGTACATGAGTATAGGAGTACACAATTATAGGAGTACAGGAGTACACAAGTACATGAGTATAGGAGTATAGGAGTACATAAGTACAGGATTACAGGAGTATATGAGTATAGGAGTATTTGACTAGGAGAACAGGAGTACACAAGTACACAAGTATAGAAGCACAGGAGTACATGAGTATACGAGTACACAAGTATAGGAGTACACACGTATAGGAGTACAGGAGTACAGTGACACTATAGTAGAGTACTACAGACGTACAGTGACATTGTAGTACAGTAGTACAGTAGTGCAATAGTACAGTAGTACAGTCACAGTGGTGTCACTCCGCCCGTTGGACAGGAAGTTCCGGTCGTTGCACTGATTGACGGGAGGGAACAGGGAAAGTTTCGCTTTGAATGAAGCGACTCCAGTCAGCAGCAGATGAGGACTTGCTCTTCAGGTGGATATTTTTTGCAGTACGGCCCCCTCCTCCTGCCCCCCCCCCCCTCTCCCCCTCCTCCTCCTGTTTTACTCGGTATAAAGAGGAGGTGGAACCGCAGCTGGCACAGTCCAGAGTTCAGCAGCAAAGCGGATCTCTTCTCCACATCTTTTAATTTTCTTTCTCTCTTTCTCTCTCTCTCTATCTCTCTCTCTTTCTCTCTCCATCCAACACACTGGTTACCACTCTCACTTTGAACCTTTCCTTTTTTTTTTTATTCCCCGGAGCGCTTTGACTGTTTTGTTGTTGTTGTTGTTGTTGTTGTTGTTGTATTCCCTCGGACTCGTTTGGATTTAACGCTTTTGCCAACCGCCACACCGTGGACCTGCGGAGCTCCACGCGCCATGAAGCGGCCGTTCCTGTCGTGTGTCCTGCTGGTGGCGTCGGTGCAGACGGTGAGTAGCACTGACAGCACACTCGCAGGAATTCCACTAGTGTTCTTCCCAGCTTGGAGAGCCACTGCGGGGGATGCAGGCAGGTTTGGAGACGAGCGTTAATACGCGCAGCGCGCCTAGCAACTTCTGCAGTTGGACCTCATTGGTGCCGGACCTGGTTTACTTCAATTGTAATGCCACATATTCGTGGATATGCAGCTGGTAAATGACGCAGACAGTCTGAAGTCACACGTAGAAGTCTGCGGGAATGAAACACGACTTTACAAGTTAACGTTTTCCAAGCGTTTGCTCGTTTTATTTAAAAAATCATCATCTGTATCTGAACCTTCTCTCGCCCCTCATCAGGTCTTCTCCTCCGGGGTCTTCGAGCTGAAGATCGACTCCTTCACCAGCGCCCATAGCGTCTGCCGCTACCAGTCCCGGGACTGCCAGGTGTTTTTCCGCGTGTGCCTCAAGCACTCACAGGACGTTATCAACCCGGAGCCGCCGTGCACGTACGGCACCGCGCTTACGGAGATCTTCGGCGCAGACTCCAAATCCATCTCCGCGAGCGCGCCCATCAGGGTGCCGTTCCACTTCAAGTGGCCGGTAGGTGACACAAATCCCACGGGTTGTCTTCAAAGGTCTCTCGAGTAGTCTGCGTGTGCGTCACAGCATTCTTCATCCAACACAGCTATATTTAACTCTCTACTTTCTTTAAATCTTTCGTCGCCATTAACGTTTCCAGTGTCTTGTGTATTTCTTTCACTTTCAAAATGAAACATTTAGACGAACGAAATGACATTTACAAAAGCAACAGATTGGATGAACTGCAGGGTTAAACATGTGCAATGGTCGATTCCGTGATGGACCTCGCCATTAATCGATCCTCTCCAACCCATTCAGGGCACTTTCTCTCTGATCATTGAAGCCTGGAACGCGGAGTCTTCGGGCCTCGAGTCTACAGGTAACTACTGCTGCTGCTTCACCACAGGGCGACGTTGTTTCCCACTGAAAACACTCGCAGAGCAGCCAATAGAGAGAAAGTTGAACAACTGCAGTTAATGCAGGAGTCCAGGCTTGACTATAACTATAACTATAAACCCTTTGTTTGTATTTGATCTTCAAACACAGTAGATGCTAAACATCTGTAACTATTGTAAACTGGCAGAACACTTGAAGTCCTTGTTGGCCTATCACATGGCAGAGAGCAAAGTGCTATCAAGTCCCTGTAAGATCATTCCAGACAAACATCTACTCCCCACAGGAAGATGATGGGATATGAGAGAGAGTGTGTATCATTTGAAATGTCTTAACTTGTCTTCAGGTTGTTTCTTTTAGTCCTCAGTAATCCGACACACACTATAACCCTCCCTCCGTCTCTTCCCTCCCCCGCTCATCCAGAAAACCAGAACAACCTCATGACCCGGCTGGCGACCCGCCGCAGACTGACCGTCAGCGAGGACTGGTCCCAGGACGTGCACTTTGGCAACCAGAGCGAGCTGCACTACTCCTACCACGTGGTGTGCAACGAGCACTACCACGGCGAGGCCTGCTCCTCGTACTGCCGGCCCCGCAACGACACCTTCGGCCACTACACCTGCGACGCCAGCGGGGACCGGCGCTGCTTGGAGGGCTGGAGGGACGAGTACTGCTCTGACCGTAGGTGTTCATACTGACCTTCCACCGCTCACTTAAAACCAAACCACAAGCTCTCACATCCCATTCCAGTATGAGACGAAAGGAATGAACTAGAATCAACCGAATGGTCCTTAAAGGCACCACCTTTATGATGCTGAGAATTTTTTTTTAATCTGCTATCTCTTCGATATATTTTTTTTAATGTTACTTCAAAGGAAGTTGTGATGTTTGTACATCAAGTTTTAAGAAAGGTTTCAACAGTGAAGCTTCTTTTAAATTTGTAAATGAATGAAAAGTTGGAACAGCCAACCGCATCAGTTACAGGCTGAGTTCAGCGTCTCTTCAAGAGAACCCCAACATTGTCTGTAAAGTGTTTATAAAGTGTCTTTCTTTTTTTTTAACATAGTGACCCATGTTCCTACTCTTCTCCCTCTCCTTTTTTTATTAGAACGTTTCTTCAGATTGGGAGGGAGGGGGTGGGGTTAGGGTAAAGAATGGGACCCTTGGCGCTTAATTTTTTTTGTTCAATGACCTTGAAATTGTTAAGTCAAGCAGTTGTCAACGCCATTGCTTCTCCTGGTGGCTGTGGAGGACAAAAAAGATTTTAGAGACTCAGTATGTGTGTGTGTGTGTGTTGGCTCTGGGGTCTGCTCCTTTTGTTTTTAGCTCAACAGTCCGGCCCCGCTCGGCCCCCGGTCTGCACGTTTTAACCGGGACACGTGCTGGAGCTTAATGTGCGCTGCCTTGCGTGAAAAGAGACGGCATGTGTTGCTTTTGTTGTGTGGGCCAGCTGCTTCGTTCAGTACTTAACAAGCCCTTGAAGGGGTGTGTGTGTGTGTGTGTGTGTGTGTGTGTGTGTGTGTGTGTGTGTGTGTGAGTGTGTGTGAGAGGCCCTGAGAGGGGTGGGGGGGTTGTTTTGTGATTCGAACGAAGAACATGAGACACACATGCTCTCATAGTAATATTCTCTCTGGTTTCCTCACCCTTTCTCCCTTTCCCTCTCTTCCTTTGACTGGCCTCCCTCCCTGCGTTCCCTCTCCTCTCCTCCCATCAGCCATCTGTGCAGCAGGGTGCAGTGAGGAGCACGGCTTCTGCGAGTCTCCCGGGGAGTGTGTGTGCCGGCAGGGCTGGCAGGGCGAGCGGTGCGACGAGTGCGCCCGACACCCCGGCTGCCTCCACGGGACCTGCCAGCAGCCGTGGCAATGCAACTGCCAGGAGGGATGGGGAGGCCTGTACTGTGACCAAGGTGGGTATCTGGTTCCTCCACCGGCTCGGCCCAAAACACACACACACACACAAAAGCATTATAGCATTTAGTTGTCAAGCAAGAGGTTTGAAACACACAGATAAGGACTACGTGTTGTTTAGCCGCCACTAAAGCCCACATGTAACCTCTGACCTGCAACTGCTGTCAGCTCACCTGTTAACTAGCCATGTATATATTTATATATATACATAAATATTAGACTCCAGATGTTGTCTGGTCTTTTGCTTTGGTTGACTAACAGTTGCAGATAACATTAATTTGTTAATATTCAAATGCTAATCACTAAAAGGGTTTACAAAAACAAATATATAGTTTTTCTTGCATGTTTTAAGGTTGTATGTTTTACATCTTTTTTGACTATTTTCAAAATCAAACCATCTGTTTTTACAATGTCTTCTTGGTCCATTTTCTCTTTATTTCTACGAAATAATTTCTCATTATGTTTTCACCGATATTGGTTGTCAGTTATGTAAGTTTTGCCTGCTAATGTTGATGAACTTGTGGACGGAGAAGTAAGAGCTGTGCGGGAAAGCTTTGTTAGACATTCTTATAACTCCCCTCCAAATTTACATTACCATTTTCAAACATCTGTTAATCCTTTTTCTTCCATTCTGTTTATGTTTATCGCATTACTTATTGTTATTCCCAGATGGCAATTACAATAATTAAAACATTAATTATATTTGGCAGAGAAATTAAGGAACTGCAAGAATAAACAGGGTAAAAGTAAGTTGCCGAAGTGTGTGCAGGTAAAATACACTGTGCAGTTTAATTAAGATAGTTCACAGAATAAAAAAGTTGTTTTAATGTTCGTTTTAAACATAAAATACATTACACATTTCTAGATTCTATAACCATACTGTGTCTGCAGGTTTTACTTATATAAAGCTGTTTATCGTCTGCATATGAGCAAAAAAAGAAAAAAGAGCTTCCCAAAACCAACACGATCTGCTCCTTTTTCTTTCACTTGATCATCAACAAACATCAGTGTCATGCTAGAACCTTTTTAACCTCAAAAGTTTAATTAAAATGCCAACAAATCCTTAGCCATACCCATATTGTAATTCTGAATAGATATTTCCCGATTGGCATCAGTTATGTTCTACAGCAACAGATGCACACTTGAATATGTGTTAATCTATCTCAAAACTATCTTGAATTTGTGAAACCGCAGAGATTTAAAAATAGCCACAAACTACCACAAATCCAACTCTTCTTTAAAATAAACTGTAGATGGGAGCAGGAGACAGAAAGATATGTATTATGTAAGATATATATTTATGTTTATGTTTATGTCAATTTAGATGTTTCTGTCAAGAGTTCAGATGTTATGATGGTGTTGAGGGCAGTAGGATGTTTGGCGCTGGACGTCTGGACCAGCAAACTGAGATCCTTTTTCAGATGTTGAAAACATCCATTTATGTCCATATACGCTGGACTTTGTATATTCAGATATTGAGTTTCAGAGGTTTGGGACCACCTTGCAAAATGTGGTTTCTGAGTATTTGGGTGAAAAGCTTTAGTAGTGGTCACCTTGCTGCTACAGAGCAGCATGTATTTGTCACTTCCACCCAATTTTATCTTCCTATCTGGTTTTGATATTTAGAATCCTCAAAATCAAATCAGGTTTCATTCCCTAAACACCAACTCTTGATAATGAATGTGTATTTGACCAAACCTGCACCAAACTCCCTCCTTTCCCTGCAAATAAATCGTATATCGACAAAATACCGTCCATGATATTATATTATAGTATATATTATAGCTTTCTCATAATTGTTTGCCATAATGATCTGCTGTTTGACCACCTGCCAGAATTTAAAGGGGAGTATGTAGACTACAGAAGAAGCCTTGGTCATGTTTATCTTCCTAAATGTCTTGATAACTTACAAGAAAATGAATTTAAAGCCATGTGAAGACATGTATGTCTCATGTTTACAGAAAGGGGTTTCCTTTCTTTCCTTAAGTTGGTTCATTTACCAAACACTTCCGTTACTCTCGTCCTGTGTCTCAACCCCAGACCTGAACTACTGCACCAACCACAAGCCGTGCCAGAACGCCGCTTCGTGCACCAACACCGGCCAGGGCAGCTATACCTGCACCTGCAGGCCCGGCTTCACTGGCAAGAACTGTGAGATCGAGACCAACGAGTGCGACAGCAATCCCTGCAAGAATGGTGGCAGCTGCAAAGTAAGTCGACTCACCGGATCTGATGAAGCTGTAGATTTACACCCATCTTCACTGAGCTCAAAGGTTTTATTCACTCAGCATTCAAAATGTCCAGATTGTCTTTCTTCAAGTATTCGTCATGTACCGTTTAACAACCACCTGACAAAGACAGAAGCATTAGGAGACTATATAAAAGCACAATACAAGAGAGCAGAGAACTCTTCACCTCCTCACCTTGTTTTCTCTTCCCCGTCTTTCCACCAGGATTTGGAGAACGATTATTCGTGCGAGTGCCCTCAGGGCTTCTACGGGAAGAACTGCGAGATCAGCGCCATGACATGCGCAGACGGGCCGTGTTTTAATGGAGGAACCTGCGTCGAGAACGTGGCAGGCGGGTACAGCTGCCGCTGCCCAGCCGGATACACGGGCTCCAACTGTGAGAAGAGGATCGATAGATGCAGCAGCAACCCCTGCGCTCACGGTATGAACCTTTGCTGCACCAAAATCCCCAAATCCAGTCTGTCTTCTTTTAGGAGGGATATAGTTAATACAAATATATATAGACATTCAACAACTTTCAGTTTCTCCTCTGATCCTCGTGAAGCAGCTCCAGATATTGATGCATCCTAAAGATTGTGTATACTGTTTGATTTTCAAGTTTGCAATAAGTTCCTTATTTGATCCTAAATGAGCCTCATCAGAGGCTTGCATCATCAGTGACCCAAGCCCTGGTGAACACCCCAGGGGCAGTAGACACAGGCTGAAGGTACCTTCAACTCTGTCTCAGTGAGAACTCTTCATACAAACTCAGTGCCTAGGTCAAAAATATGAAAAAATAGTTTATATTAGTATAAGAGCAGGTTCAGTACTCACAAACTGAAACAATTACAAAATGTTCATTGAACTGTTCAACTGACCACAGCAAAAACAAATGATAATACAGGAACATAGTTAGAATGAAAGCACATCTACTTTAAGAAAGTGGGTCTGTGAAATGGTCTCATGTTTGAAATACATTTCCTTCCTGTTATCTTATGATTCCCTCAGACTTCCTTACAAATTAATCATCAAAATTGATTACTCCAGCAGTTTGTTTTAAGATTCAGTGCTGTTTATATTTTGTGTTAAGGGCACTTTCTGTGCACATTTCTTACTGTAGGTCAGTGCTAACAGGCATATCATTTAATAACCGGACTGATCATAATAATATAAAAGGATCATGATTAATAACAAGTAAGTTGGAGCAGATGCATGTGAAATAATTTGTTGAAGTCAATGACCTTTGTGTCAGTGGGAAAACGCTGTGCTCCTCTGATTATCTCCAAAACAGCGGGGCTTCCATTAATATACTATGCACATAAAGTAACATCCGTTGTTGGCCAAACAGGCTTTTTAGTAGTTTTTTATGGCAGGTTTTACATGCATGTTTTTGTCCTTCATTCGTTTGTGTGAGTCTAAAATGTACAGAAACGGCAATGTATTTGTTCATAAACGTTTTTGAGAACGCAAAATTGGCTCAAGCATCCTGGACACAAACACAAGCATCGCCAGTGAGCATGCTGGGATATGATGCATGACTTAGTTCAGGAGGAGTTTCTGTTGGTGCACTATTTCATGTTTCTGTGTTGCCCGATTTGTATGGAGGGGCTAGACGTAACTGAACTGTTCATTTTTTAGCTGACAAAGATTACTGGACATTCATAAAAGGGACATGACCCAAATTATTAGCTTGTGGACATAGACTTTTAATACTTGGCTAAATTTGGAACTTAAGTGGCCAGGGCCCCGTTCCTCATACCTCGCTAACTGAGTTAGATAAAGATAAAAGATAAATCAGGCTTTTCGGTTCCATGAAGCAAGTTTGTCAAAATCACCACAGCAACACATCCATAAACTTGAACCTGCTCCAGCACAGGCTAATGTAAGTTTGAAGCATAAGCTTGCAGCTCCCTTCCTCAGAGATCCCATTGATGAAGGAGCGATATTAGTTAGATTAACGTTTCATAGGAAGAGAGTTCTTCCAGATCGTCAAGATCCGTTATCACGTCATGACTTCCTATAAGAGCGCTATCGATTCTGCCCACAAGAAATCATTTATTTACAGACCTTCTCGAGCCATACATTGAACACCACACGCCCAGCCGAGCATTGACTGTCTCACAGACGGTATGCAGAGCCTTGTGGTACATTGTTGTACATTGTTGTACAGTCTCTGTGATGCAGAACATCATCAACAGCGTTAAGAAACTTATATGCCATGTCCGAGTAAATGCAATCAAAGAGGGCTTTTATGCAATTGCAGGTAATTGAGTTATTCAATATTTCACCATTTAATGAAAATGCATTCCTATCACTATTCATTACGGAACTTATCATTATGCCCTATTGTGCTGGAGTGCCAGCTCCTCAGCAGGAGTAAAATCTTTAGTCTTCTTGACCATATCAGCCCTCTTTTTGTTTGCTAAAATATGAAGGATATGACACTGACAAGCTGTTCAATTCATTACCATATCACAGTGTTATTAGAACACCATAGCATATCATTATTGTAGAACATGATTAAGGTGGACTCATGATAAGAATAGAGAGAATCACACACAATTTATTTTCACTGCTTCAATTGATTGAATTTTGATTGTGAATAATACATACACACATACATATATACATACATACATACATACATACTTATCCGCCCATACACAGAAGAGCCGATACATTTTCCCAACACTTATGCTTCGTTCACACCAAAAGCGTTGGGAGTAGATTCCATGCAAAGTCAATGCACAGACGAGAATGGATGCAAATAAAGCAGATTTTTATCGAGTCATCCAGAATGTATATCTCTCTCTCTCTCTCTCTCTCTCTCTCTCTCTATATATATATATATATATATATATATATATATATATACACATATATGATATTAATGTTATGAACCCAAACACGAGGTGTTTGATGTTTGTCGGATTTCCACAACAAGTATAAAGCAGAAATAGTGGTTATTGCTTCCATTGTGGATGGCGGAAATGATAACTGTTTCCACATAGTAAAGCCACGGAGATAAGCCACGCCCCCTCTCCAGCTCTAATGAAGCGAATGACGCGTATTGTTGTTGAAATCCCACAAACGTTCATAACATCACCCGTAGGTGCACACAGTGGATGTCGTATGTGTACAGATTGTAAAGCCCTCTGAGGCAAATTTGTAATTTGTGATATTGGGCTATACAAAATAAACTGAACTGAACTGAACTGAACACAGTAGGCGCACACAGCTCGGTGAATTTCACCGACTACGTCTGCATAACGGCCGCTTCCAGCCCTACCAGAGTAGCAGCAGCCAGTTTGATTCACCAATGTCATCACTGACACAACGTCAGTGATGACAGGCTGAGCGTCTCACGGCTGATTGGCTTTCGCAACTCAGTGTCAGGCGAATTTTTCGCTTTGCTTTATACGCATCCATTCTGTAGCGTTAGACATTCCTGCAGCAGTCTATCGTTTTGCAGTCACCAAATTGGTTAGCTAGTAGCTCCTAGTAGCTAGCATTCACGGGAGAAAAACAACAGACAACCATTGTCTTGTTGGTCTGGGAATTCACACAGTTTATTCTGCGCATGCGCACAACAGCATCCAAGTGCACGCTGGCACACACGTTCTCATGGGACGTTACTGCATAGGCTATTTAACATGGCTTTGCTACCCATAATATACAAATATGCTCAACACTCCCACTCAAAGACATGTGTATAGCTCTCTATAGTGGTAAATAGAAACCAAAAATACATAACTCCAAAATAAAACATGTTGCATACTGGCAGTGTTCTAAAGACTTCAAAAACATTCACATCTGTCAGTTCACATTACTCTCCAAACAAATACCCCTTGAAACTCTCAAACTTAGCCCTTGTCACTGGCTTGGTAAGGACATCAGCTGCCATGTTTTCAGTAGGACAGTATTCTATAGATACTTTCCCTTCAGCGTGTGCAGACCGTACAAAGTGATACTTTATATCTATGTGTTTGCTTCTCTGTCTGCATACTGGGTTCTTAGATAAAGCTATCGCCCCCTGATTGTCCTCATATATCTTGACTGGTAGATGCTGGTTACTACCATCTATCCCTCTAAGTAGTTGTACAAGGTACATACTCTCTTGAATAGTGGCTGCTAGTGCCATATACTCAGCTTCACAGGTGGATAATGCCACCGTTGGCTGCTTCCTACTCTTCCACGATATAACTGGACCATTTTCAGTTAAGCTGAAACAGTATCCACTTGTGCTCCTCCTATCATCCCTATCGGCTGCCCAATCAGCATCACTATATCCCTCCAGTTGTAGTATGCTTTCCTCACATTTCTGGTAGTGTAGTTATTGATCTATAGTACCCTTTAAGTACCTCAGTATGTGTTTTGCTGTAGCCCAATGCTGTTGCTTTGGTTCTGCTAGGTATTGAGATAGTTTACTCACAACCCAGCTCAGGTCAGGTCTGGTACATGTCATAATGTATATCAAGCTACCTACTATCTCTCTATATCCTGTTGAATCAATAACTTCACCCTCACTGTCAAAGTTTAGCTTTTGTTCACATGGGGTGGATCTTGGTTTGCATTCGGACATTCCAAACTTCGTTAATATCTTCTCTATGTGTCTCTTTTGTGTCATTTTGATCTCTCCCTCACTCTGTCTGAAATCGATACCCAGGAAGTGTTTAAGTGGACCCATATCTTTCATCTTAAACCTTCTCTTCAATATTTCTTTTACATCACTGAGTAAGGTGTTGTTACTCGCTGCTATGATTAAGTCATCTACCCATACTAACAAAATCACTTTCTCGTTCTCAGATTTTCTGCTGTAGACACAATGATCAGCATCATTTTGCACAAAACCATTCTCTGTAAGGTGCTCATGCAGTAACATGTTCCAGTTACGCCCGGACTGTTTTAAACCATACAATGACTTGTTGAGTTTACACACTAAGTGTTCCCCTGTTTTTGGCTTGATCTCAAAACCTTCCGGTTGCTCCATGTATACCTCACAGTCTATTGGAGCATGGAGATAAGCAGTCTTTACATCCATTTGGTGTAGGGTAAGATCCTCCTGTACAGCCACCTGCATTAATGCTCGTACAGAGGTCATGTTGGCTGTCGGTGAAAAAGTCTCTTTATAATCAATCCCTTTAACTTGACTATACCCCTTTGCGACATATCTGGCTTTACAAGTCTCAGATCCATCTGGGCTCTCTTTCACTGCATATACCCAGCGACCTCCCACTGCTTGTTTGCCTCTTGGCAGTGAGGTCAGAGTGAAAGTATTATTCTCTGTCAAAGAGTTCATTTCCTCTTTCATCGCGTCAGCCCACATTTTTGACTTCTTAGAGTCCATTGCCTCTTTAAGTGTTTTAGGTACATCACAAGCCACTCTGTAGAAATAATCTACATTTTCACATTCGTCATTATTACACTCAGCTTTACACTGGTACTCTTTTAAGTATTCTGGAGCCTTTCTCTGTCTCATAGGGTATCTCTTTTCTCGCTCTTCTCCCTGAGTACTATCTGTCTGGGTCGGACCTGCCTCAGCAGCCTCTTCAGGCTGTCCCTGACCCTGGTTGACTATCTTTGATGGTGTATCTCCATAACACTCAATGTCTCCCCCCATGTCACAATCTGTCTGAGTCTGTCTATCTGCGCTACCTTTGGTGAGGAATTTCACCAGCCTATGTTTTAGGACTTTTCCTGTCTCGGGATATTACACGTTATATGCTGGACTATATTTGTCATAGCCTACAAGGATCCCCTTTTTGCATCTAGAATCCAGCTTTTTCTTATCCTGCTGATATACGTAGCATTCAGAGCCAAATATATTCATGTTGGATAGGTTAGGTGTTTTTCCTGTGAAAACACGGTAAGGTGTCTGCTCTAGCCGCTTACTGTAGCACCTGTTGCGGATTTGAGCTGCTGTCTGTACAGCATATGTCCATAATTGCTTTGGGAGGTTACTCTCCAATAGCATGCATCGAGACATCTCGAATAAGGTTATCCAACCTCTTTCGGCAGTTCCATTCTGATGAGGTGAGTAGGGTGCACTCTTCTCATGCCTTATCAAGTTACTCCTCAGTAAAGACTGGAACTCCTGCCCGGTAAACTCCGTGCCGTTATCAGACCGTATGCACTTTATCTTTCCATATGGAGCTACATCTGCTATGAATCTTTCTGTAGCTTTTGTCGTGTCACTCTTTGCTTTAATAAAGTATGGAAAAATTATCCCACTGTAATCATCAGTAAATGCTATTGCATACCTGTATCCATCCTTATCTGCGGGTTCTATAGGACCGCATAGGTCTGTGTGTACTAGCTCTAGTACGGTTGTAGCTTTAGCGTCTGCCTGTCTGTTTCTGTTTTGTGTAAATTTACCCTGTGTGCATATTTCACAGTTTTGGTTGGACTTGTCATGTTTCCCTTTTATAGACATCACTTCAACCACCTTTTCTAATTTTGCAACATCATCAAAATTACAATGACCAAGTATCTTATGCCACGTTTGAATGTCATGACAACCATACACTTCATCAACATTTTCATCCTCTGCAGTGCTAAGGTAATACAGCCTACCATACACATCCATTTTGAATATGGTACCATCCTTGTGGACCAGCAAGTCATTACCGTCCTTGAAGCGGACCTCAGCTCCGTTGGCTGTCGCTGCTTTGACTGAAAAGATGTTTTGTGGAAACGATGGGATGTAGAGTGCTTGCTTGAGCCTCGTTTTCACCTGTCGTCCCTCGCTGTCCAGCAAGTAGACTTCGGCGTCTCCCCTCATCTTCGCCATCCCGCTCACCTTGGATCCGTCAGCGAGCTCGATCATGTGGTCCTCGGGTCTGAAGCTCTTGTCAACTGTTTTGAACTTTGTGGCGTCGTTGATCATGTGTGTTGTGGCGCCGCAGTCGACCATGAGACCCTTCTTGTTTCTTCTTTGTGTAGGACAGTCACTCAGCCTGAAACAGAAAGATGTATGCTCTGCCTCTGTCTCTCCATCAGCTTTCTTCACATGGTCACGGCCACGTCCTCTGCTGCGTCCCCTTCCTCGGTGTGGTGTGTCCCATTTTTGTTCCTCTCTTCTCACCTGGTAACCGTCAGGACATGCCCTGGCCATGTGTCCCTTTTTACCGCACGTGTAACACTCGACATCAGCCAGGTCCATTTTCTTTCCTCTTCCTCTTCCTCGTCGCCACGTTGCCCCGCTAGTCTTCATCACGTTGTCTTCTTCAACATTCACGTCACTCTTCCCATATTTTTCAGTACTCTCGTAACTTCGCAGTTTTGTTTTAAACTCGCCGAACGTTACAGTGTCACTTGTCTGAGTGATGTACACGATGAATGGCTTGTATGAGTCAGGTAGTCCTTTTACTACCATAGCCATCTGAAGCCCATCACTAATATGCTCTTCTGCTCTTCTTAATGACGTAAATATAGCCTCTGCTCGAATAATATAGTCTGTGACCGTTTCATTGCTAGCCTTATGGAGCGAGGAAAGTTCACAATACAAACTCACAATGCGGGGTTTGTCTTTTCCCGCATAGTGCTCGCGGAGAATATTCAGTGCTTTTCTTCCATCACGTTTCGCGTCCCTCATTACCAATGACAAGCTCTTGTTGTCTAGACATTGCACTAGTTCTGCATATGCCTCACCGTTCTTTTCCTCGTCTTCCGCGAGAGCTGCTTCGTCACCCTCAGCTATCTCCGGGTCTTCCGAGATAACTTCTCTGAGGCGCCGTAACTCCATGTGCGCGAGGAACCTTGTTTCCCAGAGCTCGTAACTTTTCTCATCACCGTCGAATAAAAGTCTGAACCACCTTTGGCTTGATTGACTGGGCCCATAACCTGTAGCGTTAGACATTCCTGCAGCAGTCTATCGTTTTGCAGTCACCAAATTGGTTAGCTAGTAGCTCCTAGTAGCTAGCATTCACGGGAGAAAAACAACAGACAACCATCGTCTCGTTGGTCTGGGAATTCACAATTTATTCTGCGCATGCGCACAACAGCATCCAAGTGCACGCAGGCACACACGTTCTCATGTGACGGCTATTTAACATGGCTTTGCTACCCATATATACAAATATGCTCAACACATTCGCATGGAATCTACTCGCGCGAAAAAATTGCAACGCTTTTGGTGTGAACGCAGCATTACGCATTTAACTTGTCCACGATATTTTGTTTCTTGTCTAGCCCTCGCAGCAGTGGCGGTGTTAGATTTTGCCATGATTATGAACTGGAATTCCTCATATGCGTTCATGATCATCTCCTGTTCGTCAGCGGAGAAAAAAGGGGCTCTTCCTTTGAGTTTAATTGCCAAAGTGCTGTTAGAAAACCATGGTTTAATCAATTAACCAGATTGTTTAAGCGCGGATCAACATTTGAGAAACCGAGATCATCGGGTTAATTTAAGCTGGATAATAGGACATTTCATCGACTTAGTTGAACCACGTACGAGGAACGGGGCCTGGTCTAATTCAGTCCTGATTCAATTGTTAAGATACTTGTTTCAATAAGTGATTATATGAAGACTCATGATGTTTTGATTGTGTGTGTGTGTGTGTGTGTGTGTGTGTGTGTGTGTGTGTGTGTGTGTGGCAGGGGAATATTAATATCTGAGGGCAGATAAACACTTTGATTGTCACGAAGGAGCCTCTTGTCTATGTCTTATATTCTTCTGTCTGACAACCCAAACATGTTCGTCCTCATTGTGGCCGTCGTAGACAAGCTTGTTTTTCACAGTAGCCCTGGAGACTGTCAGACCTCTCAACTCTCTCTCTCTTTACCTGGTTGCACTCTCTGGCAGGAAGCCAGCGCTGGCAGCGCTTTTCTTCAGCCTGATACAGCAGTCAGCGTCAGGCTGACTCTAAATCTTGAAATGCCTGCTCCAGTTGTGTGCCAAAAGGGTTTTACAAGATCCCTTGCACCTCACTGTGGCATGCACACTGTATGTGTACCCTGTGCATGCATGTCTAACTCATTTACCGCGATTAACACTCTCTTTACGTCGCCCACTGAACATTTCCCAAAACATTCCTTCCTCTTTAAGCTTCACTTCCTTTCTTCCCAACAGCCATTACTTTCACTTTTTCCCCCGGTGTCCATCGGTTTAGAATGTGCATACGGGTGTTTGTCGCTGGTGAAAAGTGAAAGACAGCACAATAAACCAAATCATCCAGGGTGCATAGTTGTAGTGGCTTTAGTTTATTGACAACAAAACGCTCCTTGTAGTCTCGGATGTCGGATTTTTTCCCCAGCTCATGAAAAGTACAGTGCAGATCCAAATTCAGATCAATCTGAAGGATTTTGTTGTTTTGACAAAAAATAAATAAAAAAGGGTTTATTGTGACGGATTAGCTATCAGCAACAAGCTGCGAGTCTCTGCAGGTTGATGTTCACAGCATTGTGAAATTGAAATGGTTTGGAAAACGTCCAAAAGCTAACTGTAAAGGAGTTCGAGTCAACAAGATTTTAAAAGGAGCAAAAACGCTGGTATTAAAGCTTATAGATATTATGAGGAGATGCCTGCTTCTCACAGGACTTCAAAAAAACAAACTATGACGTGAAGTTTTAGTAAAGAAAGAAGGATTCTCAGACTTTGTTGAGCAACCTGTTCATCCAGTCGGGTCAACACGACAGATGATCAGCATCAGACGGCTCCACATACAGAACTGGCTTCACAAAATAAAATATTATTACCTAATGCTACAATTACCTTCCAGTTGTAATCTCTGCAGGTCCCAGTTCAGCATTCAGTCGTCCCTCAGGTCCTCATTAGCGTCTGGAAACTGCTTATCTTTGATCTGCTATCATTCCTGGCTCTCAATGAGCCCGACGGCGAAAGAAAGACGCTCATAACTGTTGAGTGGTTGTTTTTTGTGTTGCAGTGCAACACATCAGCTGCAAAGAGCAACCAAATATGGGGCTGAGTTGGTTCCAACAGTGTTTAGCCTGTAGTGTTGCCCTCATTCGACCCTTCAGGTCCCATTTAAACATTCGCTGCAGGAGGACTGTCTTTAGGTTCTTTCCTTTCCTCTTCTCCTTCACTACATGCTAAACAGATGGTGGTTGTTTGCAAGGTTTTATTAACAAAGTAATCGCAACAATGAAGAAAGAGTCAGTACATCCTAGTCTTAATTCACAACTCTTTTACAGTAAACCCTATTTTACGGTGGGAACCATCCCCTCAGAATGTTTCTAATCACCCACACATTGCTCTTCTGATGAGCGTCATATGTTGTGAGGAAATGTTGTCATAGTGTTGTGTCCAGATGGAGACAACACTATATGTTATGAACTCCTTCTCTTCTTTGTAAAGTGTTACAAGTGTGAATTATTCAATGTGTTAATTAACCTCTTGTAAAAACACCAAAGGAAAAATAATTAGTTTGTTTAATCCAACATTACTTACTGTAACTCTTCCCTTCAATTTAGTTTTCAATTCAATTCAGTTTATTTTGTATAGCCCAATATCACAAATTACAAATTTGCCTCAGAGGGCTTTACAATCTGTACACATACGACATCCCTGACCCAGGACCTCACATCGGATCAGGAAAATCCGATGTGATGGGCATCCAAAATGTGATCCGCACATGACTTTGGTATTTTCAAATAGAAACATGTAGTCACATAAAGTCTGTATTGAGTCTGTTCCAGCTGGCAGAGACGCTCTTGTATTCCCCAAGGGAACCATTCTTGGTCCTCCTTTTTTTCCAGTGTACTTGCTACTGCCAGTAAACACCAGATTTAATTTAGCTGATGTGCACATGATTCTCCCGTTAACAGTTCTGTGTCACTGTAATAAGGTTGTCCACACTGATAAGCACTGAATTAATATTGATTGAAAAGGCAATATTCCCCAATCCTACAACCCACAGAATATTTCACCACAAGCTAACAACGACCATGACTCCCTAACATGTTTCTTCCTTACTATTCCTTTGAGATACTTACTGGTCAAGATACTCAACAGTAACAACAAAACATGTCTTTTTTTATCAACCCCGTTCTCTCCTACATTTTAATTCATTTGGTGGATATTGGCTCGTTTCCATTGTATTTACTGATTTATTGCTTTGATTTGATTCTCCTGAACCAGATCTATAATAAAGTAAAACATAAACTGTACATCTTTTTATCATGTAATCAGACCCGTCCCTCTTACCATACTGTGCCTGTCCACCAGGCAGTCAATGGCCTCCCGTCTTCCAGCTGTGTTTTCACTAAAAGCCTTCCTGTGTCCGTCCCCCTGCAGGCGCTCAGTGTTTGGACCTCGGGAAGCGCGTGATGTGCCGCTGTCAGGCCGGCTTCACCGGCCCTCGCTGCGAGACCAACGTCGACGACTGCGTCGGCGGCCCCTGCCGCAACGCGGGCACCTGCGTCGACGGCATCAATGACTTCACCTGCACGTGCACGCTTGGCTTCACCAGCAAGGACTGCTCCGTACGCACCAGCCCCTGCCACCAGTTCCCCTGCGACAACGGCGGCGCATGCTACACCCACTTCACCGGCCCCGTGTGCCAGTGCCCACCGGGCTTCATGGGCGCACGCTGCGAGTACTCCGTCAGCAGGCCGACCACAAAGCCGCCGGTGAATGGCAACGTCCCCTCGGCTCTGATTGCCGCCGTGGCCCTCAGCCTGGTGACGCTGACCCTGCTGGTTTTCGCCGCCATCCACATTCTGCGCCAACTCCGTTGGGGCAGGGCGCTAACAGGCATTACCGCATCGGTGAAGAACGATCTGGAGACAGTGAACAACCGCAGCGCGGTGATTGGTGGGGGTGGACCCTACAGTGGGAGCCTGCCAGGGGCGCCGCTGTGTAGCCTGAGAGAGAAGGAGGCCTTCCTCATCCCGGGGGGACAACTTAAAGTGTCCAATAAGGATGCAGCGCTGGTGGAGAACGGTGGTGACCACATGGCCATCTTTAAAAACAAAATTGCAGACTGTAACCTGGCGAGAGACGAGCAGCGCCTGGTCAGGAACAAGTTTGACCCGTAAGAACCTGACGATGGTTTTCATGGCTCTGTGTGTCTGTTCCTGTTTTCGTCTTTTTTTTATATTTCCTTCTCTGAAATCCCGTCTGTTCTGTAAAGACAAGTCGCAGCATGTTTGTCTGTTATCTGATCATAACTCCCTCCCAAAGTATTTCTGTTTGAGTCGTGGTTTCTTGCAGCTGTACCAACCCCCTCTCTCTTCCTCTCGAACAGTAAGAAGTGTGACTCGTCCATCATCGTTCCTCCTCTCAGTTTTTCAAAGGACGGCCTGTATCACCCGGTGTTCATCATCCCAGAGCAGATGGAGCAGTGTGTGTTTGCTACTGAGGTAAAGACACATTCACAAGCACAAATATGCAGGGTGTATTTATGTATTTCACATTTGGTCCACAGGAGACTCATCGCACTTCTGGTTTGGCCCTTTTTATCCCACTTTGAATGGATAAAAAGGGCAACTGAGGAAAGTTTGTCAAAAAGTACCAGATGTTCTACAAACAAAACTGATTCAAAAAGTACAATAAATATTCACCATAAAAATAAGAATCTTAAAGAAAACAATTTAATTAAATTTCTATCAGCACAAGGTGTCTTATCAAACGTTTTATGTTTAAATGTAATATTTAAATCTATATAAATGTAGACAATGGTCAGATCAGACAATAACAGACTTGTGTTATTGTGCACTGCAAGCAGACGTACAGCAATAAATCAGTTTGTTGACACTGTTAATGATCAAGCCAACATTTCAGTTTTATCACTTTAGATAATGAAACTGTCTCATGTTGCTTAACCTCCAGATATGCATTGAGTTGGAATAGTACATGGGATTTCTCGACATTTTAAGTAATAGATGCAAATACAAAACAATAATCCAAATAAAAAATTATTAGTGTTTAAGAAGAAATAAAAATAAATAAAATGATCAGTTTGTTAAAAAAACTAAAACATGACATCTTTCAAAATCTTCCATTTCTTTGTGATCAAGTGTTTCAGCAGCTTCATTTAAAGTCATATGTGGCTCCAATACTGGGAAAAGATTATATGTTCAACTGTTTGTAGGAAGTTACTTTTATACCATATGTATCATCCTCTTTTGTATACGATAGCACGTTTTTATTTGTATTTTTTAATTGGACCCAGAAGAAGGTTTGTCGTATTGCTGACTAACTGCTGTGACTCTGTCCTGTTCTCAGGTCTAACCTCCAGGTTTCAGACCGCCGGGGGAGATTTTACGCTGAAGGCTTGAAAAGTTTTCACCCAGAGGATCTATTCGACACACTTATTTAATATTTATTTCTGCTGCTCAACAGAAAGAAACTAGACGAAGAGACTTGTTTTTTCATTATTTTCTGCTTCAATATTGACAATATTCGGATCACAATTAATCTGTTAAGAATGAAAGAACAACAAAGGAGAAAAGAAAAAGAAGAAAAGCGAATATCCGGCGTCATTTGCACTATTTATCTTTTTTTATATTTCAAATCTTAATATAATAATTCTGTCCGTATATCTGACTCTTCTTTCCAATCCAATGGGATTGAGAGGACTAAAAGAATTGTAACTGTCCACCAATTGGAAAAGACGGTGCCTTAGCTGTGCTCTCACCACCGTTCCCCGTAGAATCTCACAGGACGTGGGCGATGTGTCAATCAATCGTCAGCGTACCTGCTGACAGGAGCGGGAGACGGATTGTTTATTCGGCGCCAAACAACCTGAACATTCTCTGTCGGAAAACTGAACGCGTCTTCGCTCCGTCCATTTGACTATATTTTTCGTTGGAGAATCACATGGTGGCCTGTAAAATAGAAACAAACTCTGAAGTGCCTCTTCTTATGGAAAACTGGACCCGAACTGGGTCTTTATGAGCCCAGAAAACCTCATTCAAGTCCACTGGAGTCCTTTCAACTGGTGATGTATTTTATACCTATTATATATACTATTCATATCCCTGATTCTAATCCAAATCTAAATAATGTTTTGGCCTAATCTAGGAGACTTTGTACCTTTGTCAACAACCAGCTGTTGGCTACATGTTCACCTCATGATAATCTACCTTTGACAAGGTATAAAGCAAGGCTTGGATGAATTTCCAGCCAAGCTGGATTCATCTTACAAATCACCGTTGTCTTCCTGTGATAAATGCTTGTGTTGTTTCCATTATAGTACATTTTCAAAGTTTATTTTTCTATGAATCAAAAAGCAACAAAAACAAAAACTTGCCTTTTCTCCCTTCATGGACAACAAGCAAACAGGGAAACAGTACCGTTGCTTTGCCAAGGCTTGACCTGTCAGTCACAGATCAGTGTGTTGTATTTAAATTGGCTAGGAAAGAAACTTGTACAACAGTGAAGGGCACCAAAGAGAGTTGTTTTTTAATTCCTTTTTTTTAAATTCCATATGATACCAAAAATATGTGTAGTCGTGTCTTGTACTATCTTCGTTAATTTAAGAAAACAATGCAATGTGTAAATATCCTCCAGAAGATAGTTTTCCTATTTAATTTTGCCTTTTGTAAATAATTGTGTATTTATGAAAGAGAATTGTATATATGTCTATGTTAATGTGCCTGTTGTCTCAGTCAGAATGAAGAAATATATTTTTTCATAAATAAATTTTAAAAACAACACATATTGCGTTCACATAATTTCTTGTGTTGAGTGTCTTTCAGCTCTCATAGCACCAATGTTCATTTAGCACACCACATATGTGACCTGTCTTGGTGTAAGAAAGTCATGAATGGGAGGATGAGCACCACAATGCGTTCATGTTCATAAACACGTGGAAATCCATTACTTCATTTTTGGGCCACAGGGGGATTGCTGGTTGCAATACCGCCAGTGGTCACTGGAGAGTTATCTAGGTCTTATTCATTATCCAAAACCAACAACGTGTTCGTCCATCTCTCAATACAGTCTGACCTCCTGTCTATGGCAGTCAGCTCAATCAGTCATACTTCTATTAAGTATTACACTTATACAGCTGGTCACTGTAATTTTGATCAATTATTTCAAGTGGCGTATCAATCCACATTTGATGCTCAAGTGAGTATTCTTAAAAATAAACTACAATGTGTGTTCATGGTCATGAAGGACCATGTCACCAACTGCAGCTCATTGATGTGATTTTAAAGGAGCACTATAGCACAGAGGAGGAAGACACATTAGGCTTATTGATATGTACTCCTCTGTTTTTGTCCCCTATGTTTCACAGACTGTGTAAAAGAAGTGGATGTAGTCACCGTGGGGCTTTTGGCAATCACCATTCTGTTTTTTGTCCGTCACCAACCTATATTTGCCATAAGAAAGAGGGTGGAGCTAAGTACAACCTTAACTCAACAAGTCATTTTTAGGCTACCAAACTAAGAGCTTTCATGACTTGTAAACACACTGCAAAAGCTGTAAGACGAAAACACGGTCAACTCCCAGACCGGACAACGCCTTTGTGGTGATTGAGGCTCAGTGATTGAGCGGGTCGTTCTTCAATCAGAGGATTGATCCCCGGCTCCGCTAGTCCATGTCGATGTGTCGTTGGGCACACTTAACCCTGATTTTCTGCCGTAGACTGTGCCTGTAAAAATGGGTGTGAATGGTTTGCTAGTCCTGATGGGCAGGTGGCACCTTGCATGGTAGCCCCTGTCATCAGTGTATGAATGGATGTGAATGATGGCATGTAGTGTTATCCATTTTATTTTTAATGGACCATAATTTACAGAATGAACATCATGCTTTATTAAAGAAGATTTGAAACTGGCCATTTACACCATACACTACCATGTTTACTGAGTAATAAGTCAAGTACATTTTTCTTGTAGACTTCTATACAATTGGACTTTTTTCTTAAAACAGAGGAGTCGCCCCCTGATGGTCATTAGATGGAATGCAAGGCACTTCTCATTGGCTTCTCATACCACCTGCTCTGTTACCACTAACTTTGTTTACTTTTACTTTCTCCATTCAGAGTTTCAGTGTTTTGGTAATTGATACAGAGTCCCTTGGTTAATGAGTAGCTGCTGCCACATGTCAGACAGTTAAACACACACACACACACACTGAAGGAAAGTGTAGAGAACTTCAGACTCTGACTCACCTGCTGTTCACCCCTTTGGCTTTGTCTCTGAAACACACACAAACACACACACACACACACACCTGTCCTCAGGTCAAACTGAGAACTCCTCTGAGTCTCACCTGGTGGAAATGGAAACCAACGGACTCCCAGCAGGCAAGTGAAAGATCAAAGATCTCCCAGCCAGCCTGTTACTGGAGCCCTGCTGCTGAGCGGGCTGAGCAATGCTCCAACGTCGACAACGCGTGGGGCCACTGACTGGGTGCTTCAGTAGACACTGGGGGTCACCACCAAGAGAACTAAACAAGCAAACAGCGGGTGTAGTTTTAGTTTATATGCCCTGCTGTTGATCTTATGATCTCTGTTTTCTCATCGGGGCAGAAATCATTAAAAAAAACACTGAAGCTGTTTTTGTGAGGGGGCGTGGCTTATCTTTGTGGCTTTACTTGGAAGAAATAACCACTATTTTTGCTTTATACTTGTTGTGGAAATTGCAAAAACGTTGGAACATCAAACGCCCTTGTGTCTGGGTTCATAACATTAATATAATATATATTTATATTTATACATAACATCACCCGTAGGCTCACAACAGCTCCGTGACTTTCACCGACCAAGTCTGAATAAGTGGATGAAAATCTGCTTCATTCGCATCCATTCGTCTGTGCATTGACTTTCATGGAATCTACTTGCAACGCTTTTGGTGTGAACTCAGCATAAGTGTTGGGGAAATGTATCGGCTAATTTTAAGTGTCTCATCCCCCCAATTATTCGGATTATATTTCTTTAAATGTGCCTGCTTGCAGTCGGCTTAATGATATGCATCGTCCAATGAGATCTAAAATAACTATCTCAACTCTTTCAGAACAAGTAGATAATATATATGTGTATATACATGTATGTGGAGATGACCATATAGAAGTAGGAGTTTGAATATATGTGTGTGTGAATCTGTGTATGGGCGGATCAGTATGTATGTATTATTTCTAATCAAAAATTCAATCAATTGAAGCAGTGAAAATAAATTGTGTGTGATTCTCTCTATTCTTCTCATGAGTCCACCTTAATCATTTTCTACAATATTGTGGAGTCGTGGACGGAGCCCGGATATTTGGCCTCAACATTTGTTATGAGACAGGTGGAGTCACAGATCATCTAAGATGTCGTGGGTATTGTACACTACATGGGTATTGTACACTACATGAGTATGGGTATTTTACACTACATGGGTATTGTACAGTACGTGATAGGCAATTGCAAGGTCCATGACCCCTATTGTCAAAGACATATGATTGTTTTTATAGCAATGTCATTTAAGGAAAATGATATCATAAGTACCTGCACATTAATGCTGTGAAAACCTTTTCGATTTACAAAAAATACCTTGTTTGGGCCAGAGGACAATTTGATGGCTCGAGAAGGTCTTTAATAAATGATTCCTTGTGGGCAGAATGGATAGCGTTCGTATAGAAAGTCATCATGACGAGATAAGAACTCTCTCCCTATAATCTAACTAATATCACTCCTTCGTCAATGGGATCTTTGAGGAAGGGAGCTGCCAGCTTATCCAGCTAATTTAAGTTAGCCTGCGCTGGAGTAGGTTCAAGGTTTTGGATGTATTGCTATGGTGATTTTGCCAAACTTGCTTTGTGGAACCAAAAAGCCTGATTTATGTAATCTTATGCTGTAAATTATCCAGCTAACTACGTTAGCCAGGTTCGAGGAATAGGGCCCAGGTGCATCCTTTGTGGAAGAGGCGTGACAATGAACCAATGAGTTCAGCTGTGCACACGAGACCGCCTCTCCCGCCCCCGTAAAGTCTGGGTTAGGGTTAGTTTTGTTATACTATGAGACTATCTATCAGACACACATGTAATAATAATAATAATAATAATAAGTATTATTATTGTTGTTATTATTATTATTATTATATATGCATATTTTTGTATTTATAATAATAAGTAATAATAAATAAATAAATCGGAAAATATTCTCAATTTATGCAGGTGATTTCTTCCCTTAAAATGATCAGAAGTGAATGTAATGATAATATTCAAAATGTCGGAAGACTAGAAAGGCGCTATACAAGTACAAGTCCATTTAGCTAATCAGAGGGAGAGTAGGGGGAGGGGTCCTCCCACGTGGAGCTCCCCCACATGGAAATGGCTCTTCCCGGCTTCATACTGGCAGCCTACAAAGGGACATCGACCTTGTGTGGGTCATGATGCTTTGGGGCGTCGTTATAATGTGGGATGCTGATCATACATCCAGTAGTTAATGTGGAGGTACTTTTACTGCTATCAAGTGTTTGTTTGTCCAGAACTCTCCAGTAGAACCACACACCTCTCATGGAGGTTTTATACAAAGCGAGACACTACATCTTCTAAATTCAAAAGTTCTAAAAGTTAGCATGAGATAATGCCTTATTTGCATAATTTAAATAGCATATCAGAAACCTTATAATTGCAAGTAATCAACTGGGGAAGTCACATGGTGATATGTATCTATTTTGGATCCAGGTCCTGGTTGGCAGAGTTGACAGTTAAACACACACACACACACACACTGAAGGAAAGTGTAGAGAACTTCAGACTCTGACTCACCTGCTGTTCACCCCTTTGGCTCAAGTATCAGGATTCTAACTGGTAATTATTAAAGATTAAGTTGTTCACAGACCTCAGATGTTACTAACTTTATTTCTGGAAGTATCAACCCTTTGTCTGTTGTCCGTTAAGGTGCTCTCTGGTTTCTTGTCGTCAGTTCAACATGTGAGGAACAGGAAGCCCCTTCTGCCACAGAGAGAAGTGTGCTTTTGGAGTTCAGCAGAGTCCAGTAGTGGTGACTCTTCTTCAGTCAGATGGTCCAGCTAGACGTACATTTTCACATTCTGCTACTCCTCCACAGATATGTCATCATGATAATACTGTACTTTCTACCCAGTGGTAGAAAGTAGTTCAACGTTGACAAAGTCTAATATTAAAATGCTCATACATATTCAAGAGTGATAACAACATAATAGTCTTTAATAATACACTGTGTCTTTTTTTTAAGGTGGGGCAGAGAATCTTTAGGGGGAGATAGCAGGTCATAGACGTTGTATATATCATCTGACAGCTTAATATGAGTTACAGCTCAGCACTGTGTCCAGTTGTTCTGCTCATAAATCAGAACTAAATACTTCCATCATTATATTGTAAGCCCTTACACACAATCATAAAAGTGTATAAGGGCATAGAACATTATGATGGAAGGGTTGGGTTTATTCCCTTTGTTCCACAGATGTTTATGGTTTATGTAAGGGGAACATGCTGCTATAGGCTTATAAGCTGCTGGGGACGGTTTAGGATACACTGAGCACCTATCTCCTCTTCTCTCTCTACTTATGGATGAATTTACATCTCCATTGTACCTTACTCTGCTTCCTCCCCGGAGTCTTTGTGACTTCACTTCTCATAGGGTTCATTGGACCTGGCTGTGTCTGAAGCCTCCTGCCTGGTGAGCCGGCCTCCTGCCATGGCCCTGCTGATGCGCCCCGCCTCCCCTCCTCTCTACCTCCTTCTGTTTCATGGATTGTGGAGGTCCATTCATACACTGTCATATTCATTGAATGTGTTTATGTAACTCTGTAATGCTATTCATTCTGTACACATGACATCTGTTGCGTCTGTCCATCCAGGGAGAGGGATCCTCCTCTGTTCCTCTCCTGAATGTTTCTTCACTTTTTTCCCTGTGAAAGGTTTTTTTCTATTTCCTGGAAGTTTTTCCTGATCAGATGTGAGGTCCTGTATGTGTACAGATTGTAAAGCCCTCTGAGGCAAATTTGTAATTTGTGATATTGGGCTATATAAAATAAACTGAATTGAACACCATAGGGAAATCCAAAAAAGAGAGAGAGAGAGAGACAGACAGACAGGTTTAACTGAGGGACAGATGAAAGAAGAGAGAGAGAGAGTGAAGAACATACACCTGTCATCACTCCATCACCGTCCTCCACCTCTGACCTCTCCTCCTCCCTCTCTCTTTCCCAGCTTGTTTTGGATACACACAATCTGTCTGCCCTCAATCCTGCATGGCATGCTTTGTGTGTGTGTGTGCAAGTGAGACATTTGTGAGGAGGAAAGAATACATGAATCAAGTCTTTTTCTGTTAACTTCCTGCTTGTCCTCCACCTCTTTTTGTCACACACACACACAACATGGGATCCACATGGTGGACATATTAATGGGAACACATAACAGTACATGAACATCAGGTTTCTCCCCAAGAGATATTTACCTGGTAGGGCAAAAGTCCAAGCAGGAGAGTGGGACTGTAAAACTACCAAAATAAACTTGTTATACAGAGAAACCCAAGACACAAACTCCAGATCAGCTGGTGTGACTCTGAAAGGTCAGAGATCATTCAGGGAGGAAGTGACAGAGCAGCAGAAATAGACTGACAGACAGGGTGGGAGCGGAGTGTGTTTTAGAGGTCAGAAAGGTGAGCAATGTGAGGAGTCGTGCACAATACTGGTGCTCAGTCTGACACAAATGCATCTGATTTAGATGGGGTAAATTCTTACTTTTTATATAAAAAAAAGAAATGTTAACTTACTGCAACTGTGCACACAGTTTCCCAGCGGATTATACATTACATTTCAGTTTGACCTCCAAATAAAGTGGATAATCTGGGTATTTAATAAGTAAAGGTAGATATACTATAGTCCTGAAAGTACTGAATTCACATATTATGCACAAAGTTAAATTAATATATTTATACATATAAGTCTAATTCAGGGCGATTAAAATGACAGGAAAACCTTCAGCCCCAGTACCAAGCTGTGTGAGTAAACGTTGTCCTGTTTCTTTCTCTCCCCTCCTTCTTCTCTCTCTACTCTTTTCTTCCTCATTCACTTCCTCCTCCTCTTCCTCACTTCCTGCTGCATGGACAGTTGTCAGACTTCTCTGACCTGCAGCTCTGACAAACCTCTCGACTTGTTCTTCACAGGATGGAAAGTGATTTTAGCTTGTGGAACAGGAACTGCTGCTGAGAGCAGACGCCAACTGTGGTCACACACACACACACACACACACACACACGCACACACACACACACACACACACACACACCCCTACTCGCCATACAAACCTGGTTTGTCTCAGCTGGACCTCGACATTTTAAGTGGCATAAATCTCCGAGGGCCACCCAACTCTCTGCAGGTCACTGCATGGGAAGCACAGGCCGCAGGAGAGGAAAACACAGTTCATTGGTGTTTTGAGTCTGTGTGTGTGTATGTGTGTGTGTGTGTGTTTGGTTGGTAAAACCAGGGTCATGATGTAACTGTACGAATGAGTCCGCTGCATATCCACAAAGACTTTGACCTTTATTTTGGTTATGTGTGAACGGGTACCAACATACCTACAGTATTTACCTCATATCTGTATTATGTATGTATCTATGCACAAGTCAATGATTAGCATAATGATTGAGAATTCCGAATCTGCCCTCCAGGAACCAGAAATTAAATAGCAAATCTGCTTATGCAGATTTTATGTTTTTAAAGGTGCAAACTAAAAGTGAATTGCACACATAGACCGCCACATGGCTCTCAACATGATGACAATATTACAACATTTTACATAGAAAATTGTTGTTTGGTGCCATATTAATGCTCTGCATATAGAGATCCATTAAATGCTTATAATAAAAACAACATAGTTATCAAGTGAAATGTGTAACTTTGATAGTAGTAGTTTGCCATTGTTGTGCAGCAGCTGCAGTATGATGTGAAAAAAATGGCAAATAAAGTAAATATAACATATTTACAAATACAATTACCATCAACAGTTTGATGATACGTGTATTGGTGGATATATAAGCCTCTTATTTGATATTATAACTTTTACACATGAAAAAGAAATCAAACATGGGCCAAAAAAACATGTTAAGAAAACTCTCATCAACAACATCACTGACAGATCAGTGACATGTTATTCGTCCATCTCTCTCCCCCTCTGTATTTCCCACCATCCTCCTCCTCCTCCTCTTCCCTCCTTACATCCGCTTAGGTGCCGACCTTTGACCTCGCCCATCGTGGGAACTTTTTCAGTAGGATGAGTTGGCGTGACGACTGGGAGGACATTACCACGGGGATGATGAGTCTAACAGAACCACAGCACCTGTCTGATCCCCCCCTCACCCAACACGTGCACTGGAATGTTGTTTCTTGGGCTTTTTAGAATGAAAGCCTACAGATCCCGTACACAGGGCCTCATGTATCCAGCATCTCAAGTTAGGAACCATCTGAAATAAATAAACAGGAATGTTTAACAGCCATGTGGACTCACACCTTCAAACAATAACCAGTGATTAATCTAACCATCTGCACGTGCACATGCGTGCTCATTTGATTCCCCCCGTAGCAACGTTCTAACTTCCTCCCATCTTTTAAAAGACAAAAAACATCTGTGTGTGGTGTGAGATTTAGTTTGTTCAACGTGAGGTCACCAAACCAACTTTCAGTCAACTCCTAAATAACCAACATCTTGGATGTTGAGAAAAGCCCCCAGAATGCCAACCACAACCCGTTAAAGCCCCAGCAACCTCAATGTGAAAGTACCAGGAACATAGAAAAGATCCAGTCAGGAAATGAGGTGTGTATAACTTTTTATAGTTTCCTCTTAACTCGCCGCTGTGTTGTCACAGTGATACTTTCCATGTTGGATGTCTTTGTCCTGCTCACACATTTAAAACCTGGTTCCATGAGTACTTGTCCAACACCAGAATGAGGATGTACATAAACACTATGAGGTAAATAATGAGACAGTAAAAACACACACAAAATACCATGTACAAAGGTACTAGCTAGCCCTGTCTTTTGTCTCACAGCAATATGGGCTAGGGTTCAATCCCTGGCTGGCCTTCTGTGTGAACTGTGTCTCCCCCGTGTTAGCCTGCGCTTCCTCCCACGCTAACAAGAATGCTACTTGTTCCGTTGTTAGCTGCAAAAGGTAAAGACTTCATGTGACTTACTTCGTTCACTTGAGCATGTGAACACCCGGTGTATTCATTTTATTATTAGGTGTCTCTTTAGGTTTTTCTTCACTGAAATGTCCTCACAACAACAGGAAAAGTCGTTCTCAATGAAGGTTAGTAAGATCTTCAAACCTGAAGCTCTGGGTGGATCTGTAACTGCTCTCTGTGACCCAACTTCAACCTTAGAAGCTGTCATTCTTTGCCATTTTTATGCTATTTTAAGTTACTGTTTATTTAGCAGACTGTTTGCCTGTTAATGTTAGCATGATGCGCTGCTAATGCGGCTTCGGTCGTAGGTCCACAGGCTGAGGTAATATCGTAACGTTGGGTAATACAGACAGACTATGTGGACATTAAGTCTAATATGAAGTCAATTAAAAACATTGGATTTTTCCATGTTGCATTTTGTGAAATTGTATACTGTAATGTAGCTAAGCTGCTTTGTTAGCATAAAGCTAACTCTGCTAAAGCTAAAGTTAGTTCTGATTAGTTGTCACCAACTTGTTCAGACCGGTACGGGGAAACTTGGCTCCCCTAACAGAGACTAAATATTAACCTAATTTATATTATGGCTCTGTGATCATTGTCATGCACCAAGACAAATTCCTTGTACAAAATTATACAAAATTCTCTCCGGTATTTTCTAGTATCTGCACCCAGTCATAATCGTTCAAGAGAGAATTGCGATGGATCTAAGAATACATTATGTTCCCCACAAATAATACATCATTTAAACCCTGTGTTCCCCTGTCTCTGGGCCAGTTGGTTTCAGTCCTTTGTGACAAGCATTCCAGCTTGTGTTATATTAAAATCTCTGCCTGATTTGTTTGCCTGATATGACGGCCTTCTCGTGTACTGAACCTCTGCTTACCAGTAAAGACCGTTTTTCCTACACCTTATCCTGTGTTTTGCATCATAGTTGTTTGCCAGAGCTGGAAACACAGCTGGGCATTGGTGGGACCAAATGGCAAGACAAGATACTCATAATGTCCTACAGGGGTGTTAAAGGCAGTTTTCTTATCCTTTCCAAGTGATGTGCAAGTATAGTATGGTAAAGATATGAGCATCTTGCAATAATTCAAGTCAGATAAAATAAGAGGGAGGGGGAACCTGTTCTTAATAGTGATGTCATTCTGTCCTCGGGAGTCGATGCAGGGGCCGAGTAACTTATCCTTCTTCTCAACGAAAGTACCGATAGCACTTCAGTAGCACTTAAATGGCACTTACGGATAGTACTTTGTAGTTTGACTTTATTGAAGAAATTGTACTTGCTTGATTCTTGTTGTTCTGAGTTTGGACTCACGGTTTAATGCACTTATTGTAAGTCGCTTTGGATAAAAGCGTCAGCTAAATGACATGTAATGTAATGTAATGTAATGTAATGCAAATGATACCAGAGGTCGACGGCACAACCATAGGGTCGATGGGGTGGCAGACGAGGTAGCAGGAGGGTATACCAGAGAGATCCAGGGTGTCAGGATCTTCCGAGGGTGGAGGAAATAAATGAGCAGACAGCGTAGGGTGCACTGGAGACTCAGACCCAGCAGGAAGCAGATGATCCGAGGACTCAGAGTGCTTATTGGCAGAGGGTTTCTAAAATACTACAAATATGATTGATAACTTTGAATCCTGCACGCCAGATCTCTCCCTCGTGGTTCTGCCAGTTCCGCCACTTCTCTGGTATTGGATCTCTGACCCGTCTACTTGGCAATTCCATGCCATCCACTGTGCCATGTAGCACCAACCTAATGAAGATTTATTCCAGCAACTATAAAGAGCAAAATACTTTTAAAGGGGCAAAGCTGCCTTAATGCTGCTACAAAGGTCACTCAGCATTCTGATGAGAGAGAAGAATGGTTCAAGCTGAATCTCAACAAAAGAGACGACCAGGTTCTGGTTACCAGAGAAACACAGATCCAGCGAGAGATGGAAGAGTTTGATTCAACAAACTACGATGCTCCAACAAGAAGCAGATGTTCGTAGAGGAACACACGTCACTGCATCCAACATCACCTCACATCTGTCCATCAGAGCCGTGAAACAACACCACTTCCAGATGTAAATGGGTTTACGGTTTCCTAAGCCACATTTAAGTCACATGATTAAATAATCTTGGATAGTAGTATCTAAGACCTAAATATCTCAATTTGAATTGTGCTTCACAGTCTTCCCTGGTGCTTCTCAAACTCTCAGTGCCAAATAGTGAATACATAATTTAATCTAAATTTGATGTAAAATTTCAATCAACAAATTGAATTAATCAGTCAATGAAATCTACCTGTTCACATTAGTTTACTAATTCCTTTCATCTTATTTTATTGTTTATCATTTTACTTTCTCTTTAGTAGTTTACTTAGGTTGTTAGTTAAACAATATTTAATTCATGAAGAACTTGATTCCTTTGATTTATGAGTATATAAAATAAAAGGTCCCTGTACACCTTGAGGAGAACTCTGTCATTTTTGCAAAATTGTGTGGCGTCCAAAATGGAATCTTGTGTAAAATCCTCTTAGTAAAACTAATTTCATCGGTTTATGAATCATAATAGAATTACTACTAATTGCTCGAAACATAGCTTTGACTGGTTGGACTGTTGTTCAGCCTGCAGCTACTGACCTGCAAAAGCTCTCTTACATGGAGACCTCTTATACCAGTTGTTGTAAGGACATGTGTTTTCATGACTAAAACCTTAAGTGTTTTCTTGATGTAAACAAAATGTTCATCAGAAATTCAGATCTAACAACCATCATGTTACGTGTCAGTGTTGTGTTTTCCTCTCCCTCCATGTTTTCCTTTTCAGGTGCCCATCAGTGGCCACCTGTACAGGCCAACCCGGCTGCACCTGGGTTCCAGAAGGCCAGCTAGCCAATCAGCTGGGTGGGCCGTTATAAAAGGGAGATGGCCTGAAGAGTTCAGAAGTGTCTTTTGTTTCTATGTATACACTGACACTGCTAGAGGTGCAAGTTTGTGGTGGGAGGTTGAGGACAGTAGGTAAGTTTGGGGTACCCTGTACATTTGTGCACTCACGTAGGTACTTTGTGTCTAAAACAGTAGACTATTGGTTGGTGCTGCCTCTGTATTGTTTTGATTGACTTTTATTAGATAAGCAGGTGAAGCCATTTTGTTTGTTTCTTTCTTAGAGGTAGTTAGCCAGGCCTAGTTTTGTTATCTTGATTTCTTTTGTTTGGCACAACCACAACTGTCCCAACCTCTCCCACTTAGTAGAACTTTTGAGTAGAGCTGAGCAGGGTGGAACAAAGGCATGAGCTCCTGCTGTGCTAGGGGAGTGGGGGCTGATGGTCAGTGGCTGGCTGACGGGGCTGGAGTCAGGACCGTCCCATTGTCTTTCAAACCTACAATAGAAGTCGTTCAGCTCGTCTGCCAGACGAATATCATTCATGGAGTGGGGAGTTTTTGACCTGTAATTGGTCATCTTTTTGAGACCCTTCCAAACAGAAGCCGAGTCACGTGCAGAGAGCTGTTTTTGTAGCTTCTCAGAGTACAGGCGTTTAGCGTCTCTCACCACCTTGCTAAGCCTGTACTTGGACTCTTTATACAAGACCTTGTCCCCACTCCTGAATGCTCCATCCTTATACAGTCGGAGCTGCCTGAGTTCTGCCGTAAACCAGGATTTGTCGTTATTGTAACTCACCCTGGTGCTGGTTGGTACACAGCTGTCCTCACAGAAGCTGATATATGAGGTTACAGCCTCTGTGTACTCATCCAGGTTGTTGGACGCAGTCCTGAAAACATCCCAGTCAGTGCAGTCCAAGCACGCCTGAAGATCATCCAGAGCTGCACTGGTCCACTTTTTGAATTTCTTCACCACAGGTTTACAGAGCTTTAGTTTCTGCCTGTACGAGGGAATCAATCACAACTACATCCGGACCATGATCCTGCCTGTCATCCTGTCTTGCTTTCATTCGTAGTCGAATCGCAGTATTTAACTTCTTCCTTTCTCAAACCCCCTTTCTCATTTTGTCATTTCTCGACCCCTCATATTCAACCCTAATCCCTACATCTAATCATCCCTTCATCCCTACCCTAATCCCTACATCCCTTCATCCTTCCACCACATAACCCTCACCCCATATCCCACCCGTATGAATTAATGCACACTACTAACTTCGCCTGATTCTGTCTTTGTGCTTTCTCGCTCCACAAGTTTTCATGGTTCGCAAATACACCCGGACCGTGATCCCGCCCGACATCCACCGCTACCTTCACTAGTAGCCGAATCACTATCATAATCTCCTCATTTCTCCACACCGTGACAGAAACTTCAACCATGTGTATCTGTGAGGAAATAGTTAATTCGGGAGTGTAGCGGGTGAATGATGTCTATAATAATACTTTGAATTTATATAGCGCTTATATGCTTTATGTGTGACATAAAATATATAGCCTGTGTATAAATAACAATTATTTACATCCAAGCATATATTTTTACACATTATGCTGAATTGAATTTCAAGTGAATATGAAAGTTGCAGTTTTGTACCTGTGAACACAGGTACCCTCACCTGACAGAGATCATAAAACAGAGACTATCACAAAACAATGGACAGCTGGTGCAGCTGTGCCAAACGTCATGTTTAATTGACGTCTCTTTAAAATGGCAGCTGCATGTTACCTCAACTCCTCTCTCTCCTTGGCTGGAGCACAACTCCCCTCCCACCCTGTGTGGGCTTTTGCGGCCTTTGCACTACCTCGTTCATGATTTTGTGGATAACGCACAAAATAATTGTGTACTGTTTTAGGAATTACGGCTTATTTTTTGTAAGTATAGCTATGAATGCTGGAGGAGACCAGGATGCTGATGGCATAGACTTGATATTAGGCCGACGGGCGTTAGTGTATACTTGAGCTAGCGATTTTGCAAGCGGTTTGCTTACCTTAGCTAACTTAAGATGTGACTATATGCAATGCAACGTGTCCGTGAATACTGTGACACCAATGTAATGGGACTTACTTAATAACAAGTATAACTTAATGCCTTTATACACCGGAGGCTTTTCCTTTGGGCACGTCAATATTTTCTCTGTTGTTTTTGTCATGAATTCTTTCACATAGAACAATAAAATGACATGAAGAAAGAAATGTGTCGCCTTTTATTTACGAGGATTTTAAAGCAACAGAGTGGAGGCTTTACAATCTGGACCAAGACAGCAAGCTACCTTGACAAAGGAAGTACACACCTGAGCCACTCCATCCATTCTTGCATCTTCTTCATACAGATAATTTCATACATCTTGGTGGCCCAGAACGTACGGTATGTTCCCTTTAAAAGAGCACTGATTCATCCTTCATCTCTTCTCCCACGGACAGGCACAGAGTGAGACAGTGTGTGATTGAATGATGGACAGAGAAAAGGAGCGAGACGGGTGTGAGATTAACCATTTGAAACAATGAGGATCAGAATGGATGCAGTTGTACAACCAAATAATGGACAGCAAATGCAGCTGTGCCACATGTCATACATATTTATTTGATGTCGCTTTAAAATGACGGCACTAAAATAGATATCTGTAAAGTTTACTCCAAAAGGTTTATGGAACCCCACAACATAGCGAGGAATTAGTGATGTAGACAATGATGCAATGTAGTTATTTATCTTTGATATTTTATGACTGCACCTATTTATGTCAGTTTTACAAGGATGTACCTTTAACATTACATTTTCTATTATTATTATTGTTATAGCACTTGCAGATGTGGCAGATTTCTACTTTTATTTTAAACAGTCAGTGTTAAAGTCCGACTTGTCATCTGTGAAGTACAACAAATCACAACAATACAGAACTGATGTCACTTACAGAGCCAGCCAATCTCCCCCCACACACTCTCTTTTCCTGGGAAAAGCCTGATTGAAAGCAGCAGATTGTTATCAGCCCTTGACAACAACACCCTACTTCCTCTTCCTGTTTTCTCACAGCCATTTGAGCTCGCAGCTCGCCTGTCAATTGAAACCGAAAATGACACGCTCTGTGATTAATTGATCGCTCCTTGATTTATGATGCTGCTTTGTGCTACAAGAATACTAAATAAGGATCTTATTATACCAGTAGTCTTCCTGAATTGCGTTCGAATTTCTGAGCCGATAGAGCAACTTTTACTAAATTGATGGGATAAGAGAAGGATGACACCATGATGACATTGATGACCTATGAGTGTACTCAGTCGGTACGTCTACATTGATTGGCTGAGCAGAGACCTTAGTCTGTGTCTAACGTAGAACGACCTGGACATATTCACTTTTTGAGAAGCCAGTGTTGTTCAGAGGGAGCTAGAGGCTCCAGGCTACACAAAGAGGTGCATCATGGGCACTGTAGGCGTCAGGCACTGTAGGCATCAGGCTATTACAAGGAAGAAGAATTGTGTAATAAAAAAAATCCATTTTACATGGAACCAAACCTTTCTCTTTTGCACAAAACAACTCGAAGTGGTGGAATTGTACAGAACATGCATGCAGTAACATGCACTGTGAAAGAACAAATAATACATGTTAGCCAATGATATTTTCGACAATGAAAAAAACTATTTAAAACAGTAGTTTTTCAGACAGTCTCTTCACTACCGGAAGTAGTCCGGTTGATGCTCTCTATCTCTCTTATCTAATTCCCTCCACAGAAACTTCCTTTGGATTCTCTCCCAGACACCTTTGCCATACTTCCCAATTCATCTTCTGCATTTGTCAGCTTCTGGCTGATGACTGTCGGTGGAGTGCAGGTGAGAGGTCATCTGTGGACAAGAAGGAGGAGCGGCTTCCTTCTGCAGCTGTTCTGCTGAGCTCACATTCCTGTAAATGTACAGTTCATGGTTACAATTTCACAGAATAAAAAAACAACACTGACAAGTCAAGCAGAAGCTCCAGTGTGCAGTGTGCAACACTGATACACAACATTGTTGAATAGCAATGTTTGCTTGGGGAATCGATTGTCTTCACATCACTCTGACACCAGAGTCAGAGTGAGACGTGTGGCAGTGAGTGAGTGAATGAAACAAAGAGAGTGAGACAGTGTCTCAACCAGCAGGTGTCCCTCAGGAATATGGCATGCTACAAAAGGATGGCGGACCACCGACTCATGCCCCCGCCTACCAGCCGGGACAGAAGATTTGACTCTTCACTAGGGACCTGTAAGTTGAATCCAGGAAGTTGAATCTCCCGGTTTGTCAGTTATCGCGAAGTTGATCAAGCTGGTGGCAGTTCCACTGAGACTCCCAAGGTCCATCCCACCTTCCATGTGGACCGTGTGAGACCTGTCGAGGAGAGTCTTTTGGAAATCCCAGCTGTGGAAGTTAAACGTATTCTCATACAACGGTTTGTATGATAGCAAAAGTTACTCCTCATTTTTTTGCGAAACGCACCTCTCAATTTCTGTTCATTACATGCGAAAACGACAAAGTTGACTTTATATTTCACATGGGGAGAGAACAGCCGGCCTTTCGTGGCGACTGTGGCTCAGTGGAGAGCAGGGTCGTCCTTAAATCAGAGGATCGGCAGTTCGATCCCCAGCTCCGCTATCCCATGTCGATTAACCCCAATTTACTCCTGTAGCTGTGATACGGTGTGTGAAAGTTGTATGGCTGGTTAGATAGTCCTGATGGACAGGTATCACCTTGCATGGTAGCCCCTCCCATCAGTGTGTGAATGATGACATATGATGTTAAAGAGCTCTAAGTGGTCGGAAGACGAGAAAAGAGATCTACAGTTTAGCATTCTGGCTGAAAGATCGCTGTTTGTTCAACTAAACAATCCATGAACCTGCAGCTCCAACAATGCACTGTTGACTTATGGGATGTCTGTGCAACCTACCGTTAACCATAAAACTCTTCTCTGCCACAACATGGAGACATAAAATCAAAATGTGAACAAAATAAATACAATGGTTAACAAGACAATGAAAATGAAAAATATAGGCAAAACCCCGCCGGTCATTTCAGTTGAAAACCGCCAAACTTTCCCTTGAACGAATTAGATCTCAGCACATTTAAGAAATGAAAACGTTTTTTCCCAACAATAACCAGACACACATCTTTAAAGATTGATAAAGATTTAAAGTAAATGAGGTTTAAGACTTGACTGTAAAAACCTGCTGAAAGTGTTTTAGTCAGCACGACCAGTGTGTCACACTGTGGCTGAACCCTATCAAAATTAAGCTGTGAGTGTGTGTGTGTGTGTGTGTGTGTGTGTGTGTGTGTGTGTGTGTGTGTCTGTGTGTGTCTGTGTGTGTGGTGAACATAGATTACAGGAAAACTGAAGCAGGAAATAGTTTGCCGTCAGTCAGAATCTGGCAGTGAGTGTATCAGAAGGGTTTTCCCTCTGCAGTGATCTCTGATCTTTGATCTCACGTGACGGTAATAATGACTTTTCCTGAAAGGCCTGTTTTCAGATGTACCTGAACATTCCCGACAAACATCCTGCTTCACATCTAATACACTTTTCTATTATTCTGCCATCGGCTGCTATTACTCTTTTCATATGTACCAATCATGTCACATGGATTGACGATGTTGTTATTCTATTATGACGATCGTCCTGTATACATTACATTTATTTAAATAATCACCCGTCCTGGACAAGGGATCCCTCGTCTGTTGCTCTTCATGATTAAATATGGAAATGAGGCATATTGGTAACTTTTGGTGAATTTAGGCACAAATAAAGTAGTAATATGAAATGTGTATTTTGGATTGGAGTTTTCTTTTCACTATTCTTAGAGAGGACATGTTATTTAAACATAGACAAGCTGGAGATCCGGTCTTCCCATATTGGCACTGATCAGATGGATCAGGTGTCAGCAGTTATATGAAAGATCCACAATAAATACAGTGTCAGTGTCATTATGCAAATCAGAGTGTAGTTAACTAAAACCAATGTAAACCACAGACATGTCTAAAGACAGTGTGGTGGAGCTCCAGTGGTTTCTAACAGCTGCTGTGGGTGAAGCATGAAAGAGAAACTGCGGCTGATAGAAATCAGAGAATCCTGACTAGAATGAAAAAATTGCAAAATGACATAAAAGTGTGTGTTTTTCGTAACTCGTGCCTTGCTTTGTTTCATTTCGGGGGTTTTCTTCAGAATAAGAGCATTCTGCTTCCTTCCAGAAAAATGTGTGACTCTGGGAGTGGCTGACGGGAAGAAGGCCAGGGCTTCGTTAAAGGTTGAGAAGTGTGTGCGTGTGTGTGTATTTGTGTGTGTGCGCTCGTACGTACTGATACCTTGCAGCAGTTTTTAACGTGCCGCTGTACAGCCTGGAGCATGTGTTGCTCAATCAGTGTTTCGTCATCATTGGAAGGAGAAATTTGGTTTGGCATTCCTGCTTCTTTTTCAACCGTTAAAACTGTACAGAGCGCTTGTTGTTATCTTTAGGAACATGAAACAGTTTCAACACACCAGAAAAGAAGCTTATTCTGACAGATCTGCAGTAGCGCAGACTTTATTCCATAAACTGATGTTTCGCCAACATTATGCCTTCCTCAGGGCTTTAAGGAATAATTCAACATTATGAGAAATAAACATATTCATATTCTGAATAAATGGGGGAAAACATAGAGCTTCAACTCATATATAAACTGATGAAGAGCCTTTACCTTGACTCATTAGCCTTTTTTAAGCTAACTTAAAAATGGTTCATATGTGAAGTCCCTTAACGCTACATTGTCTATGTAAATATACCAATGAGACAGGAGGAATCACAGAAAGTGATGAATCATAAGCATGGTTGTAAGACTGAAACACTAATTGCTCACTCATTACTTTAAATACTTTGTTTATGTAAAGACTTCTCTGTCATACACGCTTCCCAATTATTAATACAGGTTATCACAAAAGGCCAAATTTCATCAGCTATTTCAACAAACAGGTTGCTTTGTGCAACTTGGAAAAATTAGGAAAAATTAGGAAATTAGGAAAAAGAGTACTTAAAATAAAAGCGCTCCATCAAAATTCAATGAATCTCAATTATTTATTGGTTATATGTTACTTGGTGCTCGAACATATTAAGGTTAATGGACAATGTTTTCCTGATGTTGAGTTTTGTATGTTTAGATGTCGGCCAAATTATCTGTCCAGAGAATTGTTTTGGTTGCTGCTTTTTAAAAATGAGAATACACTACTGTTTTTTCTTCTTCTTTTGTTTGTCATGTTTTTCTTGAGTAAAAAATGTGCTACAAATGGGAACTTTCGTTGTGCATCCTGTTAGCATGACGTTATATGCTGAGGTCAAGTTCTAACTCACACAGACTCCGTCCTCTTCTGGATTTTATGGGTAATCCTCTCCTCCAATCACCAACAAGGGTTCGCCCACTGACAATTTGCGTAGCTGAATACCTGACAACCCAACAGTACATAAGGTATCACACATTGTTTCCTTTTTCTCCTCAGTGAACGCTGATGTGCCGACTACCTGCTTTGCACCCCGGATGGAGTCGCCGCTTCAAGAACCTCATCAGTGGCCCTGATGTCTCGACGGGGAAGGAGTTTTACTTACGCCTCGGCAAAGACCATGCAGAGAGCTGTGTTCGGGCCTGCCCGGCCTGCCGAGCGCTGCACCAGAAACGGCCTCAGCAGCTGTGGGGACATGTCTGACCCTTCGATTTGATGCTGGAACATTGACCCAGCTGCTCCGCCCCCCCTCCACCAGACATCTGGCAGTGTGTCGAGGCGTCTCGGCAGCTGCCCTTGAAGAAGAGAGCCCCGGTTGCAGGTTGCAGGTTGGGTTTCCTTAAAGAGCCCAGATACATCTTATATAAAATAGTGTCTACAGCGGATGGGGCGGGTCACTTGTTGTGTCAAGAGCTTTCTTTTTGTTATACATGCATGCTGCATTGCATCTTTGGTTTCCTTAAAATGTTATAATCCGTTTTAATCAGTGTTGAGAATTTCAATGACAATAACGTGTCCGTACCAAGCGACCATGTTAGAAGACAAGATGCCTTCCATCACATTCTTGTCCATCATTCCAAGAATATCCTGGCTCACCCCAAAGTCATTATGGTGTAACATCTATATAGCCTTGAAAAACAAAAATGCATAATCTTCAAAAATGAAGTAGCTATCTATGTAAGTTCCTCAGTATTTAAAGAACTTATTAGTCTGGAGTGTAATGTTTACTTGATATGACCATTTCTGTGGCTTTTGTGTTTACATAAAATAAAATACAGAAGATATATCAGAAGATTTCAGCATTTGAATACCTTGTCTTCCCAGAATAAAGCCCCCTCATCGGTTTGTTGGGAAGTGAATAACACAGCTTGTTGTAAACTGTTGTAAATGCGCTCAAGAGTTATTTACTCTCCATGGTATGATAAGATCAGAGTGGCAGTGCAGGGAGTTTCTCAACATTCTGTTGCTGTAGGAGGTGGGAGTAAGGGTAAATATTGAAGTTTAATTCCCATCAGTCGCCTTCTTGAGGAATGACCACCTTCTCACAGTGGTGTCGCATTTACTGGATATGGTCAGGAAAACTCAGTAAAACTCATTTTGACACTGAAACCCCAATGCTTTCGCATTGTGCAGCAGTAAAGAAACACATTTTTAAAGTAGTGCATCATCAGGATGTTGTCGACGTGACTTACAGATCTACTCTGGATCCATCACTTCAGATTTAAGTGTGGATTTTAAACACTTAATGTGCACAAAAAGAGTATTCTCTGGTTGCCTCATGGTTAGACAACAAAATGTGTTATTTAATTGTGAAATAGTTTTCTCCCCAAAAGAAGAAGAATAAAATGAATGGCCACACTTTGTACTTGATGTATTACAGGAAATAATGTACAAATTTGTTTAAAATCTCAATCGCTAGTTTCAAATCTTCTTTAAAAAATCATGATTTAGTTCATTTACTAAATGATGATCACATTTTTAGGATAATATGCGCTAAAGCAGGATATGCTTAAGGGCGTGGCTGCCTTGTGATTGTAAGGCTACCAAGGCATTGTCTGTGTGTTCATCTTAGTTACTAATTTAATTGTAATCTTTTGGTTAAAAATGATTGTACTTAACTCCACCCTCTTGTGTGCACATGAGGTAGCAAAAGTCAAGGTGGTAATAGCCCAAAACCACGCCTTCTTCTTTAGTCAGTCCACACATATAGCATGTTCAGCTGATATCCCTATAGAGCTAACCATCTACTGACTATTTTATAGTGAAGTTTAATGAAAAGCTTTGCAAAAGCTACACATCTGTTCATATATATATATATATATATATATATATATATATATATATATATATATATATATATATAAAAATATAAACGGCTACATTTACTGTCTTTATGAAAACATTTTCACCAGCTGTGGATGGTTATACACTCCAGCACACTTTTTGTGTACATTCTTTTGTCTTCTCTGTTGGTCTCATTTTTACTTTCTCTTAGGGTTAGGGTTAGGATTTATTCCATTGTTTCTCTCCATGTCAGGAACCTCTGACTTCACATCCTGTTTGTTAAATTATTGTGAAACAACTTAACTAAGTGCTTTGGAGTGTGACAGGAAGAATGAGGGCGAAGACTTTTTAGAAACCTGACTCTTTGAATCATGTACTCTCCTACTTTCTGGAATACATTTTTTTTAAAAAGCTAATTTTGGCAAAACTGCGACATTTGGGTTAACATCTGCATTGTGGATGTGAATGGTACGCAAATATGATAATTGTGTTAGTCTTATTTTTGTGAAACTATTTAGATTAGTGTGATACTCATTTCAATGTGTTCAGAGAGTAGAAGTTGGGGCGGGAGATGAGTAATGAGATTACTTTTCTACTAAAGTAAAGTAAGCTTGTTACAATACAATATTTATTTAAAAATAAATACATTTTCAATCATCAAAGTTAAGTTAAGTTCAAGCGACGCACAGAGCGACTGGCCGACCCGAGATTCCTCGACTCCGCCTTTTGTGTCTCAAGAGGAGCTGCATGAGTCTGATGAGCGATGTCACTTGAGTCAAACTCCGTTGGGGCTGAAGACAACAAGAAAGAAGTGAGCTTACCAGACAATCTGTACTCGCTCCAGTCTGCTGCAGGTTGAAGGCCAAGTGTTAGCCGTCAAGCTGCATTGTGGGTAACATAGGGTTTTGATGGAGAAGAATGCATGGATTGAACAAGATGATATCTGTTGTTCTGCTGCATCGGGCTGTTAATCCTCATCCTCATCGGATGGACCAGATGACCTGCTGCCGTCTTAATATCTAAATAATCTCCAGTTTCATTTCCCAAAAGCAATCTCCCTATTTCACATAAGACTCTGTTATCAGCACCTCAGAGTACACGTACTGCGGTCTGGTTCCGCTTACTGCAAGTCACACCCATGCAGCTTTACCTCATACGATGACATGCAGTTTGAAGTTAATTTTATTTCCACTGCAGCGTCACTGCGTGTGTGAATGTGTGTGCGGCGCAGCAGGGTGGAGATGAGGGTGGATATAAGTGAGGATGTTATGACTGCTCTTGGGACACACTGAGATTTGACTTCTGTTTTCATGCAGATATCCAACTCGTTGATTTACAGCCTGCTGATGTCTTTACCATGTGTTCTTCCTGTTATAAATTCACACACACACACACACACACACACACACACACACACACACACACACACACACACAGTTGGGAGATAGAGATAATCTGATGCTGTGCAGATTAGAGCTTCCTCTGACTTTTCCTGAGACTTAAAGGTTTCTTACTGCTAGTTTTTACAAGTGGGTTCCTGCAGCAGGACGCGTGTTTCCCTCATTAACAGACAGAATACAAGTTGTAACCCAACTGTCTCATTTGTGTGTGGTAAACTGGCAGCCGCCCGGTCTCATCTCTGTGTGGTTTAATGAAGGGAGCACAAGGTGCAAATAGCACTGCACTCAGAGGCTGCGTCAGCTCCTGCTGCCTTCATTTGTCTGCCCTGACTTAAAGGAGCTGTATGGACATTAATATAGAAGCTATATAAATATTTGCTATGGAAAGATGTAGTAGAGTTATGTCTACCTGAGCAGGAACAGAGGCTGCTCTCCTGCTGGCTGGGATGTTATCCGCGTCTTTCATTGCTTTGTTGACATAGCTGAGCTGGCTGCAGGTGTTGTTAGTGCATATCTGTGCATGTCTGTGCATATTTGTCTATGTGTGCATGTGAGCGTGCTCCACTGGTTAGTTTTCGTATCCAATAAAGTATTTGATATTCCAACCATAATTCTTTAGGCACAGGTGGGGCCCTCTACTGGACTCTATGGGTAAAACTCTCCTCCAACCACGAGCATGCGTTTGCCCACTGAAACTGCCAACCAGGACGTACCTCCCAGATTGGCCATCCCCACAGTACATGAGCAGCACACATCCTCTTTAGTGAGTGGATTATATGGAGCTCCTTCCCTTATTGGTAGAGGGCTCCTTGCGTGCTGAGAGAACTAGGGTTACAATATGGCCTACAGCCTCCTGAGACAGAGCCCACACAGAACTGGGCGACGATCCAGGGCTGGAATGCCGTCATTTCATTAGACCACGGTGCTAAGCGCTGGCCTGAGGTCACCAGGATGACAGACAACTGCAACCGACTCACTCTCTCCAACAGGGGAGGGTTGAGATGGAGTGGTGGAAAGACTTAAAGCAGCTTTCATGGCCATGACACATGTGCAGGGCGTGGGTGGATTGTCCCTGCTGTGCCCGGGAGAACCAGAGCAGGCAGTAGGTGTTGTGTCGGTCTGCATCCAGATCCACCTCTGCTTCCTTGACTCTGGAATGTGGAGAACCCTCAGAAACAACAGGGTGCTCTGAGGCCCCCAACCACAACCTCAACAGGAGAAATGTTAATTGTTTTAATCAAAAAAAATTTCACAGAACTGCCATCTAGAGCAGAAGTCTTTTTAATAGAAAAATAAAACTTGGTAACGCAAAGATAAAAATAAATAGTCAGAGCTATTGTCTTCCAATTGGAATATGGCTCTGTTGTCCTTGGGCAAGACACCGGACCCCAAGTTGCCCCCTAAGGAGTGCAATCCATGAATTAGAATTTGGGTCATTCATTTCTCATTGAAGCACATTTGAGTTTCTGACAGCCAAATGTGTTTTGTTGTGCAATAAAGGAATGCATAAGATAATAAATGCATGTGTTCATTAACTAGCATTTGGTGTTAATTGTTTTATAAGTGTTAGCCTCAGTATGTTAGCTCTCATTGTAGCAGCTACTTACAAAAGTGTTGCTCTACTTAAACCTAATTTATGATTGTCTTGTGTCTTCAGTAGCTACAGTTTAAAAGTAGCTTCCCACTACACTGAAACAAATACTGTATATTTACTTCTATACATAGAAAGATTAAATAAAATGGAAAAAATACTGCATGCATGAATGGAATTGCAGGGTATCCTTTAATATGCATGACATGTAAAGGCTCTGCACACACGGTGGTAGAGCTGGGATTCTTCATGGTTACTGGAAGGTGTTAAGGAGACTGGAGGCTTCTCGATGTGTGAGCGTTGGATGAATGTCAGTGTGGGTGTTTTATAGCGACACAAGAGGAGGTGATGATTGGACATGGTCACGCCGCTCAGCACAGCAGCTTCCTCGGCAGTGAGAAGTAAAGTGACCCGCCTCTTCACCTGTCTGTCAAAGTGCTCGTAAAAAACTGAGATGAGTACATTAACCACACAGACGTCACCTCCTGTCTCTGTCTAGCTCCACAGGAAGGGTCAGAGGGCACACGGTCCAATCGTGTACAAGTTGTGTTCAATCCAGGACAGCAGAGTGCTGATTTCACACATGATGAGACAGAGGGTCCCTCAGTCCAGCATATAAAAGAGCATGCAGATACAAAACGACCACAGCATCTCCTTCAGTAGCATTTTGTTTGACAAACTGTAGCTGAACTTGAGATTAGATTTCACTCTCCACAGCTGCAACTGGTTTATTTATTATCACAAAGATCTGAAGGTAAAATGAAGAAATACAGCTCTCTGATTGAAGGACGACCCGCCCTCCACTGTGCCATAGTCGCCCCAATTATAATAGTTTGCTGTCTAGTTTGCTATAGTTTTGAAAAAGTTCCACCACACAATGCGATTGGTTAATGTTTTTTCTTTTATTCACTGTGAGACAGCTCCGAAAAATTGTTCAGGAAAAACATATGCCATTTAATGTGCAGCATAATATTTCTGTTGTGTGACTCATGACAACAAATAATTATGTGAATTAATCACATTCCTTCATCAAGTCAGTGCAGTTCAGTGTTTCACAAACAAGCCGCAGATACAAGTGTGGACCATGAAAACAACAGAAAAGTCAAAAGAAATTACACACCAGACAAAAAAAACATTGAAATGGAATGGAATAAAAAGCTATAATAACAGTTATAGTAAAACAATGGAATACAAACATTGATTATTAAAAATAATATATATATAGACACATCCTCTTGCCCTGTTTGTGCGTCCAATCAAAGCATTGCCAAGAAATGATCACCGATCAATCAGGAGTCTGTAAACACACTGAGAGAAATGATAAACTAAGCAGCAGAAACTGGAGGAGATGAGGAAAGACACTTCATGAGCTGACAAGACAACTTTTCAGAAATAAATACAGATGAATAACTATTTCTCCCTCTGGTTCCCTGTGTTTTCCTCTGTCCTCCTATGTTCTCCTGCCCCCTGCTCACTTGCATGTATAGCTGTGTCTCTGTCTTGTTCAGCAGGTAGCTGATGAGAGATGAGGTCACTCAGTTCAAATGCTCTTACTGCTGGTGAATCTATATGAAAAGCTGCTCCAAGGAAGAAATCCATTTCCTGTCAGCTCATATCCTCTTCCTGTTGACGAGAGGTCACATCCTGTTGTCTCAAAGAGCAGCTGATCTGTACCCAACACACTGCCACTGTGTCTACATGTAGTCATAACTGGCATGTATAAAAGGAAAGTAGCAACGCTTCAATTAGGGCAACTGGGGCAATACCCAAAGCTTATGCACTGAAAAAAAGTATTCAGACCCCTTTTAGATTTTACTTGATTTGAGCAAGGTCATTTCACTGATTTTAATATGTTATTGAATCCTACATATATTTTTGAATGAATCTTAACTCATACTTCCATGGCTTACGAAAAGCTAATTTCCTTCATTTAAAGGTAACATGAACAAATTATCTACATTTTAATTCCTGCATTCAATTTCAACATCTGCGCATGTGCGTCCACAAGCCCCGCCCCCTTTCCCCCCTGGAGGTGCGAATTTCTTTCACTGGGAAAGTTGTGCTGTATCTCCTGTTGCCTAAGGCAGTGGTTCCCAAACTTTTTCTGTCAAGACCCCCTTTGATGATATAGGAACATTGGACGACCCCCCCCCCCCCCCCCCCCCCGCAACCCGACCCCAAATTTTTCTTGGTTTTTAATGAATTGCATTATAATGCATGAACTGTATAAAATCTCTCGCTCGGGCGCGCGCTCGCTCTCTCCCTCGCTCGTTCGCGCTCTCTCCCTCGCTCGCTCTCTCGCTCGCGCGCGCTCCCTCACTCTCTCTCTCCCTCGCTCGTGCGCGCTCCCTCGCTCGCGCGCGCTCGCTCTCGCTCTCGCTGGTTTTGCCACAGTCGGTCTGTGACATGAGCCGCTCTGGTGGCGTGGTTGGAACACAGTGCATGTCACGTCGGTTATTTTATATTGTTTTACCGGTGTATGTGTGCGTCTGTGTGTGTGGGTTGGTGATGAAGCCGCGACCCCCCTGTAGTACCACCGCGCCCCCCCTAGGGGTCGCGACCCCCACTTTGGGAACCACTGGCCTAAGGGTTCCCAAAGCTCTCCGTTTTTGTCAGGATTTAGTTGCCACCAAGAAAAGTAGTTAGCTAACATCAAGGCTGTGTCTTACCTAATGTTAACTGAGGCATACATCTGCTAACGTTAGCTCAATGTTGCCTACACTATTCAGGCTATGTTAACATTAGTAGAATAATTTAAGTGAAAATAATTATCTAACTGGATGCTGCTATCAAGATGCATGATGCATCACATGCTTTTCTTGGTTGACTTTCTCGTAAGTTTGTGGCCACTAAAAACACAAACCTAACCAATGTACATTTACTGGCTAGCTGTTAGCTAACTAATGTTAATTAAATTAAATTAAGTTTATTTTGTATAGCCCAAAATTACAAATTTGCCTCTACAATCTGTACACATACGACATCCCTGTCCCAGGACCTCACATCGGATCAGGAAAAACTTCCCAAAAATAACCTTTCACAGGGAAAAAAGGGAAGAAACCTTCAGGAGAGCAACAGAGGAGGACCTGGCAGTGTCTGATGCCTGGTGAGTCGGCCTCCCGCGTTCAATTCAATTCAGTTTATTTTGTATAGCCCAATATCACAAATAACAAATTTGCCTCAGAGGGTTTTACAATCTGTACACATACGACATCCCTGTCCCAGGACCTCACATCGGATCAGGAAAAACTCCCCAAAAATAACCTTTCACAGGGAAAAAAGGGAAGAAACCTTCAGGAGAGCAACAGAGGAGGATTCCTCTCCCCGAATGGACAGATGCAATATATGTCATGTGTACAGAATGAACAGCATTTACAAAGTTACATAAACACATTACATGAATATGACAATGTATGAATGGAACTCCAATCCATGAAACAGAAGGAGGTAGAGGGGGGGCAGGGTGCATCAGCAGGGCCAACGCGGGAGGCCGGTTCACCAGGCATCAGACACCGCCAGGTCCAATGGACCCTATGAGACGTGAAGTCACAGCAGAGTTAATAAGGTGCAATGGAGAGATGTAAATTCATCCATAAGGAGAGAGAGAAGAGGAGATAGGTGCTCAGTGTATCCTAAAACATCCCCCAGCAGCCTATAAGCTATAGCAGCATATCAAGGGGCTCGACCAGGGTAAACCTGATTCAGCCCTAACTATAAACACTATCAAACAGGAAAGTCTTAAGTCTATTCTTAAATGAGTTGACTGTGTCTGCCTCCCGGACTGAAAGTGGAAGCTGGTTCCATAAAAGAGGAGCTTGATAACTGAAGGCTCTGGCTCCCATTCTACTTTTTAGGACTCTAGGAACCACAAGTAGCCCCACATTTAGTGAGCGCTGCTCTCTAGTAGGGCAATATGGTACTACAAGCTCCTTAAGATATGATGGTGCATCACCAATTGAGGCTTTGTAGGTGAGGAGAAGAATGTTAAATGTGATTCTTGATTTTACAGGGAGCCAGTGCAGAGCAGTGATCTCTTTTCTTAGTTTTTGTGAGTACACGCACCGCAGCATTCTAGATTAACTGGAGGGACTTAAGAGGCTCATTAGAGCAGCCTGATAATAAGGAGATGCAGTAATCTAGTCTAGAAGTAACAAACACGTGAACCAGTTTCTCTGCATCTTTTTGAGAAAAGATGTGCCTAATTTTTGAAACGTGAGGTAGATGAAAGTCCTCGAGATTTGCTTCACGTGGGAGTTAAAGGACAAGTCCCGAACAAACATAACGGTGAGATTCTTTTCAGTGGTGTTAGATACCAGGGCAATGCCATCTACAGAAACCACATCACCAGATAATTGATCTCTGAGGTGTTCACAGCCGAGTAAAATAACTTCAGTTTGAGTTTAACATCAGGAAGTTGCAGGTCATCCATGTTTTTATGTCTTTAAGAAATGCTTGAAGTTTAGCGAGCTGATTTGTTTTTTCTGGTTTGATCGATAGATATAATTGAGTATGATCTGCATAACAATGAAAGTGTATGAAGTGTTTCCTGATAATATTACAAAGGAAGCATATACAGTATACGGTAAATTAAATTGGTCCAAGCACAGAACCTTGTGGAACTCCGTGATTACTGTTGGGGGTCATGGAGGCTTCATCGTTTACAAATATGAATTTATATTGATCTGATAAATAGGATTTAAACCAACTTAGTGCGGTACCTGAAATGCCAATCGACTGATCCAGTCTCTGTAATAGGATGTCATGGTCAATGGTGTCGAACGCAGCACTGAGGTCTAACAAAACAAGTACAGAGATGAGTCCTTTATCTGATGCAATTAGGAGGTCATTTGTAATTTTCACCAGTCTCTGTGCTGTTTTCTAAATCCTGACTGAAACTCCTCAAATAAACTTATCTGATGTAGAAAGTCACACAACTGATTTGCGACTACTTTCTCAAGGATCTTAGAGAGGAAGGGAACGTTAAAGATCGTCTGTAGTTAGCCAACACCTCTGCATCAAGAGTGGGCTTCTTCAGGAGGGGTTTAATTACAGCTACTTTGAAGGAATGTGGTACATGCCCTGTTAGCAAAGACACATTAACAATATCCAACAGAGAGGTGCCAATTAAAGGCAAAATGTCTTTAAGCAGCCTTGTCGGGATGGATCCAAGAGACAGGTAGACGGTTTAGAAGTAGAAACCGTTGAAGACAATTGGTCAAGGTTCAGAGAAAAGCCATTCAAATATACACCAGGGCATACAGCTCTTTTCATTGAAGAAGTTAAAGAAGTCATTACTACTGAGGTCTATAGGAATACACGGCTCCACAGAGCTGTGACTCTCTGTCAGCCTGGCTACAGTGCTAAAGAGAAACCTGGGGTTGTTCTTATTTTTCTCTACTACTGATGAGGCTGCTCTGGCATTGCGAAGGGCCTTCTTATATGTTTTAAGACTATCGTGCCAAAAGTGATTCTTCTAAATTGGTGGAACGCCATATGCTTTCAAGCAAAAAGTGATTCTTCCAAATTGGTGGAACGCCATATGCTTTCAAGCTTTCGTGATGTTTGCGGGTCTGAGGGTTATACCAGGGAGCAAACCTCCTTTGTTTTATTATCTTCTTTTTCAGAGGAGCTATCAAGTCTAGTGTCATTCTCAGTGAGCCTATAGCACTAACGACAAGATGATCAATCAGGGATGGACTAAAGTTAGCACATGAGTCCTCTGTTACATTAAGCGGTATTGAATCTAATGCAGAAGGAATCACTTCTTAAAATGTAGCTACAGCACTGTCAGTTAGACATCTGGTGTAGAAACTTTTGACTCACGGTATACATTCCGGTAGTATAAACTCAACAGTTATGAGGTCATTACCTGAGGTCATTACCTCATAACTGTTGGGTTTATACTACCGGAATGTACACCGTTAGTCTGACAGAAGAGAGCTCTGTGGAAAGACCTCCAAATGCTCAATGTCAATGCCACATGCAAGAACAAGGTTGAGGGTGTGGCCAAAGCAGTGAGTGGGTTTCTGTACTCTCTGACAGAAGCCACTCTAGTCCAACAATGAGATAAATGCAGCACCATTATCAACATCCACATGAATATTAAAATCTCCTACAATGATAACCTTATCAGTTTTAAGGACTAAACTTGATAAAAATTCAGAAAATTCAGAGAGAAATTCAGAATATGGACCTGTTGGCCGGTACAGTATAACAAATAGAATTGTCTGTAATGTTTTCCAGGTTGAATGTGAAAGAATAAGAACAAGGCTTTCAAATGAGTTGTAGTTTAATTTAGGTTTAGGATTTATTAATAGGCTTGATTAGCTACTCTCCTCGGCTCGTGCCTCGAGGAATGTGAGTATTAATATGACTTGGAGGAGTTAATTTAGGCTGACATATTCTTCATGACTCAGCCAGGTTTCAGTAAGACAAAATAAATCAATGTGATTGTCTGATATTAAATCATTTACTAATACAGCGTTAGATGACAGAGATCTAATATTTAGGAGTCCACATTTAATTATCCTGTTTTGTTGCACTGCTGAAATAGTGGTGTTAACCTTTATGAGGTTATTTTGTATGACTCCTCTTCTAGTTACTTTTGATTTAATTAATTGAAGTGGCCGTGGGACAGACACAGTCTCTATAGAGTTATGGATGGGAAACTGCTCGAATGGAAGTGCAGAGAAGGGTGTGAGACTACAACTCTGCTTTTGCTTCCAGATCTGAACTCTGGGTTGTCATGGATTAATCAATCAACTTGGTCATATTTGCAGAAATGAGACCCGCTCCATCCTAAGTAGGATGAATGCCGTCTCTCCTCATCAGATCAGGTTTTCCCCAGAAAGTCTGCCAGTTATCTACGTAGCCCACATTTTTTGCTTGGCACCACCTCGACAACCAGCGGTTGAATGACGACATCATTGATCAAATTGGGGAGAGGGCCAGAGAAAATGACGGAGTCTGACATTGTCTTGGCATAAGTACACACCGATTCCACATTCATTTTAGTGACCTCTAACCGGTGTCACAATCACAATCTTACTGTATTTACGTTTATCTTTAGCCTGCAGTTTTGAACAAGATTCAATGTCGCCCGCTCTGGCCCCCGGAATGCATTTGACTGAGGTCCGTGGCTTCGCTAACTTCACCTTTCTGACTATGGAGCTGCCGATAACCAGTGTGTTTCTCAGCGGGTGTGTCGGTGAGTGGGGAAAACCGGTTAGAAACAAAAAGAGGTTGGTGGTGCGCCGTGGGCTTCTTTTTAGACATATTATTCCCTCTAACAGTCACCCAGAATTCCGGCTGCTCAAGGGTTCCTAGGGAACAGCTAGCAGACGCTACGTCTGGTTGGCCCGCACCGACTCTGGTTGGGGACAGGCTAGCTAATGTAGCTAACATCTGAGCTTCGATATTGCGGAGCCGTGCATTTAACCCACTGAGAACTGCCTCCAACCTAACAAATGAACTACACTTATTGCATGTACCGAGCCAGAGGAATATCTATACATGTGACACACTGAGCAAGAGAGAGCGGGAGAGGAACAGAAAGAAGCCATCGCTAGCTGCTAAGCTGGTACGGTATCAGAAAGCAGACATACTGGCAACCGGAAGTGATTCAATACGCTTACCGGAAGATAGACATGATACATTCAGGAGACTTCGTTCCTATTTATTATGAATAATGAGGAGCAGGCATGGACCACGATACAGATAACCACGATCGGTGCTAGAGAGGAGGGGCATCAGCAGGGCCATGGCAGGCAGGACCCATGAGGCAGGAGGCCAGGCACCCTTGAGTATCTAGTTAATGGATAGATAGTAACTGCAGTCACCATGAACTAAGTAGATTATCTTCTACAGCACACATGTGGAAAACCTAATGAAAATCATCAGATTCTCATCAGTTTTCCAGAACAAAATGAGTAACTTCCAACTATTTTTTTCTGTCCCATGTGTGAGTTATTCACATGGATATATATATATATATATATATATATATATATATATATATATATATATATATATATATATATATATAGTATCAGTCAGTACCAGTTGCATTTATTTTCCAAGTATAATGTTTTGTTTGCTTCATATTTGTCATTTTTCTATTAATAGTCAGTGTGCAGTTGTCACACACGATGATGGACAACATTGTTGGTAAACCCTGGAGACAGACGGTGAACTTGGACTTCCCATTTGATCTTCTTTTTATGGGCAAGTCCAATTCCTAGTGGAGTATGAAAAATATGTCATTAGTCATTTCACGCCATTTAGTCTGCACTACGCTGTTAGCAAGTGACGTCAAATGAAAAAGCAAGAGAAACTGGTGAAAGTGAGGACTGGAGCACTTTCCTCCAGATCGGTGTTTGTATCCAATTTGATGATCAAAAGTCTTGTTGATATGTTTTTTTTACATTGAAGAACTTAAACACATATTGATTGTGGCGTAAAGTTACATAGAAAAACTTTAAATGCGTATCATGACTTAATGTCATTAAAAGTGGCATGCTGTTTATTCGCCTTCCCATGATCAGACAGGAGTAATGACATGTTTTAAACTGCTGATTAACGGCATATGTGGGAGTGGAATCTGGGTTTGTGATTGTCTGAGGGTTATGAAGAAGACGTATATGTTAGCACATCTTTATGAATCTAATTGATGCATTAATAAAGGATGTATTGCTCTTAGTTACGCAGCAAAAAAAGATGAGCAAAGTTTAACTACAACATCATAGGTAAGTTAGTGAAACCCAACAAATGTTAACTCAAATGAGGTCATCTAAGCATAAATCCGGCACTTCCTCACGCAATATTGAAATATTTAAACTCAACATGAATTACTTAAATTTCCCGCAGGCCTAGTTGCTTCATTTGAGTCACGTAATTTGCGGCCAGGCACAAATAAACAACATACTAATATAGCCTCACAAAAAGTTTGCTTTGATTTTGGTGTGACTACACCATTAACACTTTACAATACACATAATGCTATAAATATAACTTGTATAGTGTTAGTAAAACACAATACTGTTAACAAGCATTACATGTGACTTATAAGGGCCTTGTTACTTATTAAATAAGCCCAGAAGCCAGTTTATTGGTTAATTCATTATAATTTTGTCTACATGAATCAGTAGACGTTCAGCAGAAGTTTAGTTTAGTTCAGTCTGTGTCTCTGAGAGTCTTGAAGTGACCCAAATAAACCTGCAGTGTGATCGGGTGCTGCGTGTCTCATCACGCCCCAGCTGTTCTCAGTTATGTCAGCCCAGCCGGCAACCACCTGAGCCCTGCTGCAGACACAGAAGCTGAATCTCAAACAAAGGGAATCAGAGGAACGACTGCTACCTGTCAACCGGCAGCTGGCTTTTCCTGTTGCTCAGCTTTTCAGGAGTGCTTTTTTAATACACAATGAATTTTAGAGCTTTAGAGCAATACCTGATGAGTTATTCGTAGCCGTCAAAAAAATAGAAATATATATCCACAAGCTGCCATTTTGGGTTCTTTCAGTCAACAGATGAAAGCAGCTCACCTGAACAAATCAAGTCCCCAGGCAGCAACGAGAGGGTTCCGAGCCTCACTAGGAAAATGGTTTAATTCTGTCTAAAGAAGGACGAAGACCAATCATTTCACTTGTTACATGCACACTCATGTAACAAGTATTGTCTTAGTATTTTAATGGGGCCATTGTTGGAGCAAAACTATATTTGCAAATGTGTGTGAAGAGCTCAGTTAAAAATATCCAGCAAGTTTGGTGATGTTTGGATGTAGTTTCATTGATTTACTGGGAGATTTTCGCCTGGCACATGATTGACTGATTTCATAAATGTGGTTCAACATTATATTGAAACGTATCCTGCAAGTTTTGTGAAGATTGAAAAAACAATTCCTGATGTATAGTCAAATTTGTGTTATTCCACTCCCCTTTTTTTGCATTCATAGTACCCCCTAGTGGTCGATATTTATTAACCTTTCAGGGTATATTTGAACATTTTGTTCTGCTTATCTGCAAAGTATCTGAAGTATATTGGCCAATATATTGAAAACTAAATAAGATATCATGATTTTGAGAGTTTTTGACAAGGTTACTCCAATAATAATCCTCAGAAAACTTGGAAGTGAAGAGTCTTAAATTTGTGTTAAATGTATTTTAATACAAAATGGACAGCCTATTTAGTCTGAGTGGCATTTTTGAAGAGCATGTGGGTCAAATTTCAACTCAACCTGATTAATTGTGTGGAAAGTTTTTTTTTGCATTTGGACGCCCTTAGAGATTTGATTGACACTTTTAGGGTATGTTTTAGGTATTCATAAAACATATACTGTACGTTCTGTGCTGATTGGCTGAAGGGTTGTTGACTTTGGTCTTGTGTTGTTCTGTGCTATGCCCTTGTGAAGTACATTAGTTTATGTCCTTGCTTTTGATACATTTTTTATAAGCTTAATCCAATAAATCACAGAACATTTGGTAGTAATAGACCTATGGTTTAGGAGGAGATGTCAAAAATCAGTTTTTCCACACATTTTAAATGGTAGAAAATCTAGTTTGGCGGACCACAATCGAGTTTGAGGCTTTTTTGTAGAGCTGGACAAATGTGTCCAATGTCAAGTCCATTACAGTGTGAGGGGGGTGGCCTTTCAGAAATTGAATTTATTTACATTAATTATGTGATTTCAAATGTAATCCTGTGAAGATCAATGAAAAACATGAAGTATGTGAATGCAATGTTAAAGTAAATGCATGTTTCTAAACAACCTGTATCTGTTAGATGAGCTTGTGCACCACGGTAATAGTATTGTGTTACTTCCGGTTGTCAGCGTATCTGTTTTGTAGCGTACTTTAGCTGCTCTAGCTAAACCCAGTTAATGTGATATTCTTAATCCGTCTGCGTAATTAACTGCTGAATTTCTCTTAGTTCTGGTTAAACACTCATAGCTCGCTCCCTCTTTTAGTAACTCCTCACAAAATCCAACACCGTGTACTTGTGTTTCCGTTCCGCTCAGTTAGCTACTGTATGACTAGCTTAGCAGTTAGCCATACCTTCCTTCTCGCCCTCTTCTGCTCTCTCTTGCTCTGTGTATCACATGTTGAGCTATTCCTCCGCCACAATTACTACACAAGTGTAGATTATTTGCTGTGTTGGAGATTAAGATTAATGAATTAGAAGCACGGCCATGAAGCTCCAGACCATGAAGCTCCAGACTATGTAGCGTCGTTTATATAATTGTATGCTATTTTATGCTATTCCAGCAACCCATTGAGTCCAGTTGAGGGTTCCACCTGTGTGAGTTCGTATTTCTGTTGGTCTAACAAAGAAGATACAACATGTTGTGTGTATAACACTTTGGATATGATACAACATGTATCTTTGGATAAGATACAACATGTTGTGTGTATAACACTTTGGATATGTTTATCCCTGCTTCCAGTCTTTATGCTAAGCTAGGCTAACCAAATGTTGACTCCATCTCTGTTCTTAACACACAGGTAGGTATGAGATTGTTTTTTATCGACACAATTATTTACCAAAATATTAAGTGTTTCATTATCCTGTGTAAACAGCTGACAGTGAGTCGTTATGTAAATTGTGATTTAAAAAGTCATATTTCTATTTTCATACCGAGCTGAAACAAGGAGACATTTTGTAGCTGCAATGTGTGAGTAAAGGTGAGTTCATACTCTTTGACCTCTGTCTGCTCCCCTCCTGATGGGCGACTGTGCAGCTCTGACAGGACTAGCAAGCATTCCTCAGTGTTTCTTTATGGTCACTCTGTGATACAAAGTGACAACTCCATTACTGAGATTGATTTTCTACCAGAGCTGAAACCAGGGGACAACTATTCCACATTTAACTAGATAGAAAACAGGGAGGTGAATATTTCTCCTCATATTTCCCCCTCGGACCGGATTATAAAAGGATTCAACCCCCAAAGCAACAGCACCCTACTTGTGTTTGTCCTGGAACAAGCTACAAACATGAAATTGTCAATATGAAATTATGTGCAAGTGCTTCCCAAGAAATATACATTCAGCCACAAGGGTTGCCGCTGTTATTAACGCAAAATTGCAGGATGACAGTGTTGAACCACATGTGTAAAACCATCTTGAAATTACTTCGTATCAATCTCTTCTCTCCTCCTTCTCTGCGTCTATCTCTGCAGCCAAAAGTCTGTTCTACCAATCCAGAATCGAATCCTCTTTGTCAAACCCCAAAAAGCTCTTCTCAATTTTTTCCAACCTCCTTGACCCCCCTAGTCCCCCCCCCCTCCCTCCACCCTTCTACCAAGCCACTTTGTTGACTACTTTACAAAAAAGATAGACGACATATGCTCTTCATTTACGAATCCATCTTCTATAACTACACCTCCAGTAACTTCATCTTCTTCCCCCTCGTTTTCCTCTTTTATCCCCCCTCAAGTTCTTACCTTGGTAACCTCTGCCCGCCCAACCACCTGCCCCGTTGACCCCATCCCATCTCACATTCTCCAGTCTATTGCTCCTGACCTGCTTCCCTTTCTCACCCATCTTATTAACACCTCCCTCTCAACCGGCTGTTTCCCTAACTCTCTGAAGGAGGCAAGAGTCAACCCTCTCCTGAAGAAACCCACTCTCGACCCGTCTGAAGTCAACAACTACAGACCTGTCTTTCTCCTCCCCTTCCTTTCCAAAACTCTAGAGCGAGCTATCTCTAACCAAGTCTCCTCCTATCTGCACATCAACAACCTTCTAGACCCTCACCAGTCTGGATTCAAGGCAGGCCACTCAACAGAGACTGCCCTCCTTGCTGTCTCTGAGCAGCTCCACACTACTAGAGCAGCCTCTCTCTCCTCAGTCCTTATCCTTCTAAATCCTTTCCGCTGCCTTTGACACAGTGAACCACCAGATCCTCATGTCCTCCCTCCAGGACCTGGGTATCTCAGACACCGCACTCTCACTCTTCTCATCCTACTTCACCGACCGCACTTACCGGGTAACCTGGAGAGGATCTGTGTCTGAGCCTTGTCCTCTGACTACTGGGGTCCCTCACGGCTCAGTCCTTGGTCCTCTTCTCTTTGTACACCAACTCTCTCGGCTCTGTCATTCGCTCGCATGGTTTCACCTACCACAGCTATGCTGATGACACCCATTCATCCTCTCGTTTCCCCAATCTGAAACACAGGTAGCAGCACGAATCTCTGCCTGTCTGACTGACATCTCTCAGTGGATGTCTGCACACTACCTGAAAATTAACCCGGACAAGACTGAACTTCTCCTCCTTCTAGGAAAAGGCTCTCCCACCCACGACCTGACTATTAACTTCAACAACTCAGTGCTGGCTCCGACTCCGACTGCCAGGAACCTCGGTGTGACACTCGACAGTCAACTCTCCCTGACTGCCAACATTACCGCAATAACACGCTCCTGTAGGTACATGCTGTACAACATCAGGAGAATACAACCTCTTCTCACTCAGAAGGCGGCACAGGTCCTTGTCCAGGCTCTGGTCATCTCACGGCTAGACTATTGCAACTCCCTCCTGGCAGGTCTACCTGCTAATGTCATTCGACCTCTACAGCTCATCCAGAATGCAGCTGCTCGACTGGTCTTCAACCTCCCGAAATTTACCCACACTACTCCACTCCTCCGCGACCTTCACTGGTTACCGGGCTGCGAACAGATCGGGTCCAGTCTACATCCAGGACACGGTCAAACCGTACACCTCAGCTCGTTCACTTTGCTCGGCTTCTGCCAGGTAGAGCCGTAGTAGCACTTTAGTAGCATGTCTCTTACTGATAGCACTTTGTAGTTTGGCACTTTAGTAGCACTTAAATGTCTCTTACGGATAGTACTTTGTAGTTTAACGTTATTGAAGAAATTGTACTTGCTTGATTCTTGTTGTTCTGAGTTTGGACTCATGGTTTAATGCACTTATTGTAAGTCGCTTTGGATAAAAGTGTCAGCAAGAATGACATAAATGAAAATATATATACACAATCAGAAAGGATGAAAAATCATACACACTTCTTGTGTTAGTTAGTACTAATTCAACACATGTTGTGTTGAATTAGTACTATTAGTATTATCCAATGTTTGTGCTAAAATGATAAAAATGTTGCACAGGACAGAATAACACAACATGTGTTAAATTATTGTCCAATCGAGTTGCACACTGTGGTGCCAACGTCATCATCCAAATGAAAAGTAACCCACACTCCAGCCCAGTAGGTGGCGGTCGTGTACCTATTAGCTGGTTTGTCAACCGCCATTAACATCCAAAGAAGAATATAGACATGGGGTATTCAACTAAAATGTAAAGAGGTCCAGTTTTCTTGAAGCAAAGGTCCAAAAGATCATAATGTCTAACTATTTAGTGTGATATATATTTAAGTAGCCCGGTAGTTGTATCAACATCTGCATGTAATCAATACCTGTCAAATCAAATGAGTTCAGTACGATTAAAAAAACTTTTAAACAATATTTATTAACACGTAACATAGAACAGGACATATGTGTGACTGCAGATATGTATAATGCTCTCTCATGAACTAAATAAAAGTAGTGCTGCATTTTAAAATAAAATAAATACAAAGTGAAAATTGTGCATGTTCAAATAAAGTTGGTTTTACTAAAGTTTTTATTGTTTGTCACTGTTTTATGTTGTATGTCTGAAACTTTGTTAAATGTGCTTTTGCTGTCTTGGCCAGGACACTCTTGTAAAGGAGATTTTTAATCTCAATGAGGCTTTTCCTGGTAAAATAAATTTAAATAAAATAAAATAAAAGTGCTTAACTTCAGAAAGATAAACTAAAGGGAGGAAAAGCTCTAGCTTGTCCTGCCAGGATTTTAAACCTGGGCTTGAATGGAGTCAGGGCCATTCTCATGCATATGTGGAGGTGCTCATTGGTGAGCCTCGAACAATATTTATTTTTGATGATGTTCATTGTGGATAAAGCTGCATCGCAGTTGTAGGTGGAGCCAAACATGGTTAAGATGTATATGGCAACCATTTGGAGCCAGAAAGTGGAAGGGTCAGTTCTTAGAAACTGCTCTTTGAGGGACACATCTGCTTGGAGATCATCCAGTTGCATCTGGAGAGGCCCAGGATTTTCCCATTTTTAAAGTGCTGCGTGACTTCCTTTGAGAAGCCCCTGACATCAGTGATGATAAATGGGTTCTGAATGAACATGGTGAGCTGCTGTCCAAAACGGTTGCTGAAGTTGGGAAGCTGGAAAGTGTGCACAGTCTCCCTGCAGGTCTTCCTTGAACAACTCAAGTTTCTTTCGAAAGGAGGAGACAGCTGTCATCAGTTCACAAATTGAATTGTCCTTGCCCTGTAGCCTCAAATTCAGTTCATTCAGATGTGAAGTGATATCAACCAAAAAGGCCACATTATCCATCTGTTTCTCAAAAGAGAGAAAACGGTGTTGCCTTCTTATGTCTTAGCTCTGCCAAAAAAGATGCTACTTCCCTCCTGATGGACCAAAAGCGTGCTAAGACCCTCCCTTTGCTGAGCCATCTCACATTATTGTGCAGCAAAAGATCATCAGCATTGGCATCAACTTCTCTGAGGAATTCCCTCAGCATGCGATGCTGGGTGGAAGAGGATGCCCTCAGAAAATGTATCATTTTCATCATTGTCTTCATCACCTCAGCATGCTCATCTGACAGGGAGGCACAGAGGACAGATTGATGAATGATGCAATGGTAAGCTATGAGCTTGCTACAGCTCCTTTCTCTCTCCCTATCATAGCTATTCAAACCATTTGTTTTGGCTCTTTCCTCTCTCTTCGTTAACATCTCCTTAATGGCCAGGTAGATATCTTCTCCTGCAGATTTTAATGAATTGATTGACACAGACATCAATGGAAATGTCCAAAACTTTGACAAATACCACATTCTGTTCAAGTCAATCAAGGCAAATAATCCACGGAAACAGCTGCCATGTATATGTAATACTAAGTCTTGTAAACCTGTCAATTACTAGCCAACCTATGGTAATTCTAATCTATTTTTTTATATTCTATAAACTATTTTGGCTGCCAAGAAACTAAACTGTATTACCCAGTAGATAAGACAAAACAATTTACCCTGTGAGTTAATTGCATTGTTGTAACACAATTATTGAGCAATAGTTTGAGGATGGTGTACAAAGTCAAAGAAATAACCCAAAGAAAAAAATATTATAAAATGCATAATGAGGCTTTGAACAAGGTCCACTCGGATTCCATGTCCCCAGCCTCCCTCGGGATTTGTGAGAAGTTCTTCCGGAGGTGGGAGTTGAAGACCTCCCGGACAGGATCCTCTGCCAAACGTTCCCAGTTCCAAGTGTCCAAGACATACGGCCGCAGATCAGATGATACGATTACAAAGTCGATCATTGATCTCCGGATCTAGGATAATTGTGAGGGTATGACTTTGAGACAGGGGTAACAAAGATGAACGTCTTTACTTGGTACAGACAGGGTCAAAACTCCTATGAATCGCCACCTTAACGTGGTGGAGGAGTTTGAGTGGCTCAGTGATCCTGGGAGCTATGTTGTCCGGGGCATCAGCCCCTGGTAGGGTCTCCCAAGGCAAACAGGTCTCGGGGGAGAGCCCAGACTAAGAGCGGTTCAATAAACCCTGATGATAAGCAGCCCACGGAGTGAAGCTACCTTGCCCGGACAAAGGAAACCGGGGCACCCTCCCGGAGCCAGACCCAGGAGGGGAGCTCGTCGGTGAGCGTCTGGTGGCCGGGCTTTCGCCCATGGGGCCCGGTCGGGCTCAACCCGAAAAAACATCATGGAGCAGCAGTCACCCTGTGGACCCACCACCCGCAGGGAGAATTATCGAGGTTGGGTGTTATGTAGACCGAGCGGCGGGCCAGGCGGGAGACCTGGGCGGGCCGATCGCTGGCGGCATAGACTAGCTCTAGGGACGTGGAACGTCACCTCACTAGTGGGGAAAGAGCCGGAGCTGGTGCAGGAGGTGGAGCGATACCAGCTAGATATAGTTAGGCTCACCTCCACGCACAGCATGGGCTCTGGAACCAAGCTCCTGGAGAAGGGTTGGACTTTGTCCTTTTCTGGAGTTGCCCAGGGTGAGAGGCGCCGGGCGGGAGTGGGGATACTCACGAGCCCCCGGCTGAGCGCCGCTGTGTTGGAGTTTTCCCCGGGGAACGAGAGGGTCGCCTCCCTGCGCCTATGGGTTGCGGGGAGTAAGGCTCTGACTGTTGTTTGTGCTTATGCACCGAACAGCATTTCGGAGTATCCGGCCTTCTTGGAGTCGGTGGGAGGGGTCCTGGAAAGGGCGCCGCCTGCCGACTCCATAGTTCTCCTGGGAGACTTCAACGCTCTCCTCCCCTTCCTTTCCAAAACTCTAGAGCGAGCTATCTCTAACCAAGTCTCCTCCTATCTGCACAGCAACAACCTTCTAGACCCTCACCAGTCTGGATTCAAGGCAGGCCACTCAACAGAGACTGACCTCCTTGCTGTCTCTGAGCAGCTCCACACTACTAGAGCAGCCTCTCTCTCCTCTGTCCTTATCCTTCTAAATCCTTTCCGCTGCCTTTGACACAGTGATCCACCAGATTGTTGTTGGACTTCTGTGCTAGCCACAGTTTGTCCATAACGAACACCATGTTCGAACATAAGGTGGCTCATAAGTGTACCTGGTACCAGAACACCTTAGGCCGGAGATCAATGATCGACTTTGTAATCGTATCATCTGATCTGCGGCCGTATGTCTTGGACACTCGGGTGAAGAGAGGAGCAGAGCTGTCAACTGATCACCACCTGGTGGTGAGTTGGATCAGATGGCGGGGGACTCGGCTAGAGAGACCTGGCAAGCCCAAACGTGTAGTGAGGGTGAACTGGGAACGTCTGGCAGAGGATCCTGTCCGGGAGGTCTTCAACTCCCACCTCCGGAAGAACTTCTCACAAATCCCGAGGGAGGCTGGGGACATGGAATCCGAGTGGACCTTGTTCAAAGCCTCTATTGTGGACGCGGCTGCTCGGGGCTGTGGCCGGAAGGTCATCGGTGCCTGTCATGGCGGCAACCCGAGAACCCGGTGGTGGACACCGGGGGTGAGGGAAGCCGTCAAACTGAAGGAGGCCTTTCGGGCCTGGCTGGCCCAGGGGTCTCCTGAAGCAGCTGACGGGTACCGCAGGCCAGAAGGGCTGCAGCGGCGATGGTCGCGGAGGCTAAAACTCGGGCATGGGAGGAGTTCGGGGAGGCCATGGAGAAGGACTTTCGGTTGGCCTCAAGGAAGTTCTGGCAAACGATCCGACGGCCCAGGAAGGGAAAGCAGGGTCTACCCCAGGCTGTTCTCAGCGGGGGGGGGGGGGGACTGCTGACCCGGACTGGGGACATCGTCGGGCGGTGGAAAGAGCACTTTGAGGAACTTCTAAACCCGGCCAACATGTCCCCCGGAGAGGGGGCAGCGCCGGAAGACTTTGGGGTGGTTTCACCCATATCCCTGGCAGAGGTCGCTAAGGTAATCAAAAAGCTCCTTGGTGGCAAGGCGCCAGGGGTGGATGAGATCCGCCCTGAGATGCTGAAAGCGCTGGACATTGTTGGGCTGTCTTGGTTGACACGCCTTTTCAGTGTCGCATGGGGGTCAGGAACAGTGCCCATGGACTGGCAGACCGGGGTGGTGGTTCCCATCTTCAAGAAGGGGGACCGGAGAGTGTGCTCGAACTATCGTGGTATCACACTGCTCAGCCTTCCGGGAAAAGCTTATGCCAGGGTGCTGGAGAGGAGGCTCCGACCCCTTGTCGAACCTCAGATTCAAGACGAACAGTGCGGATTCCGTCCCGGTCGTGGAACAGTGGACCAGCTCTTTACCCTCGCAAGATTACTGGAGGGGTCCTGGGAGTTTGCCCAACCAGTTTACATGTGCTTTGTAGACCTGGAGAAGGCTTTTGACCGGGTCCCTCTGAGGTTTTTGTGGGGGGTTCTGCAGGAGTATGGGGTGCCGGACCCGTTGGCACGGGCCATCCGGTCTCTGTACGCCTGCAGTAGGAGCTGTGTTCGTCTCCTGGGTAGTAAGTCAGACACGTTCCTGGTGGGTGTTGGCCTCCGCCAGGGCTGCCCTTTATCACCGGTCCTGTTCGTGACCTTCATGGACAGGATATCTAGGCGCAGCCAGGGGGCGGAGAGGATCCGGTTCGGGAGTCTCGGGATCGCCTCTCTGCTGTTTGCGGATGATGTGGTCCTGTTTGCCTCCTTGGACCGTGACCTCCAGCATTCACTCGGGCGTTTTGCAGCCGAGTGCGAAGCGGCAGGGATGAGAGTTAGCACCTCCAAATCTGAGGCCATGGTGCTCTGCCGGACACCGGCGGATTGCTCCCTCCAGGTGGGGGCAAACTGCCTACCCCAAGCGAAGGAGTTCAAGTATCTCGGGGTCTTGTTCACGAGTGAGGGTAAGGTGGAGCGGGAGATCGACAGGCGGATCGGTGCGGCTGCAGCAGTAAAACAGGCACAGTACCGGTCCGTCTTGGTGAAGAGGGAGCTGAGCCGGAAGGCAAAGCTCTCCATTTACTGGTCGGTCTACGTTCCAACCCTCACCTATGGTTACGAACTCTGAGTCGTGACCGAAAGAACGAGATCTCGGATACAAGCGGCCAAAATGAGCTTCCTCCGTAGGGTGGCCGGGCTCAGCCTTAGAGATAGGGTAAGGAGCTCGGACATCAGGGGGGAGCTTGGAGTCGAGTCACTGCTCCTTCGTGTCGAAAGGAGTCAGCTGAGGTGGTTCGGGCATCTAGTCAGGATGCCTCCTGGACGCCTCCCATTAGAGGTTTTCCGGGCACGTCCAACTGGTAGGAGGCCCCGGGGAAGACCGAGGACACGCTGGAGGGATTATATCTCACGGCTGGCCTTGGAAAGCCTCGGGATCCCCCAGAATGAGCTGGAAAGTGTTGCTGGTGAGAGGGAAGCCTGGGTCGGCCTGCTGAACCTGCTGCCACTGCGACCCGACCCCGGATAAGCGGGTGATAATGGATGGATGGATGGAGGGTCAAAACCGGGAGATCAGTCCAGTCCGTAAGGCAAACAAGTCAGAAAAAGGGGCAGGCAGAGAATCGAAGGTTGGGGTAGGCAGGCAGGGTCAGAACAGGCAGATCAGGAATTGAGACAAAAGTAATGCTGGAGATCTTGGCACGAAAACACAAGACAAGGGCGGAGGACAAGTGCAAGTGAGGGGATCTAAGTAGTGAGTGACTAACGAGGGAATTGGCTGCAGGTGAGATGGGCGTGAGAACAAGGTGAAGGGAATGAAGGATGATCAGGTGTGAATGACCGGGTCTGAAATGACGAGAGTTAATTAAACTAGAAAACAGAATGAAAACAACTAATAAGACGGGGAATTCGTGACAGAAACTCCTTTCCCTCTAGGGACGGCTCCTGACGTCCTACTGGGCTGGTCCAGATGAGCCCTGTGGAATGCTGTGATCAAAGAGGGGTCCAGGATGCTCCGAGTGGGAACCCATTGTCGCTCCTCCGGCCCATACCCCTCCCAATCCACAAGGTATTGTAGTCCCCTACCCCGTTGCCGAGATTTGAGCAGGCGACGGACCGTGTATATAGGATCCCCATCAATGAGCCGGGGGTCTGAAGCTGGCTTTCTTGGACAGGTTTAACCCTGGAGATGTGGAAGGTGGGATAGACTCTCATGGCTGGTGGTAGACGCAGCCGGACACTTGCAGGATTAATGATCCGTGAAACAGGAAACGGGCCCACGAAACGAGGAGCCAATTTCTTGGACTAAACTCTGAGGGGAAAGTCCCGTGTAGACAGCCAGACCCGTTGTACTTCCTAAGCTGGCGCAGGAAGTACAGCCTCTGCTGGGCCTTCTTGATGATGGTGTTGATGTTGGGTTCCCACTTCAGATTCCGGGAGATTGTGGATCCCAGAAACCTGAAGGATTCCACAGCCAACACAGTAGTGTTGTGTATGATGAGGGGGGGCAGTGCTGGGGGGCTCCTCCTAAAGTCCACTGTCATCTCCACGGTTTTAAGCGTGTTCAGCTCTAGGTTGTTGCGACCGCACCACAGGATACTTTACAGCAGTGGTCGCCAACCCGTCGCTGGCGATCGACCGGTCGATCTTGGAGACGTTCCCTGTCGCTCTCCAAAATATAATTAAAATAAATTCAGAAACGCATTGTTCCTCATTCTTGAAAATGTTCTGTCTTCTGAAATGTTATCTTACGGACTTCAGAAGATCAACGTCAGAAAAGATCTCCCCCTGATACATGAACGCCTGAAAATGGGTTCTCACACAGTAAAAGTGTTCTCAGAGAACTTCACATATACACAAGTTCAAAGCACAGACATAAAACTAAGTCATTAATAAATACATGGCGAAATGCCTGTACCTTCGTGTAAACGTTTACGTTACGCATGCGCGACGGCCAAGATTCTTGGCGACTCGCCAGGTCCTACTTCGGTGAGATCGGCTTTTCTGCCGTTGCCCTTCAAAACAAAAGCTCAACATTGAGCATTCAATTTAGTTTATTTTGTATAGCCCAATATCACAAATTACAAATTTGCCTGAGAGGGCTTACAATGTACACATACGACAGACATCCCTGTCCCAGGACCTCACATCGGATCAGGAAAAAATCACCAAATCAAAATCCAGGAGCTGGCTCACAGACTGCCTCAGACTGGCTGTCTGTGCTGATGAGCCCAACTACACTGACATCACACTGACTGGAGTCACATGACTTCTGATGGCATTGTGATGGGACACAGAGCTGAACTGCACTTACATTAGTTCAATCAGGGAGAGACCAGTTAGATAAAGAAAGGATGCATGTATATTGTTAACAGATGATATGAAATGATGAAGTCTCAGAGTCTTTAGCGCTTGGACTCTACGGGGAGATTTGCAATTGAGGGCTGACTGCCCTGATCAGCAACGAGATAGATCCCCCCGTGGAGTCCAGACCTGGTGGTGATGAGCTGATAGAATGATGAGTTGATGAAGCTGATGGATACGTAAAGACTGGGCGGAGGTGGGGAGGTGCGTAACTGCAGCATGAATGAACTGAAGGTAGAGAGACAGTCATATTTAAATGAGACAGCAGCAAGATGATTGGCTAACCATGTCATCGTTACCATGTGTTTATTGGATAAAGAGTATCAGCTGATCTGCGCAGCTGGTGTCATGATTGACGGCGCAGAACAATGACGACAAGTAAACAATGAGTGAGCATGCGTGAGGGATGATTGGCGGACATGTGAGGAATAAATGCAGGCTGAGGGGTATGGTCTTCCTGTCTGAACTTGCGCTATAGCTCCATTTGCACTGACTGAGAATGTTGTCAGTGTTGTGTTGTAACTTCAGTTGATGAATACAACAGTTAATATTGGTAGTTCAACCAGCCTGCTCATTGCAAATGTGTTTTTTCTTGTTCATAGTGTGTGCGGTTAACTAACAATTTATTTTTTATGTTGCACTGAAATTAAGTCATTTAGTGTGTTTTTGGTCACAACAATTTGAAAGCTTGACCAAAGGGTTTGATTTAATTCAATTACAATTAGGCCAAATAAAAAGCCTCAAGTTGTAAGTCCAGTCTGGACAGTGTTTTTCTCTCAACGCCTCAATAAGTAAATCTTGCCTGTCACCAAGGCAGAGGTCAGGGATCTTGGGCTTAAAAAGGTTGTTGACCACTGCTTTACAGTGACCTCTCAGTAGTACACATTAATACAAGAGGCTCTTTCTTATTCTAAAAGGACCGGATGATTCACGGTTACATGTGTTTGTTTCTAGCCTATCAGGCAGGCAGATGACACACAGCTACGTGTGTGCCTGTTTATTGCCTCTTAGGCCCCTAGGCCCTGATGATACACAGCTACCTGTGTGTCTGTTTATTGCCTATTCATACAGAGCTCTTTATCTTGTGACTTTTTCCTAAGGAAGAGTATTAATCCTGGCCTTCGTCTATGATAAATTCACATTAAATTGCAGGCCTTCTATCACAGCCTTACAGATAGGGTAAGGAGATGAGTTTCCTGAGTACCCGGGCTCAGCAGTTGAAACGATCCGGTGAAAAATCGAGTTTAGTTCTGTCACTTAATTTGTAGAGGCTTTGGTTTAATTTAGGAATGTGCTTTAAAGGCAGAAGTGTTTGCACAGAAACTGCCTAAAACACATTGACGACGCAGTGCTTTACCACGCACTGACGTCCGCACACCGGGGAGAACACGGGACCCCGGGGAACCAGCCTGGCTGGCTAGTGGCCCAAAGAGGTATAACGGCCAGTTTTACTGGTACCGATGCCCGGTCTCCCGTTGGACAGTTACCCCTATACGGCCTCTCTTACTCATGCCGCTCAGGTGTCTCCCATCTCTTGACTTGGAGGAGCGAGAACGAGCATTACAGACTTCCCGAGGGAGATCCGCGAGAAGGTGGGTGGGAGGCGGAGATCAAGATCCCGCTATATGATTTAACCCGTTCTGGACTGATAACTGGGAAAGGGGTCAACACCCTGAGTTCCCGTGCGGCACCATCCCGCCGCTGACCGCTCTGGGCGCGCGTCACCCTGTGTGTGCTTTGGATGACCTCCGCAGAGAGAAACCTGGTTTTAGATTAGTGTCTGGACTATTTAACCCAAAACCCCATAAAGTGTATATATAACTTCCTTATTTATAGAGCTCGGATAGCGGTCGTTATGAACCATCAGACTTAACAATTTGTGACAAATCCTGCAAGGAGATTTAACAGCTATGAATCTCTCTCCCAGCCAGTAGACAAAGGGGTCCAGCCAGAAGCCAGGAGTCTCCCAGTAGTATGTGTCTTCTTATCTAAGCTAATGTGTGTAGGGAATAAGTGTGTCCGTGTAGCCGTGGGGATGTAGCTCAACTCACCTCAGGGGCTGGATGATGACGTAGTGGAGACCTTGCTCTCGGCAGGTGTAAGACCAGCTTTGTGATATCCCACAAAATGCTGAAAAAAAGTTTGGACCTGAAAGCAGAGATTCGGGAGTTTTGTGAGAAGAAAGGCAAAGACATCCCAGAGCTGTCGGATGCAGACTGGATGGCAGATTTAGCATTTGCTGTGGATGTGTCTGCACTGATGAATGACCTGAACACCAAACTGCAAGGCAAGGGCCTTTTTTTCATGAAATGCACAGCCTGGTGAAGGCTTTCATGACAAAGTTGCAGTTTATTTCAAGCCAACTGGAGAGCAGCACTCACTCACATGCAAACCCTGAGAGAAGTCATACCATCTGCTGATCCTCTCTACCTCCTTCTGTTTCATGGATTGGAGTTCCAGTCATACATTGTCATATTCATGTAATGTGTTTGTGTAACTGTGTAATGCTGTTCATTCTGTACACATTATGATCTATTGCATCTGTCCATCCGGGGAGAGGGATCCTCCTCTGTTGCTCTCCTGAAGGTTTCTTCCCTTTTTTCCCTGTGAAAGGTTATTTTTGGGGAGTTTGTCCTTATCCGATGTGAGGTCCTCCAGGATGTCGTATGTGTACAGATTGTAAAGCCCTCTGAGGCAAATTTGTAATTTGTGATATTGGGCTATACAAAATAAACTGAATTGAATTGATCACCTCCGCAAGTACTCATCCAAGTTAGCAGCACTGCATGGTGAGTTTTCAAGGCGATTTGAAGACTTCAAAACAGTTGAGGATGAAATGCACATGGTTGCCTCTCCCTTTACCTGCAGTGTGGATAATGCACCCAGTGATGTTCAGCTGGAACTCCATTGACTTGCAGTCTGATGTGGTACTGGCCGACTACTTCAAGTCAGAATCACTGCTGGATTTGTACTCCTCTCAAGGAGGAGAACTTTCCAAACATGAGGAGACTTGCCCAGAAAATGTTGGTTCTCTTTGGTTCAATCTACATATGTGAACAAACAGATCAGTGATGAAGTTGAACAAATCCAAGTATAGATCCTCTCTCACTGATGATCATCTGTCAGCTGTCCTTGGCATAACCACCTCAGGCATTCAGCCTGACTTTGATACATTTGTTAAAGCCCAACAGAGACTAGATTTCTCTCACTGAGCAAGAAAAAATAACTGAAAACCCTCCAGACAGCAGACACTCCTGCATCGCTCTTTTCCGTTTTTTAATGTAGTGACGGAGTTTCTTCTGATTGTGATAGTGGGCGAGCTGCAGCCAGCATGCAGTTCGGCGGTGTAATTTTATAAATATACAATTATTAGTATTACAAATTGTGTATGTGTAACAAACTGTTGTGTCGTGGTGTCTTACCGTTAAAGAGCGCCCAGCCCGAGTCACGAATGGTAAAAACATATTTTGGTACACATATTTTGTGTACCATTGTTTTTTGAAAATGTGATTGAATAAATTACATTTATTGTAAGGCAATCTCACTTTTGCATTGCTTAATAATCATAACATTTACTCTAACCAGTCACAGCTTGTCAAAACAATGCAATGTACTGCTTTTTTTTTCAGAGCTTTTTTGCCTTTTCTGTTCTGGTGTTAGTTTTTGATAATGCCAACGCAAACCTCAGGTAGATACAGTTAGAGATGAACTGGTGAACATGGTACAAACATAATATAATGTTTTGGGGAGTATTAACGCCTACTTAAAAAAAGGTTGTGTGCTTAAATGCTTTGAGTGTTTCCAGATTCTGATGAATGTTCTCATGTCACTTGTGTCTGCAGTCTACCAGTTTGAATGTCCGTGCCGACCAGAACACGTGTGACCACCACAATAAATAAGGCAGCACGCATTTTCTGAGTGTTATGGAGCTATAGCGCAAGTTCAGACAGTAAGACCATACTCTTCAACCCCGCCATTTATTCCTCATATGTGCCAATCATTTCTCACACATGCGCACTCATCGTTTACTTGCTGTCATTGTTCTGCGCCGTCAATAATGACACCAGCTGCGCAGATCAGCTGATCCCCTCTATCCAATAAGCACATGGAAACAATGACATGGTTAGCCAATCATTTTGCTGCTGTCTCATTTAAATGACTGTCTCGTTACCTTCAGTTCATTCATGTTGCTGTTACGCACCCCTCCACCTGCCCATCTCTGCTCCAGTCAGCACGGAGCCATCAGCTCTGAGACTTCATCATTTCATATCATCTGTTAACAATAAACATGTATCCTTTCTTTATCTAACTGATTGAACTGAATGTCTTGGACCAGGCACTGAGCTGTGTTCGGCAGCAACGGTGGAATTTCTGCCGACACTTTGATGTGATGCTTTCTTTAATGAGAGCGATCAACACCGTTGAAGTCCCCACTCCATGGGATGTCTTCTGCATCTTTTTCAAGCTCGCCAGGTGACTATGCGTTCAAGGGCCCCATCTCCAGCTCGGACCTTGCCTTGTCGGTATCCCATGGGCCAGCCTTCAGTTTATGGAGGGTCTGAGGTCAGATTTGTTTTGAAGCCACAGCTGTTCCCTGCACCTTCAGCAGATGTGTGGACTTCATCATGGTTCCACACAGCCCAGATCATCTTTTAACCAACCGAGTTGGGGTTCATGATCAATTGTAAGGGGAGCAGCCCCCTTCCTTTTAAAAACAAGCGCTTTCGCTATTTCAATTCAATTCAGTTTATTTTGTACAGCCCAATATCACAAATTACAAATTTGCCTCAGAGGGCTTTACAATCTGTACACATACGACATCCCTGTCCCAGGACCTCACATCGGATCAGGAAAAACTCCCCAAAAATAACCTTTCACAGGGAAAAAAGGGAAGAAAACTTCAGGAGAGCAAGAGAGGAGGATCCCTCTCCCCGGATGGACAGATGCAATAGATGTCATGTGTACAGAATGAACAGCATTACAGAGTTACATAAAGACATTACATGAATATGACTATGTATGAATGGAACTCAAATCCATGAAACAGAAGGAGGTAGAGGGGGGGCGGGGCGATCAGCAGGGCCAACGCGGGAGGCCGGCTCACCAGGCATCAGACACCGCCAGGGAGGAAGCAGTTAGTAAAAATATTATACTGTTATAAAAACACAAGGTACATTGTATGTGTCTTATCATAAAGTATTTTAACTATGAAGTTGTAGAGATATAGAATTCGTAAATCTTCGGGGACTGTAGAAGTTGAGAATGTGTCTTTCCTGCTGCATAATATGTAAAAGAATCCTTACTGGGAATCTGCTCCTTTATAAAACTATGAATAATGTAGCATATCTACAGAACATCCACAGTGAGGCTCAGAGCTGATGTAACACATTTACAGTAGTCTAGGTCAAGTCTATCTGCTAAAACTAATGTTTTGCATTACTTCTGAGGACATTGGACAGTGTGTGTTTGTGTGGAAATGGCTCCATCTGAAGTCCATGAATGGAGTGACAGTGTGCAGAGAGCTCGCTGGGTCTCAGCAGTTTTTCCTGCATCGGCTTCACTCTTTTCTTGTCTACAAAAACACTGCTGGAAGACGTGTGCTCTGTCTCCTCGCCTGGTGTCTCTGTTACGTGATGGACCTTTTGAGGATGCTGTTGAGCCTCGTTCTGTGTTCCTTCTGAGTTCATGTCAACTCACTAAAACTATACCATCAAAAACAAAATACATTTGGCATTCCTTTTTAAATAATTATAATAGCGCCACCTTCATTGATGGAGGCTGAATAGCTGCTGAGTCGAAGGAGCAGACGGGCTCACACACAATATGCAGCGCTGTGCTCTATTCAAACGGGCCAACTCCACACCACTAACCCAGCTGGAGCCTCAGAGATCCAATTAGCTTGCAACTGATGAGCTTGACTAAACTTCAGTCAAATGCATTTCTGTGTGAACTGGGGCCTGGAGCAGATCACCGTGTTCCAAGGCCTGATGCATCTCGAGGTCACAGTGGCATCGGTGGCCAGCCAGAGACCCTCTGGTTCAGATCCGTATCAGCAGGGCCAAGGCAGGCCAGCTCACCAGGCAGGAGGCATCAGACACAGCCAGGTCCACTGGACCCTATGAAGTCACAAAGACTCCGGGGATGAAGCAGAGTTAGTAAGGTGCAATGGAGAGATGTAAAGAGAGAAGAGGAGATGGGTGCTAAAAACATCCACCATCAGCCTATAGCAGCATGTCTAGGGGCTGGACCAGGGCAAACCTGATTCAGCCCTAACTATAAGCACTATTAAAGAGGACTTAAGTCTACTCTTAAATGAGGTGACTGTGTCTGCCTCCCGGACTGAAAGTGGAAGCTGGTTCCATAAAAGAGGAGCTTGATAACTGAAGGCTTTATAATAAATCTCCTCTGGCCAAATCCTCCTCAAATTGATCAATAAACCTTGCACCGCTGTCACTATATACTTTAGAGACACTGTATACAGTATAATTTTTATTTTTTACATTTTCATTTCCTTTATTATTTAAATTATTAAATAGATATTTTATTTTATTGTATATTTGTAAAAAATGTTTTGCTGCTGCGGAAAAAAATTTCCCCCTGGGGATGAATAAAGTATAATCTAATCTTTATACTTTGCAGAAAAGCAATGTGATGTTTGCCAACTACACGTTGACAGTTAAGTGTTCTTTTTAAATGTTATACACTGAGATTTAAAATGTATTGTTAAAGATTTTCCTTGAATGTAACATTAAATAAAGTTGTTCAATTGTGGACTGCTTTTTCCGTTTGACTATTGATGCATTCCTTTTGGTTTATATTTTTTCTCCTCAGACATAAATGCTGCTCATCAACATTTTCATACCAATGATAGATTAAATGACGAGAGTAGAGCGAGTCAAATGAAGATAATTATAGCATTTCTTCTTTTTTAACCAGCTTTCAGCTCCTTTTGGTTTTCCTGCCCTGTTGTGGGTCAGTCTCACTGGAATGGTGCCAACAAGCTCTTGAAGGTCGCAGGCGGTCCCACGCCAAGCAGCAGATGAAGCTAGCAGCTTGAGAGACAGATGTTTAACGCAGGAGTTGCTGGAGATGAGACAATATTGGCAGTGCATGTGTCAGGTGGACACAAAACACAACTCTAAATGTTGCTGTGTCCACTGGATGTGTAAATAAGCAACTCATTACTCTCTAGATCTTTTGAAAAGTGAAAAGTGTTGCACTGCCCAATTAACCAACAATCAATTAATGCAGGTTTAAAATCTAAATCATGTAAATTTGCCTAATGTGATGAAATCCTGTCAAATGTTTTACATTGTAAACGGCCTGATAATCCAGAGACGGACACTCAGACATGAACCACGGTGCTACAACGCGATTCTCTGCTGGAATCATACCACCAATTAAGTTTATTGAGAAATATGAAGCAAAGTACAAACTAGAGTCAACAACACATGCACAGCAGGTCCCCTCTTACTTCATGTAATATTTAATTGATTTAATAGTCCACTTAATGAGTGCAAATTCCCTTCACATTAGCAAGTGATCAAATTCCTTATGACCCACTGTGAACCTCTGGCCCCTTGAGGTCTGATGCTTCCTTTGCTAGGTTGGTATTCCAGCCTTGTGCATGTAAAGAATGATGCCACACAACCTCCGTCCAGGCTCATGAAGCGAGCATTTTGGACTTAGAACTGAATTATTAGGACATAGAGTTTTAAATGTAATTTCCATGTTTAGTTATTTTTACTCTCCTCTCCATCTTCGTTTCATTTTACAGAATAGCAAATAAAACCAGACTGACAACAGGTTTAAAAAAAAAAAAAAAAAAAATGTTTATCATGTCAGTACCCATGACATTTCACAATACAAAGGCATGAAAAAAGTAACATTAAAATAGGTATGGCATCTTCCAAAAGCTAATTTTATCATTCATAAATGCTTCTTGCGATATTGAGTCACTGCAGTTTCTTACAACAGAATCACAGGGATTGTATCCTACATAGCGAGAAATTATTTTTGTAAAAATCACTGAGAAAAAAAACAAAACAATCAGCAGACATTCTGTGGTTGTGAGAAGTTATTAGTACTATTTTTTCCACAACATCGAAGGCCAAGAGTTCTCTGGTGAGGAGACGGTCCTGCAGTGACCTTTAAAACTTTCCGAGGCCTTCCAGACGGTGAGATGGGCGACACGATTTCCAGGATTCCACTGCTCCTCGGGTCCTGTTCAGAGACGGGACACGTTACGGTCTGCGTTGGTAGCACAGTGTGTGATAACCTTAAGTCAGAAGTAATAATCAAAGGCTGAAAACACTGTTGTTGCTAATGCTTTAAGTCAGTTGTCCACTAACCACGACATACTGGCCATTAAAAAAAAAAAAAAGGAAAAGTTCAGACATTTTGGAAAATACCTGAAACAAAATCACCCTCCAAGCACCTGTTTCATGGATTGTGGAGGATCCATTCATACATTGTCATATTCATTGAATGTGTTTATGTAACTCTGTAATGCTGTTCATTCTGTACACATGACATCTATTGCTTCTGTCCATTCGGGGTGAGGGATCCTCCTCTGTTGCTCTCCTGAAGGTTTCTTCCCTTTTTTCCCTGTGAAATGTTATTTTTGGGGAGTTTTTCCCTGATCCGATGTGGAGGTCCTGGGACAGGGATGTCGTATGTGTACAGATTGCAAAGCCCTCTGGGGCAAATTTGTGATATTGGGCTACACAAAATAAACTGAATATTGTTTTATCCAAATATATATTATTGATACTATTATTAGAAATGGTAGCAATATGGGAATATGTAGAATAATAAAACACTAATACTTAGCATTATTATTACAAGTGTCTAATAACCCAAACCTAACAATAATCTCTTAAGTTTGCATTTGTGACAGTTGTGACCCCGACTGGCGGTCGGCTAACGACCCCGGCAGACGCAAGCTTCCAGAAAACATTGGAGCAAAGTTTCCATTATCCAACTTTTTTTAATAATTGTCGATATTTTAACTCAAAATAGTTGATTTCTTGCTTCAAAATGCATAAAAGAGTATAAAAAGCCTTAAAAAAAAATGGTAGGTAGCCTGCGGAGACAAATGTGAGCTAGTGGCAAATTCCTTCATTATTTCATGTGTTGATTGTAAAACATAATTGTTATTTTGAAATGTATGATTTTATTGGATTTCGTGCAGAATCCAACCCGTTGGCACTGATGACAAGCATTGAGAATACTTTATAGAAATAGACTGTCTTGTTTATTTATGTTGGTCATAAAAGGCAGGTGTATTAAATCGAGGCTGTTTCATAACCAGTTAAATGTTAAAATATTTGTGACTATCATCTTGTCCACAAACATGCAGCGCCACATATTTTATAAGCTCACTGTGTGTTTAATGTATAACATCTTGATTGATAAAGTAACACGCGCAGGTAAATGCAGTGGAGGAGCTGTACCTGTGTGCCGAGGTGACGACATTCCCGCTTCTTCTAACTGGGGTTGGGTCTCTCTGCAGACTTCTGAATCTGTATGAGGATCATATGCAGACAGCATACAGACATAAGTTAATGTGTGCTCTCTGGATGACAGGCAGCATTGTGACAAAGTAAGGAAATGCCAGAATACGCTAAGAAGATACCCACGGTCAGCCATTTATTGCATTTCCAACCTCATGGAATGAAGGCATCATCAGCAAATCAAATGCAGACACTCTTCATAAAACATACAAAAAGCAGATGCAGGTCCATCCGACTACCAGCGGGGGGCACACGTGTTCTTCAGCCAACATCAGCCATTTAAACCAAGAAACAACAAGGCAACACAAAGAGACTAACAAACAATAGACCAAAACATGAAGACAACCATGAAACGGAGACCAGAAAACAACAAGCTGCATTGAGTGGCAAGAAACTAAAGTAAAAAACAAGAGATGTGTAAATGTGAGCAGATGGAAATCTGTATGGAGATCTTCAACTGAGTCGCAGATGGTTTAACTCAAGAAAATAAAAAATAACTGGATTTGGAGAAATAAAAATAAAAAGCTCAACAACAGGCAGAAATGTTACTGTACCTGCGATTGTTCTTTTAGGAAATCTGGTAGCTGAAATTCACCTTTAAAGACCTGGAAAAACAAAGGACCAGGTTTAGAGGTTTAGAGCTCCGAAAAGTCATTGAGATTCAATGACTTCATCATCTGGATTACCATGGCGAAGATTTACTGGATCATTCCTTAAAAAATACTTTTATAGCACTCATGGGGCTTCATGAACTTCTTTAATGATTAAACTAACTATTAGAGATATCATGAATCACCTCATACCCTCAACTTGTACCAAGCTATTCTCAAATACAGGAACCTTAGAAACAGCTGTAAAACCGGATATGTATTTAGACTATCTTGATTGATTTAATCAATTTCTACATCTAAGCCATCCACCCGTCTCCTCGATCCCATCCCCACGAGGGTGTCTCTACTAGATATTATCAATGTGTCTTTACAAACGGGCATGTACCACAGTCCTTCAAAGTAGCTGTAGTTAAACCTTAAGAAGTCCACTCCTGATCCAGAGGCGTTGGCTAACTACAGACTGATCTCTAACCTTTCTGCCTCACTCAGATTCTTGAGAAAGTAGTCGCCAATCAGTTGTGACTTTCTACATAATTTATTTGAGGACTTTCAGTCAGGATTCAGAGTGAATCAGAGTGCAGAATCCGCACTGGTGAAAATGACTAATGACGAAAAAGGACTCTCTGTACTTGTCTTAGTGCTGCATTCAACACCATTGACACATCCTATTTAAGAAACTGGAAAATATAATCAATATTATCAGGAAACACTCCATAAACTTTCAGATGATACTCAATTATATCTATCGATCAAGCCAGAAAAAAACCCACCAAGTCCTGCCTTAAGGACATACAAACCTGGATGACCTGCAACCTCCTGATATATATTCAGACAAAACTGAAGTTATTACTTGGACCTGAAAACTTCTGAAATAAATGCTCTTATGATTACTCAATTATTGCCCCCTTGTCATTCAGTACCACCTGAAAGAATCTTAGTCATCTTTGATTGAAATATGTTAACTCTCGCATTAAACTAACTTTAAGGACTGTTTGTTTTTTACCGACCTAATATTGTACAAATCAGGACCATCCAATACGATGGCGAAAAATGTTTCCGTGCAATTTTACCTTGAGACTAAATATCTGCAATTCCCTGTTACCAGGCTGCTCTATTAAGTTGCGTAAGACTCTCCAGTTAATCCAGAATGATGTTACATGTATACTGAAATAAAACTAAGAACAGAGACCATGTTACTCCGGAATTTGCATATCTGCATTGGCTTCCTGTAAAAATCAAGTATAAAAAAATCCTTCCTCTGGCCTACAAATGGACAGGCACCATTTAGGGCTTGACATTGAGATCAAATTTCCATATTACCCCACTAGAGCACTGCCCTCCCAGAGTGCAGTTGTGTTTTCTACAGTCTTCCAAAGTCAAATGGGAGTCAGAGCCTTCAGCTACCAAACTCCTCACCTGTGGAACCAGCTTCCAGTTTCAGTTCAGGGGGCATCTGCCAAAAGTCATAGTCATATACAAGGGCCAGGTGGTAATAGTATTATGCCTTCAGTAGACATGACATCCCTTGCACTTATGACAATCCTGAGTGGGATCCCTCCTCTGTGGCTCTCCATGATGTTTCTTTCTTTGTGTTTTGGGAGAGTGAGCTTTTCCTTTTCTGATGCGAGGGTGTCGTATGCTGTACACATTGTGAAGCCTTTCCTTTGTGATATTAGGCTGTATACATTTTACTGAAAAGGAGGCTCCTGGACGCATGCCAGGAAAATCAAGCTCTGCTCCTGGTGTCATGTATTTTCCCCCTGAGGGGGCTGGATGGGACCAGAGGAAGAAGTGCAAATAGACACATAGTAGGGAAAGAGGTGGATGCGATGCACTCTTGTCGGCCTCAGCCACACAGTAACCACAAATGACTACTCCCGGATCCGTCAGGATTAATAAAAAAACGTACGGAATATCTACACAGGAAGTCACCGATTTCATGTTGAATGAAAACACTGTAGCAGCACAGGGTCGTCCTGTCAGCCCATCACATATTATGTTATGAAGTTGTTTACTACGACTGGTTCTCCTTTTATTACAGTACGAGGGTGCAATGTGGTTAAATCATTCGTTATCTTTTGTCTTCATACAATCTGCATTGTGTTCCTCCACTGTAAACCTATCCCTTCATTTTGCAATATCTTTGGCAATAGTGGACTCATGTGACCATTTGCTAAACCACTTCCCCAACAGAGACTGTGTAATCATCCATTAGTAACTGATGAGGCAAGGCAAGGCCTGTCAAGCTTTGGATTTCTGCTTTTCTTTCAATCTATATAAACAGATTCATGTTGTGTTCACCTTTTGGGTTTCTCACTAGGATTGGGCAACAATTCCCCTACTGATGATATTAGTTTAAGAAAACAATATACGGGGACCAATAGTCAAACAAAGTTAAAGAGAGAGAAGCACATAGATTGATGGGCTGGAGACTCATATGTTGCAATACCCATAAGTGACCACAATGTATGTAAGCACTAGTTTAACCATGCACTAGGTCAGACTGAGCAAAGAATATGTGGTATGATTAGGAAACAGAGAGGAGGCTGAGCGGTCTGCTTGGCATGCTCCAGATCAATCTTCAGAGAGAGGACAGACAGAAGGGAAGAGCCAGACTTTATGCCTGCATGATGGGATCACTGCAGTTACATGAAGCTAGTCTGCTCTCGTCCAGAAGCCTCAGACCTTAAGGTATATTACCTCTAAGGCATCGGTTAACATGCTCATTAACAAGGAGAAATATTCATTTGCTGGAAGATTTACAGCCTCTTCTATTGGGTCAGATAATACAAGATGAAGTACTGCTCAGCGTAATCAAAAGGGACCTCAGGCTGCGTCACGAGGGCTTTGTCCCGAATCAGCTGTCTGACGGAAATGATACAGTGCTGCCTTCCTGTCATTATGGGTTTAATGACAACAAACGGACCTCTTTAACAAGTGCCTAAAGTCCAGGGTTTTGATTGAAGTTAAGATAATTAAAAAAACTCTTCAACGTGAAAAAACATGAGCAATACTGGAAGGGAGGCTATGACAACCAGATGCGTAACCAGGGTAGCATTACAATCACAGCACAACTCAACATCTTTTCTGCAGACTTGAAATTAAGCCGTCATCACATTACGAAATCTGTTAAATCAGAGTTGCTGATGTGCTTTCCTACGCTGTGACAAAAGTGTTTGGATGAAGCATTTAGTGGCTGGCTTGTTTGCTAGCTAGCTTGCTAATAGCACAATGATTTGAGGTGACAGTAACGGAACATGAATGGCACCGGTCGAATTTACTATGAAGGTGCCCCTCTCACCGTTGACCTTCAGCTCTGCTGTGAGCAACATTCCCTTGACGTTGTGTGTGTGGATGGGGCATCATACTATCTGGTACATCTGGTGTCTCAATGAACGCTTCCATGAGCGCCCACTCTCTCACTGGGCCGTCACAGAATCTTGGTAGTTCAAAAGAATTATGTTCTGTCTTTTTCTAACATTAGGCATCATTAACTTGTTTTGTTCATTTAGTATATCTTAAAATGTATAATCAATAACTTAATGAACATACTTAATTTACAATTAGATGAATTGCCATATATAACAATAGGCATTTAAAAAAGGTTTGTTTTTTTGACCCCTTTTTATACACCTTAAACAATATGAACATACAAATCCTTTTCTACTTACTCATTAGCTCACTTGCTGCCTTATTTGTTTACACCATAACCAAATATACTTAATAAATCAACATTTAAATGCCACTGACTACGTTTAGAAGATGACTTAACTGAAACAGTCCATTCACATATGACTTTTTACAGATTTGCCCTCCTAGGTTATCCAAGACAAGGTCCTAATGAAATGTCCTTCTTTTGAAGGGATTACAGGTAAACAATGGTTAAGCTGGAGAATTACTCTAGTACAAACAAAGTAATAAATAACCGCAGTTAACATGAAAACACCAAGGGGTCTCCTTTATGAAAGAGTGCGTAGGACCCACACTAAATGTGTGAGTACGTACAAGAAGAGGAAACGCACGTATGGCAAAAAATATTCAGATCTTTTAAACCTTGCGTACGCCTGCCAGTGAGCCATTTCCTTTCATAAATCCTTAATCAACCTGGAAATGTGTGCAGCTGATTCAGCCTCACATCCCACCCGCTACACACCAAATGATCAATGCAAAGCACCTCATGAATGCCGATGCATAGAGATGAGCTGTTGATCAGCCAATCTTTACGGGGAATCACGCCGACTACCGAGGGGAAGATCAAGAAAAGCATTTTGGTTTTGCAACAGAAATCAAAGTGCTTGTGGATGAGGTGGTCTCTGAACACTTGTTCCATACTTCATTGACAGTCCCATAGTATCTAGTGTGCAGCATATCACATCAGTGTGCCCCCTCAGTATTTATACCTTTACAGCAATCACACTGATTGCTTCCAAAATGACTGACAATTAGGGTATCCACCACTGTGGATATTATTTTTTAAAGAATTAAGTTTGATAGTTGAACAGTATATACTTATTTATGCATTGATACTTTCTTATGGCACTATGATTAGGGCTATAAGTGTGTGAGAGCTGTCACTGGCTTCATTTCCACACTTTGCTATTCTACACGGTCCTCATGTGCAGGTGGTGAGGTGACCGGAGAAGGTGTGTGACAGTCGCCATGGTGACTACAGTGAGCTCTGATACCTCAGGTAGCCGTTTTCAGTTTGTCTGTGTACAGTATGCTGTGTCTAACCCTATAGAATAAACCAGAAATTAATCAATATCATATCATCAGCTGCTCCAACGCTGACAATGAGTGTCTGTAGTTTTGCCCTCTCCTCTGGCTGACAACAGCAGACAGCACTGATAAAATATCTGGTGCTATTCAATTTAAGTTGGTTTATATCTTTTACAAGTAAAAAGTGCATATGGAATATGGCTCACAATAAGCACAAATAACACTGCTGGTATGGTATATTTATGCTAAAGTAGCACTATTAGTGCAACGTGAACGCTGAAGGGATAGCAAAGGAATAATATGGACTGTCAATTTAGCTCTCTAGCAGCGATTAGCATTAGAATACTGATACATTTCACCAAGAGCTTTTCAACCCGTTTGATACTTTTCTTTTCTACTCATGGTGTTTTGTCTATTTTAATGTTTTACTTTAGAAATGCTGCATATGTTGTCCTGTCTGACCCGCATTATGAGCTCACCATCACAAGTTCCTTTAAAACTAAATGGCCCTGATCTAAAAGAACAATAATAATAATAATAATAATAATGCATTTAATTTATATAGCGCTTTTCAGAATACTCAAAGACACTTCACATAATTAAAACATCCTAAAAGCTAAAAATAAATAAATAAGAATAGCTAAAATACAGGTAAAACAAATAAATAGGGACTTTGAGTCACTCGGACCCTGATAAGAAAACAGAAAACAATCACACATTAAAAGCAGTTCTGAACAGGTGGGTTTTGATTTGCGATTTGAATGAGCAAAGATCAGTGCAGTCTCGGATGAGAGTTCCAGAGGGAGGGGGCAGATATGGAGAAGGCTCTGTCACCCCACGTCCGGTGCTTGGTCCTATGTGGGATGGACAGGAGATTGGCATCAGAGGAGCGGAGCTGACGGGATGGAGTGTGGTGGTGGAGCAGGTCGGTGAGATAGGAGGGGGCCTGATTATGGAGGGCTTTGTGAGTGAGGAGAAGGATTTTGTATTGGATCCGTTGTGGGACGGGGAGCCAGTGAAGGCTCTGGAGAACAGGGGTGATGTGATCACGGGAACGGGAGTGGATGAGCAGGGGAGCAGCAGAGTTCTGGATGTATTGGAGTGTGTTTAGGATTTTGGAAGATGTGCCATAAAGAATACTATTGCAATAGTCAATTCTGGAGGTGATGAAGGCGTGGATTAAAGTTTCAGCAGCAGATGAGGAAAGTGATGGGCGGAGACGGGCAATGTTTTTTAGGTGGGAGAAGGAGGTTCTGGTGATTTGTTTGATGTGATGTTCAAATGAGAGGTTGCTGTCAAACATGACTCCGAGGTTGCGGATGTGAAGGGAGGGAGACAGAGTGGAGTTGTCAATGGTGAGGCAGAAGTTGTGACTGGTTTTGGTGAGAGATTTGGGGCCTATGATGATCATATCCGATTTATCACAGTTGAGTTTGAGAAAGTTGGCTTGCATCCATGATTTAATGTCAGTGAGGCAGTTGGTCAGAGTGGAGTGAGTAGTAGTGATAATGGCTTTTGTGGAGATGTAGAGCTGGACATCATCAGCGTAGCAGTGGAAGAGGAGACCGTGTTGACGTATGATGTTTCCAAGAGGGAGCAGGTAGAGGATGAACAGAAGAGGACCAAGCACCGAACCCTGGGGGACGCCCTGAGACAGAGGAGCAGTGGAGGAGGTGCAGTTGCTGATGCTGATGAATTGTTGTCTGTTTGTTAGATATGATTTGAGCCAGGAGAGAGCAGTTCCGGTGATGTTGAGGGACGATTCGAGGCGGGAGAGAAGGATGTTGTGGTTGATGGTGTCGAAGGCTGCAGTGAGATCCAGGAGAAGGAGAATGTTGAGGTGGCCAGAGTCTGAGGAGAGGAGGAGGTCATTGGTGACTTTGAGAAGGGCTGTTTCGGTGCTGTGAGCGGAAACCAGATTGAAATGGCTCGAACAGATCGTTGGAACTGAGGTGGGTTTTGAGTTGTGCAGCGACGACGCGTTCCAGTATTTTTGACAGGAAGGGAAGATTTGAGATGGGCCGGAAATTGCTCATGGTCGAGTCCAGGTTTCTTGAGGATGGGGGTGACAGCAGCCAGTTTAAGTGTGTCGGGGACTGAGCGGGAGTTGAGGGAGGAGCTGATTATTGCTATGATGAGTGGAGCAATGGCTGGGAGACATTCCTTGGTGAGAGTAGATGGTATGGGATCCAGAATACAGGTGGAGCTTCTCATTCCTGTTGTGAATGAAGAGAGCTCCAAAGGGGACACAGGGGAGAACTGAGAAAGGGGCTGAGGGGTGAATATGGGGAGAGGGGGTGAAGAAATGGAAAGTGCGGGTGAGGTCTTCAGGTTGCTGTAAATTATATCAATTTTTGTATTGAAAAATGAAAGGAAAGAGTTGCACTTGTCGACTGTAAAGGATTTGGAGGTGTTGTCCCTGGGTTTGAGAAGCTTGTTTATTGTTGAGAAGAGAGCCTTTGGGTTGGAGGAGCCAGCGTGTATGAGGTGTGAGTAGTAGGTGGTCCGGGCTGAGATGAGAGCGTCATTATATTGTTGAAGGTAGTCAGAGTGGGCTTGGAGATGGACTGTTAAACCAGTTTTCCTGCAGAGTCTTTCAAGCTGGCGCTTACGGGATTTCATGTGGTGGAGATCAGGAGTATACCAAGGAGCTGAGTGAGTGAATGAGACAGTTTGGGTTTTAATAGGAGCCTGCTGATCAAGACAGGAGGAGAGTGTGTTATTGTAGTAATTTACGAGATCGGAGGGATTATCAGACAGTGGGAAAGGGGAGGCCGACATGGTACTGGCAAGAGAGGCTGAAAGAGTTGTGGGGGAAATAGTTTTGAGATTTCTGAAGGATATGTTGCGCTTGGTTCTTGGGATGGGGATAGGGATGCCGATGTCCATGGTGATAGCCAGGTGGTCGGAGATATTGAGGTTGAGGCTGGAGAGCTGAAGTATTGTGAGACCAGTGGAGCAGAACAAATCCGGGATGTGACCTCGGCTGTGAGTGGGGAAGTTGATGTGTTGTGTGAAGTTGATGCATTGTAGCAGTTCTAGGAATTCTATGGCAGGTTTACATTCCGTGTCATCAATATGGATGTTAAAATGACCAAGGAGGAGAACGGCAGGTGAAATTGCACAGAGCTGGGTCAGAAAATCAGAGAGGAAGGAGGGGTTTGGCTTGGGGGGGCGGTAAATAACAACAATTACCAGAGGAGTCGGACCAGAGCGTTTGAGGGCAATATGTTCAAAAGAATGAACGGCAGGAATGGGAATGGTGGTTGTTTTAATGTCCTCCCGGTGGACAGCAGCAACACCACCTCCCCGCCCCTCTGGACGAGGTTTATATGTGTATGTGAATCCTGTGGGGGTGGTCTGGTTGAGTGAGAAATAGTCCAGGGGTTTATGCCATGTTTCAGTGAGGCAGAGAAAATCAAGATTACTGTCCATTATGAATTCATTCAGAAGGAGGCTTTTGTTATTGAGTGAGCGGGTGTTGAGCAAGGCCAGTTTCAGGTGACGTTGCGTTGTGATAGGCTGTGAGGACTGAGGAAGGGGACGGAGATTGGACCAAGTCACGTGTGGTTTGTTGTGATGACGTAACGAGGAAGTACGATTGCGACAGGACCACAGGGATGGGATGGAGTTTTGGGACGTGAAGTTGTAGATGAACATGCGGCCAGAGCCTCTGTGTGAAGGATGGCCTCAGCGAAGTATTCCATGTTGTTTCAGAATGTCCATGCAGTCCGAGCGCAGGTGGTTATCAAAGCGCCGACGCGGAGTACAGCGGCGGCATGGTCCGGTGGCGGAGTAGTAGCGTTAAGCTAGCGCCAGCCTGTGACCGAGAGCCCGTCGTCCGCGAGATGAGAAGCAATGTGCAGCCCAGGAGAATCAGCGAGATGATCCACAGCATACCAGCGGGAAGACGCCAGCAGTCCGGTGAGGAGAGAGTGGTAGCCTGGAGGGGCTACCAGCCTGTTAGCCTGACGATCCTGCCCAGAGAATGGAGGTCCACCTGGTGCAGTGGTGGCTAGCGGAGACCAAACCAGGTCTGCTCACCGCACCGGAACGGAAAGATCAGGTGGGCTTGTGATGGCTAGCGACGTGGCAGCCAGGGGTGAGAAGACCAGCCGTTCCAGTTGCAGGACAAAAACAACAATTGGACTAAACCCGGAAGTCTTCGGGCTAGCGGGCTAATTACTCTTCTGAGGTTAGTCGAGTGTTTAAATATATTCAAGGTGCTAGTCTTGTGTTTGTGACCACAGAGCTAGCAACCTAAACAAACAGGCAAAAAGAAGTGAAAAACACAAGAGCAAAAATAAAAACACGAGCGAAAAATCGAGGCTGCCATCAAGCGGCCATCTTGGATTCCGATGAACAAGACAACTCTGCATTCCGGAGTAGAAACCCTTAAAAAGAAGAAAAAAAAATATATACCACAGCATGATTCAGCAGAGCCCACTCAGGGGGAGACGAGCACAATCAGGTCAGCCAAGGTGCATGCTGGTACAAGCAGCAGTGGCTGGAGCTCCCTGTGAATAAGCCCCAGTCCCAGGAGATTCAGTGTGGCAACAGCCCAGTATCTTTGAAAAGCTGCCAGTGTCGATCCACGATCAGCTGGGGAGAATGTTCCAGCTGCACAGCAATCTGCTTCTACACTATCTAGGTGGAATGATTCCAGGGATATTGTTACCTCAAACAAAAGAAAATGTGCTTGCATGGACTGCTGTGGCCTAGAAAGTAGTATCGGTTTTGGTTCAGATTGATTATCCTTTTAACTTAATCTTTGATCATATGGCTCTTGAGTTAAATTTCAAATCTTGAAGTGGTAATTGCAGGTGTTTTGGATCTTCATTGCCAGAGATTCAAAAGATGTCTTGTATATCTTTGTAGTCTCGGCACAATGAATGGTAAAATGGAGGTAACCTTTAGAACACCTTCTCGTAAAACATAATGGAAGTAGCAGTGTGAAGAATGAAAGAAGGGTCCTCGAGAGAGAAGATTAAATCCTGCTCTACTTCAAAACCTGGCCAAAAATGGTCAGATCTCCTCTTGAAAGTCTTGAACAAGACATGTTGATCTGAGTTTAAGGAGTAAGACCAGGCGGCAACCTCCGGTTCTGAAAACTGAAGCCAATGTGGAAGTGTCTTAAACTTCTTTCTACTGGCCTTATGAGTGAGTGCACATTAATACATCTTTTAGCCACTTTCTTTCCATACATGTTGAATATACGTTTCTGTTGAGCTCTAAAAGCCGAAAGCTCCATGATGGCCAAGAATTGATGATGGTCCTGTATCAATATGATAGGATAAGCCTGTGCGTCATTAACTGTCCTCGCATCGATGTGAAGAAAAGACCCAAAGCACGACACACTAGACGAGGAACTCTACAGGCATTTATTTTCTCATCTCTCCACTGATTCATTATCGTTATTGTGGAGAAACTGAGAACTTATTGATTTCAATATTCTCTCACCAGGAATCAAACAACTGTAACGCCACTTAAAAGCTATTGATTGTGGCTTCATGATCCAGCCTCATTTACACCAAGATGGAACAACCTCTACTGACCGGCAGTCAGAGATGAAGCTATGGGAGAGTCCAGGTGTTGTGGCATCAAAGCCGTGGGTACATGCAATAGTTTTTTTTTCCTTCATTTTCTTAGCTCCATTTCAGTCAGTTCTTAAACTGATGCCGGTAGCTATATCTATTGTACCTGACCTAGCAATGAATCCATGGAAGATTTCTGGGTTCAATCCTTACGTTTTAGGGAGATATGCCTTAACTTAACTTCTTTGACTGACAGGGCCTATACTGCTGAGTGATTACCTTTAACCCTGGCCATCACTCAGACACAAAAAGCTAAGTATCATTGAGATAAGCCTGCTCTCAACAGGCCAAGCTTGCCTAATTGTCCAGATCTCTCCAACAAAACAAACATGCTGTTCTGATGACTGCTTCCAAACTAGTTCTGTTCTGAGCAGCTGAAACCAGGCTGCATATTCTGAGGTAAAATCAGGGCCAAATAACAGCAGAGACAGATGGTAAATATTTGGATGGGGTTGGGAGAACATTGTAGACAGCAGAGAGAGCATTTCCACATGTGGCTTCTTCATACAGTGGTTTAGTTCTGGCTGGTTGCCAGATGTCCAATGGGATGCGGAGCAGACATTATTTTGTTGTTTTCTTTTGGGAGGGTTGCCGGAGGGAGTTTACTACCAAAGTAATACATTGTGGTCTTGAATTTATTAAGATCTGCAGTATTTTAAAAATGACCACTTTTCCTACATGAGTCATTTAGAAAAGTAGAGTTAAAACCGTGATTTAGTATTTTTGTGAGGTTACCCTGATCTGAGTAGGATAAACAATAAGAGTGGTTGAATCTGGAGAGTGTTATGGAAACATCGGCATCTCCTTTTGACAAGAGTTTTCACAGTTTTCACAATTGTGCTGATTAACAGTACAAGGCTCTGCTTTATGTGGCCAGTGTGATAGTTCCTGCTGAAATGGCAGACAGCAGGAGATAGTGGTGACACTTTGCTGAAACATCACTCCTGCCTGATAAATGACAGGCTAAGAGCGCATAAATCCATGATGTCTTCTCGTTTCACATGAGGAACGAACAGCGGCTTCCTGGCTGAAGGATTGCCTCCTTGCAGCCCTGCAATGGTCTTTTGCTGTCTTTATACTTCCTTGTTCATGATTACGTGCATAATATACAAAATAACTTTGTGGGATATCTATGAATTATGGGGCATTATATTTGTAGGTATAGCTACGAATGTTGAATGCGACCAGTCTGAATGTCGAGGCAACTATTGGATGGGTCAAAATTATAATCATCCAGTACTTTGATTCATGACCAAATGCCTGCAAAATGCATTACATTCCCATCAGCCTCAGCTGTGTATGGTGGGAATTAGAAAAAGTTAGCATTGAAATATGCAAAACTGTGATGGTAAACATAGTTGACATGAAATCTGATAATCATCAGCATGGAGCATTGTGCCAGCTGGCTTACTCTGTAAGCCGAGTACAGCCTTACAGAGCCACTAGCATAGCTATGTACTTAAGTCTTGTTTAACTCTCAAACTTCAATATCAGCCTCACAGATCCAGGATCAGTTCTGCTGTACTACATGTTCACATGCAACAACATATCAAAGGAACTCTACATTTGCTGCTTTTACACCAGGAGTCATCGCATTTCCCCCAGTTATCAGTGGTACCTTGCATGTTATTATCTGGGTTTTCATGGAAATATAAGTGTGGAAGTATGAATCCAGACATCTGGGAAGAGTTCCAGGATGTGTGCTTGGAAGCCACAAAATCAGCCAGAAATGTTTGGACATTTGTACAGTGGTCAAGGTCAAACTTGGAAAACATGCCAACAGTAAATTCTTCAGTCTGCATCACCACTAAACTCGAGACACTTTTCACCATTTGTCAATCTTATTTTCACATCAGCAATGACTATAATACTGTGCCGTTTCATGCGACCATCAAACATATGCCATCAAGTCATGACAGGAGGGAATTTAACACTAATGGAAACCACAGACGCTGTTTTGCTCGATCCTCAGCTCGTGTCTCCAGCGACCTTGTGGAACATCAAGTCATCTTCTTCCTTGTTGCCTTGATCATTTATACAAGTTTACCAATGTCTCAAAAGGAGTACGATCTTGACTTAATGTTAGCAGCTCTTTTATTGTCCAATTCACATTGCGAAATTTGGGAGCTAAGTGCGAGAGGGGCCTTGAGAACTTGGCCTCCACAGGCCTTAAGAGATCAAAATAAAACAGAGAAGTGCATCAGACTCCAGAGCATGTCACCTGATAACTCAGCTTGAGGAAAAGGATTCAATATAACATTTTCTGCTCCAAAAATAGCAAAGGGTTTGTCATCGGACACGGACCTCATTGCCGAAGCAAAGAAGACAGTGCACATGGAATGGAATGCAAAGTTTATGAAATGTAACGAGTGGATTGGCCATTACTCATAAAAGTGGTGCTTGAATCTCAGAGTCTTCCTCCTGACAAGTTGTCTTCAAGCAAGAAAGAATGAAGACCCTATGATTTTTGCAAAGTGGAAAATGTGGACGGAAATCGCGGAATTTTATGATATAAATGGAATGAGCTGTAAAACGCTACATAGTGTGAAATTTGCCAAAATGTGTATGGAATCGATACAAATCAGGGTGTTTCACTGTCTGTCTCACACACACACACACACAGCCCCGACTTTCCAACAAAAAATTGAGATCATACGCAATGGTGTTTGCTTGGCGCTGACGCACCCACGAGCAGACAAAATGTCTGTCCTGTCGTGAGAGCTCAGCCAAAGAGATCATGGAATCATGTGCGGCGGGGAAACTTAGGGGAGGGGTCGCCTGTAAGTCATCCAAAAAGATGAGAAATTGTACATAAGCAGCTCAATATAGAGGACTTCATTTTGCTAAACTGTATTGATTCAATTTCCTAAAAGATACTACAATTAAGGGAACCCTTCATCATCACAGTACAACACCAAGACAATTAAACCTCTTAGATATCGATCTGGCCAGTTAGGAAGCGTAAGCAATTGATAATCAACTTCACCTGATCTGGTGCAAATGAAGACATTTGCTGTGTCTCCAAGCACAGTCTCAATAGCGTGGAGGAGATATCAGGGCCATTACACAAGGAGAGCTGGACAGGGTCGCAGGAGGGCGAGAATCCAGCAGCTGGACCGGCATCTGCTCCTTTGTGCAATGAGGAACAGTGGGAGTATTACCAGAGCCCTACAAAATAACCTCCAGTGGGCTACTCATGTGCATGAGGGCCCACTGTCCTCCAGTTGGACCTGTGCTCACAGCCCGGCACCGGGCAGCTTGATTGGCATTTGCTGGAGGACATCAGAATTGCACCATTGCCCAGCAGGAGCGGTTTGGTGGTGGGTCAGAGATGGTCTGGGGAGGGATATCCTTGGAAGGTCGCACAAACCTCCACGAACTAGCCAACCCTGACAGCCTTTAGGTACCGGGATGAAATCCTCAGACCCGTTGTTAGATCTTCTCCAGGGTTCCTCCGGGTGAAAGACAATGGCTGGCTTCATGTGGCAAAAGCGCGTAGGCAGTTCCTGAATGACGCACGCATTGATGCCATTTACTGGCCTTCACGTTCCCTAGACCTTAATCAGATTGAGAACCTCTGGGACGTGATGTAGCGGTGGATCCGACACCAGGACACCGCCCGCCGTCTCAGGAGCATGCCCAGACGTTGTTGGGTGTACATGCATTCACGCTAGTTGGATCAGCTGTGATTTAGACCCTTCACATTGATTTTTAATCCAGCCCTCAATGGATTAATGATTTTGGTTTCCATTGACCAGTCTTGAGTCATTTTGTTCTCGACAAATTACACAATGAATATATCAATGTAGCAATAAAGATTTTTAAATTGAATATTTTGTTCATCAAGTTTAATTGACTTGGTGCTATACTGTGATAGTTAAGTGTTTGAGCAGTGTATGAAGCTACAGCCAGCAGAGGCTCTGTTAACATAGCTAGTCAGTGGTTAGCAGGTCCGTCTTTCAATCAGTAGGTTGGCGGTTCAATTCTTACCCTAGTCGATGTGTCCTTGAGCAAGACACTAAATTGCTCCCTGTAGCTGTGTATGAATGTAACATTTTATTTTAAAATAAAAGAGTCATATAATCTTCTCATCCAAATCTCAGTATGAAAGCAAATGTGCACATTTCCTTAAGATTATTATGGTTAATAACAAATAACTTGAAGACTGACTGAGAATAAAATCATCAATATAGTTTAGTTATTCACTCTGGTTAGTACTCACCCTTCTGGTGTTGTCCAGGACTTTAGGGTCAGGCCGGCCATAGTTGGGAGGGTTGGCATGTGGGTCGTAGCCCAGTCTGGACAGCATGGGGGCAATGACAGCCATGTCCCTCACAACATCAGCTGGGATCTTACCCACCCACTTGGACAATGCCTCCACATTGACGGGCTTGATGACCTGGTCTGTGGACCTCTCAACCCTGGCAAGACGGAGAAAATGTTTTTTTTCAGTTCTCATTGAATGAGTTATAATTGTAAGTGTGGTTACATATTTTCTAAATGGTGTATTTGTTACTCTAAGGGTTAAATCTTTATAAAATACATCATGTCGCTCGCTAACCATATACACGTACCTGTAGTCTAGATTTGGTACTGTAAAGCTATGAGCCACGTCTCAAACAAACCTATATGCAACTCATGAAGACTGATTTTTACCATTAACCGGTTTATATTTATGATCCTTAATGTCAACCCATTTACAATATTTGAACGATCGGTTAAAGTTCGGCATTGCCCTCAAGTAGTTAAGGTCAGGATATCCCATTGGACCAATGCAATATAACTTTGGAGAAATACACATACATTGATGTTTTTCGCTGATGTTGTAACTGTAGCTGGTTGAAAAGTGGGCAAGTAGAAGTCTGACACCAAATATCAACCTGATTGCAATGACAAATCAAGGCCGAACAATATTCAAAGCTTTGAATGCTGATTCGGGGAGAGAAAAAAAGATCTTGTAGGTTGTGTCCGAGTAAAAACAACGCCATTACATCTATAGGCTGCCGTTGCTGCAACACATCAAATAAACAACATTCCCAGAAGGGTTCATGCATTCTTACGTATGATTAACTGAGAAATAGCGATACAGCCACCTAGCATATCCCCTCCCTCTGTGATGAGGCCCAGGCTCTCAAACCCCAACCTGCATAGCTGGTTGAGGCAGAGAAGATTGGTGAGGCATTGACCTTGAGTAGTTTGGGTCAGGGTAGCCCATTGGTCAAGGCAGAAGATCTGTGCTAGCACCTTGCCAGGTCCTTGGTAATGATGTAGTCAACATGGTGAGGACTCTTAACTCCCCTAAGGCGCCATGTGAAAATCAGTATTCATCCACCAGTTGGGGCAATTTTACTGCAGCCTGAAATCAGCTGTTCGCATCATATTTCATGTGCATGAGGGAGTATACTTCCCAAATAGAGCATACCTTTAATGATTAGTATTTTATCATGATCATATCATTGCCATTTTGTGCAAACTACTGTTGCAGATTTTTGCTAGCAAGACTCAACACGGTTATGCAACCCTGCATTTGTTTGGACAGGAGTTATGAGGACTAATCTCACTTTCAAATAGATTTCCTCACCAGGCAACAAAGGATCACATTGCGTTTGCTGCACAGCAAAAGTGCCGGTGTTAAACGTTATTTTAACAACTAATTCGTCAAAACTAACACCCGGGAGTCGATTCCCGAGTGTGGATTTTGGTTGTTTGGAAAATTCTCTCTGTGGAAATTGTTAATTGATCATATTTAAAGTTGTAGGTTGATATTGGCGCGCGCATATATATATATATATATATATATATATATATATATATATATATATATATATATATATATAAGTAAGTGTGAAATAACTTTAAAACGATCATGGATTCGCTAAAGTAACGTTAGCTAACCTAAAAATTATTATTATTATAAATAAATGTGCACAAAAAAGCAGCCCCTTTTTTCCCCCCGACCAGCGGTATTTGCAGGCAGTGAAGTACATTAGCAGAGGGAGGGGAAGGAGGACAGATGATTGGCATTATTGTTGACAGTATTGTGATATCAAGAATATTGTTTGACATTTTACATTTGTTTCTAATGCGCTATTACAGACTTTATATTCTGACGTTGCTGTTAACATTACTATTGCAGCTCTTGAACAACATTTAGGTGCATTTAAAATATAAATACATCCAAATCCTGTTCTGAATGTATAATTTATTTAATTAATTTCATTTATACAAATGATTTCATAATGGAAAAGAACACGTAAGAGTATCGATAACCCGATAAAGTAATAAATAAAAGTAGAAGTATTAATAAAATCCCAACGATACCATCTCTATTGAAGAGCATTTCATTTTTGTTGAAATTAAAGCCACTTCATTTCCTTCTCGTCGGTTGCTCTCCACACATACATACACGCACACCCATCCCCGTTTCCCGTCTGACTCTCTACGTCAATATGGCAGTTCACTTTCCTCTAATCCATTTACTTTGCAATTGAATCTTTACACTGTGCGGGTATAGTCTCCTGCATGATTAATACAGTGAGCTGGTTTTGTTATCTCAGGGGAATACCGGAGAGGGTTTCTGAGAGACGGGCCGAGAACCAAAAATCCACTCTGCCAAAAATAAATGGGTAAGGAATCACTTTAGGTAACTCCATCAAGACCCGAGGCTGCTAAGTGTTGAGGTAGAGGAGAAAAGGATGGAGACAAAGACAGAGTACAACAAATGCAGCTTTTAGCTTCACGATTACATTAGATGCAGGCAATGTTATTGAAAAAACAACATGGAGGATCTTCTCTATCTAACAGACACACAAACACCGCTTCATGAAGGTAAACAAACTCGTATTTGTAAGACACGTTTCCAGTCTCCCAACCAATCAAAGGGAAAGACACAACATGTCATTCACACCCTGATGGCAGGGGTTTGCAGCAAGGTGCCACCTGTCCATCAGGACGAAACATGCACACTTATTAATGCAGTGGCTGCCAACCCGTCGATCTCGATCGACCGGTCGATCTCGGAGACTTTCCCTGTTGCACTCCAAAATAAATTCAGTGTCTTCTGAAAGATCAACTTCAGAAAAGATCGCCGCCTGATTCATGAACGCCTGAAAATGTGTTCTTACACAGCCAAAGTGTTCTCAGCTGCGCTCCCCCAATGAGGGGAACGCAGTATGCCGTGGTACTACAGGTGGGGCGCAGGGGGACATGCAGAAAGACCTTTATTGAGAAAATCACATATTACACAAGTTCAAAGCACAGAGACATAAAACTAAGTCATTAATAAATTCATGGCTAAATGCCTGTACCTTTGTGTAAATGTTTACATTACGGCGTTAACAGGTTACGCCTGTGCATGGGCGACGGCCAAGATACTTGGGGTCCTACGCTTTTCTGCTGTTGCCCTTCAAAACAAAAGCTCAACATTGAGCATGAATTGAGAGTGGCCGTATCGAGCCTCAAACCCTGTTTTAAAAAGAGTTGTAGTGGAAAACAGGTTCTAATGCTGAAAAAACATGATGGCCCACATATATCTGTACTAATTTTGTTTTGCACAGGTTGCACCATATTTGTCACGTGACTCGTCCCTTTCTCTCTTGTGTGTGTGTGTGTGTGTGTGTGTGTGTGTGTGTCTCGTGGGCGTGGCTTCAGGCAACTGCCACACCTGCACGTCATCTGCGGCACCTGTCTTCAATCACATCATCAAGTCCTCCCTGTTAAAACACCCTGGCTTCCCTTTCTCCAGCTTATTGCACCATTTACAGTGGTACCTCGACTCTCGGCTTCACTAAGAAACGTACCTTGCTTGTTACTTGTGATTTCCTGCTAACCCCTGTTCCCAGGAATCCCATACCTGCACTTCCGCCGCCGCTCACGCCACCTCACCACTCCATCTACGCTCTCCCGGTTCTATACAATAAACTATTGCCTCCCCGTGTCTGCGCTTGGGTCCGGCACAACCGAACCCTCACAATAGTTGTTTTTAGATTCAGTGTAAAACTCTTTATTTCCAAATATTTACACACACACACACACACACACACACACAGTTTCCTGTCATCACACACAGTTTTCTTTTTTTAATGTGATGCGACAAAAATCCTTTCCACCCATCACATGACCACTTCCCTTCAGCCTGATGCTCTTAATGGCCACTGGCGTGTCAATTATTCATTGCTAGGCCTCTTTTACCCAAGGTGGTGTTCTGTATCACCAACAGCTGATAAGAGTGAATCGGATAGAGACATCAAGATCACTATTAGGATGGAGAGTTGGAACACAACGGTTCCCTGTTCTGGGATAAGTAATGGAGCAAGTGGCCCAGCAGGGCAGGGCCTCCACTAAATCAAGGTTAAGTAATTGATGTTAATGCAGGACAAGGTCTTGCAAAGGGGCCTGCAGCTGTACAATGCTGGAGAGTGAAGCACCTGTACTTTGACAGCTCATGTGTGTTTCTGCTCAATGTTCAAACATAATCTACATACTTCTGTTTTCTGAAAAGTCAATAATTAAGTAGTAATATTGTCTGACAGACACATAACCCTGTTTATATATGGTTAGGGTTACTCTCAGAAGTTCAGAGAAGTGGCCGTACACAGCTGCATCGGATACCACTTTATGGCACCATGACGTCTTTTAGTTGGGCAGTCAAGCCTATTAAGCTGCCCAATTGCAACAATTAAATTAACAAGTTGAATTAGGATTTTATCACCAGCTGCTGTGTATGCACAAAACAGGAGGTCCCACTTCAAAAAAAGGTCCAAGAGACTTCGCAGCCCCTGCTCTCGTAAGTCTCCACCGCATGAGTCTGCCAGTGTCGTAAAAGCCTGATGTAACATCAGCGAGTGTCTGGTCGAGAGAGAGAGCCTGTTTGTGATGAGTACGCAGTAACGCCATAGCCAGTGAATAAATGCTACACCTTCTCGAGACCTGCGTTCAGACCATGCTAAGTTACTGTATCCAGACCGCTGAAGGGATTTAGCCCTGAAATATAATTTCACTGGTTAATTATTAACCCTCGCTTTTACTGCAAACTACCTTCCATTTGATCAGGAAAACTCAATGTAGAATGTTAAAATGTCAGCAAAGCATAATTAGCAACGTTATTAATCAAATTTGGGAGTCAGAAAGTTAGAAATCTCTGATGGAAATTAATGTTTTCAAAGTCATTGTTAGGGTATTGTATCGGTCTATGTAAAGTCCAATCAGAAGATTAACACAGCTGGACAGTGCTGGTGTGTGCTCGAGTGGCTACATGTGTCCAGCATTGTGGCTGGCAACCACAATGTGAATTGGTTTGGGCCTGGAAGTCAATGGTGTATCAGAGAGCATCTTGGACTCCGTCCCCGACTGTGGTCGTCAACCGCGTAGTTCGATGTAGACATGCAAGACGAAGCAGTGTCTCCACGCCCATCTGCAGCTAAACACAGAGCGCTCTGGTTAAGGTCCCAGTTTATTAATATTTCATCAAATTCAATTTGTGGAGGGGTGACGTGTGCACTAAATGACCACACATCTGCATCCCAAAGAGCACGCTCGCTCTGTGTTTTTCAGTCTGGCCTTGTTTGTTTTTCTCCGTCAAGTGGTGTAGCGTTCTATGGTTGTGCATGGAAAAAGGTTAAAGAGTCCTTGCCATTGAGTTGTAGCGGTCAAGTGTTCCAGCGTGGCTGAAGAGCACTCTGTAGCCTCCCTGGGCTCTCGGCTTGAACCACAATACACCTGACACTGACTCTTTCAGCTTGGCTCACAGGATTTATCTTGGTTACAAAATAAGTATAGATACTTATTAAATATAGATGTTCATTTTTCTTCATGGTCGGTTAACATTTTTATATCAATGTAATATAATTTTTTTTACAACAACAAAATTGATTGTTGCCATTAAGCTTATTGTGCCGATTGGAGTTATTTTGGGCCTGATAAAGCCTGATTGTTCTGATGCTTATAGTGCGTTTACCTAAAAGGGTCGTTGAATATGTATCCCACATGTTGAAATAAGAGCTGTCACCTGGTTTTTCATAAGCAACCTGATCTAAATACTGGATTGTGGTTCAAAACTATGAAGTTTGATTCCATTCCATTAGCCAAACCGTTTTAGGGTTGTGGGGCACTGGAGCCGATCCCAGCTGACAAATTAAATTATCAATATGAAAATTTATTGAAAAGAACTGGAGGATGTAATTCTTGAAATTGACTTTGAGCTAGAGAAAAGACTCCTCACTCTATTGGAGTTGTGAGAAACACAAAACCCTGGTGTTACAGAGTGGAGCTTCTTGCCCCTCAACAGATCTTTAGCTGAGGAAAGATACCGGCTAACAGAGTCACTTCAGATTCAAACATGAATTAGTGACAACTGATACGACCTGTTGCCAGTGACGTTTGTCATTTCAAGTGGCAGAACCACTGGTCAGTGAGGGCTGAAGAGGAGAAACTGGATGTTGTGTTCACGGATCTCTGCTGAGGATAGGAGGGTTAGCTTGGCAGTTTTGCTGACCTGGGCATTTTGCCAACCTAGCCGTGAGAATGCACAGGTAAACACAGATATATTCACGTTCCAGGGACAGAAGTCGTGGTGCAATGGATCATAAAACTCTGAAGACAAAAGAGCTCAACATTTGTCACAACTGCAAGTCCAAAATAAGCCGTGGAGTATTGGAACCTGGAAAACATTTGGAACAAATACCTGAATCAGATACTCATCATATTATAATCCTTTCCCAGTACTCAGTGACTGGCTTGTGTTATGAGCTCGTTAGCTCCTATGAACACAGGTTGCGTTGACTTGAAGTTGCCATGCCAATGCTGTGCCCCTTCAAAAGCATTTGTATTAATTTTTTTGGGAAAAACTAATATACCTTGAAATCTGTCGTTACCATCTTTGCGTCAAAATTATACAGCAATATGAATTTTAGGCTATACCCATCCCTGATTCACACACTCTAAAATGTAACTTGCATATTCAGCAAAATGCCCACAATGTATAGGCTGGTATAAAAGTAGAACGGTGCAACACAAGCAAAGAACTGCAACATAACAATGATCTAATTTAAGATGGGCTGGAAAGAGTCAATATGCCACTCTATGGGCCGGGTGCCCTATTGTTTAAACCATTAGCACAATGGACAAATCAATTCTAATCGTTTAAATGTTTCTCTGATTAAGCAAAGGATGACTGGTGATAAGAGTGAACTATGTTCACAGAAGTCGTGTAGATTCATTAGAGACTAAACAAAAAGGGAATATCTGTTGCCAGCATCATTAACTGACAAGTAGTCATGAAACAGTCTGAACGTGGTTGTAGCTGCAGGATTCTCAGCGCTTTACTCCAAAGGGGACACGCATTGTATTGTGCAGGAGGTGGAAAGTTTTGTCGCGAATGCCATAAGAATTATAGCACACGAAAGCATGACATATAAAAGTATCGAGTAAACCCATTGTAGTTCAAATCAGATTTTGTATCTAGGTATTACATGTAGGTATTATATTTATTAATTATGAACATACCATGGACGCGGAAAGTGGTGGTGCTCAGATATACATTTACCACATGTTTTTTAATGTATTATTATTATTTTTACAGGTTTATGTTATACATGTATTGTTTTAGCATCTGCCGTCTTTGTATTATTTATACGTTTCAGTGAAGTAAAAAGTACACCATTTCTCTCTGAAATGTAGTAGAGTAGAGAGTAGCATCAACATTGTCTTACAGTAGTACTTGAGTAAATGTTACAGTCCACCACTTATAAATGGTTATACAAGTACATGCTTTTGCAACCAGTTGAGAAAGTTGCTAGCAATAGAAAAATTAGTCTGGAACCTCCAAAAGGATATGCGTGTTCTGGTGCTACGTGGCAGGATGAGGGTGGTAGCAGATGGTGGGGGTGGGGGCAAGGAATGAGGTTGCAACTCTTTAGCATTTCCTCAAAGACTTCCAGAGGCCAACTTCTGAAGTCCCTAAAACCAAAACACTGACACCAGGCAGGGCCATTAGGAAAACCTGCTTACAATACTGCAGCGCAGACATAATCTCATGTGTTCACTAATGACTAGGTTCGCTGTGCTGAGCTGTAGGATGTTTCATTTCCAAATGAGATGTAATGATGGAAAGTCTGGAGGCTTTGTGAAAACATGGGAAGGATAGATTTCAAGGCCAGAGGTACATGCGTATTTAAAGGCCCGCAGGAACTCATATTAAATAAAAAAGGGATATACGACTTGACACACTGCCGCCTGTCACTTTTCTCCCGTTAAAAGCAGATCCATACGTCTCCCCCCACAAGGCCAACTAGTTAAAAGCTAAGTAGACATGGGCATATCCAAGCTCATTTTGACTGCACTGGGAATGTGATATATGGGAGACCAAGCTCACCACTTGGAGCTTGTGAGGCTGGGACAAATCACAACTACAGCAACGATTTATCTAACCACCATTACGTCAGCAATGAGCAATTCAATAAATCTGCAGCTGTAGAGGAAACAGAGCAAAAACAAATGAAGCCTGTGCTGCTCATTATCGGCATCAACAGCGACAGCATGACTAATGGGTGCTGATTCAGTGTGTCCTCACTGGTAATAACGAAGTCCCTAAATGACCCTGAAGCAGAGTTTGAACATAGTGCTACAAACAAGGGGTCGTTGACCCCCATTTTACAAGGAAGCGCACTCAACCCTAAAATAAAACAAACAAGGAACAACAAGACGACAATGGAGCTATTCAGTTTAAGTTTGAGGGAAGTGGTTGAATCAAAAAATATATTCTTGAAAAAACAAAAACAATGCAGTGGCTTATGTTCCAATTAAAGAAGTGGTGTCTGGATGTTTGTATCATGGGAAAGTCTCTCCCCAAGCTACAAACCAGTAAGATCATAAAAGTCACAATGGCCATGTTTTACTGTGTGTGACTACGATTACAAAAATTACAGTGTAAAAAAAGAAATGTAAAAGTTCAACCTGACTGGACCAAGCAAGTTTAAATGTGCCATCTAATTAAACAGGGCCATTGATGAGTAACTTTCTGCTACAACCTATTTTTCCTGTGAGACTCAAACTATCACAAAAACACAAGACCTGGTGAAGGTCCATTGGCATCCTTGCTGCAACTACTACCCATCAGAATTTGCAAACCACACAGAGCTTAGGCGAGGGAAAGGGAAAAAGGAAATTTTGCAGGAGCCGTCAGCACTACTTACTTGGAGAGGGACACTCCTCCAGCTTTCCCAATGAGCTCCTCATGGTGGAGGACAGCATCATTCCAAGGAACGTCAAGGAACTTTAGCAGTGTCTTCATCCATTTCTCAGGATGAAGGACCAACTGTTCGTAGTGCACAGGCAGGCATTTGTCCGCTGCCTCCAGACACTGAGTGTACATGGTCTCTATGGCCCGGTTCCACTTGGTCAAGCAGTCCCGGTAGCTGCCTAGGTCAAAGCCGGCGATTGTTACCTTCCTTGAGATCATTGAGTGGACTGAAGCCCGGCCGTCACGAATCATGAGTATAAACTTGGCACGGGGAAAGATCTTGGCCAGGTAGGAGAGCGACTTCAAAGCAAAAGGGTCCTTGTTGCAGAGAAAGTTGGCGGGCTCCCCATGTTTGACAATTATTTCCAGCAGGAAGGCCTGCATGGCAGCGTCCAGCACCTCATCCGTCACACCGGCCTCGTCCAGGCGCATCTTCTCCCTGCCCGAGCGGCTCCACATCTGCTTCATGGCCAGGATACGAGGGATTACGCGGGTTTCTTCGCCACAGCGCACTTCGGGGTGGGCGTCCAGCATGGCTCGCATTAGCGTGGTCCCACTGCGGGGCACCCCACCGATGAAGATGAGTGGCATGTCTTTGTTGTAAACAAAAGGTGTGCTAAGATTCTGGCCGGTCCGTAAGGTGGTGCGCATGCTGCCTCCCAGGGCCGATAGAGGCAGCATCCCGCCCAACTGGCTGTGCTCTTCGATGCGATGGTGGCACTCCATGGCATGGCGGCCCAGGTAGAAGACCGTGACCGAGCTGATAACCAGACACGCCACCAGCAAGTTCTGTTTCAGCTTGCCAATCATTTTGCAGGCCACAGGCGGGAGAGGACAATATCACCACAGGGGCAATTTAGGGGCAGGGATGGGGAAAAGGAACCAAAGGCGCAATCAAGGTTCCCACCCTTTATGGTTGTTTGCTGGGAACCGGGCATGGATCAAGCTCCCTGGTGTACAGCAGCCGTTGAGTCCCCAGCTCCATGAGGCCTGGATTGTTGCACAAAACAAAATTAAGTTAGTTCTGATTAGACACCAGGGCAACATTCCTCAAGCAAAGTTAAAGACAAAATATAATTTTATAAGCAATATTTTAAAATGAAGACCGATGTCTGGAATCAAATGCATCTCCAAACGATTCTACAGAAGGTAAATTGGTCAAGGAGAGTGATCGCCTCGTTCTCTTTTGATCTTAAGCCAACAGTACTGTTACATTTGACTTTGCACAGTTTTGAAACAAACTTGACACAAAAGTGCTTCAAACACAATTGTGACAATGAAGTTGCTGCCAGGAAGACTAATGTACTCTCTTTCCCAGGCGTTTTATGAAGAGTTAGTAGACAGAACTCAATGTCCACTAAAGGATAATCGACCTTGACTGCTTATGAGAAAGCAAGGACACAGAACCAAGGATAGCTCTATTTTTATCTTGTTAGATATCACTCGGGCTTTGATTCTCAGGAAGAGTTATCTTGACACACAAAGTCATCCTGTAGATAGGGCAATATGTACTTGCACACAACAAAACATGCATACATAGAAACATTCATTCGACACACTGTGCTTTGACAACTTTCCCTTTGCGTTGGGTAAGTGCAAGCGAACACTACAGCTTGTTTGTTAAAGGGTTTTCTTTGTGCAGGCCTTGAAGTCAGTCCCCCCTCCTGAACAAACGGCCTAGCACATTTTTCCTTTATAAATACCAGTTTATGTATGCAAAATGGCATATGCATTGTTTTTACAGTTGGCCACACACACACACCTAACAGTCCAGTTACCTTCTGTCGTCTACTGTCTATTTACGCATGCTCCACATCATCATGAGGATGATGGTTTACAAGCTCTGTCAGCATTGTTCTGCAGCAGGGACTGTGGCTTCACTGTGTGACGGGCTGCTGTTCATCACAGCAGAGCAAAGAACCCAGTGCAGCAGACTCCCCCCGGTGTTTGGATGCATGACCATCTGGACGGACCACAACAGAGTGACGAAGACACCGTCCTCTTTGTACTAACTCATTATACTCAATAATCAAGATCAGTGCATGTGGAGGTGTGGTGATCTCAGCATGCCCTCAAACTGTTACTTTTTCCCCACACTGGCTGCCTTCTCCATGTCCTTGTGGAAAAGCCACCCGATCGCAGTACACAGACGTTCTACTTGCGCGCCGAGAGAGCCACAATGCGAGCAGCGGAAAGGAAATGGCGTAAATCCAAACACGCCAGTGACCTGCTTGCCTATCAATCTCTTCTCTCCTCCTTCTCTGCGTCCATCACTGCAGCCAAAAGTTTGTTCTATCAATCCAGAATAGAATCCTCTTCATCCAACCCTAAAAAGCTCTTCTCAATTTTTTCCAACCTCCTTGACCCCCCTGTTCCCCCCCCTCCCTCCACCCTTCTACCAAGCCACTTTGTTGACTACTTTACAAAAAAGATAGACGACATACGCTCTTCATTTACTAATCCATCTTCCTCAACTACACCTCCAGTAACTTCACCTTCTTCCCCCTTGTTTTCCTCTTTTATCCCCCTGTCTCCTAATCAAGTTCTTACCTTGGTAACCTCTGCCCGCCCAACCACCTGCCCCCTTGACCCCATCCCTTCTCACCTTCTCCAGTCCATTGCTCCTGACCTTCTTCCCTTTCTCACCCATCTCATTAACACCTCCCTCTCAACCGGCTGTTTCCCTAACTCTCTGAAGGAGGCAAGAGTCAACCCTCTCCTGAAGAAACCCACTCTCGACCCATCTGAAGTCAACAACTACAGACCTGTCTCTCTCCTTCCCTTCCTCTCCAAAACTCTAGAGCGAGCTATCTTTAACCAAGTCTCCTCCTTTCTTCACTGTAACAACCTTCTAGACCCCCACCAGTCTGGATTCAAGACAGGCCACTCAACAGAGACTGCCCTCCTTGCTGTCTCTGAGCAGCTTCACACTGCTAGAGCAGCCTCTCTCTCCTCTGTCCTCATCCTTCTAGACCTTTCCGCTGCCTTTGACACAGTGAACCACCAGATCCTCTTGTCCTCCCTCCAGGACCTGGGTATCTCAGGCACCGCGCTCTCACTCTTCTCATCCTATCTCACCGACCGCTCTTACCGGGTAACCTGGAGAGGATCTGTGTCTGAGCCTTGTCCTCTGACTACCGGGGTCCCTCAAGGTTCAGTCCTTGGTCCTCTTCTCTTCTCTCTGTACACCAACTCTCTTGGCTCTGTCATTCGCTCGCATGGCTTCACCTACCACAGCTATGCTGACGACACCCAACTGATCCTCTCGTTTCCCCAATCTGAAGCACGGGTAGCAGCACGAATCTCTGCCTGTCTGACCGACATCTCTCAGTGGATGTCCGCACACCACCTGAATCCAGGAAAAGGCTCTCCCACCCACGACCTATCTATTAACTTCAACGACTCAGTGCTGGTTCCGACTCCGACTGCCAGGAACCTCGGAGTGACGCTCGACAGTCAACTCTCCCTGACTGCCAACATTGCCGCAATAACACGCTCCTGTAGGTACATGCTGTACAACATCAGGAGAATCCGACCCCTTCTCACTCAGAAGGCGGCACAGGTTCTGGTCCAGGCCCTGGTCATCTCACGGCTGGACTATTGCAACTCCCTCTTGGCAGGTCTTCCTGCTAATGCCATTCGACCTCTACAGCTCATCCAGAATGCAGCTGCTCGACTGGTCTTCAACCGACCGAAATTTACCCACACTACTCCGCTCCCTTCACTGGTTACCGGTGGCCGCCCGCATCCGCTTCAAAACACTGGTACTTGCGTACCGTGCTGCGAACAGATCGGGTCCGGTCTACATCCAGGACATGGTCAAACCGTACACCCCAGCCCGTTCACTTCGCTCGGCTTCTGCCAATCTGCTTGTAGCTCCTTCACTTCGAGCTAAATCACGACTGTTTGCTGTGCTGGCTCCTCATTGGTGGAACAAGCTCCCCATTGACATCAGGACAGCAGAAAGTCTCTACATCTTCCGTCGCAAACTAAAAACACATCTTTTTCGACTATACCTTGAATAGGTAGCACTTAAATGCCGTAGTAGCACTTAAATGTCCCTTACCGATAGCACTTTAGTAGCACTTAAATGGCACTTATGGATAGTACTTTGTAGTTTGACTTTATTGAAGAAATTGTACTTGCTTGATTCTTGTTGTTCTGAGTTTGGACTCACGGTTTAATGCACTTATTGTAAGTCGCTTTGGATAAAAGCGTCAGCTAAATGACATGTAATGTAATGTAATGTAATGTACTTGTTGAGACAACCTCAGTACCTGTTGCTAACAGCGTATGGATAAGGGTGCCACAGAATTGTGACTTTTGGTTCTACATGACCGGAAAAATATTTAGCATCAGCGGTCTAACAAATAAATAAAATAGACGGACGACGACGGAACAAATAGTTTCCTTTTGACAGAATCTGCCACTCATCCATATTTCAGCAAGCAATACATTTGTGTCTAGCAAAAGCCTATCAAGGTAGACTCACTTCCAGTCATCACTGCCGACCTGATGTTCTTGATCACAGAATGAGGGAAAGAATATTGTAAACGTCTGTGGACACCCAGAACTCAAAAATAAAGACCGGACAAAAAAAACATTGTCTAAACAAGAACACCTCCACCTATCTATGCCAGGATTACGTTATTTTGAGAGTTGATGGAGCAGCTACAATGTCAGCATGTGAGCAGTGAACAATCTGACCTAAAAAAAAAAAGAAGCTTTTATTTATCTTTTTGATTCGTTTATTACGATGAAATCCCAGCAAAATCAGTTTGAATCTAATTTGGGTTGTTGACTAGACCCACCCACCTGACATACAGTCCATATATTCTGCACTGTTTGGGAATCTGTTTTGCCAGATTGGACAGACCACGGGAGGCCAATGCATCCCTCTGCCATCTGTTTACCCCCGTTTCAACTTCTTCTCAGAGGGTTACTCGTACCTAATGAGCCATGGGGCTGTCGTTGCTATTAAGCAAACGCCTTCAACTGTTAACACGTAGTTATACAAGTGAGGAGAATTTCACAACTAAACAGTACTGCTAATTCCTTGCATTAGCCTCCTTGTGAGAGGGAGCTTGTGCAAGACTAAGCTGCAGAGAAATGCTTTAAATGGTACCTCTGCACTGTGACTTAAACATGTACAAAGGATCTTACAGTGCAACATCTAATAAGGAGTACCCCCTGCCCTCCCCCCTTGCCTTTCAGCCCACATACCCAGTCTCACATATCTGTGACTTTTCCTTGGTGATTCAGTGTTAAAGGGAGGGAGGTCATGAATATGCCAGGCTGCCAACACGTTTAGTCTATTAGTGGGAGGACAAGTGGGGCCTGCCGACTCCCCAAGGCTGCAGCAACTGCCCTGGAGGGAAAGTCCACAAGCTGATTCACTTTTGCACTTGGATGCAATAAATCTGGGAGGCAGAGTGCAATTCAGGTCAAGATTCACAGTCTAACCAACTTCTGGGCAGCAACAGCCACTACACAGAATGTTAGACAAGTAACCCAAAAAAATTATGGAGAGGATAATAAATAAAATACAATCTACAGTATTGAACAGAACAGGCATAGAAAGGAAGCACAAGCAGGAGAGTACTTGTACATGAGAAATAAAGCGAAGAAAAGTGAGAAAGAACCCTTTTCTTTCTCACTTTTCTGGTGGAATGTGAGAACTACAACAACAGATGAGTCATTGGCATTACCACAGGCCAGTCAAGTCGATCATTTCTGACTTTCAATCTTCATAAACAGATAACTGCTGTAAAGTAACTGAAAGGAAGTGTAGAAAACAAGGGTGATTTCACAATATAGACAATAAGATATTTTGCATAAAACCTCTGTATCTCACCCTTCTGGATGACTCAGACCAGTGTCATGTAGCATCTTCCACTGGAGCTGAATTGTGTTTGTGTTCAATTAATTGAGGCTCTTCTCTTCTGTTATTGATATTGTAACTTGCAGGATAATTTTTTTTCCCCCATTGATCTGTTATGGGAAGCAGTGTAGGCTGAGGCTGCTCTCCATGGAGCAACGGTGAAACCAAACCACATCAACACTTAATAACTCTTCACCTTGCCAAGCTCTGGTGTGAGAGCTCTGTGAGATACCCGTAAAGAGAAAATAACAGCGGGATTCCTCTTGCTACTATTTCTGCTGTGAAATAAATGGCTTGATAAGAATGCAAGCCAGGTCAAAAGGTTTCTCTGATTAGCCGTTCTAGTCAGTGAATGACCACTCCGTCTAGCATGAATTACAACGTTCCACAGAGACAGGGGTCATCACAGGGGTCCTGCTTGTGCACCCCTGGTCTCGGACTGCCATCCTCATACTGACAAATAGGCCATCCTTTATCACTCATCCAATCACATCTTTGAAGTAGTACATTCCTGAAAGTCCACCCCACTACAGGATCAATCAGCTGGACTGTGGCCATTACCCCATCTACAACCTGTGCCACTAAGGCTCCGTCATGAATCATATGCTACGAACAAACCCAATCAACCTCCAGCTGGATCGTAAGACAGGGATAATACATGTTTCTGGTTCTGAAAGCCACAGCGGAAGTGCCATAGCACCTTTTTTCTGAGCACCACCACCTTCCCCCTCCAATTGTTCTCAATGAGTCCGCTCATGCAGCCACCGAGCGCTCCGGCGTTTCTTTGCGGCCGCTCTGAGCTCTTAAGGCTGTCAGATCGAGTGGTGAGAATCTGATTCACACAAAGTATGTAGCTGAGATCCTCCGTTTGGTGCTCATGGTTGAAAAACGATGGAAAGAATATAGACAGTAATCTAAATAAATTACACAAGGCAAAGGGTGGTGCTAGTCTATCATATAATGATGGTTAGTGTTGATATGTTGTCATAGAAACAGCGAATGCCATGTGACCAGCCGCTTTTCTGCAAGAAAAAGGCATTATATGGAGTCAGGCCCTTAAAATTACTTTTTTTAAAAAGGCAGCAGGGGGCGAACTCCTGTGGTGCAAAAAGTCTGGTTGTATAATAGTCTATGAGAAGATGTCTCTACTTCTCTCTTGATTTATTCCCTCAGTAAACATGAGTCTATGGTCTCAATCTCTAGTTTCAAGTCATCTTCAATACAACATGATGTTTATTTAGTAAATCATGGGTTATTTAGAGTCAAACAGACCATAAAGCAGTATGATTCAGGGCGGGGCTACAAGGTGACTCACGGCTAGTCTGGGGGTTGTCTGTTTTCTGCATACAGCGTTAACCCTTTCAGTGCGTTTTCAGTTTATTAAAGTTAACCGTAATGGTTTGTAGTCGCTTAAAAATATTTTACTCAACATTCCGTTGTCCTAAGCGCCATCCTCTCGTGTCACTTCTGGTTGCAGAAAACGAGGATGGCAAACTCAAGGCTTCAAAACGGTCATTAACAAATCCATGAGTGACATCAAAGTGACTTCATTCATTTAAAATACACAGTCTATGTTCCAGGTAAGAGAGACTAATTGCAGCCGAGTAAAGTCATGATTCTGCCGGCATGTTCAAGTTAATCCAAAGGTGTGATTGTCTGCTTCCTTACATGATACTGTTCATCTGCATCAAAGCATTATCTGTAGGCATCACAGATCAAATAAACTAGGAATGAAGGCAAATACAGTTGTCGTCCTCCTCCATTATTAGAAAAACCTTGTGTCAACCTTGGGTTCCCAGGGGATTGTATTTGATTGTGCACCTGTAACACTGTTTACCACCTACAGGCCTGGTCTTCATGTTCCCAGTGCATAATGTGCAATCAAAGCCGAGACAAAAATCCTGCCCCTTCACAAGATGCAGGTCCTTTAATGCTTGTTCAATCATTGAGCCTGTAGTGGTGGGAAAATATTGGTCTTATTTGAGTTGTACTATATTCACACACCATGAAATCACAAGCAAAAGATGAGGAAGGGGGAAAGACTCAATGGTTAAATATCATAGACTGCTTGCTTTACTGAGATTCTCTAACGGCATGATTACCTCGTTTAGAACCATAAAGAACATTAACAAATTGCTATGCTCTGACTTGGACTAGGAAACCATTTTCTATACATCAATCTGCAAATGATACAAATAAAAATTCACGAGTTCATTCATCGTTTACGAGTGTGGGTAAACAGCATGTCTTATACGGAACTCAAATATCACATTACAGGCAGTTCCATTTGTTAGCTTAGTTGAAAGGTCAGCATTTGCAAAAAACATTAATTGCATAGTTTCAAGTTCTGCCTCAAACAAGAGCCTCTTAGTTGGGTGTGCCAGCGTGATAATGCACATCCATTCCATGGGCAACTCTCACAAATCCCACAGGAATGACAACTGTCATGTGTTATCACAAAATAAGGACTGCAACCAGAAGCTTGTAATTATGATATGAAGCAACCAGGTATGTGGAGAATATTTAGAACCAGTTAGGCATGTTGGTTTATAAAAAATAAAAATAAAAAAGTGGTGAATTCAGTCTGTATGGTTCATTTAAAAAGAGGAAGCTTCGGCGCCCTAAGGCTGACCCGAATGTGAATATTCACAACAAGCGTTCCTGGGTGATTTGCCGTCTAACCTCACAAGGTTGCAGATGTGCAGTCTGTCTCCATACTGCCTCTGCAGAACCATCCTGCTTCTCCTATCGTGAATTGGTTCAACTGTCACTCCCCCACTCGAAAACAACTCACTGTGCATCAATGTCAGCCCATGTCTTACACGTGCACATGCAGTTCACACAGGAAGTCACACAAGTTTACAACACAGCCATCCTGCATGCATTGGAATATGTTTGTTTCAATATTCCCCGTTAACGTAATGCAACACTCAGCAAATCAACTTCTCCTATGTGTGGCAGTTGAGAACCTAGCAGCTAGAGATAGATATATAATCTTTACCCACAATGCAAGTGTTAAACAGTGAATGACACATCACTCATCCGTAAAGTGACCGGCTGACAAACACACTAATACAGTAAATCTGCCAATGACTAGAGAGTGTGTACGTTTGTTATGGGGAGGACAGGTGTCTATGTACTGAGTGGGCAGCCTTTAATAGTATGAATACTATTTGAAAAGGCAGTCAGACACATTCCGGGCTGCCATGGATCATCAGAGTGGGAGTGTTACTCTGGAAACTGTTTTTAATTCTGATTTGTGGTTGTTTTTAGCCTACAGTATTTACAAGAAATCTGACATTCTTCAATGCCGATTATAATAAACCATACCGAATTGTGTTTGTTATTTCTCAAATTTTATGGATGAAATCTGGGAGACAAAACTCGCTTGATATAGGTATCGAAATGAACATCATTTGTGTGTGTTGTTAGAGCTGTAGCAATCTTAGATTATTTCTAAGAATTGCCCCAGCCCCAATTGTAATTACAAACGCTGCAACTACTCAAATTACGGTGATCTAAATAGCTGGACAAATACAATTTAAGAACAGTATTCCTATAATATTAAACACAACTGTATTTATCATGTTTAGCTTTGTTATTGCTATGAAGCCAACCAAACCTGGATTTTTGAGGCCTATAGCGATATCAATATTTGGATAATAAAATCTGACATCAATACATATCAGCTGATGGTAGTTTTTTGTATGTAAACATAACATTCTTGCAGAATCCTTAGATTGTTTAAGAATTGTGACCAAGACAGTGTCAGCTCTCTTTGGTTGATAAATGTAACCTCCAATAATTGTGTAATTCTGTTAAAACGATGTCTTGTTACTTATGGGGAAATACCCATTACAATTTATCTGCAGTAAAGAAATCTCCTCTCTACTGCACTCCTCTTCCATAATATTTTGGACATTACCGTTTTTTGGTTGTGCCAGGGCCGAACGGTACCTGGCACTGAAGGTGCGAGGAAGCTATTATTTTTGTAGAGATCATCATGGACCGATCACCAAAGTGCAGCTCCCTGCCAACAGGAAGTTAGCCTGTCTACACATGACATGCAATTACATGTAATTAGTGTAATAATTAGTGGGTTCTCTAGAGCCACATAGTGGACACAGGAAGTGGCAAAGAATCAGCATGAAGTCATTTCAAGGAATGATTTATGGAAGGGCAAAGATGAATCTGTCAATTAGGGGTGGAGGGTGGCACATGTACAGAAAGTACATCGGCATGAGTTTGACTATACTGTGTTGACCGATTGGCTGTTGATTGAAACGGGACATTTCTCTCCTGATCAGCCATGGCCAAGGACCAGCCAATCAGTTTAACATGTCTAGCCTGTCCTATTTATACATGCATAGTTTAACGTCAGCACACAGTATAGCAGACCTTCGTCACAACTGAAAGTCCAAATAGGACCAAACTTAAAAACATGTGGAACACTTAACCAAATCAGACAGTAATTATGCTGCAATTCATTCCCATGCATGCAGTAAACACAGTGGCACGGAGCTACACAGCGAACGATAACGGAGGTTGCGTTAACTTGCATGTTGCATTCAAGCTCGTTCCAGTAAAAATTCATATTGTACAAAATAAAAACGCAATAATGATCTGTTCAACTTGTGCTGACCCATGCCCTAGGTGTCACTGTTCAGTTCTATGTTTCAGGTGCTGATTGGCGTGTCGTCAGACAGTATGAGCCACACCTGAGCCGGAGTGGCCTGGCCATAAGAAAGCCCTCTGCATTTGGCTCGATCTCGCTGGGGGAAGACATCCGGTGTTTCGCTGACCTTGACACCATTGCTGCCTGATCTTTTGTTTTGTATTTTGATGCACTGCCACACACCCATACATGCACTGCACTACTTTTAACTGATACCTCCACTTTTCATTGATTTGACTGGTGTTGTTAAAAATAAATAGCTTTTGTTAGCAGGCCGCTCGTTTGTCTCCCTGTTGGTTGCTGCCTTTGAGCCGGGTCGTGACAAACTTGAATAAATCTTTTGTTTTATGTTGACAGTAAGATTAAATGTATAACATAGGGGAATTATTATCAGTCTCACATTAGCTCTTATAATAAAAAATGCTTTATTTAATCTATTCTGAAAATAGTTGATGATTTTCTGTCATTTAACCAATTCATTGTGACGTCAATATATTGGAAAATGAGGCCAGACTCATTTGTGATGTTTGTGCAATGTGTTTCAATGTTGGCAATCCTTTACAGGAAACTAACCCACTGAACATCAATGGTGAAATGATTAGCCTCATCTTTTTTTATATTACAATAGAAATATGCTATTAACCTTTTATTCTATAATAAATAAAATGATATATATATATATATATATATATATATATATATATATATATATATATATATATATATATATATATATATATATATAGAAAGAAAGCATTTGCTTTCACACATGCATACATACATTCAAAAATGGATTGATTTCTGCAAGAATGATTCTGACTTAGTAGAAAGGATTTGTCAGCAGAGGATTGCGAATGAAGAGGACAACTCACATGAAAGACAAAAATAAAACAGTAACAACAAGGTTCCTGCAAAACAGAATTGAAAAAATATATTGTTCTTTTTTTTAAGCCGAGTTAACGCCTAGGTTATGACTCCCTGTAGCTTTCAATATCTAATATAAGTCTGAATTATCACACCTTTCTATTAATTTCAAGATATATCTCAAACATAATGGGCATTATCGATATCATACAATCTAAAGTGTGAAGGCACGATTATTAGCATCTTACCTTGGAGCAAACACTGTTTCAGTTGATCTTTGATGGATAGCTTTGAGTGAGGTCTTCCACACTGTTTAACCCATATCCAACATCAGTCCTCTTCTGGGTTTGGCTTCTGGAAGGTGAAAAATACGACAGTTATCTAAATTTTGAGGATATCTGCTGTCGGACTTGCCGGTTCCATTCAAGCCTGCTGAAGGCTCGACAGGCCTCCTCTGCCTAATTACGGTTGCTAATGAAGCATTGGGACAGTGGGCATTCTAGGGAGGGACATAGCATAGGGTCAACTGAAGGCTCTGTCCTCACCCAGAATCAGTAATCAATCTTTGATCCACCAATCAAGTGCTCCACTGTGAAAAGAATCTCGGCAGGAGACCTACTATTAGCACTCCTATTCTAGGAGGCTTCTTGAATATGGGCCCCCATATCAGTAAGTCCTTAAGCAGCAAACGCCAAACATGGGCCCCGCTCTGCTGTTGAAACACTGGCTGGGCCCAGCAGTTAGGCAGCCGCTTGCCTGAATGCAATAATAGTGATGCAGCAGTGGGTGTTCCTTTCAGAAAAGGAAATGAGAGTAGAAGAGACCTTGAGTCCAACTGATCCAGCTCTGCAGCTGTGGAAGCTGACCCGCTAAGAGCAGCCAGCAATGAGTCAACTGAATTCAGACAGATTTTCCCTCCAGACCACCTGCACACAGCAGATGTGCTGCAGAGGTCTATGCCCCTAGCTGGCCACTGGAAACTGTTACAGTTATGGCTGCTCCAGAGTATTTCTATAAACCTTCAGCCATGTAGGCCTGCATGCTATAATTGACCCCTGCTCAGTCCCTCCAAGTTTAGGAGTGTTTTTCTCCTTCCCAAAGCCCAAAGACTGAGGAGGGATAACAGGGGGGAGAGTGCAGGCGTTCTTCCAATGCTGCACTCACAGGCCAAAACACGTACACAACCCTATCACATTCCATTATATATTTATGCTATGGGCCTGCCTAACCTCAAAACCAAACTATTTAAATACGCCATTTAATAGAGGGTTCATCAGCAAAGCAGCACAGTTCAGACAGTCAGGGCCAGGTTGTTGTGGTCGGTTCAATGTTGCATGCGGACAGGTCGAAACCACCGAGGCTCCGAATGTGCAGCTACCGTGGAGGTTCCGTTGTGTAACGAATGCTGCCTGGACTACGAGGAGAACCTTCTCAGCGGAACGGCATTGAAATGCGTCCTGTACTGTGAAGTAGGCGTACGTCCAGTGGAGAGGGTTGCATCTTCACATTTAAAAAAAAAAAGTTTTAAAAAAAATGTCTCATGGCAGATTTGTCCCTTTACCCCTCCGGGCGACATGTAACGGCCCCCGGGGATCTGTCAACACGACGTTACAATATATATATATATATATATATATATATATATATATATATATATATTTATATTTGTGTGTGTGTGTGTGTGTGTGTGTGCGCGCTTATATAAGCCGTGATAACGCTATTATCCGAGCCTAATGTCTAACACGCCGAACACGAGCAACAATGTCACCCGCATTTGAGAGGAAAACGGACTCTGTTGAGGCAGCGTAGCGGACGTGATACGGGTATTCCGAACAACCCTGCCAAAAATGTGAGTTTGATTGTCGTAGCTGGCGGGCTGAAGGGGCGGAGAGGAGAGAGAGGACATTGCAACAAAACCTACCTAGTTCTGTGGATACAGCGAAGGAGACTCGGGTTTTTCGGTCAGAAAAAGCCTTCACGGAACAGTCCCGCCGTCCTCTCGCGTCACTTTCCTGGCATTTTCTGTGTACACAACAGTACACTCACCGTGTCAGGGGGACAGGCTTGTTGCGCTGCTAGACTGGCGATGATACCAAGCAGCAACTACTTGACTTGTTCTACTGGTGTTGAAAGAGGAGCTGTGATTCGCCTATAATTCAGAGGGGGGAGAGGGGGGGGGGGCGTGTCTGAGCTGCTGATTGGTCAGACGCTGTAGGGCAGAACGATTGTAGATTTAAAAGCACAGTACATTCATAAAGCCTTCTATTTCATTTTCAGCAAGCAAGCAATTATCAATTAAACTTAAATAATTCCTTCTGTAAATATTGATTTTAATACATTTTATAATGCATCAGTAGGCTAATGATCTAAATACATAAAAGTCTAAAATATGAATAACAATGAGGTTCAAACCCAAAATATGTACAATATAAACAAAAAATACAAACAGTAGGGATACATCTATAGGTGGGATTGCATATCGATAGGCCTGTGTACAGTATCAGATCTGAAGTAGCCTATATATGATGTAAGAGTGCATGTTAGTACAGAATGTTTATTATTTCCACAATATTTTATTTAATTTCCCCTTAATTAACATCATGTCCCATTTTATCACTTGAGTCAGTTGTAAGGAGTTTAGTTGTAATGATAAAACAAAATAGTGTGTGAGCTGGCTCACACAATTACAAGAAATATGTTGGACACCAAGATCCTCCCTCTTGCCTCACACAACATTTGGCCTACTTCTTACACTGAGTGGCTGTAGCCATGAGTTTGAAATGTTATCATTTGATTTTTGCAAGTCTGAGGTTAACCTCAGGTATTATTCCCTGCCTACATAACCAATGCCACAAAACTGTGAATTGCACACGTCAATTTATTTAACTGGTGTGATTTTATAGTAAAAAATTCCATTGACACAAATTTTCATTAAAAGACGCTTATGTTCGCTTATGAGAGCCCATGTGGAATTGTAAGCTTTTGTCCATTTTGGGGGGGAATTATTACAGGACTGTATACAGTAAATTAATAAAACAGTTACAAACATGGTTGCATTAATCTTATTGGGCTCTGGAGAAAAAGTAACCTGCTTGGCTCCAAACAAAGATATAGATTGAAGATTGCTTTTCTGTTTTGGAAATATCTCTTATGGCGGTGGAAGCTTTGAAGGCAGCGACAGAGAAAAGATGGCCGGTGATCAGTTATCCCATTATGGTGGATGCTCTGGTTTCAGTCACATGGAACGGTCATATGAGACCATCACTCAGCGTCCCCAGCAAACAAATATTAGAGTTTGTGAGGTGTTTGAAGGCTTTGATACTGATACTTACGTACATTTTAGAATGGACTTCCAGAAATTCAGCTTATTAAATGTAGACTTGTCGTTTATTCTGTACACATAACATCTATTGCTTCTGTCCATCCCGGGAGAGGGATCCTCCTCTATTGCTCTCCTGAAGGTGTCTTCCCTTTTTTCCCTGTGAAAGGGTTTATTTGTTTTTTAAAAAGTTTTTCCTGATCCAATGTGAGGTCCTGGGGCAGGGATGTTGTATGTGTACAGATTGTAAAGCCCCCAAATTTGTAATTTGTGATGTTGGGCTATACAAAACAAACCCAATTGAATTGAAAGACAAAAACTACTTTTGTTTCCCTCCAAATTAATTATGACATAGTAGCATTTAAACATTATGGCCCCCTGAAACGTTTCCATCCGTTTTGCCTTTTTTCATTTACACACATATATATATATATATATATATATATATATATATATATATATATATATATATATATATATGTTGTGTGTGTGTGTACACACACACACACAACATTATTTACCTAAAGAAATAGTGCAATAAAACAAAAAAGGATCTTGCAGCTGTGGTCAAGCAAAAACCTCCAGCAAATAGCTTGACAGTCAATGGACAGTTGACACCTTTAGGCCACTAAATGAGATGCTCAGTGTCAGAGTTGATTGCAATAACATTGAGGAGTTTAGTTCCGATTATATTGTTGGGACAACCCACCTATTTACCACAAGATTCATTTACAGCTGAGCACCAACAATGCAACAATGCACAGTGTGGAAATGAGTGCTGGCCGCATTTCTTTGAGATGTGGGCAGCAGGCATTTTATACCACTGCAGATTTATTCCCCTAAATCTGAGATTCCCCCTCATTCAAGGTGGTATATAACTTCTGTCTGTAGAGGTAGATGAGGGCAAAAAAAGCTGCTGCCAAAATTAAAACCCCCTGGAGACAAGAGACTCAAGGGTCTGCTTGAGTCTGAGAACGGATGGGAGTCATGAGAAAATGGGAGGAAATGTGTGGTGTCCAACAATGCCCATCTCCTCTGGGAGGAGGTCCATAGGTCAAGCTTTTGAGGTTATAAATCACTTTTAGAACAGTCGTGCAAATGAGCAGCACTGACCAAATAGTTTGTAACTTGGCTTCAACAAAATATAACCCTTGTGCCTCACTTAAAAAGAGAAGTTGCTCTAGTGTCGTTAGAGGACAACAAATGTCAGTGTCAAAAAACTTCCATAAAAAATATTATATACTGATTCAATTTTCACTTTCACTAAATTATTTAAAACATCTGTCCGGATCATAACTACCAAATATTCATTACATTTCATAATTGCAACACTTTAAAAGCCAGCAAGGTTTGTTTCTATAATGCCATTGTTGTCTTTTTTGCATTCATTTCTTTGTTTGTCACTGCAGTATGCGCACACTGCACCTCGACGGCCATGAGCACATCGATGGCTATGAGCTGGCCAGTTAGGCACATACACAGTCACAGACATGCACTAAAAGGTACTGGGGGACTGTGGCTCTGTGTTATAGGATCGGTTCAATCCTCGGCTACACTGATCAATTTGGGACACACACAGATGGAGAGTGACGTCATTCTCTTCTCAGGTAGACATTACTCAGATATGTTTGTGCATAGCAAATAGTTATTTAATGCTATATTAATGCTCTGACTAGTGCATAGAGACGTTTTAAAACAGGGAAAACAAAATTAAATAAAAACAAACTTCATTCTTCATTAATAATCCTGTACATTTCCCCACTTCAGGACTAATAAAGGATCATCTTATCTTATCTAAATATTTTTGACTGACTTATCACTGACACCTTCTAAATATTAACGTTACAAGCTTATCATTTTTACATTATTCAACAGAGAAACAAAAATATTTAGCTCTATGTAATCAGACTAATTTCCCGACCGTGTATGGATAGCAATTTTGGTTAGCAATTTTGCACGAGGAGTTGCTGCATTCATCAAAGCAAACTTAACCTGAGTGGAAGATCAGCCCGTTTTCTAGAAAGAATGCAGCCTTGATTGATGGAGTATATTACCGGCCTCGGCCTGAGTTTGTTTGTGGCAGTGTTTTCTGAATGCAGTCCAGATTTTTCTTGGCAGAGATATTTCAAAGAATATGCAACAATGCAATTCTCTAAATGTGTCCTTTTTTTATCTCTGTGTAAATGTGTGATCAAACCAAGCTTACTATTCGATTGCCACATACTTTACCCTGCTCATCAAAAATAAAAACCTTGAAAACTATCAGATGTCCCTTCATCAAATTCATTCACAATTCATTCACGACAACTCCAAAATTGCTGATGAGGCACAGCCACACAGACAACTTGAGAATGCTGATCAGAGCCACTCCAACCACAGCAAATGTGCCACAACACATCACACCCTTCAAATGGATATCATTCTCATAGAACAAGATGAGCAACATAGTCTACAACCATGCTAGAGGCGTTGCACTCTCTAAATGCTAACATTAGCATGCGAACATGCTCACAATAAGAATGCTAAGGCGTTAATGTTGAGCAGGTATGATGGTTGTGTAAGCTTGCTAGCATTGGCTAATTAGCACTATACACACAAAGTATAGCTGAGGCTGATGTCATTAGTTTTGCAGGTATTCTGTCATTAACTAATGGATTAAACAGATTAAGATTTTGCCCTGGATAAAAAATGTTTATGGATCACAATTAATTCTGAATGAATTGCTATGACTGTACCAATTTTCATAGAAATCCAAACAATATAGATGTTGAGACATTTCCCTCAAACCACAAATGTCAACCTCATGGTGGTTCTTACAGGAAATGTCACTCATCATTCTCCATCGTTAGCATACATCTGTGAAACATAAATGTTTGTTCAAACGTTTGCACTAATCCATCAAGTAGATTAATTATTTAATTGGATAAAAGACTACTTTGACCTGCAGTTTTGAATGACTTCAAATTACTATAATGTCTTATTGTCTTATTCCCACTTTAAAACCACTAAGAAATTAGCACATGCACTAAAAAGCATGCATGGTCGGCCCAGCTATGTAAACAAAGAACAGAGGAGCTCAGATTGCTAGACACACAGAAGAACAATTACACTTCATTGCAAATAGTTGCTGCAATATTAATGTTCTGAATATCGTTTTTCTTTTTCTTTTAAATGTTGGGCCTTATTGGCCAATTATGAACTGATGTCCAAAAGTCCTGTACTTTATGGAACTACCATAGAAGGTGGGTTAACCTACCCTCATCAAGGCACTTCAGGGGCCCCTTTGAGCTTAAACCTGTACAATATAGAGGACGTCCAATACATTCTGTCTATAATCTTAAATTGTGCGAATATCACATGCCTTGCATATGTTGCGTGGGACATTGACCCATTCATTTTCACTCAATGTAATTCCTCAATGTGTTTCCCATACAGTTGTCAGGGGTCTGACAATACTATTTTTCTATAGTAGCATCGAATAGTTAACCTTTTGCACCCCAGCCTATTTTTTTAGGATTCTGCTCGAAAAACATACCCAAACTAAAAAAGTGTGTATCTCCTCTACCACAAGGGCTATTTGAATAATGTTGGTGTTTTAATAAAAGTAAACACTTGTGAGAATACTCCAGATGTGTAAATATCAGCCTATATCTTATTGGTTAGGTTAAGATTAAATGAAGATGGCACACAGCACAAATTAAAAAAGTTACAGGTTCATCTTTTACTATTATGATTGTCTCTTTGGAATGATGCAGCTAGTAGGTTGTTTTTTTTTCAGCATCCTAGCACAATATATGAACAGTATCTCTGCAAAGGTCGACTTTGAAAAAGTGAAGCAGAACAGAATTAGAGCCTTGTTAGTAAAGACAGTTTAGGCAAGTTTTACAAAATGGGCATTTGGGCACATTTGGCACCATCTGTGCCATTTGAGTTTTCTCATGTACCAGACTATAGATCTCACTTTTATATTACTAATGGGGTTCAATACATGCAAATACAGCATTAAAAAAACAGTATTAGTAATTAGTGTGTTTTGAAATTTGCACACTGTAAAGTGTTGCTGTGTTCTTTTGCTTGTATCTCGGTGGGGGTTGGGTGTAGAGGATTAAAACTATGAGTGGAATCTGTGTGGACTCCTCTTGCTTTTTGGTCGCTAAATATTTCTGCTAGGACGTAGCTACGGGTCGCTAGGCCCGGAAAACTGGACGGTGAGCTGATTTAAGGCAAATTCTGAATATCATACTTGAGTTCTTCCATCCATCCATCAATACCACTTATCCTCATTAGGGTCGCGGGGGCGCTGGAGCCTATCCCAGCTGACATAGGGCGAAGGCAGGGGACACCCTGGACAGGCCGCCAGTCCATCGAGGGCACATGTAGGGACATACAACCATTCACTCTCACATTCACACCTATGGGACATTTAGAGATCAATTAACCTGCAGCATGTCTTTGGACTGTGGGAGGAAGCCGGAGAGCCCGGAGAGAACCCACACTGCCACGGGGAGAACATGCAAACTCCACACAGAAGGACCGCTCCGACCGGGAATTGAACCCGCAGCCCTCTTGCTGTGAGGCGACAGTGCTAGCCACTACACCACCGTGCAGCCCTACTTGAGTTCTTATTTTGACTATTGTGTGAGTTGTGTTTGGAGCATTTGAAAACGGCTTACTAATTATTGTAGCTTACGTTCTTCAGTTTAATTTGATGTGAAACATCATCATATTATTTTATCATTATCTTTCTAGTTTTACCTGAACCCCAGAGTCCACAAATGTGCCCCCTTATTTGGGGGCCGTGGGGTGTGATGCTTCATGGCGTTTCCATCCATCCATCCATTTTCAATACCGCTTATCCTCATTAGGGTCGCGGGGCACTGGAGCCTATCCCAGCTGACATAGGGCGAAGGCAGGGGACACCCTGGACAGGCCGCCAGTCCATCGAGGGCACATGTAGGGACATACAACCATTCACTCTCACATTCACACCTATGGGACATTTAGAGATCAATTAACCTGCAGCATGTCTTTGGACTGTGGGAGGAAGCCGGAGAGCCCGGAGAGAACCCACGCTGCCACGGGGAGAACATGCAAACTCCACACAGAAGGACCGCTCCGACCGGGAATTGAACCCGCAGCCCTCTTGCTGTGAGGCGACAGTGCTAGCCACTACACCACCGTGCAGCCCTACTTGAGTTCTTATTTTGACTATTGTGTGAGTTGTGTTTGGAGCATTTGAAAACGGCTTACTAATTATTGTAGCTTACGTTCTTCAGTTTAATTTGATGTGAAACATCATCATATTATTTTATCATTATCTTTCTAGTTTTACCTGAACCCCAGAGTCCACAAATGTGCCCCCTTATTTGGGGGCCGTGGGGTGTGATGCTTCATGGCGTTTCCATTGTTTTTAATTATAATATAATTGTTGTGCACATTTATAATTATAAATGTGCACAACTTTAATTATGAATACTAATTTGATAATAAAACCAATATGTAAACAAACTGCTAATAGTCTCGCCTGCTAGTTCTCAAAGCATATATGAATGCCTGAGAGAACACCAGAGTCCGTCTGCTTCGTTCTTGTATTGCTTGTTAGGTTGATGCGTTTAGAGGGGCTTCCAGCCTCCTCTCACCAGTGCTGACCAGCAGTGTAAAGAGCACCCTAATGCTTCTTGTCATTAGCCTGTCAGCCCGTGGTAGTGACAATCCTCTCACTGGCAATGAACGTGATAGGAGTGCTATTTGTTCTAATGTGTCTGTCACACATTAACCCCACATCCAACAGAAGCTTTTCTGACTAAATCTTGGGCATCAAGCCTCGGTGCCCTTCCATAAAGCTTTTAAGTGTTGAGGCTACTGGCCGCTCAACACACATTAGGATTTATCCAGCACTTTGCAGATGTAGATCATGCTGTTGTGCTACTTTCTGCAGTTTACAGTTCTTTTGGTATTATGGTCGGGTATGAAGCTGAAACGACTTCCGAGTTCTATCAAGTACAAGAGGGCCATACTTTTTCGTATTTCAATTACAACACAAGTTAAATAGACCATGACTGTAGACTTTCTCTCAGTAGTGGACACAGCAATGGACTGAATACTGAATGTGACATTAGTTACAAGATGTGAAAAAACTGTTCAGTCTTTAGGAATTGTATTCATGTTGGATGATTATGCAGCACAATAGCAGGCGGCCATACTCCAGAAGCAGTGCGGTATGTAGCAAAGAAAAGTAGGTTTAGATGTGTGGTGCGTTCGCCTTTCAGGTGAGTGACCGGACTTTGCGGGCCGTCTCAGACCTAAAATTACCTCAAATGAACCAAAACAATGTCCTTACCATCCTATTCAAGAATAATAACATTGTCAGATTCACAATCAACAGGTTAAAAAAATATAGATATATCAAAATCAATGCATCCGAGCCAGTATCATGAAAAAATAGAAATGATTATTGTTTATCATAAACAGATAATGTGTGATAATAATATCTTGACAGGGTCTTTAGTGTGTTTAAACCCAGGGTGATGGCCCTAACCCTGAACCCTAACAGCCTCAAGATAAATCCCCCTGTGTAGTCCAACAACATGAATGTACTAAAAGCAAAAATACATCATATTTAAAAAGAGACAGCAGCAATATCAAAGGCAAACAACGTAGATGTGTCACTGTGCTATTGGATAGAACAGCTCAAACCATGATTGACAGCCCCAAATAATGACAGGAAGGAAATAATGAGTCAGCATGTGTGGGAGGAGGGGATTTTTTTTTTTATTCATTTATTTTGCAGGGACAATGCACACCAATCAACAGTTGGACTGTAAGTGAGCCAGAGTTAGCCAGAGAGGCTAATTTCCATCTGCTGTCCCTGGCCAGATGTTTTTAAGGCAGCCTAAAATAACAAAATCTCAAAATAAAAATGGAAATAAAATTCATAGACAAACTGACAACAACATATAAACAAAACCAATACACAGCAAAAAGAAAGGGTACAGCAATAGACCAGAGACATAACGGGCTGCAGCATGAATCAGGCAGAACAAACCCAGCTACAATACAACATACACATAAAAAACAAATGCACATATAGCCGAAACAAGCATCAGGACAGACAGCACATCAATGACTGCACACCTGATTGGCAACAAGCCATTCCTTCAGGTTATGCTTGAACGTGTTGTACGTGTTGTGTGCACGTATGTGTGGTGGCAGAGCATTCCACGAGTGACCTGCCTTCACTGAGAATGTAGACTTGCTAAACAAGCTTGACCTATATGAAATGACACAATCACCTCTTGTAGCAGATCTAGTGAGTCTGCTGCTTTCACTGCTTTGTTTAACAAATTCACTAAGCGGGGGACAAATTCACTAAGCGGGGGATGGCAGATGTATGAGAAAGAAACTACAAGCCTAATAAGCAAGCAAGAATTAATCTTCCTGACTGAACTCACGCTACAGCTTCATACAACTCAACACATACATTGGTGGAGTGGCCTTTAACCAACATTTAAATACATTGTGGTTTTCATACATGTATATTAAAAGATCAAAACATTTAGGAAATGATCCAGGGATTGACAGAATCCAATGGCAAGGCAATATGTATGGTTGATATGAAACGTGAAAATGTAAAAAAAACAACTAAAAAACAACATGTACTTTTTTTAAGATTGAGATATTCTGGAATGTTTGAAAGATAAAGGAATATACACAAACATAAAACAAGGCATAAAGGACTATACATTTTCTAGATTAGGAACAAAATAAAAATAAATACAAGTAAATATATGTATGGATGTGTGTTTGAATATGGAAGGCAGCCAAGCCATCGATCCATCATCTGTAACTGTTTATCCTATTTAGGGTTGCAGGATCTGGAGCCGATCCCAGCTGACAGAGAGTGAAGGCAGGGTCGCCAGGCTATAGCTGGGCTGACACAAAGAAAGAGACACTAACGTTCACTACGTTAGCCAATGTTCCCTAACACTGGCACCGGCAGTGGCCAATCCTAGTGCTTGAAGGCTGCAGGGCAGGTCTTGCAGTGGATTCATAATAACGTGAGTGGCACAACAGTGGCAAGCCGTGAAAGCATTGACGTACTTCGCTTAGCTCTCATATTACTTATATATCCCATTAATCTGCTCTGCACTGGCTCCCTGTAAAATCAAGAATCACATTTAAAATTCTTCTCCTCACCTACAAAGCCTTGATTGGTGATTGTGACAGGTTTGAGTCTCGGGCAGGCACCAAAGAGGGCAACACACACAATCGTGAGGGCAGTAACAGGTTTTATTTGTTTATTTGTCACGCTTCTGGTAGCGAACGATCCGGGCATCCGCTACCCACTCTTCTATCCTCTCCAGCTACTCCTGCTCTTATATGGAACACAAAACACACACACACAATTGATCCCAGCTGAGGCTGATTTACACATCACAACACCGTTCCCTGAACCACACCCCCGCTCCACCCACTCTGCAGCTGAGCCTAGCCACACCCCGCTGCCACAGTGATGCACCATCATATATTAAGGAGCTTGTAGTACCATATTGCCCCACTAGAGAGCTGCGCTCACTAAATGCAGGGCTACTCGTGGTTCCTAGAGTCCTAAAAATTAGGATGGGAGCCTTCAGTTATCAAGCTTCTCTTTTATGGAACCAGCTTCCACTTTCAGTCCGGGAGGCAGACACAGTCACCTCATTTAAGAATAGACTTAAGACTTTCCTGTTTAATAGTGCTTATAGTTAGGGCTGAATCAGGTTTGCCCTGGTCGAGCCCCTAGATATGCTGCTATAGGCTTATAGGCTGATGGGGGATGTTTTAGGATACACTGAGCACCTATCTCCTCTTCTCTCTCTCCTTATGGATGAATTTACATCTCTCCATTGCACCTTATTAACTCTGCTTCCTCCCCGGAGTCGTTGTGACTTCACGTCTCATAGGGTCCATTGTACCTGGCGGTGTCTGATGCCTGGTGAACCGGCCTCCCACGTTGGCCCTGCTAGAGCCTTGTTAGTAAAGACAGTTTAGGCTGTCTTTACCCTGCCCCCCCTCCTCTCTACCTCCTTCTGTTTCATGGATTGGAGGTCCATTCATACATTGTCATGTAGACTGGTGAGGGTCAAGAAGGTTGTTACTGTGGAGATAGGAGGAGACTTGGTTAAAGATAGCTCGCTCTAGAGTTTTGGAAAGGAAGGGGAGGAGAGAGACGGGTCTGTAGTTGTTGACTTCAGATGGGTCGAGAGTGGGTTTCTTCAGGAGAGGGTTGACTCTTACCTCCTTCAGAGAGTAAGGGAAACAGCCAGTTGAGAGGGAGGTGTTAATAAGATGGGTGTGAAAGGGAAGAAGGTCGGGAGCAATAGACTGGAGAACGTGAGACGGGATGGGGTCAAGGGGGCAGGTGGTTGGGCGGGCAGAGGTTACCAAGGTAAGAACTTGATTGGGAGATAGGGGGATTAAAGAGGAAAGCGAGGGGGAAGAAGATGAAGTTAATTGGAGGTGTAGTTATAGAAGATGGATTAGTAAAGGAGCGTATGTCGTCTATCTGTTTTGTAAAGTAGTCGACAAAGTGGCTTGGTAGAAGGGTGGAGGGAGAAGGGGGACCAGGGGGGTCAAGGAGGTTGGAAAATATAGAGAGTTTTTGGGGGTTAGAAAAAGAGGATTTGATTCTGAATTGGTAGAACAGGCTTTTGGCTGCAGAAATAGAGGCAGAGAAGGAGGAGAGAAGTTATTGATAGGCAAACAGGTCGTCGGCGTGTTTGGATTTTCGCCATTTCTTTTCCGATGCTCGCATAGTGGCTCTCTCGGCGCGCACCGGTTCGGACAGCCACGGAGCCGGAGAGGACTTGCGGACCTTTCCAGTCGTAAGAGGACAGAGAGAATCAAGAGAAGGAAGACAGAGTAGAGAGTAGAGTGTCAGTGGCAGAGACAGGATGCATGAGTGAGAAAGCGTCAGTTGAAGGGAGGGCAGATAGAACAGACGAGACCAGAGAGGAGGGTGAGAGGGTGCGGATGTTGCAATGGACAGGTGCAGAGTCCGTTGTGGAGAGAGCAAAGGAAGACAGTAAGAGTAGCAAACTATATCAAACTAATACAGGCTGGTCATGACTTCTCTGATAAAATAGTTCATTGTCAAATTGACACTGCAAGCCAAAGTATTGATTCCGTATCACAACTTTAAATAAGTAAGTTAGTGACTTGTCAACTTAACTTAGCCAATGTCAAACAGTTGCGTTAACTAGCCAGGTGATTATGTATTCCTACAACATTGTGGATTCCTTTGTTTGTATTATTTTGGGGATCTTTGTTGGTCAATCTTTGATTGTTTTAACACAAACTTACCAATATGTGCTGCTTCTGTCAGGTCACATGCATGAATAGCAAAACTATGTACACTTTGGAAGAGGAGGGTGAAATTGCATTCACAAGACCTTGACAAAAGGTACATTTTTATAATGTAGATGAATGGCTCAAAGGACCAAGTGCAATGTGAAAGGAGTTGCTCTTACTGGCAAACCCACAGAGAGCTATCACTTGACTCAAATTTAAATTCACTCTCACAGCTCTCCTCAGCACCTGCTCATTTCAGTTACTATCCGTAGTCTCATTCTTTTGGTCCCGATCCAAAGCTCATGCCCATAGGTAAAGAGGGGAACACAGATGGACTGGTATATTGAGAGCTTTGTCTTCTGGCTCAGCTTCCCCTTCCCTACAACCGTCCGGTACAATGCCTGCATCACTGCTGAGGCTGCACCAAACTGCATGCCCATACCCTCACTCGTAAACAGGACCTCAAATACTTGAACTCCCTCGCCTCAGTGACTCACTCCTAACCCAGAGGGTGCAACCCCCAGTTTACCGGCAGAGAGTCCGGGCCTCCGATTTGAATGCTGGCCAACGTTTTAGATTTTCCTGCTATCTCCCTGCTGTTCCTCGGGATGTTGCAATTCAATTTTTCCACCCAACATGATAAAATTTCAAAATCGTCCAATATATTTATTAGAAATAGCATAGTGTCACTGCAGTTTTTTACTCATTTTTCACACATTTGTCAGTTGTGTCTATACAGAGAGCGAAAATTACAACAAGACACGCATACATAAATAAGTAAGCAGACAAAGAGACAGGAATAGAGGGATTAGCTATATATCAAAGAGCAGAGGGGCAGCCAGCCTTTTGGTTACATTGGCTGGCGACATAGTTACAGTGTTAGAGTGTCTGTTTTGGAGAGTTACAAAAATGCACTGAACAATCCGAGCAGAGACATGAAACATCTGTATTTGTATTCAGTCGAAAACAAGGCTGACGAAAATGAGACATTTCTGTTTGTTCAGCCCTCTTCCACATCAGTAAATCAGGGTTTAACAAGGCGTTCAACATTTCATGGTGGATACAAATTGCTGTAGATTGAGAATTTTGCATTCTGACATAACAAATGTGTCATATCGGACAGATCCTGTTACCCTGCTCAGTGATCAGCTATGTTTTGTAAAGAAAGCATTCGTATAGGTCTATTGTGGAACCGTTCATAATATCAGGAAGTTTGCTCCCATATCCTTGAACTGGGACTATAGCTAGACCACCAACAAAGTCATCAATCATAAACATTGCTTCTCACTCAGCCAGCATACACAGTGAATAATTGATCCGCTGTCATGGAAGCCAGAAAATCATATTTATGATTAGTTCTTTGTCTATCACTTATGATGTGCCTGTATGATGACTAATGTGTAAAGATTTTGAAATGTTACATAAATGGCCAATGGCTGACAGGAGAAACGAAGTATGTTTGTGAATCATGCCAATTCTGCACTCCATTAAAACATCACTCATTTTGTCCATGTCTTGGGTCTTCCACAGAGAGGCCATAATGGCCCGGTTGGAGTCTGCTGCACCAGAATCGATGTCCAGCATGTTGAAACAGGCAGCAAACGCTTACAGCATTTTCACATTATGCTAAATGGGTGGCAGCAACTTTTCCAGAATCCTTTTGCTGCAAAAAGGCAAGCAACGGGTGAGCTCGACCTAATGCATTTATAGTTTAATTGGCCCTGACATTTTATTGTATTTCCTTTCCACTCTGCTAATTCCCCAGGGACCTCCGGCCCTAGCTGGTGCCTCATTGGCGAAACTTGAGCTCAATCAAGACGATAGACTACTCCAATAAGGACCCCTTGATTGTGCCATGTCAGAGATTCGGCCTCCAAGTTTTCTGAGTGGGAGAGTTGGCTTCAGAAAGTCCAATATGTCGTCCAGACATGCACATTAAATCTGACATTAGTGGTGGCCCCACTAATCCCGTCTTGGGCTGAAGTTGCAGTAACTGATAGCCACGCCGATGGAAGTTTGAGCTGAGGAAGTTGTGATTTTGATGCTGCAAAGACATTTTCTTCGGTAGTCTTTTGATTTTGTGCAGTGCCTACACTCAATCACTGTATACATATATAAATGTCTGCAGACAACCAACTGGATAAAACTATATTGTGGATATTAACATTCTACAGAGGCATGTACTGACCTTACACTTACATGACACATGGATATCCAAAGTTTTACATATGGTGAATGGACTTGGCATTTATATGACATTTAAATTGGGCCTAATAAGATGCCGTACACTACTGTTATGTCCCTATTAAGTCTAGGTTCAAGGGGGGAACATGAACTAGTGTAATCAGGCATGAATAGAATGGTAAATGGACCTTTACTTGTATAGCGCTTTTCTAGTTTTTCAACCACTCAAACCGCTTTCGCACTACTTGTCATCCTTCACCTAATCACACCCATTCATACACTGATGGGAGAAGCTACGGTTCCACCTGCCCATCAGGAGTAACTAACTTTCATAGGTAGGCACAGCTACGGGAGCAATTTGGGGTTAAGTGTCGCACTTGGATTTCATATTTTAATTATTAATGGCCACCGGAAACAAAAATACACGATCACAGATAAGCCAGCAGAAAGTGACACAATATTAAGACAACGGCCTCAACTGGTGCCATGTCATCAACAAACAAAACAATCCTGAAAAAAGTAAAAGAAAATATATGCAAAACAAATACTTATATTAATAACCTATATTAGTTAAAGAAATAGCAAGAGACAATCCCTATAAAAGAAAACACACAAAAGGAAAATGCAACGAATAAAACAACTAAACTTTCCCAAAACCACAAATCAAGTTAGCAGATATAGACAGATATATATCTTGTATATATATATTACGCTAATACTTATCATCTAGAATGAAATGGGATGACGATTGATTTTCTAAGGATAGCAAGCTTTTGATAACGTGTCCTGGCATTTCTTGGATAGGGCTTGACTGGCTTCCCCATCGCCAACACACACACAGCTGTTCAGTGTGTCTGATGGGGGCCTTGCCTTCAACATAACATGCCAATGCACAAACTTGGAAAAGCAGATGTACCTTTGCATTCCTGTCCCATACATTGTACTGAAAAAACAAAAAGCATCCAGCTATATAACCATTAACTTGAAAGAACTCTGTCAGATCTTGGCACCATAGAAGGGATTGCAACACGCAACTGGGGTGCACTAACAGGGCAGTTAGCTCACACACTCAGTGGAAGAAGCAAAGCTGTTCATGATGACAACGCCTCTATAGAGGAGCGCTCCAGAGGCTCAAAGGAAGCATTGATCAAGGCCTCGAGCATTAATGGCAGTTTGCATTGTGAGGAGGGAGCCTGCATCAACGGGCTTTGCCTTCAGACCCCCCATGCAAGAAACCATTCACATGGCTAGAGATTGGTCTGTCAACAAAACCAAATCTTTTTACTCAGAGGGTATCCCCTGGAAGTTGCAAGAATACCCTGTGTTTTCGTATGTCTCCTTGGTAACTAGGTAGTAAAACCCTTTCTGTCTGTTGTGACTGAGGACACCAGACACAGCCACAGATTCAACTCCTTCACGCCCAAGAGTGGAAGAGGCAGCTGTAGCGCTGTAGAAAACAACCCAGTCTCAGGGTCATGTCCTTCCATTCAATTAGCACACAGTGGCGTCACCACTATGGAGCCAAATCCAAGCCAATAGTTTTGTTCGTTTGAAAAAAAGATCTCCTCCTATGAATTGCCACCTTAACGTGGTGGAGGAGTTTGAGTGGCTCAGTGATCCTGGGAGCTATGTTGTCCGGGGCATCAGCCCCTGGTAGGGTCTCCCAAGGCAAAGAGGTCTCGGGGGAGAGCCCAGACTAAGAGCGGTTCAATAAACCCTGATGATAAGCAGCCCACGGACTGAAGCTACCTTGCCCGGACAAGGGAAACCGGGGCACCCTCCCGGAGCCAGACCCAGGAGGTGAGCTTGTCGGCGAGCGTCTGGTGGCCGGGCTTTCGCCCATGGGGCCCGGTCGGGCTCAGCCCGAAAAAACATCATGGAGCAGCAGTCACCCTGTGGACCCACCACCCGCAGGGAGAATTATCGGGGTCGGGTGCTATGTAGACCGGGCGGCGGGCCAGGCGGGAGACCTGGGCGGGCCGATCGCTGGCGGCATAGACTAGCTCTAGGGACGTGGAACGTCACCTCACTAGCGGGGAAAGAGCCGGAGCTGGTGCAGGAGGTGGAGCGGTACCAGCTAGATATAGTTGGGCTCACCTCCACGCACAGCATGGGCTCTGGAACCAAGCTCCTGGAGAAGGGTTGGACTTTGTCCTTTTCTGGAGTTGCCCAGGGTGAGAGGCGCCGGGCGGGAGTGGGGATACTCACGAGCCCCCGGCTGAGCGCCGCTGTGTTGGAGTTTTCCCCGGGGAACGAGAGGGTCGCCTCCCTGCGTTGCGGGGAGTAAGGCTCTGACTGTTGTTTGTGCTTATGCACCGAACAGCATTTCGGAGTATCCGGCCTTCTTGGAGTCGGTGGGAGGTGTCCTAGAAAGGGCGCCGCCTGCCGACTCCATAGTTCTCCTGGGAGACTTCAACGCTCACGTGGGCAATGACAGAGAAACCTGGCGGGGCGTGATTGGGAGGAACGGCTTGCCCGATCTGAACCCGAATGGTGTTTTGTTGTTGGACTTCTGTTCAGTTTGTCCATAACGAACACCATGTTCGAACATAAGGTGCTCATAAGTGTACCTGGTACCAGAACACCTTAGGCCGGAGATCAATGATCGACTTTGTAATCGTATCATCTGATCTGCGGCCGTATGTCTTGGACACTCGGGTGAAGAGAGGAGCAGAGCTGTCAACTGATCACCACCTGGTGGTGAGTTGGATCAGATGGCGGGGGACTCGGCTAGAAAGACCTGGCAAGCCCAAACGTGTAGTGAGGGTGAACTGGGAACGTCTGGCAGAGGATCCTGTCCGGGAGGTCTTCAACTCCCACCTCCGGAAGAACTTCTCACAAATCCCGAAGGAGGCTGGGGACATGGAATCCGAGTGGACCTTGTTCAAAGCCTCTATTGTGGACGCGGCTGCTCGGGGCTGTGGCCGGAAGGTCATCGGTGCCTGTCGTGGCGGCAACCCGAGAACCCGGTGGTGGACACCGGGGGTGAGGGAAGCCGTCAAACTGAAGAAGGAGGCCTTTCGGGCCTGGCTGGCCCAGGGGTCTCCTGAAGCAGCTGACGGGTACCGGCGGACCAGAAGGGCTGCAGCGGCGATGGTCGCGGAGGCTAAAACTCGGGCATGGGAGGAGTTCGGGGAGGCCATGGAGAAGGACTTTCGGTTGGCCTCAAGGAAGTTCTGGCAAACCATCCGACGGCTCAGGAAGGGAAAGCAGGATCTACCCAGGCTGTTCTCAGCAGGGGGGGGCGGACTGCTGACCCAGACTGGGGACATCGTCGGGCGGTGGAAAGAGCACTTTGAGGAACTTCTAAACCCGGCCAACATGTCCCCCGGAGAGGGGGCAGCGCCGGAAGACTTTGGGGTGGTTTCACCCATATCCCTGGCAGAGGTCGCTAAGGTAGTCAAAAAGCTCCTTGGTGGCAAGGCGCCAGGGGTGGATGAGATCCGCCCTGAGATGCTGAAAGCGCTGGACATTGTTGGGCTGTCTTGGTTGACACGCCTTTTCAGTGTCGCATGGGGGTCGGGAACAGTGCCCATGGACTGGCAGACCGGGGTGGTGGTTCCCATCTTCAAGAAGGGGGACCGGAGAGTGTGCTCGAACTATCGTGGTATCACACTGCTCTGCCTCCCGGGAAAAGCTTATGCCAGGGTGCTGGAGAGGAGGCTCCGACCCCTTGTCGAACCTCAGATTCAAGACGAACAGTGCGGATTCCGTCCCGGTCGTGGAACAGTGGACCAGCTCTTTACCCTCGCAAGATTACTGGAGGGGTCCTGGGAGTTTGCCCAACCAGTTTACATGTGCTTTGTAGACCTGGAGAAGGCTTTCGACCGGGTCCCTCTGGGGTTTTTGTGGGGGGTGCTGCGGGAGTATGGGGTGCTGGACCCGTTGGCACGGGCCATCCGGTCTCTGTACGCCTGCAGTAGGAGCTGTGTTCGTCTCCTCGGTAGTAAGTCAGACACGTTCCCGGTGGGTGTTGGCCTCCGCCAGGGCTGCCCTTTATCACCGGTCCTGTTCGTGACCTTCACGGACAGGATATCTAGGCGCAGCCAGGGGGCGGAGAGGATCCGGTTCGGGAGTCTCGGGATCGCCTCTCTGCTGTTCGCGGATGATGTGGTCCTGTTTGCCTCCCCACACCGTGGGGCGTTTTGCAGCCGAGTGCAAAGCGGCAGGGATGAGAGTTAGCACCTCCAAATCTGAGGCCATGGTGCTCCACCTCCAGGTGGGGGCAAACTGCCTACCCCAAGCGAAGGAGTTCAAGTATCTCAGGGTCTTGTTCACGAGTGAGGGTAAGGTGGAGCGGGAGATTGACAGGCGGATCGGTGCGGCTGCAGCAGTAAAACTGGTGCTGTACCGGTCCGTCTTGGTGAAGAGGGAGCTGAGCCGGAAGGCAAAGCTCTCCATTTACTGGTCGGTCTACGTTCCAACCCTCACCTATGGTCACGAACTCTGGGTCGTGACCGAAAGAACGAGATCTCGGATACAAGCGGCCGAAATGAGCTTCCTCCGTAGGGTGGCCGGGCTCAGCCTTAGAGATAGGGTAAGGAGCTCGGACATCAGGGGGGAGCTTGGAGTCGAGTCGCTGCTCCTTCGTGTCGAAAGAAGTCAGCTGAGGTGGTTCGGGCATCTAGTCAGGATGCCTCCTGGATGCCTCCTATTAGAGGTTTTCCGGGCACGTCCAACTGGTAGGAGGCCCCCGGGGAAGACCGAGGACACGCTGGAGGGATTATATCTCCCGGCTGGCCTTGGAACGCCTCGGGATCCACCAGAATGAGCTGGAAAGTGCTGCGGGTGAGAGGGAAGCCTGGGTCGGTCTGCTGAACCTGCTGCCACCGCGACCCGACCCCAGATAAGCGGGTGATAATGGATGGATGTATGAAAAGTTGTGTTGGTTTAAATATAATTTAGATTCAGTTCTGTTTTTTTTTTTAGAATAAAATATCTTTTTTCATTTTTCAGTAGCAGATTATATATTTTCAACTTTCAATCAACTAGGTTGGTTTCAGGAAGCGTAGGTATTATAACTCAATACGCCAGATTCACGGAATTGGCAGTAAAGAAAATTGACGCTAGTGACTAAGTTATGTTTAGTAAGCTGTTTTAGACCATACTTGGTATGAATCGCAGTATAAGAGCCTAAACTATGCCAGGTTGTGCCGTTCACAAACCACACTATGCAAAAGAAAAACAGTTTGAAACAGTGTCTTCTGTGCTACCACTAAGCCACAGAGGGAAGAGGCTGACTGGAAGTATAAAGCAAATAACATTCATATTACAAAATGCTTCATAATAATAAAATGTGAACCTTTTATTCTTGCATCATTTACCGAAATCAAACACGTGATTGCACAGGCAACACTCGCTCTGGTGAGCTACGTGCATTAACGTTGATCTGACAAAATAAAACGCAGTTAATGATGATTATTAGTGATATATTTACGAATGTGAGTGTTCAATTAATAGTACTTTGTAAATCCTTCAGTTTCTTCAATACCTCTGCGGTAGTAGTACAGGAGACACATAAAAGGGTCAGGCGCCGGATATGATCAGCGGGTCGAATCTTAATAGGAACCGCGTGTCCACTGATTTTGGTTGCCAGTCAATAAATAATATTTTTGTCATCAAGATGGATAACTTTTCTTGATAATGCTGTCGAAATCCTAAATGAATGCTCCAGCAAGCCGCTGCACCGTAATGTTTCAAAAGACACACAATCCTGTGTATTGATTCATTGAAGGTCCTTATAGTCACATGACTTTCATCCGGATGAATGTGTGCTGTACAGGGTAGAATATCTTTATGATGATAGAGATGAAGGTTTGTAGTCTTTAATGTAAAACATTACATTGTGAAACAGCACATTGTTGTATCACACGTTAATCTGTGTGGATCACAGTTCCCACAGCTGACCGTCATCTCTACGGGGTTAGAGTATATTGTATGAATGCATAGACAGGTGTCAACTTAACATGAGATTAATAAAGATATATAATACAAATGTATGACGGACAACAGCGTTTTGTAAAGGATTTATTGACATGAGTGTTTTGAATAGACATCGGCACCTACCACCAACTTTGTCGTTCACTCTGGCTAAGTGTCCTCGCTAAGTGTCCTCTGTGTCTCCACCACAGCCTCACGGTCTGGTAGTGAAGTTTACAGCAAACTGATCTGTTTATAGTCTTTAAACAGAATGTGACAGAGAGGCTCAGTGGCACACTGCCAACCCGGGGAAGTGTGCAGTTGGACGGAGGGAGGTACAGTATCTGGGGTATGTTAGGTTGTAGTGGATTTTATATGTATTTGCACATGTAGATAAAAGAAGTTTATGTTTTAAATTAATACATAAAGAAAGATATGATAATTAATTTGGGATATTATGAGGAATATTCTGGAGGAATGTATTATGAAACATAAGAGAGAATCACTGTTTTATTATTCTGTTTTAATGACAAATGTAATTATTAACTGTATGATGCATGAGAATGAATGAATGTTTTATTGTTTAGACAATAGTTAAAATGGATGCCGATTGAAACCTAATGTGTTGCTTTTATTCGGAAGGCAGGATAATAGGGTTTTATTGTGAAGGGGAACTTCCTGTCCTTGACCGGAAGAGTGAGCTTTGACCTCGCCTGTTTACTAAATTGGCGTAGCGAACAGAATGGTGGCATCCTTTGAACTGACCAATGGAACTAACCTTTAGATGTGAATTCATTTGCATGACCATACTAATAGCCGAGCATTTGTTCTGGGGACATGGATCTACTGGTCTGGAGACTCGAGACAGGCCCGGTCTGTGGCTCCCTGGGAGCTGCACTCCGTCTGTGGAGAGTTCCTCCTTTCTGGCCCCACGATCGTGAACGCTACATGAGTATTATCTTTGCCATTAAATATTGTTAAACTTTAACTCGAATCCTGAATTTCCTGCGGCCATGGGACCCGGAGCTTTGAACACGAATCTTACAGGTACCACTTGGGCGGCGGGCAGGTGCGCCAATAAATGGACAAGACTGCCGCTATCACAGCCTGCCCGCGGCCCAAGACCAAAAAAGAGGTGACGCGGTTTTTGGGGCTGGCGGGTTACTATAGGCGGTTCATCCCAAATTTTGCAGATTTGACCAGCCCCTTGACTGACCTGACCCGGAAAGGTGCCCCAGATCCGGTCCAGTGGACAGAGCAGTGCCGGTTGGTGTTTGAGACGGTAAAACAAGCTCTCTGTGGGGAGCCACTCCTCCACACCCCTAACTTCTCTCTTCCCTTTACTCTGCAGACTGATGCGTCGAACAGAGGGCCGTTTTGACCCAGCAGGTAGAGGGGGTTGACCGCCCGGTGCTGTACCTCAGCCGCAAGCTGTCGGAGAGGGAGGCCAGGTACAGCACTGTGGAAAAGGAGTACCTGGCTATCCGGTGGGCGGTCGACTCCCTGCCCTACTACCTGATGGGGAGCTCATTCACCCTCTGTTCGGACCACGCTCTGCTCTAGTGGCTCCACCGCATGAAGGATACTAACGCCCGGATTACTCGGTGGTATCTGGCTTTACAGCCTTTTAATTTCAAAGTGATACATAGGCCGGGGACGCAGATGGTTGTGGCCAACTTCCTCTCCCGCTCTCACGGGGAGGAGGCGGGGGCGGGGGAGTAGGTTAGGCCGGATGGCACCCTGGCTTAAGTCGGGCGGTGGAGGTATGTGGTAACACACACTTGTTACAATACTTTATTCATCCCATTGTGCCCTGGCAGGAAAATAGCTTTATTCTTTCAGCTGCAACCCGAGAGATGTGAGAAGACTTGGGAGCAAATAAAAAATATAGAACATGATTCGAAGTGGTAAGTAGGCATATTTTATATATCTTATAATCACTGATAGCTTAATGTTAGCGTTGTTCAAAATCGTCTGCATGGGAAGAGCCTTTGGAAGAATTCAGCCAACAACTTCTCTCGTTCTGGTAGATTTATTTCTCTGATCACAAACGAAGTACAAGCGCTGAGATTGCAATGCCAGGGGAGTCACAACAACTCTGCCCTAGAACCGGAAAACCCGGCCTTTACATACACAGATTTCAGGGAACAGTGCTTTGATGTGTAATCCGCCTCAGCTGGGGTCAATTGAATGTTTGTCTCTCCAATATAAGAGCAGGTAGTAGCTGGAGAACGAGAGAGAGAGCGGGGAGCAGACTCTGTCTGAGTGTTCGGAAGCAGAACCTGGAAACAATAAAGCCGGTTACCTGTGAAATATCCTGTGTTGCCCTTTTTTATGCTTTGCCGGAACTCACACGTGTTACACAGACATTCCCAGACACAACTCTCATCTTCTATTTGTTATTCTGAACAAAAGCATAACATTATGACAATGTATAAGAATTTACATTATCAATCCCCCTTTGTACATAATTTATTAAGTAGCTAAACAATAATATAAAGCTACCAGAATGGGCTATATCAGTCCATAACTATGTGTGTGTGACTTATTTAACAGAGTGGAAATCTCTAACAGCCTAAAAACATCAGTACCTAAATTATAAAAAGCTAAGCTAAAACCCACCTATATCCAGTACCCCTTGTACTAGAGAACCGTTGTCTCCAGGTATTTGTAACCCTCTTATTCTACTGGATAATCCTCCAAGAACATAATATGGCACAATCAAAAACAATATACAATCACCCTATCACAAAAGTATCACGCCTTCTATGCGTGTGCGTATATGGGATATGGTCAAACATTAGCAAGTTATGTGTACAGAAATGAGGTGTCTAACTCGGTCTCTTCTTCAGATCCAGTGATGTCGAATCTTACCATACCATCCTCGCCATCCTCCTCCTACTGTAGCTCCTCTGCTAACAGAGCCAGAGATATGACGGGGGCAATTTGGAGTCCACTGCTGTGGTGATACACTTCAGCCATAACTGTCTAATGCAGCAACATCCACATAAGGCCATCACTACTATCGCTATAACTATGGAAAGGAACACAGATATAATTACGCCTTTCCACTTACCGACCATATTATTTAGCCAATTGTTCAGGAGGGTGTCTCTGCCTGAGTGTTCTGCCAATTGATGGGACATTGCTCAGACCGTCCAAGGCCTGAGTGGAATATCCATCTGGGGCTGTGTTATTTGGAATGAAGAACTCCTTTTCTTTCTATTCTTTCATCCATCCATCCATCCATCTATTTATCACCGCTTATCCGGGGTCGGGTCGCGGTGGCAGCAGGTTCAGCAGGCCGACCCAGGCCTCCCTCTTACCCGCAACACTTTCCAGCTCATTCTGGGGGATCCCGAGGCGTTCCAAGGCCAGCCGGGAGATATAATCCCTCCAGCGTGTCCTCGGAGGAAGCTCATTTCGGCCGCTTGTATCCGAGATCTCGTTCTTTCGGTCACGACTCAGAGTTCGTGACCATAGGTGAGGGTTGGAACGTAGACCGACCAGTAAATGGAGAGCTTTGCCTTCCGGCTCAGCTCCCTCTTCACCAAGACGGACCGGTACAGCGCCTGTTTTACTGCTGCAGCCGCACCGATCCGCCTTTCGATCTCCCGCTCCACCTTACCCTCACTCGTGAACAAGACCACGAGATAGTTGAACTCCTTCGCTTGGGGTAGGCAGTTTGCCCCCACCTGGAGGGAGCAATCCGCCGGTTTCCGGCAGAGCACCATGGCCTCAGATTTGGAGGTGCTAACTCTCATCGCTGCCGCTTCGCACTCAGCTGCAAAACGCCAGTGAATGCTGGAGGTCACAGTCCGAGGAGGCAAACAGGACCACATCATCCGCGAACAGCAGAGAGGCGATCCCGAGACTCCCGAACCGGATCCTCTCCGCCCCCTGGCTGCGCCTAGATATCCTGTCCATGAAGGTCACGAACAGGACCGGTGATAAAGGGCAGCCCTGGCGGAGGCCAACACCCACCGGGAACGTGTCTGACTTACTACCGAGGAGACGAACACAGCTCCTACTGCAGGCGTACAGAGACCGGATGGCCCGTGCCAACGGGTCCAGCACCCCATACTCCCGCAGCACCCCCCACAAAAACCCCAGAGGGACCCGGTCGAAAGCCTTCTCCAGGTCTACAAAGCACATGTAAACTGGTTGGGCAAACTCCCAGGACCCCTCCAGTAATCTTGCGAGGGTAAAGAGCTGGTCCACTGTTCCACGACCGGGACGGAATCCGCACTGTTCGTCTTGAATCTGAGGTTCAACAAGCGGTCGGAGCCTCTTCTCCAGCACCCTGGCATAAGCTTTTCCCGGGAGGCAGAGCAGTGTGATACCACGATAGTTCGAGCACACTCTCCGGTCCCCCTTCTTGAAGATGGGAACCACCAGCCCGGTCTGCCAGTCCATGGGCACTGTTCCCGATCCCCATGCGACACTGAAAAGGCGTGTCAACCAAGACAGCCCAACAATGTCCAGCGCTTTCAGCATCTCAGGGCGGATCTCATCCACCCCTGGCGCCTTGCCACCAAGGAGCTTTTTGACTACCTTAGCGACCTCTGCCAGGGATATGGGTGAAACCACCCCAAAGTCTTCCGGCGCTGCCCCCTCTCCGGGGGACATGTTGGCCGGGTTTAGGAGTTCCTCAAAGTGCTCTTTCCACCGCCCGACGATGTCCCCAGTCTGGGTCAGCAGTTCCCCCCCCCCCCCTGCTGAGAACAGCCTGGGGTAGATCCTGCTTTCCCTTCCTGAGCCGTCGGATGGTTTGCCAGAACTTCCTTGAGGCCAACCGAAAGTCCTTCTCCATGGCCTCCCCGAACTCCTCCCATGCCCGAGTTTTAGCCTCCGCGACCATCGCCGCTGCAGCCCTTCTGGTCCGCCGGTACCCGTCAGCTGCTTCAGGAGACCCCTGGGCCAGCCAGGCCCGAAAGGCCTCCTTCTTCAGTTTGACGGCTTCTCCAGGAGCTTGGTTCCAGAGCCCATGCTGTGCGTGGAGGTGAGCCCAACTATATCTAGCTGGTACCGCTCCACCTCCTGCACCAGCTCCGGCTCTTTCCCCGCTAGTGAGGTGACGTTCCACGTCCCTAGAGCTAGTCTATGCCGCCAGCGATCGGCCCGCCCAGGTCTCCCGCCTGGCCCGCCGCCCGGTCTACATAGCACCCGACCCCGATAATTCTCCCTGCGGGTGGTGGGTCCACAGGGTGACTGCTGCTCCATTTTTTTTTTTCGGGCTGAGCCCGACCGGGCCCCATGGGCGAAAGCCCATGTGTTGTTATTTCTTTTTTCTCTCCCTCATTCTTCTTTTCTTTTTCTCTTCTTTCCACTTCCTCTCTCTATATACCATAAGCTTTCTAGTCCGCTTTAAACGGTCCACTTCTCTCCTCTCTTCTTACACTTCCCCTTACATTCTACTGCTTTGTCTTCCTCTCTCTGTTCAAAACATATTTTTAATTACTCCAATCCTCCTTTTGACAAAGGACGGAATTCATAAATCCGTCCTTTTCATCAACATCTAGTTAAAAATGCATTTGCCAAATCAATGCAGTAGAACCATGTCTTGTCTGGACCCACAACATTGTGTATGGGTTAGGGGTGTCATAGTGAGTTGGCACTACAACCTTATTTATTGGCCTCAGATCATGGACTTTCTGTAGTCTGATTTTCCAGGTTCAGGGACCGGATTAATAGACGTATTCCAGGGGGACCTCGTCCTCTCCATTACACCTGCTTTCAACAGCCTTTTTATCATCTTATACTAGTGACGATAAATTGGAATCGTCCCTGGTTTCAACTCTATCCCAACGGGAGCCATCGGAATCAGTCCACCCTTCTGTCCTAAAGATGTCTGGAAATAAGCCTAGCATGTTTTCAGTGTCCCCATGATCAGTGTTTTCTCTACCATGTGTGCCGCTAAGCATGTGTGTATCTGGGACTAACTGGACCTTCGATGTGTGTGCAATTCTGCAAGTTTTTAATTCTACGTGGGAACCCAGTCCGTAGCCTCAATCCCTGCCTTTACCATTGGACCCATGTTCTTTGCTCCGCCCCCACTCTGGACCAACACTGTGATGCGTGGGGCTGAGGTGTCACTGAATGCATAAAAACCTGCAACTCCGGTGTCAACTCTACAGCCGCTGCTACTCCTTGCTTCCCTGCATAGACTTCCTGAGCCTTCATAGTTGGGTTTCCATGAACCTCACTCTCATGTTCCAGGCCTTCCCACAGGATAATATGAGTCTCTTCTTGTATTAGGGTATTAGTTAAAGGTACAATGTTTTTTGGTCCCCTGGTGCCGAGTACGGATGCAGGACCTTGAACCAAGGTCCCCATTGCTGGATGGTGTCATGCAGAGTTGTGAAGTCATAATCATCCATTCTGCCCCACCAGAGCTCCGCTTCTTTTCCAAGTGTCTCTTTAGTCCCCAGTTAAATCATTTGGTGACTGTTGCAGCGTGGTGTGGCACATTTTTGCTGGGTGAATACAGGTCGCTGTCAGCCATTGGATCTGGGCACCCCTAATTATGTGTCTCTCTGGTGCCACGGATCACTATTGCCTTGTGACTGTGTCTGTCTGTTGGATGCTTGTTATGGCGGGGATAGACATTATGGGAGTACTGAGGCGGTCCTGACTGAGACTGCTAATTCCTTTTGCAGAAAATGTCAGGCATTAGCCCAATGTCCAGCCTGACCACAGTTGAAACAGTTATTATTTCTCTGTCTAAATCCTCCGTAGCCCCTACCGTTACCCCTACCTCCCCTCGCCCACCGTCTTCTCGGTTGTCTAAACCCTCCGTACGGTGGAGCCCCAGTTACGGGCTGCTGACCCGCCTGCTGCGCGACATAAGGTTGAGGGAACTGGGCTTCAGGTGGTGCAAATGTGGCTTGATGTGGCAGTTGATAGATCAGTGCATATGGATATGGCAGAGGTGCTGGATACGGACTATTTGGGACGTAAGGTTCTGGTGTTTGTGCTGGTATCTGCTGCACTGAGGTTTGTGACATTTGCTTTGCTTCTTTTTTGGTCAGGTTCGCCCTTTCCCTGCTCTCTTTGTTTTTATCTACATGGTGTTCCACCTGAGCTTTCCAGTCATAGAAGTTCATGTATGGTAGCACTACACTGTAAAATGTAATAACTTGACTTTACTTGAAAAAAGTCAGGAAACCGATTGCCTCAACATTTCAGTAAAGTAGCTCAATAATTTTAAGTTCTTAAAACTGAAAAAAACTGAGTTTAGGCAACTCAAGTAATTGCAGTAAACATTAGTATAGTTAACTCTAAATTATTAGTTAGGTTAACTATAAAATGTAAATTCAGACAACTTAAAGATCCAAGTTATATTAAGTAAGCAGTACTAGAACGAGTTATCTTTACAAGTCCAAGTGTCCACATTACTACACACTGATAAAAATATCCTGCTTGATCTACTTAACAAAATCAAGGCAACTTTTTGCATAAATGTATTACATAGAATAAGCAAAGCTGGTTTGTGTATGAATTACTTAATTATTTGTATGCCACAAATCAATGTTCCAAGTAAAGTCAACCTAATTTGTGAAGTCAAGTCAACTTGACTTTTCAAGTAAAGTCGACTTGACTTTTCAAGTAAAGTCAACTTAAATTTACAAACTAATTTAAGTTGAATTAATTTACAAAATTAAGTTGACTTGAAAAGTCAAGTAACGTAATCCGAAAAATGTAGTACACTTTACTTGAAAAGATTAGTTGACTACAAAATTAAGTTAGATATACATTAAAATAAGAATTTGTTACATCCAAAACATTGAGTAATTAATACAAAAGCCCTAACCCTAAATATATATATATATATATATATATATATATATATATATATATACACACACACACGCACACACACACACACATATACATTTTTTAATTTTTTTTAATTGCTTCTGTAGTTTAGAATGAATACCCCAGGAGAAACAGGTATACATGATTCCACAAAGCCACCAACCATGCTGGATTGTACAATAGTGTTTCATACAGGCAGGGCTTCAAATCCAAGCGCAAGAGGTATATTTTCTTTACCTGGTAGACCTTGATCAAATCCTCTGGTTTTTCACCAACATAGATAATGAGGCCTCTGATCACAGTTTCTCTTTGAGACTCAATGCTGTTGTCCTGCAAAAATATGAAAAATGGGATTGAGCCAAGTATAGACATCAGATTACTTCTACACAAAAACGTATTAAGTGTTTAAGTATGTGCCTCATTCAATTTGTCAATTGTCTCATCAAGTTTCTTTCCGACAGCTCCTCCCTTCCTTCTGTACAGGCTCAACAGTTTGGGCATGTATTGGTCCAACTTCCCCAGGAGTGTCGACAGTAGTGGCTTCAGTGTGATCCTCCGAAATTCCTCCTCAATCTGAGAGACCAAGAAAGAGAGAGAAGAAGAAACATCACAAGACACAGAAAGAAAATAATTAGAGACAGGAGTCAAGTACATGATGTGTGCTTAGTTTCTTAACATGCCTCAGATAATCAGATAGCCATTGTTATTTTGTATTGCACGGTGGTTATTGATGTCGCACTTTACAGAGGCGGTGCTGTTCGCGGGCTTAAATCAGCCTCGGCTCAGGAGGTCCTGACGGTTAAGTCAGGACCTCGGTTCACGGGCGGCATTTTGACGCAAATAGTCAGAGATCTCCCGGTTAAATTCTGCAAATTTAGCCTGGAGATTCATCTGGGGAAAAGGAGAAGGCAGATCTACAATTCTGCGGAGGTCAGGGGGTTTAAATTCCGCCTATTTCGCTCAAAAACGGCGCCCAAGACATGGTGAATGTTGGTCCAAAAATCTGATCAGTTTGCTCCATTAAAACCGTCCGTTTCAGCCCAGAGAAATACTTAGGGAAATGGCCAACGCATATCCAAGGATCAGCCTTTTCTTTCAGAGATCCACCGCGGGTACCGGCAAATGTGTAGCCGGGAATCTGGCTCCGTGGCCAGATTAAAGCAGCGCATTTTGCCGAGTTTATACATAATAATATACAGTGCATCCGGAAAGTATTCACAGCGCTTCACTTTTTCCACATTTTGTTACAGCCTTATTCCAAAATAGATTAAATTCATTATTTTCCTCAACATTCTACACACAACAACCCATAATGACAAAGTGAAAACTGTTTTTTGCAAATTTTTGCAAATCTATTAAAAATAAAGAACGAAAACACAACATGTACGTATTCACAGCCTTTGCCATGACACTCAAAATTTAGCTCAGGTGCATCCTGTTTCCACTGATCATCCTTGAGATGTTTCTACAACTTGATTGGAGTCCACTTGTGCTAAATTCAGTTGATTGGACATGATTTATAAAGGCACACACCTGTCTATATAAGGTACCACAGTTGACAGTGCATATCAGAGCATAAACCAAGTCCAAGGAATTATCTGAAAACACAGGTAGCAGCACGAATCTCTGACTGTCTGACCGACATCTCTCAGTGGATGTCCGCACACCACCTGAAAATTAACCCGGACAAGACTGAACTTCTCCTCCTTCCAGGAAAAGGCTCTCCCACCCACGACCTAACTATTAACTTCAACAACTCAGTGCTGGCTCCGACTCTGACTGCCAGGAACCTCGGTGTGACACTCGACAGTCAACTCTCCCTGACTGCCAACATTACCGCAATAACACGCTCCTGTAGGTACATGCTGTACAACATCAGGAGAATACGACCCCTTCTCACTCAGAAGGCGGCACAGGTTCTGGTCCAGGCTCTGGTCATCTCACGGCTAGACTATTGCAACTGCCTCCTGGCAGGTCTACCTGCTAATGCCATTCGACCTCTACAGCTCATCCAGAATGCAGCTGCTCGACTGGTCTTCAACCTCCCAAAATGTACCCACACTACTCCACTCCTCCGCAACCTTCACTGGTTACCGGTGGCCGCCCGCATCCACTTCAAAACATTGGTACTTGCGTACCGTGCTGCGAACAGATCGGGTCCGGTCTACATCCAGGACATGGTCAAACCGTACACCCCAGCCTGTTCACTTTGCTCGGCTTCTGCCAATCGGCTTCTAGCTCCTTCACTTCGAGCTAAACACTCAACAAAATCACGACTGTTTGCTGTGCTGGCTCCTCATTGGTGGAACGAGCTTCCCATTGACATCAGGACAGCAGAAAGTCTCTACATCTTCCGTCGCAAACTAAAAACACATCTTTTTCGACTATACCTTGAATAGGGAAGGTAGAGCCGTAGTAGCACTCTAGTAGCACTTAAATGTCCCTAACCGATAGCACTTTGTTGTTTAGCACTTTAGTAGCACTTAAATGGCACTTACGGATAGTACTCTGTAGTTTAACGTTATTGAAGAAATTGTACTTGCTTGATTCTTGTTGTTCTGAGTTTGGACTCATGGTTTAATGCACTTATTGTAAGTCGCTTTGGATAAAAGCGTCAGCTAAATGACATGTAATGTAATGTAATCTGTAGACCTCCGAGACAGAATTGTATTGAGGCACAGATCTGGCGAAGGGTACAGAAAAATGTCTGCAGCATTGAAAGTCCCAATGAGCACAGTGGCCTCCATCATCTGGAAATGGAAGAAGTTTGGAACCACCAGGACTCTTCCTAGAGTTGGCTGCCCAGCCAGACTTAGCGATCGGGGGAGAAGGGCCTTAGTCAGGGAGGTGACCAGGAACCCGATGGTCACTCTGACAGAGCTCCAGTGTTGTTCTATGAAGAGAGGAGAACCTTCCAGAAGGACAACCACCTCTGCAGCACTCCACAAATCAGGCCTGTTTGGTAGAGTGGCCAGACGGAAGCCACTCCTCAGTAAAAAGCACATGACAGCTCGCCCTGGAGTTTGCAGACCATGAGAAACAAAATTCTCTGGTCTGATGAAACAAAGATTAAACTCTTTGGCCTGAATGCCAAGCATTATGTCTGGAGGAAACCAGGCACTGCTCATCATCTGGCCAATACCATCCCTACAGTGAAGCATGGTGGTGGCAGCATCATGCTGTGGGGATGTTTTTCAGCAGGAGGAACTGGGAGACTAGTCAGGATTGAGGGAAAGATGAATGCAGCAATGTACAGAGACATCCTCGATGAAAACATGCTCCAGAGCGCTCTGGACCTCAGACTGGGGCGACGGTTCATCTTCCAACAGGACAACGACCTGAAGCACACAGCCAAGATAACAAAGGAGTGGCTTCGGGACAACTCTGTGAATGTCCTTGAGTGGCCCAGCCAGAGCCCTGACTTGAACCCGATTGAACATCTCTGGAGAGATCTGAAAAAGGATGTGCACCGACGCTCCCCATCCAACCCGATGGAACTTGAGAGGTTCTGCAAAGAAGAATGGGAGAAACTGACCAGAAATAGGTGTGCCGAGCTTGTGGAATCATACCCAAGAAGACTTGAGGCTGTAATTGCTGCCAAATGTGCTTCAACAAAGTATTGAGCAAAGGCTGTGAATACTTATGTACGTGTTATGTTTTCGTTCTTTATTTTTAATAGATGTGCAAAAAACAGTTTTCACTTTGTCATTATGAGTTATTGTGTGTAGAATGTTGAGGAAAATAATGAATTTAATCCATGTAGAGATAAAAACATACATTTTCATTGTTAATATCATAGATTTAATTGAGTTACATATACATCTTCTCATAATCACTTATCAGTGTAGGAAATAATCAGGAAACCGTTTGCCTTCAAATTCTCAAGTAAGCTGAACTACAACTACTATTATTCTCAAGTAAGCTGATCTACAACTACTATAAGCTGTTGAAACAAAGATGGAGTTATAATGAAAGACAACGTTTATTTATAAGAAAAACAAACTTCTGTTTTATCCTCACATGTTTTCTTAAGCTCAAACAACGTGCTTAAAATGCTTGACGTGTTGTCAGTTTAAGTTTTGTAACACAGACTATGATAAACACAGTTTGGGCATTTGCAAAATTCCACTACAGAAAAACCGGCATGTCACATACCATGCACATCGTGAAGACAGTCCCTTACTGCATCAGTAGATTTTTGAGGGCCTCAGAGGGCTTTACAATCTTTACACGTACAACATCCCTGACCTTTGACCTCACATTGGATCAGCAAAAACTTCCAAGAAATAGAAAAAACCCTTTCACAGGGAAAAAAGGGAAGAAACCTTCAGGAAAGAAACAGAGGAGGATCCCTCTCCCCAGATTGACAGATGCAATAGATGTCATGTGACCAGAATGAACAGCATTACAGGGTTACAAAACAGATGTATCAATGGACCTCCACAATCCATAGTGTAAATAAGTCCGAAGAGTAGGCACGCTAAAATTCAAGAATGTCTTAAAGACATAAAAACCATGGATGACCTGCAACTTCCTGATGTTAAACTCAGACAAAACTGAAGTTATTTTACTGGGCCCTGAACACCTCAGAGATCAATTTTCTGGTGATGTGGTTTCTGTAGATGGCATTGCCCTGGCATCCAACACCACTGTAAAGAATCTCGGCGTTATCTTTGACCAGGGCTTGTCCTTTAACTCCCACGTTAAGCAAATCTCAAGGATTGCATTTTTTCATCTACGTAACATTTCAAAAATCAGGCACATCTTGTCTCAAAAAGATGCAGAAAAGCTGGTTCACGCATTTGTTTCTTCCAGACTAGATTACTGCAACTCCTTATTATCAGGCTGCTCTAATAAGTCTCTTAAATCCCTCCAGTTGATCCAGAATGCTGCAGTTCGTGTACTCACAACAACTAAGAAAATAGATCACATTACTCCTGTATTAGCTGCTCTGCACTGGCTCCCTGTAAAATCAAGAATCACATTTAAAATTCTTCTCCTCACCTACAAAGCCTTGATTGGTGATGCACCATCATATCTTAGGAGCTTGTAGTACCATATTGCCCCACTGACTGCGCTCACTAAATGCGGGGCTACTTGTGGTTCCTGGAGTCCTAAAAAGTAGGATGGAGCAAGAGCCTTCAGTTATCAAGCTCCTCTTTTATGGAACCAGCTTCCACTTTCAGTCCGGGAGGCAGACACAGTCACCTCATTCAAGAATAGACTAAAGACTTTCCTGTTTGATAGTGCTTATAGTTAGGGCTGAATCAGGTTTGCCCTGGTCGAGCCCCTTGATATGCTGCTATAGGCTTATAGGCTGCTGGGGGATGTTTTAGGATACACTGAGCACCTATCTCCTCTTCTCTCTCTCCTTATGGATGAATTTACATCCCTCCATTGCACCTTATTAACTCTGCTTCCTCCCCGGAGTCGTTGTGACTTCACGTCTCATAGGGTCCATTGGACCTGGAGGTGTTTGATGCCTGGTGAGCCGGCCTCCCGCGTTGGCCCTGCTGATGCCCCGACCCCCCTTCTCTCTACCTCCTTCTGTTTCATGGATTGGAGTTCCATTCATACATTGTCATATTCATGTAATGTGTTTATGTAACTTTGTAAATGCTGTTCATTCTGTACACATGACATCTACTGCATCTGTCCATCCGGGGAGAGGGATCCTCCTCTGTTACTCTCCTGAAGGTTTCTTCCCTTTTTTCCCTGTCAAAGGTTATTTTTGGGGAGTTTTTCTTCATCCGATGTGAGGTCCTGGGACAGGGATGTCGTATGTGTACAGATTGTAAAGCCCTCTGAGGCAAATTTGTGATATTGGGCTATACAAAATAAACTTAATTGAATTGAATTGAATGGCATGCGTAAGATTGTCATGGTCACCCATCACTACTGTTCCGTCCAAAACGATGGCAGTATCGGTAGATTCCAGGTGCAGCGAGTGAGGAGAGGCCCCAGTGTCTTCAGCATTTACTGTCAGGATCCCCATGGAGGTGTGGGACACATGTCAAGAATGTCACCGGAGTCCTAACAACAATATCAGCATAAAAAAAACACAATTACATATCAAATGTCACTTTGCATTTCTATGGTAGAACACACAATGGTTATATTTTTGCCTCACAGCAAAACAAGGCTCCACAAAATCAACCAATTGAAGAGACACAGACACTAAGAAAGGATTATCTTATCTTATCTTTTCTTATCTTAAGACGGAGCCAGATTCTGATATTATTAGATAATCAAGTAAAAGAAGATGCTCCTCCAGAGTGAGTGCTATGATTGATTGATTGATTCATCCATCATATGATTCACTGAATGGTTGCAAAAGCTAATGCAGAATATGGATTCTCACAAGGACTGGGGTATTTACATATAAGGATGATATTTGAATGGAAGAATAATAGCACAAATGTAAATACAACATAATGTAGAAGGGCCTGAGAACAACAGGTTGATGCAGTGGCATCAAACACTAAGTGAAATAGAAATGACAGGTCGTTAGCCCTGATCAGGACCCTTTGGTGGCATCTGCTGTGTTTCTATAGGGTCAAATCGCAGCTTCATGCCATCCAAAACTCAAATACCTTCAATAATGAAAAACCAACAACCTAACAGGTGTCTGTACACCCTCAACTGTCTGATGGTAGAGGGGTTCTATTAAAATATTTGCTCTGATCAAAGTTTAATACGTGGTTAAGCAAAACCATATTCTTACCTAGGCGTGTCTTTTTTTTGATTGGTTAAGGTCATGTCTGACCTTAACCAATCATCTCTGCCTCAAGCAGCTACATCAAGCGAGTCTTGCCAAGAAATATATTAGAACAAATAATGACATGCTCTGCCAGAATATGCTTTTGTCACCAGCTGGAAAAGCTTATCCCTTGATGTAGCTACCGTTGCCGCATCCCACTATTCCATGTGCCTGTCCACAATATCGTCACACTCAAATAAGTAGTTTTGAATATCCGACTCAAAAATTACATGTAAAAGTGATTTTAAATCCAAATTGCGGACAACATCCACATTTCTTTGTCACTGCTGTTTCTGGTCAATGTGCTCGCTACTCCCACAGGAGGCTGATCAGGTTTGCGGCCTACCGTTTTCAGCTGTCACACCTGCATCACTCTGAACCTCCTGTTGCAGTAGAGCGAGCATATTGCCCAAAAGCATAGGCAACAAAGAAATGGTGATGAGGTTACAAGGGAAAACCCTGTTTTATTCTTTTTTTGGTAGCAGGAGATATTAGTAGAACCCCTCTACTATCATGCAGACATGTGAAGGTGTACAGATACCCGTTTGGGCCATCCTTCACACAGAGGCTCTGGCCGCATGTTCACCTACAACTTCACGTCCCAAAAATCCATCCCATCCCTGTGGTCCTGTCGCAATCGTACTTCCTCGTTACGTCATCACAACAAACCACACTTGAATTGGTCCAATCTCCGTCCCCTTCCTCAGTCCTCACAGCCTATCACAACGCAACGTCACCTAAAACTGGCCTTGCTCAACACCCGCTCACTCAATAACAAAAGCCTCCTTCTGAATGAATTCATAATGGACAGTAATCTTGATTTTCTCTGCCTCACTGAAACATGGCATAAACCCCTGGACTATTTCTCACTCAACCAGACCACCCCCACAGGATTCACATACACAGATAAACCTCGTCCAGAGGGGCGGGGAGGTGGTGTTGCTGCTGTCCACCGGGAGGACATTAAAACAACCACCATTCCCATTCCTGCCGTTCATTCTTTTGAACATATTGCCCTCAAACTCTCTGGTCCGACTCCTCTGGTAATTGCTGTTATTTACCGCCCCCCCAAGCCAAACCCCTCCTTCCTCTCTGACTTCTCTGATTTTCTGACCCAGCTCTGTGCAATTTCACCTGCCGTTCTCCTCCTTGGTCATTTTAACATCCATATTGATGACACGGAATGTAAACCTTCCATAGAATTCCTAGAACTGCTACAATGCTTCAACTTCACACAACACATCAACTTCCCCACTCACAGCCGAGGTCACATCCTGGATTTGGTCTGCTCCACTGGTCTCACAATACTTCAGCTCTCCAGCCTCAACCTCAATATCTCCGACCACCTGGCTATCACCATGGACATCGGCATCCCTATCCCCATCCCAAGAACCATTATCCTTCAGAAATCTCAAAACTATTTCCCCCACAACTCTTTCAACCTCTCTTGCCAGTACCATGTCGGCCTCCCCTTTCCCACTGTCTGATAATCCCTCCGATCTCGTAAATTACTACAATAACACACTCTCCTCCTGTCTTAATCAGATGGCTCCTATTAAAACCCAAACGGTCTCATTCACTCACTCAGCTCCTTGGTATACTCCTGATCTCCACCACATGAAATCCCGTAAGCGCCAGCTTGAAAGACTCTGCAGGAAAACTGGTTTAACAGTCCATTTCCAAGCCCACTCTGACTACTTTCAACAATACAATGACGCTCTCATCTCAGCCCGGACCACCTACTACTCACACCTCATACACGCTGGCTCCTCCAACCCAAAGGCTCTCTTCTCAACAATAAACAAGCTTCTCAAACCCAGGGACAACACCTCCAAATCCTTTACAGTCGACAAGTGCAACTCTTTCCTTTCATTTTTCAATACAAAAATTGATATAATTTACAGCAACCTGAAGACCTCAACCGCACTTTCCATTTCTCCACCCCCTCTCCTCATATTGACCCCTCAGCCCCTTTCTCAGTTCTCTCCTGTGTCCCCTTTGGAGCTCTCTTCATTCACAACAGGAATGAGAAGCTCCACCTGTATTCTGGATCCCATACCATCTACTCTTACCAAGGAATGTCTCCCAGCCATTGCTCCACTCATCATAGCAATAATCAACTCCTCCCTCAACTCCGGCTCAGTCCCCGACACACTTAAACTGGCTGCTGTCACCCCCATCCTCAAGAAACCTGGACTCGACCATGAGACCATAAGCAATTTCCGGCCCATCTCAAATCTTCCCTTCCTGTCAAAAATACTGGAACGCGTCGTCGCTGCACAACTCAAAACCCACCTCATTTCCAACGATCTGTTCGAGCCATTTCAATCTGGTTTCCGCTCACAGCACAGCACCGAAACAGCCCTTCTCAAAGTCACCAATGACCTCCTCCTCTCCTCAGACTCTGGCCACCTCAACATTCTCCTTCTTCTGGATCTCACTGCAGCCTTCGACACCATCAACCACAACATCCTTCTCTCCCGCCTCGAATCGTCCCTCAACATCACCGGAACTGCTCTCTCCTGGCTCAAATCATATCTAACAAACAGACAACAATTCATCAGCATCAGCAACTGCACCTCCTCCACTGCTCCTCTGTCTCAGGGCGTCCCCCAGGGTTCGGTGCTTGGTCCTCTTCTGTTCATCCTCTACCTGCTCCCTCTTGGAAACATCATACGTCATCACGGTCTCCTCTTCCACTGCTACGCTGATGATGTCCAGCTCTACATCTCCACAAAAGCCATTACCACTACTACTCACTCCACTCTGACCAACTGCCTCACTGACATTAAATCATGGATGCAAACCAACTTTCTCAAACTCAACTGTGATAAATCGGATATGATCATCATCGGCCCCAAATCTCTCACCAAAACCAGTCACAACTTCTGCCTCACCATTGACAACTCCACTCTGTCTCCCTCCCCTCACATCCGCAACCTCGGAGTCATGTTTGACAGCAACCTCTCATTTGAACATCACATCAAACAAATCACCAGAACCTCCTTCTTCCACCTAAAAAACATTGCCCGTCTCCGCCCATCACTTTCCTCATCTGCTGCTGAAACTTTAATCCACGCCTTCATCACCTCCAGAATTGACTATTGCAATAGTATTCTTTATGCCCCCTCCCTCTGGAACTCTCTCCCCAAACTCATCCGCGACTGCACTGATCTTTCCTCATTCAAATCGCAAATCAAAACCCACCTGTTCAGAACTGCTTTTAATGTGTGATTGTTTTTTTTGTTTTTGTTTTTGTTTTCTTATCAGGGTCCGAGCGACTCAAAGTCCCTATTTATTTGTTTTATTTGTTTTACCTGTATTTTAGCTATTCTTATTTATTTATTTTTAGCTTTTAGGATGTTTTAATTATGTGAAGTGTCTTTGAGTATTATGAAAAGCGCTATATAAATTAAATGCATTATTATTATTATTATTATATGAGGTGTTTTTTTTATTCTTTAAGGCATTTGGGTTTTGAATGGGGCGACTCGAGAGCTGCAACTGGACCCGACTGGAAAGACAGGAGATATCACCAAAAAGGGCCCAATCAGGGATAAGTGATCAGTGAATCAAGAGAGATAGATTGGGCATCCTGTGGTGTGCAATTAAATAATGTTGAGTAAAGTCTACTTTTACTACTGTCTTGAAGAAGTGTGTATTCTCATCTCCAAGGATGAAGGAAGGCCCCGGAGGACTGCTGTTTACTTTCCAGTCACATCTGTACTCAAACAAATATTTCAAACACACACACAATTCCTAAGTGTTAAAGGACAATCAATTGACAGCTCTGCATGTAAAGGACAAATTAAAACGTTCAAACTGAGAATGTATGATTATTGTGCCTTCAGTTAATACAAAATTAAGGGTGCCCAGATCCAATGGCTGACAGCGACCTGTATCCACCCAGCAAAAATGTGCCACACCACGCTACAACAGTCACCAAATGATTCAACTGGGGACTAAAGAGACATTTGGAAAAGAAGCGGAGCTCTGGTGGGGCAGAGTGGATGATTATGACTTCACAACTCTGCATGACATCATCCAGCAATGGGGAGCTTGGTTCAAGGTCCTGCATCCGTACTCACCACCAGGGGACAAAAAACATTGTACCTTTAACTACTCCCTAATACAAGAAGAGTCTCATGATATCCTGTGGGAAGGCCTGGAACATGAGTGAGATCCATGGAAACTCAACTGTGAAGGCTCGGGAGGTCTATGCGGGGAAGCAAGGAGTAGCAGTGGCTGTAGAGTTGACACCAGAGTTGGAGGTTTTGTATGCACTCGGTGACACCTCAGCCCCACACATCACAGTGTTGGTCCAGAGTGGGGGCGAAGCAAAGAACATGGGTCCAATAGTGAAAGCAGGGATTGAGGCTACAGACTGGGTGCCGACACAGAATAAAAACATGCTAGGCCCCATCTGAGAACATGTACAAAATTGCACACACATCGGAGGTCCAGTTAGTCCCAGATACACACATGCTTAGCCCACACATGGTAGAGAAAACACTGATCATGGGGACACTGACAACATGCTAGGCTTATTTCCAGACACCTTTAGGACAAAAGGGGAGCTGATGTGGGAATGATTCCGATGGCTCCTGTTGGGATAGAGTTGAAACCAGGGACGATTCCAATTTATCGTCACCAGTATAAGATGATAAAAAGGCTGTTGAAAGCAGGTGTAATGGAGAGGACGAGGTCCCCATGGAATACGCCTATTAACCTGGTTCCTGAACCTGGAAAACCAGACTACAGGATGGTCCATGATCTGAGGCCAATAAGTAAGGTAGTAGTGCCGACTCACCATGACACCCCTAACCCATACACAATGTTGTGGGTCCAGACAAGACATGGTTCTCCTGCATTGATTTGGCAAATGCATTTTTAACTAGATGTTTCAAAAGTTGGATTGGGGTAATTAAAAATGTGTTTGGAACAGAGAGAGGAAGATGATGCAGTAGAATGTAAGGGGAAGTGCAAGAGAGAGAGGAGAGAAGTGGACCATTTAAAGCGGACTGGAAAAGATTATGGTATGTAGAGAGAGGAAGTGGAAAGAAGGGAAAAAGAAATTAAGAGGGAGAAAAAAAGAAATGACAACACTGATGAAAGAATAGAAAGAAAGGGAGTTTTTAAAAAAAAGCTGGCTCTCCAATCTCAACATCCAGCGTCTGACTACCTGTGATGCCTTAGAGGGAGTGCATGGACAGTTGTCTGCCACCTCTAATGACTTATCAATTAATGACCTTTATTCCAAATAACACAGCCTCAGATGGATCTTTCACTAAGGCCTTAGACGGTCTGAGAGCAAGGTCCCATGAATTGGCAGAACACTCAGGCAGAGACACCCCCCTGAACAATTGGCTAAATACTATGGTTGGTAAGTGGAAAGGCGTAATTAGGGTCCGAGCGACTGACGAAGTCAGTCCGAGAGGACCCTATTGAAATAGCTTTGTCTACATTGGGAGCATTTCTGGGGCACGTAGACATTTTTAAAACTAACCATATTTGGGACGCTTGTCAGGCTTGGTGAAAATAGCCATCTGATCAAGAAGTCAAATTTTTGCAATTCATAGTTGCTCTCTAGCGCCCCCTCCAATTTTGACCGGCGACGGCCGTCACCCAAAATGTCCGATTGACTTTGACTTGAATTTTTCACACATGTCCATATCCACCTGCTCTACAAAAGAAGCCTCTCAGACCCCTAGGGTCCACCTACTTAGATTTTACGCCATTTTGAATTTTGTGAAAAACACCTAATTGACTTTCTTAACTACATGCTTGGTCCAAATCAACTAAACCTGATATCAATAAAATCATTGAAGCCAGATAACGTAGAATATTCAACCGTTTATTTTTATCTCATTGTGGTAAGGATCTATGGTCCAATAAACATCTTAGGGGCATGTCTTGTTTTTCAATGCTCATAGCGTCAACACTATTGGGACTAATCACTCAAAAACATTGTTCCTAAGTGCACATGGCATGCCTTAACTTGCAAAAAAAATCTTGTGCGATTTGAAGACTAGGGGGCGCTACAATAATTCACCAAAGTTGCCCGTTTTTCGTGTTTTTAGCTCGTTTTTGGCACTTTTCGCCGTTATACATTTAACGTTATTTCCCACAAAAATGATCAGATCGACTTCAATCTTCTTTCCAGGATGATCAGAAGGCTTTGAGCATGATTATCCTGCAAAAAACGTTGTTTTCACCCACTCTCACTTGTCGTTAAAATAATTCCAATAAAATCCCACTTTCTGTTTTTTGTTATGCTAGAGACTGTTGCTTTAACTAAACCAATCTTTCCAAAAATAATCATGCATGATGCCAGTCAAGCCCTGAACACATTTTCAAGAAGAAACATTCGAAATTGTCATTGGAACACCTACTGAAAAAATTAATTGACACGTTTTAGACACAAATATTTTCTAGCTATACGAGTTCCAATCAAATCTATTCAGTGAACTGGTGGTGCGGTGAGATAAAACACATGACTTGAGTTCATGAGTTGTGTGTTCAAATTCAGGATAGGGCAAATTTTTTCATCACTTGTTTTTTTTTACCTTTTAATTTACATGATGTTTACTAGACTTTTACATTACATTACATGTCATTTAGCTGACGCTTTTATCCAAAGCGACTTACAATCATGTTACATTCATTCACAGCTACATGGAACAATGCAAGGTTAAGTGTCTTGCTCAAGGACACATCGACTAGGACAGGGATTGAACCACCAAACCCATGATTGAAAGACAGACCTGCTAACCACTGACCCACAGTCGCCCTAGACTTCACGTAGAGACACGTGATGCATGTATCTGTTCACATTCTCAAAGCGCCCCTTATTGGCCAAAACAAATGAGCCTAAAATGCATCAGATTCACATGTAATTTACACAACGTGTTCTACACTTCACGTAGAGACACATGATGCATGTATATGTTCACGTTCTCAAACCGCCACCTACTGGCTAAAACAAATGAGCCTAAAATGCATCAGATTCACATGTAATTTACACAAAGTGGTCTACACTTCACGTAGAGACACATGGTGCATGTATTTGTTCACATTCTCAAAGCGCCACCTACTGGCTCAACTGGACTTGCTCTAATCTGCCCCAAACTTGTCGTGCTTGTTATATGTCACAGCCTGAGGATATCGACAAGTCTAATTTCAGTCGTAGTCAGAGCGCCACCTGCTGGCTCAACTAGACTTGCTCGAATCTGCCCCAAACTCGTCGTGCTTGTTACAAGTCGCGGCCTAAGGATATCGACAAGCTTATTTTCACTCGCAGTTGACGCGCCGCCTACTGGCGAAAGACTATCGGGGTTACGCAACAAACGGTAAAATGTATGACCGGCGGCCGAGCGAGTCGGCGTCCCGTTAGTTATATCTGTGTTCCTTTCCATAGTTATAGTGATAGTAGTGATGGCCTTATGTGGATGTAGCCCATTCTCGTAGCTTTATATTATTGTTTAGTTACATAATAAATTATGTAAAAAGGGGGATTGATAATATAAATTCTTATACATTGTCATAATGTTATGTTTTTGTTAGGCTACTCCAGTTCAGAATAACAAATAGAAGATGAGATTTGTGTCTGGGAATGTCTGCTTCTCGAGAATAGATAGCGGCTTATCATAACACACCCATATGTCATTGAATAGTCTAAACAAGACGTGGACTGGCCTTGCAGGGCTCAGTTTTGTGGAGAGAGGAGGAGATGGAATTATCCCCCTCCTTGATAGTTCAGCACCAATTAGAAGTTGGGATCATGCATACAAACCTGTGACGAAATCTGTGTATGTAAAGGCTGGGTTTTCCAGTTCTAGGGCAGAGTTGTTGTGACTCTCCTGGCATTGCAATCTCAGCGCTTGTACTTCGCTTGTGATCAGAGAAATAAATCTACCAGAACGAGAGAAGTTGTTGGCTGAATTCTTCCAAAGGCTCTTCCCATGCAGACGATTCTGAAAGACGCTAACACTTGGTTAGCTTGAATTTTCACTTAACCTGGACTTTAGCTAGGAGCAGACTGGGTGGTGGATTAGCCTAAGGTCCGTGCTAGGTTAGCTTAGCTTCCATCTCAGCTCTCCTCACGACAATGCTTTTGTTTGGTCGTTTTGGTCTGGGGAAGTGCCATAAGGGCTTCAGTAACAATAGATTACACATATCTAAATCTCTACATTTAAATCTATAAATCTAAATCTCAGACTCTAGCACCACCCCTCCCGAAAAATGGAAACATTTGTATGAATAAAAAGTGTATTTGTAGAATAGTTGGATTCCTGGCATCTGTAATAACAAATTTGCGACACAGCTCAGCAACATTGGAAGTATCCTATTATGGACCAATACATGCCCAAATAAACCTGCTAGTCACATGATTACCCTAGTCAGCATGGTTCCTCTGTGGTTCCAAAAGCTGTCTCTAAGGCCTGACCATAGTCATTCGAAGTGGCATGAGGATTCTTGACTCTCAACCCCCGAACAATATCTGCTGCTGGCCCTGTAAGACTCTCAGCGACTCTCTGTTTCTTGATCACATCGGAACACTGCCACTCATCCAGCATGCGAGTGGTTTGTTCGGCCCAGGAATCATATTCTTCTTCTCCAAGAGGGGTGGGTTTGATACCCGAGAACAACCGGAGTTTGCGATAGCCTAGACTGTCTGCAGGGGTTGCTTGGCATTTCTCAACTAGCGAGGAGATAGCATTAACCAGTTGAGTGTTCAGGTCTAGAGCGGGGGTTGGAGCAGGAGTAGAGCTAAACAAGCCTGTGACGTCAGCTACAGTCTTCCCTTCATTTGCTAGAAACACTAGTAGCTTTGTCTGGAAACCCTTGTGTTCACGGGGTACATGCCACTTGTGAGTTTAACTGACGTTTACTATCCAAAGTTCCTCCCCATCTCCAGCTGCTAACATCTTGTTCACGCATACAATTGCACATTGAATGAGTCAACAGGCCATACTCCATACTTCCTAATGTTTGGGCGAGAAGCCCGACTGCCTGTAGATGTGGCCTTTGGAGTCTCCAGTGATGGCACCTCCATAAAATCCTACTTGAGGTATGTTAAAAATATGAAACATGATCTGCAAGCTGCCTATCAGTTGGCTGAGAGTAGGGCAGGGAGAAAGAATGCCTGGAATAAGCAACGTTATGATCAGAGAGTGCGTTACTGTCCCTTGGTCTCTGGGGACAGGGTTTTGATCCGAAATCTGGAATTACAAGGAAAAAACAAGCTTGCTGATCGTTGGAAGGTGGTGCCGTATATTGTGGACAGTCAACTGCCTGGGTTGCCGGTGTTCAAATTAAAACCAGAAAGTGGGCAGGGCCCCGAAAAGGTATTGCATCGGAATCATATTTTGCCTGTTGGAAAGGAGGTGCAGTTTCAACCTAAGAAGAAGGAAGAGCCACCAAAACCCAAACAGAGAGTCAGTAAAAGGCTTAAGGCCAAGACCACTGAGAATCAGGATTTCTCGTCTTTACTGGCGCCTAAATCTGACGACCGAATGCCGTCTGCATCTGACTCCGAAGATGATGAAATGGGTGTATGGGTTGACTATAATCTATCACTAGAGTCAAAGAACCCCAACCCTCCGAGCGATGAACACCCTGATTTTTCCTCTCAGGATTCAGATTTAAGTGCCTTATCAAGTCTCTCACTGATGGAGACCACAGCTCCCGAACCCGTAGGGAAACCTGTAGAGGCTGAGGAGGAACCCTGGGTTCAAGACGGGCCTGCTAAAATCATTGTTAAAGCTGAAACAGACACTGAGACACCGAAGATAAATGAAACGACTGAGAGACAAGACAGTGTGAAAGAAAGTTCAGACGAGGCAACCCGACCTAAAAGATTAAGAAGGGTACCAGACAGACTAACCTACGGCCGGCTAGGGAGCCCGACATCAGTAGCCGTCAGTACCTATAGCGCCACCCTAGTTAAGGCTGCTGAAAAGAAAGATTGCTCATCCTCATCTCCCATTAACAGATATAAAAGCACTTACCACAAGTGGATAGGTCCAAGGGAATGTTTGTAGACTGTTCATTATCGCTTTTAAATTTTAAATGTATGTATTGGTAAATAGCATGAGGGCATGCTCATTTTTTTTGTGGGGGGAGAATGTAGCGCCCTGCTGATTTGATTACATGTGTGTGGTGGTGCGTTTTTTTATGAGGTCTGTTGTGTCCCGACTTTTCTGGGCTGGTTCAGGTGTCCAGGGTGGGGAGCCAATTAGAAGGAGGGAGGTGAGCTCCAACAAGCGCGCCAGCCTAGGGTACATAGCACAGACTGTTAACGCCCGGGGATGAGTGTGTGTTTCTGTTATGCATATTGTTTTGTATAAGAATAAATGTTAATGTGTGTTAATCCCGTGTCTTGATAGAATTCCAGGGTTAGCAACCTGCTATATTTATAAAGGACACGAGGAGTTTAACCCGGGATATATATTTATATAAATGCATGGGAGTTGAGCCCACACCAACAGTAGGCTATAGTGAGAATTTGAGTAGACCCTTTTTCAGTGCACCTCCCATGCAAACTAAAACAGCAACAGAGAGGGGGGGCTACATATAATAAACTGAGCTTTCATTTGGTATCTGGATTCTATCAGCATTACTTATCTGGCTGCTGCATCTGTGGGTTGGTTGATTGCAGGCCTGTATAGGCTAAATATATAAAGCTATAACACTTCAGGCACCCAAATGACCAGCAGTGGCCCTGAATCCCTGAGTAGAGGATCAAACCTCATTATTTACAAAAGCAAAATTAAAAGCAAAACTTCATGTGCTGACAGAGATCTTATGATAGAAAAGCAACTTGATGGAGACATAAGTACATTTGTTTAGTTTCAGTTTCAAGATCAAGAAACAAAAGCATACAAACATACAGACACTCGCATGATTTTTCATTGACATGTGTGGGACACAAATGTATGAGTTATTCTTCTTAGAATTGTAAATAGTACTAAGTAAATAAGAAATGACGTGCAGTATATTTACAATGATACCGTCTGACATCAGAGCAGCCGATGGAAACAACATTACTGCCCCAGGAAATCATAGATGTTAGGATGTTTGCTCAACAACCTTAATCTTAGGGGATCAATGCACTAATGAGTACAGGTGACTCATAATGACACCATGTGCCTACGTAGTTTGTAATGACTTACAGCGTTGACAGATGCTAAACAATGGTGAACTTCCAAACAAATCAATGTTCCAGGCTGAAATGCACGTCCAATACACACATGGCACATTTTACTGGAGCTTTACAAACTATCAAAATATATCTAATCCTACAAAACACGCAAATATACACATGTTCACAGACATGGACTATGATAGTAAATGAATAAAGTGGCACCAATGCTAAATGGATTGAGGCAGATGGTTTTGACTTTTCCATTTATTATCTGCCATTAAAAGTACTTTTAGACAGCATCATCTACATAGGTGCTGGAAGTGGGGTGCCAACCCCCTGTATATTGCAGACAATATGAGTATTGGAGTATGTTTTTGCTGATTCATTAAATAGACAAGCACATGTGCAGTTATTGAGTAAGTCAATATGCAGTTACGGGTTAAAGTTGTTGCAATCTACGTAGTTTGATACATTTTAACCTGATACTCTGAAACACAAGAGAAACAGCCCATCACAATCCAATTAAAATCAGTTTATTTTGTATAGCCCAAAATCAGTAATTACAAATTTGACCCAGAGGGCTTTACAATCTGTACACATAAGACATTCCTGTCTGAGGACCTCACATCGGATCAGGAAAAACTCCCAAAAAAAAATCGAGAAAAAAACCCTTTCACACGGAAAAAAGGGAAGAAACCTTCAGGAGAGCAACAGAGGAGGATCCCTCTCCCCGGATGGACATGTGTACAGATGAATAGAGTTACAGAGTTACAACACATTCAATGAATATGGCAGAAATGTATGAATAATTATTAGGCATGGACCACGATCCAGACCTCCACAATCCATAAAACAGAAGGAGGAAGGGAGCCCATCAGTAGGGCCATGGCAGGGAGCAGAGCGATGGAGGCCAGACCAATGAGGCCAGGCCTTTGAGGCAGGAGGCATAGAGAAGGAGGCAAGGCCATTGGGAAGGAGGTCAGGTCCAGGCCAGGAGCTGGATGCAGGAAGCAGGACATAGGACCAGGGCAAACCTGAGCCAGCCCTAACTATAAGCGCTGTTAAAGAGGAAAGTCTTAAGTCTACTCTTAAATGTGGTGACTATGTCTGCCCCCTGGACTGAAAGTTGAAGCTGGTTCCATAGAAGAGGAGTTTGATAGCTGAAGGCTCTGACTCTGTAAGACCCTGTTAGTTTCGTGTCTGCCTCCCCAGTGTCTGCTAATCACTCATTCCCTTCACCTGCCATCAGCCACTCCTCTGCCTCCTTAATTATTTATGCCCTACACCTGTGGTTCCCCCCCCCCCCCCCCCCACTATATATACTCCCATTCTTTCGTTTGTCCTCTGTGTGACTTCGCTCTCCGACCTGTGTTTTTTGCTTGTGAGTTCTCAGTAAAGATTATTTTGTTCACGTGCCTGGACTCCTGCCTATTTCTCTCTGTGCCTGAGCCTTACCCTTCCATCCCCTTGATAGGCTCCCATCCTGGCCAGATCCACCTCAAATGATCAATAAACCTTGCACTGCTTTCAATTTATACTTTAGATACACTGTATACACTTTTATTTTTACATTTTCATTACCATTATTATTTACATTCTTAAATGCAAATGTAATCTGATTTAAACCAACTTAGTGCAATACCTTGCCAATCGACTGATCCAGTCTCTGTAATAGGATGTCATGGTCAATGATGTCGAACGCAGCACTGAGGTCTAACAAAACAAGTACAGAGATGAGCCCTTTATCTGATGCAATTAGGAGGTCATTTGTAATTTTCACGAGTGCTGTCTCTGTGCTGTGGTGTTTTCTAAATCCTGACTGAAACTCCTCAAATGAACTATTATGATGTAGAAAGTCACACAATTGATTTGCGACTACATTCTCAAGGATCTTAGAGAGGAAGGGAATTTTTTTTTTTAGCCTTTTAGCCTTTATATAACCAGGTCGGTCCCGTTGAGATACAATGACCTCTTTTTCAAGGGAAGCCTGGCCAAGACAGCAGCATAGACAAATTGCAACAGTCTCAAGACACAACAGAAATCACATAACACAGATAAAATACATTAAAAAAGATAAGGCAACAGGACTAAAGCTCCGGATTCTGTTAGAGTGTTAGAGATCGGTCTCTAGTTAGCCAACACCTCTGGATTAAGAGTAGGCGAGGAGAGGTTTAATTACAGCTACGTTGAAGGAATGTGGTACATGGCCTGTTAACAAAGACACATTGATAATATCCAACAGAGAGGTGCCAATGAAAGGCAAAGCATCTTTAAGCAGCCTAGTCGGAATTTCTCCCTCAAGCTGGGCCTGCGGTGTGTGAATGTCAGAGTTAGAGTCCTAGTTTTATTGTTTTATTCGATGTCTATGTTTATTCTTATGCACCTTGCACCTAGTCAAATTCCTTGCATAGGCAACATACTTGGCCAACAAACATTTATGATTCTGATGTGCAGGTGGCACTTGCATTGTAGCCCCTGTCATCAGTGTGAATGGGTGGATGATGACATGTAGTGGTCGGAAGACTAAGAAAAGCCCCTTACAAGTACAGGTCCAATTATGCCCTTGAGGGGAACCCACCAGGGTGCAATCACCTTTTGTGAAATTTTGCATCTCACATTTCAATCTGATCTCTTACCTCCACGGTCATAGCTCCTCCCTCCTCTCTCCTTGTAGGTCCCTTCTTTATGAGAGAGGATGGCTCTCTCCTCCCTCCTCCTGTCTTACAGCTCGCTCTGGCTTCTGCTTAGTACTGTGCCACCTGCTATTTTATTGTATATATGTAAACCTGTTCGCTGCTGCTTCACTAAATTTCCCCCCGGTAATGAATAAAGTAATATCCTATCCTATCCTATCCTATCCTATCCTCCTCCTGTCTTACAGCTCGCTCTGGCTTCTGCTTAGTACTGTGCCACCTCCTCAGTAAGCCAGACTTCTGGCTGCTCGGGGGTGCCGTGGAACGGCTAGTATGGAGCTACTTTGACATTTAACATGGTTCTAATCTGCAACTCATCACTAGATCTCAAATCTTTCACACTGTTCCTTTAATAGCCCAGATGTTTAGTATGTCTGATGTGGATGCTGTTGATTTGTGTAGTGATTTCAATAGTCATATTGGTGGCTCAAGGAAGTTCTGGCAAACCATCCGACGGCTCAGGAAGGGAAAGCAGGGTCTACCCCAGGCTGTTCTCAGCAGGGGGGGGGAACTGCTGACCCGGACTGGGGACATCGTCGGGCGGTGGAAAGAGCACTTTGAGGAACTCCTAAACCCGGCCAACATGTCCCCTGGAGAGGGGGCAGCGCCGGAAGACTTTGGGGTGGATTCACCCATATCCCTGGCAGAGGTCGCTAAGGTAGTCAAAAAGCTCCTTGGTGGCAAGGCGCCAGGGGTGGATGAGATCCGCCCTGAGATGCTGAAAGCGCTGGACATTGTTGGGCTGTCTTGGTTGACACGCCTTTTCAGTGTCGCATGGGGGTCGGGAACAGTGCCCATGGACTGGCAGACCGGGCTGGTGGTTCCCATCTTCAAGAAGGGGGACCGGAGAGTGTGCTCGAACTATCGTGGTATCACACTGCTCAGCCTCCCGGGAAAAGCTTATGCCAGGGTGCTGGAGAGGAGGCTCCGACCGCTTGTCGAACCTCAGATTCAGGACGAACAGTGCGGATTCCGTCCCGGTCGTGGAACAGTGGACCAGCTCTTTACCCTCGCAAGATTACTGGAGGGGTCCTGGGAGTTTGCCCAACCAGTTTACATGTGCTTTGTAGACCTGGAGAAGGCTTTCGACCGGGTCCCTCGGGGGTTTTTGTGGGGGGTGCTGCGGGAGTATGGGGTGCCGGACCCGTTGGCACGGGCCATCCGGTCTCTGTATGCCTGCAGTAGGAGCTGTGTTCGTCTCCTCGGTAGTAAGTCAGACACGTTCCCGGTGGGTGTTGGCCTTCGCCAGGGCTGCCCTTTATCACCGGTCCTGTTCGTGACCTTCATGGACAGGATATCTAGGCGCAGCCAGGGGGCGGAGAGGATCCGGTTCGGGAGTCTCGGGATCGCCTCTCTGCTGTTTGCGGATGATGTGGTCCTGTTTGCCTCCTCGGACCGTGACCTCCAGCATTCACTGGGGCGTTTTGCAGCCGAGTGCGAAGCGGCAGGGATGAGAGTTAGCACCTCCAAATCTGAGGCCATGGTGCTCTGCCAGAAACCGGCGGATTGCTTCCTCCAGGTGGGGGCAAACTGCCTACCCCAAGCGAAGGAGTTCAAGTATCTCGGGGTCTTGTTCACGAGTGAGGGTAAGGTGGAGCGGGAGATCGATAGGCGGATCGGTGCGGCTGCAGCAGTAAAACAGGCGCTGTACCGGTCCGTCTTAGTGAAGAGGGAGCTGAGCCGGAAGGCAAAGCTCTCCATTTACTGGTCGGTCTACGTTCCAACCCTCACCTATGGTCACGAACTCTGGGTCGTGACCGAAAGAACGAGATCTCGGATACAAGCGGCCGAAATGAGCTTCCTCCGTAGGGTGGCCGGGCTCAGCCTTAGAGATAGGGTAAGGAGCTCGGACATCAGGGGGGAGCTTGGAGTCGAGTCGCTGCTCCTTCGTGTCGAAAGGAGTCAGCTGAGGTGGTTCGGGCATCTAGTTAGGATGCCTCCCGGACGCCTCCCATTAGAGGTTTTCCGGGCACGTCCAACTGGTAGGAGGCCCCGGGGAAGACCGAGGACACGCTGGAGGGATTATATCTCCTGGCTGGCCTTGGAACGCCTCGGGATCCCCCAGAATGAGCTGGAAAGTGCTGCGGGTGAGAGGGAAGCCTGGGTCGGCCTGCTGAACCTGCTGCCACCGCGACCCGACCCCGGATAAGCGGGTGATAATGGATGGATGGATGGATATTGGTGGCCTGAACGACTGCATAAGTGATGTGGATAATATTCCTAACAGAAATAAGTGAGACAGCACTGTTAATAACTATGGGGAAATATTAATTGAGTTTGAGAGATTCAAAATAGTGTGTGCTTAACGGTAAAATACCTTTGGGCAAGGATATCACTTCTTCAGTTCCATTTGAGGGAAAAGCAGTGGTGTACTGGTATTGCTCCACATGAATGCTTAAAGCAGGGGTCTCAAACTCAATTTACCTGGGGGCCGCTGGAGCTAGAGTCTGGGTGAGGCTGGCTCGCATCAAGTATTAAAAAAAAAGTACATCTGATCCAATCTTCTCAATCTTTATTAATAACAATTCAGAACATTAATGGGTTCTTCAGAGCATTAACGAACATGAACGGCTCTTCAGAACATGAACGGTTGAACGAGTTCTTCAGAACAGGAATGAACATGAACAGTTCTTCAGAACATGAACGGGTTCTTCAGAACATAAACGGGTTCTTCAGAACATGGGCTTCTCTTGTCTACTCCTTGCTGCCACAGACCTGGCAGTGCTTCCTCTCACACAGCTGAGCCACATTGGGCTTGAGGGAGGAAGCAGTGGAGTCCCTCAGTCTGGCTTGAAGATGCTCATCAGTGAGTGTGGACCTGTACTTTGACTTTATTAAAGTTCATGTTGGAAGAAGAGCTTTTCACACAGATATGTGCTCCCAGAAAGGCACATGGTCCGCTTGAACATCCTGGAAAGCTCAGGGAAGGTGGGGGCTTGTCTGCTTGTCCACTCACCTCCCTGAACTTGGCTTTGAGTTCAGAGTTGCACTGCAGGTCCATGAGCTCCATTTGAAGCACAGAAGGACATCTTGCACATCGAAGGAGAAGGTCAACAAACATCTGAAAAGTGTCTGTGTGTCTTGAAGTCTGCAAACCTGTGATCAAATTCCTACTGTAGCTTTACAATGGCATCAGCATACTTCTCACCACTGAATGTTGTGCATACATTAGTCGGCTGTAGTTCAGTGGGGAGAGTCCCGTAACCACAAGGTATCTGGTTCGATCCCCGCTCTCCCCATAGTTTCATGTTGAAGTGTCCTTGAGCAAGACACTGAACCCCCAGTTGCTCCCAGGGCGCTTCACTGCAGCCCACTGCTCCTTAATAACTAAGGATGGGTACAATGCAAAGAAGAATTTACCCACAGGGATCAATAAAGGATATATTATTATTAGTGTGTTGCATGCTGGGAAATGGCAGAGGTTTGTCTGAGAGAGCTGGGCTTTCCATAACACACGTTGTGTGGAGAATGCTCTGACGTTGTCAAAACAGCGCTGACGTCATGAGCCATTTGGGATCACAGCACGGGACCGGGGCCGTTTTACGGAGGGGGTTTCGCAGACTTTAATCCCATGAAAGTGTCCGAAAATCTAACGCTGTATTTACGCCATGCACGCCGAATTATGGGCAGCTGGATGTCCAGTACTGCGGCTGGAGAAAGTACTCAAATGCGTTCGACATTTGCATTAAAGGGCCGTTCTCCAGTGACGTTTCACGGATTTCAATCCGATGTAAGTGTTTGAAAATCGAACGCTGCACTTACGCCATGCACGCCGAATTATGGGGGGCTGGATGTCACGCACTTAGGCTGGAGAAACCGTAACCGTAAAAAACAACTTTCGGATGCGGTATTTCCGCGTTGATCGGTGTTACAGTTTAACAGACGACCCTGTTAACTGGCGACTTTTCCCGTATAGCGGTCCTCGTGAATGCCGCTTGAACACTGCGGCATTCACAAGGGCAGCTACGTGTTCTCCTCCTATTTTCAACAGCTGTCTAACTATGACAACAACGGAAAAGGTCGCCAGTTAACAGCTTCTTAAACCGTAACACCGGCCGTTCTCCGAAGGGGTTTTCGCGGACTGTCCGAAAATCGTGTGTGTGAGAAAAACGCGTGGGCCGCACTAACACTAAACTTTGATGTCAAGTAGGGGGCCACAAAATATCAGCCGCGAGTTTGAGACCCCTGGCTTAAAGGAACAGTGTGTGAGATTTAATGGCAGCTAGTGGTGAGGTTGCAGATTGCAACCAACTGAATACCCCTCTGTTCAGCCTCCTATCCTAGAAGTGTGTTGGAGAACTATGGTGGCCTTCAGGTAGGGATAGTTATGTATTACTACTAGGAGCTACTCTTATTAACACTAGGTTCTTTTCATGACTAACTAATTGTATTGGAAAATTAACATATAATTATAAAAACAAATACACTCAGGATTTGAAGTATGTAGTTAGATATAACTTAACATTGTTTCTAGAACAGTGATGTTTACAACAGTAACTATATAAAGTCAGTAATATCTCACTGAAAACAAATCTAAAGTGGCAATAAAATAAATATAATTCCTGATGAAGTAAAAAAAAAAAGACTTTCAGTAACCGCACTGGTTGTTCTCCTGCGGATTTAATAATCGTAGACCCGGACAAAACTTTGGACTCGCAGCGTTGCACTCGCAGCGTTGCACTCACATGCGTCGAAATACATCAAAACGTGCGGCCTGGTCGGGAATCGTATGTAATGACTTATCTAAGAGATTCGACCAGCCGTCTCCCCGAAAAACTGCGAGAAATTGGTCCATTCACTTGAATGGGGTTTTGGCGTGAAGAGAGAAAAAAAACACTTACAACAAGTGCGCTGCAGTGTGATAATAGGGTCTCTTTGTTCTATTTAAAAATCTCACAAACCTTCTGAAATGTGGCTCACTTCTACTTTGAGAGTTGAAACCTTGGACCATCAACATGAGCACCCGTGCTGGCTCACTTCCACAATTAGCAACACTGAGTGGATTCATGGAAGATTGGCACAATCAATTTTGAGAACTTCTTCGGAGAAAAGCATTACTTACACAAGTGTTTCACCATCAGTCTTGCTGGTTACCAAAGAGATGCCATGACACGTATGCTCCCAGTTGTGTCTGTATGTTGGGAAACAAATGTAAATAAGCTCAATAAGAATAGTTTACACTCTACAGTGTGTTCTTCCAGTTGAGCTACAGAAACAAATCTGCTCCACCAGCATCTGCACACCCTAACCTTAAGTCAAATATGGGAGAGGACAAACACATCAGCATCAACTAAGTGGTAGTTACTTTTCTTTACCCCTTAACTATCTGATTAATATCAGTGTCGCTCAGGTTTGACAACACCACTCTACACTGTGCACACACTGCTTCTAGGCCTCAGATATCACAAAATTAGGAAGCAAACATTTATTTACAGTCTAACTAATGGGCAGTGACAACCATTTAGTTTCATGTAATTGTTTTGTTACAATTGTCAAATCAGTAAGTTATATGTTAATTTTGAAACAGGACGTTTTATTTTGAAACAGGAAATGTCTTGTAACTTGTTAGGGGACTTGTAATCAGGAAGTGAAGGAAGAGCATGGCTCAGTTTACAATCCAGTTGAGTCTGCTTGCATCTTATGCCTTTTGATGGCATCGTTGGTATGTATTGATTTCTTTTATTGTTACTTATGATTGCAGATGATTATTTTTGTGACAATGTTTAGTTTGGGAAGTTTTATGCACAAAGTCCATCGAGTCATAGTTAATGACTACTTCGCTATGAATGTTGTTCATATGACAGAATAAATATGAATAAAGAGTTGTTATGTTAAAATACAGTGGTTTATAGGAACATATGTGTAAATCAGTAGTAAATACATAAAAGTAGCGGTTAAAAATAAAGCAAGTTATTTCATTGAAGAATCAGTATATTTACATTGTGTGTATGTGTAAGGTTAAAAAGAAAACATTTTGTTTGTATTCATTATGCCCTTTGTGTGTTTTAGTTTTACTCTTTCTTACGTCAATAAACCTGTGGACAACGGACAACTGTCTTCAGAGTCGTGATGTCAGGAAAGAGTTTGTCTAACTGCCAAGGTGTATCACGGGACATATACTGAGGGCAGCATAGTAAAACAACGGCTTTCTAGCGGGCAAGATAACGCAGCCAGCTGGCAGGCGCTACTAACAACGTCATCTCACGCAGCCAGTGGATGACCATCACAGCAGTGTCTAAACAGAGGTACGTCACCAGACAACACCATGTCCGAGAAAGCAACTTCATTAAAGACGCGGTCCCGCGCTACATGTTCTGCTACATACTCAAGTGTATCATCAACGGGGTCTGCTGCAGCAAAGGCAAGAGCGAGAGCAGAAGCAGCAAAGGCACGCATGTCCTACGCCGAAGAGGAAATGAGCCTAAAGCTAGAAAAAGCTAAGCTGGAAGCCTCAATAGAAATGCTCAATTACAAGAAAGAAACTGCTGCAGCCGTAGCTGAAGCCGAAGCCCTTGAAGCTGTGGTAGATAAAAATAGTGAAAGACATAGTTCCATGTTAAATTTGGACTCCAGTCCTTTGGAAGCTGCACAACGCACAGAACAATATGTGATTGATCAAGCCGAATCACAAAACACAGACGCTCAGCTGCATGATGATGGTGTTGGAGCAATAAGAGGGTCAAGCCCTAACTACGAAACTCCAGCTTCATCTATCAAATCTGAAGTCAACTCATTCCATCCGGCCCAAGCTAATATAGCTTCCCATCATACACATGGCCACAATGCAGCTTCTCAACCAACTCGCCTCATCTCACAGCAGCCTTACATCTATGAAGATGAAAAGCTCGATGGGACACGCAATGTTCGGTTTGACAACCACAATGCCACTCCTGAGCAAGGTCTTGGACCTCAAAACGACAAAGGCGATCATGCTCTTAAATCCTATCCCACATCTTCAAACACCAATAATAACAACTCCAACATTAGCGACTTCGTGAGATACTTTGCTCGTCGTGAGCTTGTAGCAACAGGCCTACTTCAATTCAACGACAGACCTCAGAACTACAGAGCCTGGAAACGGTCTTTTCAGAATGCAACCAGAGGTTTGGACCTGACACCAAGCGAGGAAATGGATCTCCTGTTTAAGTGGCACCCCATCTCTTTCCTCGATACGAGAGGCGTCAACCCAATTGTACAGAAGCTCCCCTTCGGTCTGCAGGAGAAGTGGGCGTCAGTTGGGTCATCCTACAAGCGGCAACATCACGTTTCATATCCCCCCTTTGCCTGCTTCGTAAACTTTGTTAGCCAAGAAGCTAGTGTCAAAAATGACCCAAGTTTCAACTTTGTCTCTCACTCAGACATGTCTCCCAGGCCAGAAAAAACAGCTTGGAAGCCAAACAGACAGCGAGAAGTCTCTGTTCACAAAACAGAGATATTTCCAAAAGCCATCTCTGATCCTAGGGAGCCCTCAACGAAATTCAATGACTGTGACAAACTGTGTCCAATCCATAAAAAACCTCACCCTATACGCAAATGCCGTGCATTCAGAGAAATGCCCATCGAAGACCGTAAGACATTCTTAAAAGAGAATAACATTTGTTTCAGATGCTGTGCTTCATCATCACACATTGCAAGGTACTGCACATTTAATGTTCGTTGTTATGAATGTAAAAGTGAAAAACACCACACAGCGCTTCATCCTGGACCTGCTCCCTGGGTTGAAGGCAAAGACTCTGCTCCAGAGCATGGCGGGGAGGAGGATAGCTCTCCACAACCCCATGTCACCACCAAATGTACAGATGTCTGTGGCGGAGACGTAACGGACCGATCCTGCTCTAAAATATCCCTTGTGAATGTGTATCCAACCGGCCACACTCACAAAGCAGTGAAGATGTACGTGATTCTGGACGAACAGAGCAACAGATCACTAGTTCGTTCACAGTTCTTCGAAGTCTTCAATGACCAAAGTCCAAGTGCTCCTTACTCACTGAAAACATGTGCTGGAGTAAAGAAAGCGACAGGAAGAAGGGCCAGTGGCTACATCGTGGAATCTTTGGACCGTCAGCATCCCACTACCCAGCCTCATAGAATGTGATGACATCCCAAATAACAGAAGTGAGATTCCAACTCCCAATGCAGCTTTTCATCACGCACACCTAAAGTCAGTCGCACACCTCATCCCAGATATCGACCCACAAGCCCCAATTATGCTTCTCTTAGGTCGGGATATTATCAGAGTCCATAAGGTCCGCAAACAGGTCAATGGCCCACACAACCTACCTTATGCTCAGAAGTTGGATCTGGGATGGATCATCGTGGGTAATGTATGTTTAGGCCGCGTTCACAAACCATCGACAGTCAACGCCTTCTACACGAACACCACGGAACGGGGACGCCCTACTCTCTTTGACCCGTGTCCTAACATGTTCCGTGTAAAGGAAAAATACAGTGACACCCAAGCCACAAACCACCTCCAAACACACCCTGAAGAGATATCAAACTGTGATGTTGACAGCCTAGGACATAACATATTCAAGCAGACCAAGGACGACAACAACATGGCTCCGTCTATCCAGGACATCTCCTTCATGAAAATAATGAAAGAAGGACTAACAAAAGATGCAAACAACAGTTGGGTAGCTCCATTACCCTTTAAATGCTCACGTCAACGGCTCCCCAATAACAGGCCACAGGCATTGAACCGTCTCAAGTCACTCAGACGCAACTTTGAAAGGAAGCCTGAAATGAGAGACCATTTTCTCAGTTTCATGGACAAGATGTTCAAGAATGGTCATGCTAAGTTAGCCCCTCCTCCCAGTGAGGATGAAGAACAGTGGTACTTGCCAATATTTGGTGTGTACCATCCAAGAAAACCAAAACAAATACGAGTGGTCTTCGATTCCAGCGCCCAGTACAACGGTGTGTCGCTCAACGACGTGCTGTTGACTGGGCCTGATCTGAACAACACTCTGCTTGGTGTATTAATGCGCTTTAGAAAGGAAGCAATCGCCTTTACAACGGACATAGAACAGATGTTCTATTGTTTTTCAGTAAGGGAAGACGATAGGAACTTCCTACGTTTTCTATGGTTCCAAGATAACGACCCCTCCAAAGACATTGTGGAGTATCGGATGACGGTCCACGTCTTTGGAAATAGTCCTTCACCCGCAGTAGCAATTCATGGACTGCACCAGTCTGTTCAGGTCAGTGAGCTTCGCATTGACCCTGACGTCCAAAGTTTTGTGATGCGTGACTTCTATGTAGACGATGGGTTGAAGTCCTTGCCCACAGTCGAAGCTGCGGTCAACCTGCTGAAAAAGACACAAGATGTTCTCTCCAAATCAAACCTAAGGCTGCACAAGATCGCAGCAAACAACAAGGAGGTCATGGAGGCCTTTCCGGCCGAAGATCGTGCAAAAGACCTTAAAGACCTGGACCTCAGTGCAGATACGCTGCCAATGCAGCGTAGTCTTGGAATCAATTGGGACCTCCAGACCGACTGCTTCCACTTCAGCGTCTCCGACGAGATAAAATCCTACACTCGACGGGGTGTCTTGTCTACAATCAACAGCCTCTACGATCCTCTAGGGTTTGTAGCGCCAGTCACAATACAAGGCAAGGCTATTCTGAGAGAACTCACAACTGAGAAAGGTGACTGGGACTCGCCTTTGCCCCAAGAAATGGAAGACGCATGGACATCTTGGAGAGCATCTTTGAAAGAACTGTCCCAGCTTTCTATTCCCAGAGCCTACACTACAACTTCACCCCCAGCAGCTGTCAGAAGGGAATTGTGCGTCTTTTCTGACGCATCCACGAAAGCTATCGCCGCTGTGGCATATCTAAAAGTAACTGACTCTGCTGGAAATAACCATGTGGGATTTGTAATGGGCAAAGCCAAGCTGACCCCCCCCGTTCTGAACAAACAATTCCGAGACTGGAACTTTGCGCAGCAGTGCTTGGAGTGGAGTTAGCAGACTTAATCTCGGCAGAACTAGACCTTCAGCTCGATGCTACAACCTTCCACTCAGACAGCAAGGTAGTCCTTGGCTACATTTCTAATGAAAGCAGGTGCTTTTATGTATATGTAAGTAACCGGGTATTACGTATCCGAAGGTCCTCTCACCCAGATCAATGGCGCTACGTGTCAACAACAGAACCCTGCGGACCACGCTACACGTTCTGTCGCTGCAGGCCGTTTGAACGACACAAACTGGCTGAGTGGACCCAAATCTCTGTACACACCGGAGACAAGTGCCTCAGAGAGCACCAACGAGCTTGTAGACCCGGGTTCAGACCCAGACATTCGCCCTCTGGTGTCCACTTTGAGTACTACAACAACATCCAAGCAGCTTGGTTCTCAACGATTCTCAAAGTTCTCATCTTGGAAGTCTCTAACACGGGCCATTGTTTCCCTCATACACATAGCCCGTCTTTTCAACATGACCTTGAAGAACAGCCCTTGTAAGGGCTGGCATCACTGCAAAATAGGATACACTGTTGAGGAGTCTGATCAAGCGTTGCACATCATCATTCAAGCAGTACAGGAAGAAGTCTACAGTCAAGAGATCAGATGTATCCAAAAACATGAGCAGATCCCTAAATGTAGCCCTCTCAAAAATCTGGATCCTTTCATTGATGCACACTGCCTTCTGAGAGTCGGGGGCCGCCTCCACAATGCAAACCTTGATCAGAGTGAAAAGACTCTAGTGATTATTCCTGGCAAACATCAAGTTGCAACCTTACTCATCAAGCATCACCACGAACGAATCTATCACCAAGGCCGTCTGTTTACAGAAGGGGCTGTCCGTACAGCTGGCTTTTGGATTGTTGGTGGCAAAAGAAAAGTGAGCAGCATCATCCACCAGTGTATAACCTGCAGAAGGCTTAGAGCCCCACTTACAATTCAAAAGATGGCCAGTCTTCCAGCGGATCGTCTCTCGACAGAGCCTCCCTTTACGAATGTCGGCCTTGATGTGTTCGGTCCTTGGAGTGTCTCTTCACGAAGAACAAGAGGATGTTATTCACACAGTAAACGCTGGGCTGTAATCTTCACGTGTATGAGCGTACGAGCGGTTCATATTGAAGTCATAGAATCCCTTGACACATCCAGCTTCATCAACGCGCTAAGGCGCTTTCTTGCTGTGCGCGGTCCTGTCAATCACATCCGCTCAGACCGTGGCACCAATTTTGTTGGCGCCTGCAAGGAGTTGAAGATACCCTCAAACATTGACAACACAACTGTGAAGACTTACCTGTCAGGCCAAGGTTGCTCTTGGACATTTAACCCTCCGCACGCCTCCCATTTTGGCGGTACATGGGAAAGAATGATTGGTCTTGCAAGGAGAATCTTGGACTCCATGTTCCTTCAGCTGAAGGACAAACTTACCCATGAGGTGCTGGTGACTTTCATGGCAGAAGTGACAGCCATTATAAATGGCAGGCCTCTTGGTCCTGTGACAACTGACTCTGATGACTCATTTATACTCACTCCAGCTGCTCTTCTCACTCAAAAGGTGAATGTCCTTTCTGCTCCTACTGGAGAGTTTGGAGTTTCAGATCTCTACAAGCGCCAGTGGCGGCAGGTCCAGCACCTGTCCAACACCTTCTGAGACAGATGGCGAAAGCAATTCCTCCCAACACTACAGGCACGCAAGAAGTGGCAGTCCACTCATCCAAACATCAACCCAGGAAGTGTTGTTCTCCTCAAGGATAGCCAAGTACCAAGAAATGAATGGCCTCTTGGACGGGTAACACAGACCTTCCCCAGCGAAGACGGGAAGGTGCGAAAGGTCGAGATCAAGGTCACACGAACAGGAGTGACTAAAATCTTTCTTAGGCCTGTTTCTGAGATAGTGCTTCTTCTCCCCCCAGAGGCCCAGTGAAGTGAACTGTCTAGGATTTATTGAGTGGCGTGTATTCACGCCAGGCGGGGAGTGTTTTGTTACAATTGAGTCAGTAAGTTATATGTTTATTTTGAAACAGGACGTTTTATTTTGAAACAGGAAATGTCTTGTAACTTGTTAGGGGACTTGTAATCAGGAAGTGAAGGAAGAGCATGGCTCAGTTTACAATCCAGTTGAGTCTGCTTGCATCTTATGCCTTTTGATGGCATCGTTGGTATGTATTGATTTCTTTTATTGTTACTTATGATTGCAGATGATTATTTTTGTGACAATGTTTAGTTTGGGAAGTTTTATGCACAAAGTCCATCGAGTCATAGTTAATGACTACTCCGCTATGAATGTTGTTCATATGACAGAATAAATATGAATAAAGAGTTGTTATGTTAAAATACAACTCTTTATAGGAACATATGTGTAAATCAGTAGTAAATACATAAAAGTAGCGGTTAAAAATAAAGCAAGTTATTTCATTGAAGAATCAGTATATTTACATTGTGTGTATGTGTAAGGTTAAAAAGAAAGCATTTTGTTTGTATTCATTATGCCCTTTGTGTGTTTTAGTTTTACTCTTTCTTACGTCAATAAACCTGTGGACAACGGACAACTGTCTTCAGAGTCGTGATGTCAGGAAAGAGTTTGTCTAACTGGTGTATCACGGCACATATACTGAGGGCAGCATAGTAATGTTTTTATTTCCTTCGAACATGGACCAAATGTGACGACCCCTCCCTCGGCTCAGGGCTTGTGGGTGGATATGTACACGCATAGAATTGCACGTGGACTGTAGATCGCGAAGCCTACGAGACCTCAGCTGAGACCATACTCTTATTCAATACTTAATTAAATACGCTTTATTATAACCATCTATCCAAGACGTCCTTCTTACCCCTCTTGGAGATTTTTTAACAACACTTTTTAAGGGAGACATTGTTAAAATCACCCAAAATAAAGTTTGGTGCATCATGTGAAGTTGTCTGCAGTTTTTGCACAACATCAAAGATGGAGCTGGAGGCAGAGGTGGGCGGCATTCGCCTTCGGGTGGATGTACACTGTTGTTATAAAAAACAGTGGAAACTCGCGGTGGATGTAGAAGGGGCGCAACAATACTGATAAAAGTTTGACATCTGGCATACAGATGCGTTCCCTGACAGTCACAGAGCTGCAGTAGTGTTGGTTAAAATATAAACATACCCCAGAGTTTTCCTCGTCACTTCAGCCTTACGATCCAAACGAAACGGAGCTCAAAAACCGTCGATGAACAGGGCCCTATTTCTCGTACGTGGCTTAACAAAGCCGATCAAATGTCCTATTAGAGAGCTAAAATTAACAAGATGATTGACATCAGGCTCTCCCGGTTTCTCAAAGGCTGATCTGCCCTTAAACCAGCTCGTTAATTTGAGCCAGACGTCAGTTCACAGGATAGTTGCGCGTGCCCGTCCGACTTCAAAAGGAGGAAGTGTCGATCACAGAAACCATGATTTACTAACAGCACAAAGGCAAATAAACTCAAAGGAAGAGACTCTTTTTCTCCGCTGAGGATCAGGAGATTATCATGAACTTATATGAGGAATTCCAGACCATAATTATGGCAAAATCTAATCAATTCATTCACTTCACTCGTGCTTGAGAGGGGGCGTGGCTTATCTCCATCGAAAGACTTATAACTTCCGCCATTCACCATGGATTAAAAAATAACCACTATTTATGCTTTATACTTGTTGTGGACATCCCACAAACGTCGGAACATCTAATGCCCTCGTGTTTGGGTTCATAACATTAATATCATTCATATATATATATATATATATATATATATATATATATATATATATATATAACATCACCCGTAGGCTCACACAGCTCGGTGACTTTCACCGACTATACATCTAGATAAGTCACATCCATTCGTCTGAGCATTGACTTTCATGAATCTACTCGCAACGCAGCATCAGTGTTGGGAAAATGTATCGGCTCATTTTAAGTGCCTCATTCTTTAAATGTGCCTGCTGGCAGTCGGCGTAATGGCATGCATCATCCAATGAGATCTAAAATAACTATCAACTCTTTCAGAACAAGTAGATAATATATAAGTGTATATTCATGTATGTGGAGATGACCATATAGAACTTTTATTGCATTTACACGGACATGGCCAGGGAACGTAATGAACATATTCATGAATTTCTTAAGCGCTAAATAAACTTTACGAACAGCGCGGCATACAGCGGCTTTCCCGATGTTCTCCGCATGGCCGACACTGTACAAAAATGTACCACTCGCAAAGAAGCGCAAGGCTATGCAAACAGTCTGTGAGACAGTCAATGCTCTGTTGCGGCGTGTGGTGTTCGCAATGTTCGGCTCGAGAATGTCTTGTAAATAAATGATTCCTTGTCGGCAGAATCGAGAGCACTCATAAAGGAAGTCATCATCATGCAATAACGGATCTTGGCGATCTCGAAGAACTCTTTCTCTATGAAACGCTAATCTAACTAATATCGCTCCTTCTGCAGCTCGTGTACTAACAAAATCTAAGAAAAGAGATCACATTACTCCCGTATTAGCTGCTCTGCACTGGCTCCCTGTAAAATCAAGAATCAAGTTTAAAATTCTTCTCCTTTCATATAAAGCCCTCTGAGGCAAATGTGTGATATTGGGCCGTATAAAATAAACAAAATTGAATTGAATCTTAACCCTCCCGTTGTCCCGGGGTCACTCTGACCCGCATATATGTAGATGCATATATATTTATATTTAAAGACGCTGAAATCTATTCCTTGAGATACTTTGAAACTCACTACCGCTAGTACCAAAGCACCACCACAGTCAGTGTGTGAAGAGGCAGCTACAAGTACTGGAGGTGGAGATCACAGCAGAGCCTTAGAGGAAGGACAGAGTGGAGGAGCTGTGTCCAACAGCCAGCTGACTTGTGATGTAGAGCAGCGGTCCCCAACCCCCGTTCCGCGGGTCGGTTGGTGCCGGGTCGCACAGAACGAGTGAATGAAAAAAAATGGAAAGTTTTTATCAAAGTCGTAAAAATGTTTTATTTTGAAAAGGATCGGCTACATCCGTCTGTGCATCTGAGCCTCTCACGAGGTCACGAAATACGTCACACATCTCAAGAGGTCACGTATTACGTATAAGTAACCTCTTGAGAAAAGCTAGAAAACTATAGCGAACCCACAAGCGAGAGAAAATGAGTAAAAACAAAACAAAAAAAAAACAACATCTTTGGAAAGCTTCTTTGTGAAGCGGGTTTTCTGCAATGACAGCGATGAAAATTAAGTTACAGAGCAGACGGACATAACAAACACACTTCGGGTGTCGTTGTCTCCCATCACCCCAAGATTGCACGGGCTCGTTGCAGATAGACAAGCTCAGGACTCCCACTAATTCGGCGTCATGGTAAATTGTATTTTCATGCACTTTATGCCGGTCGTATCATTTTATTACGTCATATTTATCGCCCACATTGTGAAGGCCGGTCCGTGAAAAGAGGACATGGAGTATGAGAGTGAATCAGATTCTGCATCTAATTCGGAAACATGCCTTAAGGCACTGATCTGTATCCATTCAGGAAATAAACTCTTTTTTGGATGTAACTTTCAAGAAAACTGTCAAAGTGGGTGAATACTTGAGCGATGTTGTGAAGTTCATACGATCTGTTGGCGTGGTGCAGAGAGAAGTGGGGTTTGATCTTTTATGAACGAAAGCGCTTTCGTCTGAAGAGTAAACAGTTTAACATGATGAGTCACACTGGATATTCCATTTTCTGCTTATTTCTCTTGTCTTGTCTCCTTTCCTCTGACCTTTATATGCAGAACTTCAATTTAGGGTCTTTAAACATCAATGGTGATAGGTACAGGCATAAAAGAGTATTAATAATGGAAGTTGTAAATCCAAAAAGGTTGGACATACCACTTTTTGCAAGTAACTCACACCATTCCATCAGATGAAGTAGACTGGGGTTTATGGTGGGAGGGCTCCTGCACTCTGAGCCATGGCATCAATCTTAGTGCCGGGGTAGCCGTGCTGTTTATAACAGTGGCTAATGCCACAGTTCTGTCTGTCACTGAGTTGATGAAGGGTCGTTTACTGATGGTGAGGGCAGAGATGGATGGCTCGGTCTATTTATGCATCAAATCAGGGACCAGAACGATTTCGACTGCACTCCCCATAGACAGGAATAATGAGGACCCACACCAACAGTCACACTCAGCGTCACTAGAACGTCATCACACAACTAGATCTGTTAGACACATGGAGAGTAAAACACCCACAAAACAGGCACTACACTTAAGGTCAGCAAAGACAGGATAAGTGCAGCCAGGCTGGACAGAATGTACATCTCTCACAGTCTCATAAAAAAATAGCACTATCAGTCCAGTTGGGTACACCGATCACCACCTCGTCAGTTTACTCTTGATAACCTCACCAGGTTAATGGGTTAACTCCTACTGGTATTTCAATAATAAACTTCTGCATTACAGCACTTTTTGTCAGAGCTTTAGGGTTCTTTGGCAGCAGTGGAGAGCTGAAAAAGATTGTTCCAGTTGTCTGAAACAAAAGATCAATTAGTTAAACCAAGAAAGTCACTTTGTACTTGAAAAGTTAGGACCCTAGGTCAAAAAGGTTAAGAACCCCTGAAATAAGGAGTTATAAGTCTGAAGTTGAAAACAAGAACCAGATAGGGTGGGAAAAGAATCTGCTTCAGTAAGTAGGGAGTGACGAAGGTCATGCGATTTCTCGGAATGGCTAACGATATGGAGCAGATGAAGACAACACACAACACCCAATATTGAAAGAAGGCAGGCTGCAAAAGTGCTTTATAACTTGGGGAGTTCCAGAAAATAGCAGTTCTCTTGGCGCAGTCAGGCAGCTAACTACAATTGTGGTCTGTCGTGTTGCTTAGGGACGAGCTCTGTTTCCCGAAACATAGATGATTTTTGAATTTGTTATATCCTTCAAATTATTTTTGTTATTAAAGTTGATCTTAAACTTTTTATTCGATTTTTTGGCTATTTTGTGATCTGTCCTTCTTCAGAGGGACAAGAATCCCTTGACGGATTTGAGACGCAATAGACATCATCAGCTCAAGGGTCCTCAAATCCTGCGCAGGATAGTGGAGCACGTCTTCAACTTGAGTTTGAGGCTGCAGAAAGTACCACAGCTATGGAAGACATCTGGCATGGTACCAGTACCAAAGACCTCGCGGCCCAAGGACTTCAACAGCTTCAGGCCGATGGCTTTAACATCCCACCTGATGAAGTCCGTGTAGAGGTTGGACCTTGTACCTCCGCCCCCTCAGCTCATCTTTGGACCCACTTCAGTTCGCTTATCAATCTGGCATCAGGGTGGATGACGCGGTCTTCTACCTCCTTCACCGATGCCTTTCTAGCCTGGAAAAGGCTGGAAGCACTGTGAGAGTCATGTTTTTTTACTTCTCCAGTTCCTTCAACACCATCCAGCCTTTGCTACTGAGGGACGTCAAGCTGGAGCAGACGGGGGTGAACCTCCTCACCAACCGTCCACAGTATGTGTGGAGACAGGTGTGAGTCAGACCTTGTGTCCTGCAGCACAGGGGCCCCACAAGGAACTGTTCTGGCATCATTCCTCTTCACCATATTTCACCTTGGACTTCAAACACAACTCTGCTAACTGCCACATACAAAAGTTCTCTAACGACTCTGCAATCGTCTGCCTCATTTCCGCCGATGACGACAGAGAATAAAGAAAAATGAACCAGGACTTCATAGGATGATGCCAGCGGAGCCGCCTCCAGATCAACTCTGGTAAAACCAAAGAGCAGTTGGTCTCATGGTCTGGGCTATGCTCCTCCCACTAATTGACTAGTGCAGCTGCAGGCTTGATATTCTCCAGCCCTGCACTTATTCCTTGCCAGATCGTCAGTTCGCAACCAGGAACTAATGCTAAGGCTCGAACACTGGTTTAACTCTTTTTGTCTGCCTCAGCCTGCTCGCGCCTGCCGACCATTCCTCCAGCCTGCTCTCAGCCTGCCGACCCTTCCTCCAGCCTGCTCACCAGATTACAGCCCCTGGTTCTTTGCCATAAACCCATTTCTGCTCTGTGTGTATTCTGCTCTTGGGTCTAGCTCCACATACAACATGACAGTTGGTCGATTTCCGCCGGGGTAAACGCTCTCCTCCGGAACCAGTGAACATCCAGGGAATGGACATTGAGATTGTGAGATCTTATAAGTACCTGTGTTCACTTGAACAATAAACTGGACTGGACCGATCACACTCATGCACTTTACAAAAAGGGACAGAGCAGACTGTATCTGCTGAGGAGACATGGTCTTCAGGAGTGCTCCCTGGATTCCTGAAGACCATGTCAGCAGCAATCTTCTAAGGACTGGTCTGCTGGAGCAGCAGCATCTCAACAGCTGCCAGGAAAAGACTGGTAAAGGAGGCCAGCAGTGTGCTGGGGTGTTAACTGGATACGGTGGAGGTGGTGGGAGACAGGAGGATGATGGCTAAGCTATCATACCTGATGGACAACACCTCCCACACCATGCAGGAAACTCTGGCAGCTCTGTACAGCTCCTTAAGTCTCCTAAAAGACGTTTCAGCCTTGGAACAGGCCAAAAATGAATTTTCCTAAAGGATACAAAGTTCCTTGATTTTCTTCTAGAAAGTGTCTCAGAACACAAGACTTACAAGTTTCATGACAATTTCATATATACCTGATGGTTTCATGACTTTAGTGCCTCAAAGCTGCATCTCCGTTTTTTATGGTCTTAAAAGAAGTTTCAGCCTTAGAACAGGCCAAAAATGAATTTTCCTAAAGAATACAAATTTCCTTGAGAAAGTTTCTCTAAACCAAAGACTTACACGTTTTATGACATTTTCATATATACCTGATGGTTTCATGACTTTTCCACATGTACATTTTTATGGTCTTAAAAGACGTTTCAGTATTGGAACAGGCCAAAAATAAATTTTCCTAAAGAATACAAAGTTCCTCTATTTACTTCATTATAGTGTCTCTAAACACAAGACTTACACATTTCATGACATTTTCATTGATGTCTAGTGCTTTCATCACTTTACTAGCCGAAAAATACATTGACTTATTTTTATGGTCTTAAAAGACGTTTCAGCATTGGAACAGGCCAACAATGAATATTTCTCTAAAGAATACAAAGTTCCTTGATTTTCTTACAGAAAGTGTCTCCGAACACAAGACTTACAAGTATCATGACATTTTTATATATACCTCAGGGTTTCATGACTTTAGTGCCCAAAAAATACATATACTTATTTTTATGGTCTTAAAAGACGTTTCAGCCTTAGAACAGGCCAAAAATGAATTTTCCTAAAGAATACAAAGTTCCTTGATTTTCTTCCAGAAAGTGTCTCAGAACACAAGACTTACAAGTTTCATGACAATTTCATATATACCTGATGGTTTCATCACTTTACTGACTCAAAGCTGCATCTCCATATTTTTATGGTCTTAAAAGAAGTTTCAGCCTTAGAACAGGCCAAAAATGAATTTTCCTAAAGAATACAAAGATCCTTGATTTTCTTCCAGAAAGTGTCTCTAAACACAAGACTTACAAGTTTCATGACAATTTCATATATACCTGATGGTTTCATGACTTTAGTGCCTCAAAGCTGCATCTCCGTTTGTTATGGTCTTAAAAGAAGTTTTAGCTTAGAACAGGCCAAAAATGATTTTTCCTAAAGAATACAAAATTAATTAATTTTCTTCAAGAAAGTGTGTCAGAACACAATACCTAACATTGTCCTAATGGTTTCATAACTTTAGTGCCCAAAAAATACATGTACAAGACGTTTCAGCCTTGGAACAGGCCAACAATTAATATTTTTCTAAAGAATACAACGTTCATTGATTTTCTTCAAAAAAGTGTCTTCAAACACAAGACTTAAAAGTATCATGACATTTTCATATATACCTGATGGTTTCATGACTTTAGTGCCCAACAAATACATTTAAAAAGACGTGTCAGCCTTGGAACAGGCCAACAATTTTTTTTTTTCTAAAGATTACAAAGTTCATTGATTTTATTCAAGAAAAAGTCTCAGAACACAAGACCTACAAGTTTCATGACATTTTTATACATACCTGATGGTTTCATGACTTTAGTGCCCAAAAAAGTACATTTGTTTCATTGTTATGGTCTTAAAAGACGTTTCAGCCTTAGAAACAGGCCAAAAATGAATTTTCCTAAAGAATACAAAGTTCCTTGATTTTCTTACAGAAAGTGTATCCGAAAATATATATTCATATATACCTGATGGTTTCATGACTTTAGTGCCCACAAAATACATATACTTATTTGTATGGTCTTAAAAGAAGTTTCAGCCTTGGAACAGGCCAACAATTAATATTTTTCTAAAGAATACAAAGTTCCTTGATTTTCTTCCAGAAAGTGTCTCCGAACACAAGACTTACAAGTATCATGACATTTTCATATATACCTAAGGGTTTCATGACTTTAGTGCCCAAAAAATAAATTTACTTATTTGTATGGTCTTAAAAGACGTTTCAGCGTTAGAACAGGCCAACAATTAATATTTTTTTATAGAATTTAAAAGTTCATTGATTTTCTTCCAGAAAGTGTGTCAGAACACAAGACTCACAAGTTACATGACAATATATACCTGATGGTTTCATCACTTTACTGCCCAAAAAAAACATGTACTTATTTTTATGGTCTTAAAAGACGTTTCAGTTTTAGAACAGGCCAAAAATGAATTTTCCTAAAGAATAAAAAGTTCCTCTATTTTCTTCATTAAAGTGTCTCCAAATACAAGACTTACACATTTCATGACATTGACATTGATGTCTAGTGCTTTGCTCACTTTACTGGCCGAAAAATATATTGACTTATTTTTATGGTCTTAAAAGACGTTTCAGCCTTGGAACAGGCCAACAATTAATATTTTTCTAAAGAATACAAAGTTCCTTGATTTTATTCAAGAAAAAGTCTCAGAACACAAGACTTACACGTTTCATGACAATTTCATATATACCTGATGGTTTTATGACTTTAGTGCCTCAAAGCTGCATCTCTTTTTATGGTCTTAAAAGACGTTTCAGCCTTAGAACAGGTCAAAAAATGAATTTTCCTAAAGAATACAAAGTTCCTTGATTTTCTTTAAGAAAGTGTCTTCAAACACAAGACTTAAAAGTATCATGACATTTTCATATATACCTAAGGGTTTAATGACTTTAGTGCCCAAAAAATACATTTACTTATTTTTATGGTCTTAAAAGAAGTTTCAGCCTTAGAACAGGCCAAAAACGATTTTTTCTTAAGAATACAAAGTTTCTTGATTTTCTTCAAGAAAGTGTCTCCAAACACAAGACTTACAAGTTCCATGACATTTTCATATATAGCTGACTTTAGTTCCCAAAAAATACATTTACTTTTTTTATGATCTTAAAAGACGTTTCAGCCTTGGAACAGGCCAACAATTAATATTTTTCTAAAGAATACAAAGTTCATTGATTTTCTTCAAGAAAGTGTGTCAGAACACAATACCTAATGGTTTCATAACTGTAGTGACAAAAAAAACATGTACTTATTTTTATGGTCTTAAAAGACGTTTCAGTTTTGGAACAGGCCAAAAATGAATTTTCCTAAAGAATACAAAGTTCGTCTATTTTCTTCATTAAAGTGTCTCCAAATACAAGACTTACACATTTCATGACATTTTTATTGATGTCTAGTGCTTTGCTCACTTTACTGGCCGAAAAATACATTGACTTATTTTTATGGTCTTAAAAGACGTTTCAGCCTTGGAAAAGGGCAAAATTTAATATTTTTCTTAAGAATACAAAGTTTCTTGATTTTCTTCAAGAAAGTGTCTCCAAACACAAGACTTACAAGTTCCATGACATTTTCATATATAGCTGATGGTTTCATGTCTTTAGTGCCCAAAAAATACATTTACTTATTTTTATGGTCTTAAAAGAAGTTTCAGCCTTAGAACAGGCCAAAAACGATTTTTTCTTAAGAATACAAAGTTTCTTGATTTTCTTCAAGAAAGTGTCTCCAAACACAAGACTTACAAGTTCCATGACATTTTCATATATAGCTGACTTTAGTTCCCAAAAAATACATTTACTTTTTTTATGATCTTAAAAGACGTTTCAGCCTTGGAACAGGCCAACAATTAATATTTTTCTAAAGAATACAAAGTTCATTGATTTTCTTCAAGAAAGTGTGTCAGAACACAATACCTAATGGTTTCATAACTGTAGTGACAAAAAAAACATGTACTTATTTTTATGGTCTTAAAAGACGTTTCAGTTTTGGAACAGGCCAAAAATGAATTTTCCTAAAGAATACAAAGTTCGTCTATTTTCTTCATTAAAGTGTCTCCAAATACAAGACTTACACATTTCATGACATTTTTATTGATGTCTAGTGCTTTGCTCACTTTACTGGCCGAAAAATACATTGACTTATTTTTATGGTCTTAAAAGACGTTTCAGCCTTGGAAAAGGGCAAAAATTAATATTTTTCTTAAGAATACAAAGTTTCTTGATTTTCTTCAAGAAAGTGTCTCCAAACACAAGACTTACAAGTTCCATGACATTTTCATATATAGCTGACTTTAGTTCCCAAAAAATACATTTACTTTTTTTATGATCTTAAAAGACGTTTCAGTATTGGAACAGGCCAAAAATGAATTTTCCTAAAGAATACAAAGTTCCTCTATTTTTTTCATTAAAGTGTCTCCAAAAACAAGACTTACACATTTCATGACATTTTCATTGATGTCTAGTGCTTTGCTCACTTTACTGGCCGAAAAATATATTGACTTATTTTTATGGTCTTAAAAGACGTTTCAGCCTTGGAACAGGCCAACAATTAATATTTTTCTAAAGAATACAAAGTTCCTTGATTTTATTCAAGAAAAAGTCTCAGAACACAAGACTTACACGTTTCATGACAATTTCATATATACCTGATGGTTTTATGACTTTAGTGCCTCAAAGCTGCATCTCTTTTTATGGTCTTAAAAGACGTTTCAGCCTTAGAACAGGTCAAAAAATGAATTTTCCTAAAGAATACAAAGTTCCTTGATTTTCTTTAAGAAAGTGTCTTCAAACACAAGACTTAAAAGTATCATGACATTTTCATATATACCTAAGGGTTTAATGACTTTAGTGCCCAAAAAATACATTTACTTATTTTTATGGTCTTAAAAGAAGTTTCAGCCTTAGAACAGGCCAAAAACGATTTTTTCTTAAGAATACAAAGTTTCTTGATTTTCTTCAAGAAAGTGTCTCCAAACACAAGACTTACAAGTTCCATGACATTTTCATATATAGCTGACTTTAGTTCCCAAAAAATACATTTACTTTTTTTATGATCTTAAAAGACGTTTCAGCCTTGGAACAGGCCAACAATTAATATTTTTCTAAAGAATACAAAGTTCATTGATTTTCTTCAAGAAAGTGTGTCAGAACACAATACCTAATGGTTTCATAACTGTAGTGACAAAAAAAACATGTACTTATTTTTATGGTCTTAAAAGACGTTTCAGTTTTGGAACAGGCCAAAAATGAATTTTCCTAAAGAATACAAAGTTCGTCTATTTTCTTCATTAAAGTGTCTCCAAATACAAGACTTACACATTTCATGACATTTTTATTGATGTCTAGTGCTTTGCTCACTTTACTGGCCGAAAAATACATTGACTTATTTTTATGGTCTTAAAAGACGTTTCAGCCTTGGAAAAGGGCAAAAATTAATATTTTTCTTAAGAATACAAAGTTTCTTGATTTTCTTCAAGAAAGTGTCTCCAAACACAAGACTTACAAGTTCCATGACATTTTCATATATAGCTGATGGTTTCATGTCTTTAGTGCCCAAAAAATACATTTACTTATTTTTATGGTCTTAAAAGAAGTTTCAGCCTTAGAACAGGCCAAAAACGATTTTTTCTTAAGAATACAAAGTTTCTTGATTTTCTTCAAGAAAGTGTCTCCAAACACAAGACTTACAAGTTCCATGACATTTTCATATATAGCTGACTTTAGTTCCCAAAAAATACATTTACTTTTTTTATGATCTTAAAAGACGTTTCAGCCTTGGAACAGGCCAACAATTAATATTTTTCTAAAGAATACAAAGTTCATTGATTTTCTTCAAGAAAGTGTGTCAGAACACAATACCTAATGGTTTCATAACTGTAGTGACAAAAAAAACATGTACTTATTTTTATGGTCTTAAAAGACGTTTCAGTTTTGGAACAGGCCAAAAATGAATTTTCCTAAAGAATACAAAGTTCGTCTATTTTCTTCATTAAAGTGTCTCCAAATACAAGACTTACACATTTCATGACATTTTTATTGATGTCTAGTGCTTTGCTCACTTTACTGGCCGAAAAATACATTGACTTATTTTTATGGTCTTAAAAGACGTTTCAGCCTTGGAAAAGGGCAAAAATTAATATTTTTCTTAAGAATACAAAGTTTCTTGATTTTCTTCAAGAAAGTGTCTCCAAACACAAGACTTACAAGTTCCATGACATTTTCATATATAGCTGACTTTAGTTCCCAAAAAATACATTTACTTTTTTTATGATCTTAAAAGACGTTTCAGTATTGGAACAGGCCAAAAATGAATTTTCCTAAAGAATACAAAGTTCCTCTATTTTTTTCATTAAAGTGTCTCCAAAAACAAGACTTACACATTTCATGACATTTTCATTGATGTCTAGTGCTTTCATCACTTTACTAGCCGTCATCGACTTATTTTTTATGGTCTTATAAGACGTTTCAGCATTGGAACATGCCAACAATGAATATTTATCTAAAGAATGCAACGTTCATTGATTTTCTTCAAAAAAGTGTCTTAGAACACAAGACTTACAAGTTTTATGACATTTTCATACATACCTGATGGTTTCATGACTTTAGTGCCCAAAAAATACGGGTACTTATTTTTATGGTCTTAAAAGACGTTTCAGACTTAGAACAGGCCAAAAATGAATTTTCCTAAAGAATACAAAGTTCCTTGATTTTCTTCAAAAAAGTGTCTCTAAACAAAAAAATTACAAGTTTCATGACATTTTCATATATACCTGATGGTTTCATGACTTTAGTGCCCAAAAAAGTACATTTACTTTTTTTATGGTCTTAAAAGACGTTTCAGCCTTGGTACATGCCAACAATTAATATTTTTCTAAAGAATACAAAGTTCCTTGATTTTCTTCCAGAAAGTGTCTCCGAACACAAGACTTACAAGTATCATGACATTTTCATATATACCTAAGGGTTTCATGACTTTAGTGCCCAAAAAATAAATTTACTTATTTGTATGGTCTTAAAAGACGTTTCAGCGTTAGAACAGGCCAACAATTAATATTTTTTTATAGAATTTAAAAGTTCATTGATTTTCTTCCAGAAAGTGTGTCAGAACACAAGACTCACAAGTTACATGACAATATATACCTGATGGTTTCATCACTTTACTGCCCAAAAAAACATGTACTTATTTTTATGGTCTTAAAAGACGTTTCAGTTTTGGAACAGGCCAAAAATGAATTTTCCTAAAGAATACAAAGTTCCTCTATTTTCTTCATTAAAGTGTCTCCAAATACAAGACTTACACATTTCATGACATTGTCATTGATGTCTAGTGCTTTGCTCACTTTACTGGCCGAAAAATACATTGACTTATTTTTATGGTCTTAAAAGACGTTTCAGCCTTGGAACAGGCCAACAATTAATGTTTTTCTAAAGAATACAAAGTTCATTGATTTTATTCAAGAAAGTGTGTCAGAACACAATACCTAATGGTTTCATAACTTAAGTGCCCAAAAAATACATTGACTTATTTTTATGGTCTTAAAAGACGTTTCAGCCTTGGAACAGGCCAACAATTAATATTTTTCTAAAGATTACAAAGTTCCTTGATTTTATTCAAGAAAAAGTCTCAGAACACAAGACTTACACGTTTCATGACAATTTCATATATACCTGATGGTTTTATGACTTTAGTGCCTTAAAGCTTTATCTCCGTGTTTTATGGTCTTAAAAGAAGTTTCAGCCTTAGAACAGGCCAAAAAATGAATTTTCCTAAAGAATACAAAGTTCCTTGATTTTCTTTAAGAAAGTGTCTCCGAACACAAGACTTACAAGTATCATGACATTTTCATATATACCTAAGGGTTTAATGACTTTAGTGCCCAAAAAATACATTTACTTATTTTTATGGTCTTAAAAGAAGTTTCAGCCTTAGAACAGGCCAAAAATGATTTTTTCTTAAGAATACAAAGTTTCTTGATTTTCTTCAAGAAAGTGTCTCCAAACACAAGACTTACAAGTTCCATGACATTTTCATATATAGCTGACTTTAGTTCCCAAAAAATACATTTACTTTTTTTATGATCTTAAAAGACGTTTCAGTATTGGAACAGGCCAAAAATGAATTTTCCTAAAGAATACAAAGTTCCTCTATTTTTTTCATTAAAGTGTCTCCAAAAACAAGACTTACACATTTCATGACATTTTCATTAATGTCTAGTGCTTTCATCACTTTACTAGCCGTCATCGACTTATTTTTATGGTCTTATAAGACGTTTCAGCATTGGAACATGCCAACAATGAATATTTATCTAAAGAATGCAACGTTCATTGATTTTCTTCAAAAAAGTGTCTTAGAACACAAGACTTACAAGTTTTATGACATTTTCATACATACCTGATGGTTTCATGACTTTAGTGCCCAAAAAATACGGGTACTTATTTTTATGGTCTTAAAAGACGTTTCAGACTTAGAGCAGGCCAAAAATGAATTTTCCTAATGAATACAAAGTTCCTTGACTTTCTTCAAAAAAGTGTCTCTAAACAAAAGACTTACTAGTTTCAATACATTTTCATATATACCTGATGGTTTCATGTCTTTAGTGCCCAAAAAATACATTTACTTTTTTTATGGTCTTAAAAGACGTTTCAGCCTTGGTACATGCCAACAATTAATATTTTTCTAAAGAATACAAAGTTCCTTGATTTTCTTCCAGAAAGTGTCTCCGAACACAAGACTTACAAGTATCATGACATTTTCATATATACCTAAGGGTTTCATGACTTTAGTGCCCAAAAAATAAATGTACTTATTTGTATGGTCTTAAAAGACGTTTCAGCGTTAGAACAGGCCAACAATTAATATTTTTTTATAGAATTTAAAAGTTCATTGATTTTCTTCCAGAAAGTGTGTCAGAACACAAGACTCACAAGTTACATGACAATATATACCTGATGGTTTCATCATTTTACTGCCCAAAAAAAACATGTACTTATTTTTATGGTCTTAAAAGACGTTTCAGTTTTGGAACAGGCCAAAAATGAATTTTCCTAAAGAATACAAAGTTCCTCTATTTTCTTCATTAAAGTGTCTCCAAACACAAGACTTACACATTTCATGACATTGTCATTGATGTCTAGTGCTTTGCTCACTTTACTGGCCGAAAAATACATTGACTTATTTTTATGGTCTTAAAAGACGTTTCAGCCTTGGAACAAACCAACAATTAATGTTTTTCTAAAGAATACAAAGTTCATTGATTTTCTTCAAGAAAGTGTGTCAGAACACAATACCTAATGGTTTCATAACTGTAGTGACAAAAAATACATTTACTTATTTTTATGGTCTTAAAAGACGTTTTAGCCTTGGAACAGGCCAACAATTAATTTTTTTCTAAAGAATACAAAGTTCATTGATTTTCTTCAAGAAAAAGTCTCAGAACACAAGACTCACAAGTTTCATGACAATTTCATATATACCTGATGGTTTCATCACTTTACTGCCCAAAAAAACATTTACTTATTTTTATGGTCGTAAAAGACGTTTCAGTATTGGAACAGGCCAAAAATGAATTTTCCTAAAGAATACAAAGTTCCTCTATTTTCTTCATTAAAGTGTCTCCAAATACAAGACTTACACATTTCATGACATTGTCATTGATGTCTAGTGCTTTGCTCACTTTACTGGCCGAAAAATACATACTAGCCGTCATTGACCTATTTTTATGGTCTTATAAGACGTTTCAGCATTGGAACATGCCAACAATGAATATTTCTCTAAAGAATGCAACGTTCATTGATTTTCTTCAAAAAAGTGTCTTAGAACACAAGACTTACAAGTTTTATGACATTTTCATACATACCTGATGGTTTCATGACTTTAGTGCCCAAAAAATACAGGTACTTATTTTTATGGTCTTAAAAGACGTTTCAGCCTTGGAACAGGCCAACAATTAATATTTTTCTAAAGATTACAAAGTTCCTTGATTTTATTCAAGAAAAAGTCTCAGAACACAAGACTTACACGTTTCATGACAATTTCATATATACCTGATGGTTTTATGACTTTAGTGCCTCAAAGCTGCATCTCCGTGTTTTATGGTCTTAAAAGAAGTTTCAGCCTTAGAACAGGCCAAAAAATGAATTTTCCTAAAGAATACAAAGTTCCTTGATTTTCTTTAAGAAAGTGTCTCCGAACACAAGACTTACAAGTATCATGACATTTTCATATATACCTAAGGGTTTAATGACTTTAGTGCCCAAAAAATACATTTACTTATTTTTATGGTCTTAAAAGAAGTTTTAGCCTTAGAAAAGGCCAAAAATGATTTTTTCTTAAGAATACAAAGTTTCTTGATTCTCTTCAAGAAAGTGTCTCCAAACACAAGACTTACAAGTTCCATGACATTTTCATATATAGCTGACTTTAGTTCCCAAAAAATACATTTACTTTTTTTATGATCTTAAAAGACGTTTCAGCCTTGGAACAGGCCAACAATTAATATTTTTCTAAAGAATACAAAGTTCATTGATTTTCTTCAAGAAAGTGTGTCAGAACACAATACCTAATGGTTTCATAACTGTAGTGCCCAAAAAATACATTTACTTATTTTTATGGTCTTAAAAGACGTTTTAGCCTTGGAACAGACCAACAATTAATATTTTTCTAAAGAATACAAAGTTCATTGATTTTATTCAAGAAAAAGTCTCAGAACACAAGACTCACAAGTTTCATAACAATTTTATATATACCTGATGGTTTCATCACTTTACTTTCAAAAAAAACATGTACTTATTTTTATGGTCTTAAAAGACGTTTCAGTTTTGGAACAGGCCAAAAATGAATTTTCCTAAAGAATACAAAGTTCCTCTATTTTCTTCATTAAAGTGTCTCCAAATATAAGACTTACACATTTCATGACATTGTCATTGATGTCTAGTGCTTTGCTCACTTTACTGCCCAAAAAATACATTGACTTATTTTTATGGTCTTAAAAGACGTTTCAGCCTTGGAACAGGCCAACAATTAATGTTTTTCTAAAGAATACAAAGTTCCTTGATTTTATTCAAGAAAAAGTCTCAGAACACAAGACTTACACGTTTCATGACAATTTCATATATACCTGATGGTTTTATGACTTTAGTGCCTCAAAGCTGCATCTCCGTGTTTTATGGTCTTAAAAGAAGTTTCAGCCTTAGAACAGGCCAAAAATGATTTTTTCTTAAGAATACAAAGTTTCTTGATTTTCTTCAAGAAAGTGTCTCCAAATACAAGACTTACAAGTTCCATGACATTTTCATATATAGCTGACTTTAGTTCCCAAAAAATACATTTACTTATTTTTATGGTCTTAAAAGACGTTTTAGCCTTGGAACAGGCCAACAATTAATTTTTTTCTAAAGAATACAAAGTTCATTGATTTTATTCAAGAAAAAGTCTCAGAACACAAGACTCACAAGTTTCATGACAATTTCATATATACCTGATGGTTTCATCACTTTACTGCCCAAAAAAAACATTTACTTATTTTTATGGTCTTAAAAGACGTTTCAGTATTGGAACAGGCCAAAAATGAATTTTCCTAAAGAATACAAAGTTCCTCTATTTTTTTCATTAAAGTGTCTCCAAAAACAAGACTTACACATTTCATTGATGTCTAGTGCTTTCATCACTTTACTAGCCGTCATTGACCTATTTTTATGGTCTTATAAGACGTTTCAGCATTGGAACATAAAAACAATGAATATTTCTCTAAAGAATGCAACGTTCATTGATTTTCTTCAAAAAAGTGTCTTAGAACACAAGACTTACAAGTTTTATGACATTTTCATACATACCTGATGGTTTCATGACTTTAGTGCCCAAAAAATACAGGTACTTATTTTTATGGTCTTAAAAGACGTTTCATTCTTGGAACATGCCAACAATTAATATTTTTCTAAATAATAAAAAGTTCCTTGATTTTCTACAAGAAAGTGTCTCCAAACACAAGACTTACAAGTTCCATGACATTTTCATATATACCTGATGGTTTCATGACTTTAGTGCCCAAAAAAGTACATTTGTTTCATTGTTATGATCTTAAAAGACGTTTCAGCCTTAGAACAGGCCAAAAATGAATTTTCCTAAAGAATATAAAGTCCCTTGATTTTATTCCAGAAAGTGTCTTCGAACACAAGACTTACAAGTATCATGACATTTTCATACATACCTGATGATTTCATGACTTTAGTGCCCAAAAAAAGTACATTTGTTTTATTGTTATGATCTTAAAAGACGTTTCAGCCTTAGAACAGGCCAAAAATGAATTTTCCTAAAGAATACAAAGTTCCTTGATTTTCTTCCAGAAAGTGTCTCCGAACACAAGACTTACAAGTATCATGACATTTTCATATATACCTAAGGGTTTCATGACTTTAGTGCCCAAAAAATAAATTTACTTATTTGTATGGTCTTAAAAGACGTTTCAGCGTTAGAACAGGCCAACAATTAATATTTTTTTATAGAATTTAAAAGTTCATTGATTTTATTCAAGAAAAAGTCTCAGAACACAAGACTTACACGTTTCATGACAATTTCATATATACCTGATGGTTTTATGACTTTAGTGCCTCAAAGCTGCATCTCTTTTTATGGTCTTAAAAGACGTTTCAGCCTTAGAACAGGTCAAAAAATGAATTTTCCTAAAGAATACAAAGTTCCTTGATTTTCTTTAAGAAAGTGTCTTCAAACACAAGACTTAAAAGTATCATGACATTTTCATATATACCTAAGGGTTTAATGACTTTAGTGCCCAAAAAATACATTTACTTATTTTTATGGTCTTAAAAGAAGTTTCAGCCTTAGAACAGGCCAAAAACGATTTTTTCTTAAGAATACAAAGTTTCTTGATTTTCTTCAAGAAAGTGTCTCCAAACACAAGACTTACAAGTTCCATGACATTTTCATATATAGCTGACTTTAGTTCCCAAAAAATACATTTACTTTTTTTATGATCTTAAAAGACGTTTCAGCCTTGGAACAGGCCAACAATTAATGTTTTTTTAAAGAATACAAAATTCATTGATTTTCTTCAAGAAAGTGTGTCAGAACACAATACCTAATGGTTTCATGACTTTAGTGCCCAAAAAAGTACATTTGTTTCATTGTTATGATCTTAAAAGACGTTTCAGCCTTAGAACAGGCCAAAAATGAATTTTCCTAAAGAATACAAAGTTCCTTGATTTTCTTCCAGAAAGTGTCTTCGAACACAAGACTTACAAGTATCATGACATTTTCATATATACCTGATGGTTTCATGACTTTAGTGCCCAAAAAAGTACATTTGTTTTATTGTTATGATCTTAAAAGACGTTTCAGCCTTAGAACAGGCCAAAAATGAATTTTCCTAAAGAATACAAAGTTCCTTGATTTTCTTCCAGAAAGTGTCTCCGAACACAAGACTTACAAGTATAATGACATTTTCATATATACCTAAGGGTTTCATGACTTTAGTGCCCAAAAAATAAATTTACTTATTTGTATGGTCTTAAAAGACGTTTCAGCGTTAGAACAGGCCAACAATTAATATTTTTTTTATAGAATACAAAGTTCATTGATTTTCTTCCAGAAAGCGTGTCAGAACACAAGACTCACAAGTTACATGACAATATATACCTGATGGTTTCATCACTTTACTGCCCAAAAAAAACATGTACTTATTTTTATGGTCTTAAAAGACGTTTCAGTTTTGGAACAGGCCAAAAATGAATTTTCCTAAAGAATACAAAGTTCCTCTATTTTCTTCATTAAAGTGTCTCCAAACACAAGACTTACACATTTCATGACATTGTTATTGATGTCTAGTGCTTTGCTCACTTTACTGGCCGAAAAATACATTGACTTATTTTTATGGTCTTAAAAGACGTTTCAGCCTTGGAACAGGCCAACAATTAATGTTTTTTTAAAGAATACAAAATTCATTGATTTTCTTCAAGAAAGTGTGTCAGAACACAATAACTAATGGTTTCATGACTTTAGTGCCTCAAAGCTGCATCTCTTTTTATGGTCTTAAAAGAAATTTCAGCCTTAGAACAGGCCAAAAATGAATTTTTCTAAATAATAAAAAGTTCCTTGATTTTCTTACAGAAAGTGTTTCTAAACAAAAGACTTACAAGTTTCATGACATTTTCATATATACCTGATGGTTTCATGACTTTAGTGCCCAAAAAAGTACATTTGTTTCATTGTTATGATCTTAAAAGACGTTTCAGCCTTAGAACAGGCCAAAAATGAATTTTCCTAAAGAATACAAAGTTCCTTGATTTTCTTCCAGAAAGTGTCTTCGAACACAAGACTTACAAGTATCATGACATTTTCATATATACCTGATGGTTTCATGACTTTAGTGCCCAAAAAAGTACATTTGTTTTATTGTTATGATCTTAAAAGACGTTTCAGCCTTAGAACAGGCCAAAAATGAATTTTCCTAAAGAATACAAAGTTCCTTGATTTTCTTCCAGAAAGTGTCTCCGAACACAAGACTTACAAGTATAATGACATTTTCATATATACCTAAGGGTTTCATGACTTTAGTGCCCAAAAAATAAATGTACTTATTTGTATGGTCTTAAAAGACGTTTCAGCGTTAGAACAGGCCAACAATTAATATTTTTTTTATAGAATACAAAGTTCATTGATTTTCTTCCAGAAAGCGTGTCAGAACACAAGACTCACAAGTTACATGACAATATATACCTGATGGTTTCATCACTTTACTGCCCAAAAAAAACATGTACTTATTTTTATGGTCTTAAAAGACGTTTCAGTTTTGGAACAGGCCAAAAATGAATTTTCCTAAAGAATACAAAGTTCCTATATTTTCTTCATTAAAGTGTCTCCAAACACAAGACTTACACATTTCATGACATTGTTATTGATGTCTAGTGCTTTGCTCACTTTACTGGCCGAAAAATACATTGACTTATTTTTATGGTCTTAAAAGACGTTTCAGCCTTGGAACAGGCCAACAATTAATGTTTTTCTAAAGAATACAAAGTTCATTGATTTTATTCAAAAAAGTGTGTCAGAACACAATACCTAATGGTTTCATAACTTAAGTGCCCAAAAATTATATTGACTTATTTTTATGGTCTTAAAAGACGTTTCAGCCTTGGAACAGGCCAACAATTAATGTTTTTTTAAAGAATACAAAATTCATTGATTTTCTTCAAGAAAGTGTGTCAGAACACAATACCTAATGGTTTCATGACTTTAGTGCCTCAAAGCTGCATCTCTTTTTATGGTCTTAAAAGAAATTTCAGCCTTAGAACAGGCCAAAAATGAATTTTTCTAAATAATAAAAAGTTCCTTGATTTTCTACAAGAAAGTGTCTCCAAACACAAGACTTACAAGTTCCATGACATTTTCATATATAGCTGATGGTTTCATGTCTTTAGTGCCCAAAAAATACATTTACTTTTTTTAATGGTCTTAAAAGACGTTTCAGCCTTGGAACAGGCCAACAAATAATATTTTTCAAAAGAATACAAAGTTCATTGATTTTCTTCAAGAAAGTGTGTCAGAACACAATACCTCAGGGTTTCATGACTTTATTTCCCAAAAAATACATTTACTTATTTTTATGGTCTTAAAAGACGTTTCAGCCTTAGAACAGGTCAAAAAATGAATTTTCCTAAAGAATACAAAGTTCCTTGATTTTCTTTAAGAAAGTGTCTCCGAACACAAGACTTACAAGTATCATGACATTTTCATATATACCTGATGGTTTAATGACTTTAGTGCCCAACAAATACATTTAACATTGGAACAGGCCAACAATTATTTTTTTCTAAAGAATACAAAGTTCCTTGATTTTATTCAAGAAAAAGTCTCAGAACACAAGACTTACACGTTTCATGACAATTTCATATATACCTGATGGTTTTATGACTTTAGTGCCTCAAAGCTGCATCTCCGTGTTTTATGGTCTTAAAAGAAGTTTCAGCCTTAGAACAGGCCAAAAATGATTTTTTCTTAAGAATACAAAGTTTCTTGATTTTCTTCAAGAAAGTGTCTCCAAACACAAGACTTACAAGTTCCATGACATTTTCATATATAGCTGACTTTAGTGCCCAAAAAATACATTTACTTTTTTTATGATCTTAAAAGACGTTTCAGCCTTGGAAAACAGGCCAACAATTAATATTTTTCTAAAGAATACAAAGTTCCTTGATTTTCTTCCAGAAAGTGTCTCTAAACACAAGACTTACAAGTTTCATGACATGTTCATATATACCTGATGGTTTTATGACTTTTATGCCCAAAAAAGTACATTTATTTATTGTTATGGTCTTAAAAGACGTTTCAGCCTTAGAACAGGCCAAAAATGAATTTTCCTAAAGAATACAAATTTCCTCTATTTTTTTCATTAAAGTGTCTCCAAAAACAAGACTTACACATTTTATTGATGTCTAGTGCTTTCATCACTTTACTAGCCGTCATTGACCTATTTTTATGGTCTTATAAGACGTTCCAGCATTGGAACATGCCAACAATTAATATTTCTCTAAAGAATGCAACGTTCATTGATTTTCTTAAAAAATGTGTCTTAGAACACAAGACTTACAAGTTTTATGACATTTTCATACATACCTGATGGATTCATGACTTTAGTGCCCAAAAAATACAGGTACTTATTTTTATGGTCTTAAAAGACGTTTCAGCCTTAGAACAGGCCAAAAATGAATTTTCCTAAAGAATACAAAGTTCCTTGATTTTCTTCAAAAAAGTGTCTCTAAACAAAAGACTTACAAGTTTCATAACATTTTCATATATACCTGATGGTTTCATGTCTTTAGTGCCCAAAAAATACATTTACTTTTTTTATGGTCTTAAAAGACGTTTCAGCCTTGGAACATGCCAACAATTAATATTTTTCTAAAGAATACAAAGTTCATTAATTTTCTTCCAGAAAGTGTCTCCGAACACAAGACTTAAAAGTATCATGACATTTTCATATATACCTAAGGGTTTCATGACTTTAGTGCCCAAAAAATACATTTACTTATTTTTATGGTCTTAAAAGACGTTTCAGCCTTGGAACAGGCCAACAATTTTTTTTTTTTTAAAGAATACAAAGTTTATTGATTTTATTCAAGAAAAAGTCTCAGAACACAAGACTTACAAGTTTCATGACAATTTCATATATACCTGATGGTTTCATGACTTTAGTGCCTCAAAGCTGCATCTCTTTTTATGGTCTTAAAAGAAATTTCAGCCTTAGAACAGGCCAAAAATCTAAAGTCACTAAAGTCATGAAACCATCAGGTATGTATAAAAATGTCATGAAACTTGTAGGTCTTGTGTTCTGAGACACTTTCTTAAAGAAAATCAAGGAACTTTGTATTCTTTAGGAAAATTCATTTTTTGACCTGTTCTAAGGCTGAAACGTCTTTTAAGACCATAAAAATAAGTAAATGTATTTTTTGGGCACTAAAGTCATGAAACCCTGAGGTATATATGAAAATGTCATGATACTTTTAAGTCTTGTGTTTGGAGACACTTTCTTGAAGAAAATCAAGAAACTTTGTATTAAGAAAAAATCATTTTTGGCCTGTTCTAAGGCTGAAACTTCTTTTAAGACCATAAAACACGGAGATGCAGCTTTGAGGCACTAAAGTCATGAAACCAACAGGTATGTATAAAAATTGTCATGAAACGTGTAAGTCTTGTGTTCTGAGACTTTTTCTTGAATAAAATCAAGGAACTTTGTATTCTTTAGAAAAAAATAATTGTTGGCCTGTTCCAATGTTAAATGTATTTGTTGGGCACTAAAGTCATTAAACCATCAGGTATATATGAAAATGTCATGATACTTTTAAGTCTTGTGTTCGGAGACACTTTCTTAAAGAAAATCAAGGAACTTTGTATTCTTTAGGAAAATTCATTTTTTGACCTGTTCTAAGGCTGAAACGTCTTTTAAGACCATAAAAATAAGTAAATGTATTTTTTGGGAAATAAAAGTCATGAAACCCTGAGGTATTGTGTTCTGACACACTTTCTTGAAGAAAATCAATGAACTTTGTATTCTTTAGAAAAATATTATTTGTTGGCCTGTTCCAAGGCTGAAACGTCTTTTAAGACCATTAAAAAAAGTAAATGTATTTTTTGGGCACTAAAGTCATTAAACCATCAGGTATATATGAAAATGTCATGATACTTTTAAGTCTTGTGTTCGGAGACACTTTCTTAAAGAAAATCAAGGAACTTTGTATTCTTTAGGAAAATTCATTTTTTGACCTGTTCTAATGCTGAAACGTCTTTTAAGACCATAAAAATAAGTAAATGTATTTTTTGGGCACTAAAGTCATGAAACCCTGAGGTATTGTGTTCTGACACACTTTCTTGAAGAAAATCAATGAACTTTGTATTCTTTAGAAAAATAATATTTGTTCGCCTGTTCCAAGGCTGAAACGTCTTTTAAGACCATTAAAAAAAGTAAATGTATTTTTTGGGCACTAAAGACATGAAACCATCAGCTATATATGAAAATGTCATGGAACTTGTAAGTCTTGTGTTTGGAGACACTTTCTTGTAGAAAATCAAGGAACTTTTTATTATTTAGGAAAATTCATTTTTGGCCTGTTCCAAAACTGAAACGTCTTTTAAGACCATAAAAATAAGTACATGTTTTTTTTGGGCAGTAAAGTGATGAAACCATCAGGTATATATGAAAATGTCAAAGCTGCATCTCCGTTTTGTATGGTCTTAAAAGAAGTTTCAGCCTTAGAACAGGCCAAATATGAATTTTACTAAAGAATACAAAGTTCCTTGATTTTCTTACAGAAAGTGTCTCTAAACAAAAGACTTTCAAGTTTCATGACATTTTCATATATACCTGATGGTTTCATGACTTTAGTGCCCAAAAAAGTACATTTGTTTTATTGTTATGATCTTAAAAGACGTTTCAGCCTTAGAACAGGCCAAAAATGAATTTTCCTAAAGAATACAAAGTTCCTTGATTTTCTTCCAGAAAGTGTCTTCGAACACAAGACTTACAAGTATCATGACATTTTCATATATACCTGATGGTTTCATGACTTTAGTGCCCAAAAAAGTACATTTGTTTTATTGTTATGATCTTAAAAGACGTTTCAGCCTTAGAACAGGCCAAAAATGAATTTTCCTAAAGAATACAAAGTTCCTTGATTTTCTTCCAGAAAGTGTCTCCGAAAACAAGACTTACAAGTATCATGACATTTTCATATATACCTAAGGGTTTCATGACTTTAGACGTTTCAGCGTTAGAACAGGCCAACAATTAATATTTTTTTTATAGAATACAAAGTTCATTGATTTTCTTCCAGAAAGCGTGTCAGAACACAAGACTCACAAGTTACATGACAATATATACCTGATGGTTTCATCACTTTACTGCCCAAAAAAAACATGTACTTATTTTTATGGTCTTAAAAGACGTTTCAGTTTTGGAACAGGCCAAAATAAATTTTCCTAAAGAATACAAAGTTCCTCTATTTTCTTCATTAAAGTGTCTCCAAACACAAGAATTACACATTTCATGACATTGTCATTGATGTCTAGTGCTTTGCTCACTTTACTGGCCGAAAAATACATTGACTTATTTTTATGGTCTTAAAAGACGTTTCAGCCTTGGAACAGGCCAACAAATAATATTTTTTTAAAGAATACAAAATTCATTGATTTTCTTCAAGAAAGTGTGTTATGACTTTAGTGCCTCAAAGCTGCATCTCCGTGTTTTATGGTCTTAAAAGAAGTTTCAGCCTTAGAACAGGCCAAAAATGATTTTTTCTTAAGAATACAAAGTTTCTTGATTTTCTTCAAGAAAGTGTCTCCAAACACAAGACTTACAAGTTCCATGACATTTTCATATATAGCTGACTTTAGTGCCCAAAAAATACATTTACTTTTTTTATGATCTTAAAAGACGTTTCAGCCTTGGAAAACAGGCCAACAATTAATATTTTTCTAAAGAATACAAAGTTCCTTGATTTTCTTCCAGAAAGTGTCTCTAAACACAAGACTTACAAGTTTCATGACATGTTCATATATACCTGATGGTTTTATGACTTTTATGCCCAAAAAAGTACATTTATTTATTGTTATGGTCTTAAAAGACGTTTCAGCCTTAGAACAGGCCAAAAATGAATTTTTCTAAAGAATACAAAGTTCCTTGATTTTATTCCAGAAAGTGTCTCTAAACACAAGACTTACAAGTTCCATGATATTTTCATATATAGCTTATGGTTTCATGTCTTTAGTGCCCAAAAAATACATTTACTTTTTTTATGGTCTTAAAAGACGTTTCAGCCTTGGAACATGCCAACAATTAATATTTTTCTAAAGAATACAAAGTTCCTTGATTTTCTACAAGAAAGTGTCTCCAAACACAAGACTTACAAGTTCCATGACATTTTCATATATAGCTGATGGTTTCATGTCTTTAGTGCCCAAAAAATACATTTACTTTTTTTAATGGTCTTAAAAGACGTTTCAGCCTTGGAACAGGCCAACAAATAATATTTTTCTAAAGAATACAAAGTTCATTGATTTTCTTCAAGAAAGTGTGTCAGAACACAATACCTCAGGGTTTCATGACTTTAGTGCCCAAAAAATACATTGACTTATTTTTATGGTCTTAAAAGACGTTTCAGCCTTAGAACAGGTCAAAAAATGAATTTTCCTAAATAATAAAAAGTTCCTTGATTTTCTTTAAGAAAGTGTCTCCGAACACAAGACTTACAAGTATCATGACATGTTCATATATACCTGATGGTTTTATGACTTTTATGCCCAAAAAAGTACATTTATTTATTGTTATGGTCTTAAAAGACGTTTCAGCCTTAGAACAGGCCAAAAATGAATTTTCCTAAAGAATACAAAGTTCCTTGATTTTATTCCAGAAAGTGTCTCTAAACACAAGACTTACAAGTTCCATGACATTTTCATATATAGCTTATGGTTTCATGTCTTTAGTGCCCAAATAATACATTTACTTTTTTTATGGTCTTAAAAGACGTTTCAGCCTTGGAACATGCCAACAATTAATATTTTTCTAAAGAATACAAAGTTCCTTGATTTTCTTCCAGAAAGTGTCTCCGAACACAAGACTTACAAGTTTCATGACATTTTCATACATACCTAAGGGTTTCATGACTTTAGTGCCCAAAAAATAAATTTACTAATTTTGATGGTCTTAAAAGACGTTTCAGCCTTGGAACAGGCCAACTATTAATATTTTTTTAAAGAATACAAAATTCATTGATTTTCTTCAAGAAAGTGTGTCAGAACACAATACCTAATGGTTTCATAACTTTAGTGCCCAAAAAATACATTTACTTATTTTTATGGTCTTAAAAGACGTTTCAGCCTTGGAACAGGCCAACAATTAATTTTTTTCTAAAGAATACAAAGTTCATTGATTATATTCAAGAAAAAGTCTCAGAACACAAGACTTACAAGTTTCATGACAATTTCATATATACCTGATGGTTTCATGACTTTAGTGCCTCAAAGCTGCATCTCTTTTTATGGTCTTAAAAGAAATTTCAGCCTTAGAACAGGCCAAAAATGAATTTTTCTAAATAATAAAAAGTTCCTTGATTTTCTACAAGAAAGTGTCTCCAAACACAAGACTTACAAGTTCCATGACATTTTCATATATAGCTGATGGTTTCATGTCTTTAGTGCCCAAAAAATACATTTACTTTATTAATGGTCTTTAAAGACGTTTCAGCCTTGGAACAGGCCAACAAATAATATTTTTCTAAAGAATACAAAGTTCATTGATTTTCTTCAAGAAAGTGTGTCAGAACACAATACCTCAGGGTTTCATGACTTTATTTCCCAAAAAATACATTTACTTATTTTTATGGTCTTAAAAGACGTTTCAGCCTTAGCACAGGTCAAAAAATGAATTTTCCTAAAGAATACAAAGTTCCTTGATTTTCTTTAAGAAAGTGTCTCCGAACACAAGACTTACACGTTTCATGACAATTTCATATATACCTGATGGTTTTATGACTTTAGTGCCTCAAAGCTGCATCTCCGTGTTTTATGGTCTTAAAAGAAGTTTCAGCCTTAGAACAGGCCAAAAATGATTTTTTCTTAATACAAAGTTTCTTGATTTTCTTCAAGAAAGTGTCTCCAAACACAAGACTTACAAGTTCCATGACATTTTCATAAATAGCTGACTTTAGTGCCCAAAAAATACATTTACTTTTTTTATGATCTTAAAAGACGTTTCAGCCTTGGAACAGGCCAACAATTAATATTTTTCTAAAGAATACAAAGTTCCTTGATTTTCTTCCAGAAAGTGTCTCTAAACACAAGACTTACAAGTTTCATGACATGTTCATATATACCTGATGGTTTTATGACTTTTTTGCCCAAAAAAGTACATTTATTTATTGTTATGGTCTTAAAAGACGTTTCAGCCTTAGAACAGGCCAAAAATGAATTTTCCTAAAGAATACAAAGTTCATTGATTTTCTTCAAGAAAAAGTCTCAGAACACAAGACTCACAAGTATCATGATATCTTCATGTATACCTGATGGTTTCATGACTTTAGTGCCTCAAAGCTGCATCTCAGTTTTTTATGGTCTTAAAAGAAGTTTCAGGCCAAAAATGAATTTTTTTAAAGAATACAAAGTTCATTGATTTTCTTCAAAAAAGTGTCTTCGAACACAAGACTTTTACAAGTATCATGACATTTTTATATATACCTGATGGTTTCATGACTTTACTGCCAAAAAAAAACATTTACTTATTTTTATGGTCTTAAAAGACGTTTCAGTATTGGAACAGGCCAAAAATGAATTTTCCTAAAGAATACAAAGTTCCTCTATTTTTTTCATTAAAGTGTCTCCAAACACCTGGGTCCTTTTGGAGGGCGGGGGGGGAGGACGACTGGGGAAACGTAGTCTCCGACGTGGGACGACGAGTGAGACTACGTTTCCCGCCACTCTTTCCCTTCCCTCAAAAACACACGCTCACACACACACGCGCACACGCACGCACGCACTCGCTCACACACTCGCTCACAACCACACATAATCGTATTCTGAATTTTCATAAATGCGATCCTTGCATTCTAAAACCTCTTCCTCTAAATCATCGTCGTCATCCTAATCCTCCTCATCATCGCCGTCATCTTCTTCACCGTCATCATCATCATCATCATCATCATCATCATCATCATCATCATCATCAAAACTAAAAAGGAGGAAGAAACCTTCCGGGAGAGCGACAGAGGAGTATCCTCTCTCCCAGGCGCACGCCGCCACACACGCCGCCAAACACGCCACTCACGGCAGATTGGGGCCCTAAACCTCGCCGGATTATCGAGCGCACGTCGGGCAGTACGCCAGCGAGCAGCCCTTGCAGATGTACTTGTTACACCCGTTGCACACGGTGTACGTTTTAGAGTCCTTCTTCGAGGGGCAGATCTGACACCTCTTTCGCTTACTCGCCGCCCCTCGCGGCACGACCGCGGCGGCGACCCCGGCCGGATCCTCGGGCCCGTCGCGCTGGGCTCTGGCCCTCCGCGCGTCTTTCACGACGACGGCGGGGCAGACGCTCCCGTCTCTCTACGAACGAAGCCACGAGGGCTTTTCCCAGCCGCTCGAGAAACACCCTCCTCTTGTTCCGCTTGCCGGGCATCCAGTCGGGGTTGACCTCTCGCCATATCACAAAGGCGTTGTAGGCGGACACGTCGAGGATGTTGTGGAAGACGACAAAATATGTTGTTCATATGCTGGAACAGCCCATAATGTGGTGGACAATACTGTTTCTTGCATCATCAAGCTGAAAGATATTTGCACCAACATATAGCTATAAATAGCTACATATTCTTCCTTCATGGACATAAAATATCCTTTGCTATCCACACATGGCCCCTGCTTCTGTCAATTATTGAGCTGCATATTTTTTCCACTGGTCACATTCTTGGTATTTCTTTTTTTCAAATTTGACTTTATTATCAAAGTGTATGAGGTTGACCTTGTAGTGACAGGTGGCCTGTGGTTCTGAACCACTGTCTCAGTGGTAGAGCAGCGTCGTCCTCCAATCAGAGAATCGGTAGTTCGATCCCCTATTCCGCTAGTCCATGTTGACATGTCCAAATTCCAACCGCAGGCTGTTCCTGTAGTGTATGAATGAGTAGATAGTCCTGAAGGGCAGGTGGCACCTTGCATGGTCCCTTCTATCAGTCTATGGAATGGATGAATGATGAGAAGTAGTGTGAAAGCGTCGGAAGACTAGAAAAGCGCTAAACAAGAACAGTCCATTTACCAATCTTAATAATAATAAATAATAATGCATTGAATTTAAATAGCGCTTTTCATGATACTCAAAGACACTTCACATAACTATAACATCCTAAAAGCTAAAAATAAATAAGAATAACTAAAATACAGGTAAAACAAATGGGGACTTCTTTTATGACAAAGTGCATTTGTCTGTGAAGATGCACATTTTTATTTTCCACTGGTCTACATTCCAGATTTTGTTAGCACCCTTTTCACTCTTAGTCCCTACCTCCCTGTAAATAAATTGTTTAATACATTCAAGATGCTGATGCTGACATTGATGGACATTGTCGAACATTCCTTTTCTACAACCTTCTTATCTGCATTTAATGTTTCAACATTATTTTAAAGTATTCACTCGTGTCTTTTATGTCATGTTTATTTATTGAAACCACTTATGTGGTCAGAAAGAAGTCTTGTTATTATGGAGTTTTCTAAAAAGGTTGTCCATCTCACCAGAGCAGTAACATGGTCTTCATAAAAGCACTACAGGGTATTGGAGCAATAAGTACAGGACACTTTAGGTGGAATAATGGCTCAGGTCAAAATCACAGCCTTTACTCACAGGAAATCTCAGTTTTCTCCAGTTGACTTAGTAACTGTGGACTGTGGGTCAGTGGTTAGCAGGTCTGTCTTTCATTCAGATGAGCACCTCAAAATATATATCTTTTATATTCATCATCTATTTTGTTATGATTTTTCCATGACACCAACACACATCAGAATTTGAAGTCAGAGCTAAATTAATAACATCCACAGTCAAGGCCATTTATTTGAGTTTAATGAGTACATTTGAAAACAAATGGTAAAAAAAGTAGATACAGAAAACTAAAAAACTATGATTCATTTTATGGTTCGCAACAGTGTAGTCCCAATAAGTATTTAATCTAAAGCTTTAATATAGAACTAACAGTATCAGGACTAGACCTTTCACTCAAAATGTTTAAACGACATCTATGTAGCGCTTTCTGTTTCAACATTCAAAAAAAGAATACATTGTTGAATAAAATATTTTCTCTAAAAGAATTAAAAATCCTCACAAATATTCTGTTGTAAAAGGTGTAACACACATGATATGGTATGGTCAACGTGTGGAGAAGATGGGGATAATGCTATGCTGATTGCTGGACCAATAGAGTAACACCTTTTGGTGGAGGCAGTGTGATGGTGTTGGCGGCATCTCCATCACTGGAAAAACAAGGCTTGTTTTCATTAGAGGCAATCTCAATGCAGAGATATATCGAGGTGAGATTTAGCAATCAGAGGCAATCACATTTCTCCACAGTCTTGGACCGAACTCCATCCTCCAAGATGACCCCCAGCGGGGTTTATCAGAGACTCCCTCCAGAATTTGAGAGTAGAGAGGATGGAATTGCCTGCCAATAGTCCTGACCTCAACCCAATTGAACACTTGAGGGATCAGCTCGGGGCGTGCTGTTCGTGCTAGAGTGACCAACACGACCACGTTGGCTGACTTGCGACTGTGGGTTAGCAGGTCCGTCTTTCAATCAGAGGATTGCCTGTTCGATCCCAGCTCATGGCCCTAGTCGATGTGTCCTTGAGCAAGATACATCACCCTATATTGTTCTCCGTAGCTGTGTCTATAGTGTAAGTCGCTTTGGATTTCAGCTAAATGAAATGTAACTTGCAACAAATCCTGCTTGAGAAGTGGAATACCATCCCACAGCAGTTTGTGACCTGGCTGGCCAGCATGAGGAGGAGGTGCCAGGCTGTTGTGTATGGTTCTTCCACACACTACTAAGGCTCCTGACTGTTTGTTAAATTAATTAATTCACAATGAAATTGTAAAATTGCCAATAGGTCTTGTTTCTTCTTGTTACTGATGTACTTCAATCATCCAATCCACTAAACAAGAGTCAATAGCAATATCAGAATATTGGCATTGGAAGAAAAGATTCAGCAAATTATTCATGGGCGCAACCCAGATACTCTGCTGTGCTGCTCATCCCACAAATGCATGTTCCTTACAAATGGGGCGCCATTCAAAAAGTGAAATTAACAGGCTTTCCAACGGTATACAATTTATTGTCAAGAAGCATTGTTACAACAGAGACATAATCTACCAAACACAAATTATATTCTCTCTTCAAGTCAGCAAGAAAAAGAGAGTTAGAGATGTGCAAACAGTTATTTCTATGTATGTTAGTATTGTTCATAAATCAAAATAAAAAAGCAGTCAGCTCTCAGTCTGAGACTGTGATAGGGTGCTAGCTCTATGGTGGTCTATGGCAGCTCTGGGAGCGAGCCAGGACCCCTGGAGTAATCCCTGAAGTTATTTCTAGTGGCTTCGAAAAAGAAAATGTATATCTTCTATCAGATTCTAGTTGTTGCTAAAGAAGATGTGCATTCATTTGATCTTGTGTATTCTTCCCCTGCTGGTTACACTTCCTCAGTGGAAGTGCTGGGTATACGGTGAGATTTGGAAGAAGATACTTCAAAAACATCATCTTCCATGCCTTCTTCGATGGGCTTCATCTTTGAAGAGGTCTTGGTGCCAGGGGATTTTTCTAGAATAAATAAATGTTTATAGTTAATTGCTAATAACTTAACACCAATCCAGAAACAGAAAATACCAGGCAAATGGAAATTTATTAAAAAATCTAAACAGTAAACTAGAGAAAGTGGGAGAGGCAGAGGGCCGTTCCATGGTCCTCATGGATGTTCTATCAGTCTGAATGCAGTGTTCAGACTTTTTTTCACGAGATGGTCTGCAACATGAAGTCTGCCTCTGAAGAAGCTGATGATAACAGAAGGCATGTTGTCTGAACCCAGCCTGCTGTACAACCTAAGCACCCCTACGTTCACCGACCTGCCGCCAGGATCAGCTTTCATGGCAGAAAAGCGCTGCTGCATCCTCCCCCTGCTCCTCCTCTGCTTCCCACACCACCTTGGCCCACTTTTACGGTGCGATAGCCGGCGGAGAAAGTCTAAGCACCATAAAGAAACCACAGCCAAGGGAACAGGGGGAAAACACCCTGTTAAGCCTGCTTCTGGCGTATCTCTCTGACATGGATTCTCCAGGAAAAATATCAGATCGCATTCCACCAGAGGAATCTCATTTTTCACAACAATTATTACTCTTTTAAATTGTGTGTGTTTGTGCTTGGATCCTATCCTGCTCTGCCCACAATAGCGATAGCTCTTGGAGGGAACATTAGTTGTGTTCAATCCTCAACTCCCCTAGTCCATGTTGATGTGTTCTTGGGCAAGACACAAAGCCCTGAATTGCTCCTGTAAGCTGATTCTGGCCTGTGAGCATCATGATTAGGTTCAATCAGTTGACTTCCCTGAACGCATCGCTCTCTCTCTTCCGGTAAGCGTATTGCATCACTTCCGGTTGCCAGCTTAGCAGCTCGCGATGTTTTCCTCCTCTCCCTCTCCCTCTTGCTCAGAGTGTCTCATGTATAGCTATTCCTCTGCCTCCCTTAATGATAACGGCACATGCAACAAGTGTAGTTCATTTGCTAGGTTGGAGGCAGTTCTAAGTGGGTTAGATGCACGGCTCCACACCATCGAAGCTCAGACAGTTACGTTAGTTAGCCCGCCCCCCCCCCCCATAGCCGGTGCGGAGCCGCTAGCGTTAGCCTCTGTTAGCTGTCCCCCGGCAGCCCCCGAGCAGCCGGATGGCTGGGTGTCGAAGGGGTTTTAAGTCTAAACAGAAGTCCACTGAGCACCACCAACCTCTTCACGTTTCGAACCAGTTTTCCCCACTCAGCGACGCACCCGCTGAAAAACCCACTCTGGTTATAGGTAGCTCCATAGTCAGAAACGTGAAGATAGCAAAGCCACGGACCAAAGTCATATGCATCCCGGGGGCCAGAGCGGGCGACATTGAATCTTGTTTAAAACTGCTGGCTAAAGATGAGCGTAGTTACAGTAAGATTATAATACACGCTGACTCCCGACTGCGGCGGTTGGAGGTCACTAAAATTTATGTGGAATTGGTGTGTACTTATGCCCAGACAATGTCGGACACCGTAGTTTTCTCTGGCCCTTTCCCCAATCTGATAAACGATGACATGTATAGCCGCATGTCGTCATTCAACCACTGGTTGTCCAGGTGGTGCCCAGCAAACAATGTGGGCTACATAGATAACTGGCAGACTTTCTGGGGAAAGCCTGATCTGATGAGTCGAGACGGCATTCATCCCACTTGGGATGGAGCGCGTCTCATTTCTGCAAACATGGCCAAGTTGATTAACGGACTTAATCCATGACCCAGTGTTCAGATCAGGAAGCAGAAGCAGAGTTGTAGTCTTCCACCCTTCTCTGCACTTCCATCCGAGCAGTTACCCACCCTTAACCTTAACTCTATAGAGACTGTGTCTGTCCCACGGCCACTTAAATTAATTAAATCAAAAGTAACCAGAAGAGGAGTCATACTAAATAACCTCATAAAGGTTAACAACACTACTGCAACAGTGCAACAAAACAGGATCATTAAATGTGGACTCCTAAATATTAGATCTCTGTCATCCAAAGCTGTATTAGTAAATGATTTAATATCAGACAATCACATTGATTTATTGTGTCTTACTGAATCCTGGCTGAGCCATGAAGAATATGTCAGCCTAAATGAATCAACTCCTCCGAGTCATATTAATACTCACATTCCTCGAGGCACCGGCCGAGGAGGTAGAGTAGCAGCCATCTTTGACTCAAGCCTATCAATGAAACCTAAACTAAACTACAACTCACTTGAAAGCCTTGTTCTTAGTCTTTCACATCCAACCTGGAAAACATTACATCCAATTTTATTTGTTATACTGTACCGGCCACCAGGTCCATATTCAGAATTTATATCTGAATTTTCAGAGTTTCTATCAAGTTTAGTCCTTAAAACTGATAAGGTTATTATTGTAGGAGATTTTAATATTCATGTGGATGTTGATAATGATTGCCTTAGTGCTGCATCTCATTGTTGGACTCGATTGGCTTCTGTCAGAGAGTATAGAAACCCACTCACTGCTTTGGCCACACCCTCAACCTTGTTCTTGCATGTGGCAATGACATTGAGCATTTGGAGGTCTTCTGTCAGACCATTACCTCATAAATTTTGAGTTTATACTCCTGGAGTGGACACCGTTAGTCAAAAGTTTCTACACCAGATGTCTAACTGACAGTGCTGTAGCTAAATTTAAAGAAGCGATTCCTTCTGCATTTGATTCTATACCACGTCTCAATGTGACGGAGGACTTCTGTGCTAACTTTAGTCCGTCCCAGATTGATCATATTGTCGATAGTGCTACAGGCTCACTGAGAATGACACTAGACTTGATAGCCCCACTGAAGAAAAAGACAGTGAGGCTTCATTGCTATGCAGACGATACTCAATTATATCTATCGATCAAACCAGAAGAGACCAACCAGCTCGCTAAAATTCAAGAATGTCTTAAAGACATAAAAACATGGATGACCTGCAACTTCCTGATGTTAAACTCAGACAAAACTGAAGTTATTTTACTCGGCCCTGAACACCTCAGAGATCAATTATCTGGTGATGTGGTTTCTGTAGATGGCATTTCCCTGGCATCCAACACTACTGTAAAGAATCTAGGCGTTATCTTTGACCGAGACTTGTCCTTTAACTCCCACGTTAAGCAAATCTCAAGGATTGCATTTTTTCATCTACGTAACATTTCAAAAATCAGGCACATCTTGTCTCAAAAAGATGCAGAAAAGCTGGTTCACGCGTTTGTTACTTCCAGACTAGATTACTGCAACTCCTTATTATCAGGATGCTCTAATAAGTCTCTTAAATCCCTCCAGTTGATCCAGAATGCTGCAGCTTGTGTACTCACAAAAACTAAGAAAAGAGATCACATTACTCCCGTATTAGCTGCGCTGCACTGGCTCCCTGTAAAATCAAGAATCACATTTAAAATTCTTCTCCTCACCTACAAAGCCTTGATTGGTGATGCACCATCATATCTTAAGGAGCTTGTAGTACCATATTGCCCCACTAGAGAGCTGCGCTCACTAAATGCGGGGCTACTTGTGGTTCCTAGAGTCCTAAAAAGTAGGATGGGAGCAAGAGCCTTCAGTTATCAAGCTCCTCTTTTATGGAACCAGCTTCCACTTTCAGTCCGGGAGGCAGACACAGTCACCTCATTTAAGAACAGACTTAAGACTTTCCTCTTTAATAGTGCTTATAGTTAGGGCTGAATCAGTTTTACCCTGGTCGAGCCCCTTGATATGCTCTTATAGGCTGCTGGGGGATGTTTTAGGATACACTGAGCACCTATCTCCTCTTCTCTCTCTCTCCTTATGGATGAATTTACATCTCTCCATTGCACCTTATTAACTCTGCTTCCTCCCTAGAGTCTTTGTGACTTCACGTCTCATAGGGTCCATTGGACCTGGCGGTGTCTGATGCCTGGTGAGCCGGCCTCCCGCGTTGGCCCTGCTGATGCCCCGCCCCCTCCTCTCTACCTCCTTCTGTTTCATGGATTGGAGTTCCATTCATACATTGTCATATTCATGTAATGTGTTTATGTAACTTTGTAATGCTGTTCATTCTGTAAACCCAATAACGATAGTTCTTAGAAGGTTGAGCCTATACTCATAGAATCAGGAATTACAATATGTAACTAATATCCTAAAGAGTTGTTTTGTTGCCAAAAGAGGTTTGGCACTGCAGGGGCTTTTGTAAGCAAAGGATGTTCTTTGGAGAAACGCACAAAAAACTTTTCATATTATATATGAACCATTGTATGAAGCTCTCGATGGACTGGCGGCCTGTCCAGGGTGTCCCCTGCCTTCGCCCTATGTCAGCTGGGATAGGCTCCAGCGCCCCCGCGACCCTAATGAGGATAAGCGGTATTGAAAATGGATGGATGGATGGATGTATGAAGCTAGGTTGCTAACACAAGCCTGTTACCAAAAGAAAATGTCCTCTCTGCCATCAAAGCATGCTTTTATTATGTTGGTATTTATTTTCTGCATTTTGGTAATCAGTATTGTTGATTAGGATTGGAGCGCTTCCCATGTTTTTATTGGATGAATAAATTGAAACTCTGAACCAATAATAGACAACATTAATGGTAAACTAGGGTTGCACGGTGTACCGATACTAAAATGGTACCGCGGTACCAGTACGTTCAGAACGATACGGTTTTGCATATTTTTAATATCGATACTTAATTGCACGCGATCAGAGCGCACTCACTACTCCTCTCCTTTAATGCTGTCCAACGCGTTGACTGCTAGGGGGCGGGGAACAGGCAGCGCTTCGCTGGGGAGACAACATGGCGTCAACATAGCGTCAAGTGCCGGAGGTTTTGTCGACCGTCATCGGCTTTTTGTAAAAAAAGATGCCAGAAGTGAAATCTGGAAATACTTTGGCTACATTTCAGACAGTGTTTCAAAGCCACTCAGAACAAGGAGCAACACGTCAAACATGGCAAAGCACCTTTCAGACAGACACCCCAAACTTTTCAAAATCCAAAGAACCACAGGTAAACAAACATGATGCACACCCCAAGTTCACCCACATACAAGTAGCCTTAGCCTAGTTTAACGACCAGCCTATGTGATCATGAGGTCACAATGCACAAGTGTACTAAATGAAACACAATTGATTCAAAATGGCTACATGCTGGTGGAGCCTGAGGGTTGATCTCTTTTTTTTTTTGTGAAGGAAAAATAATTATTCCATGAATTAAGATAAAATAAGAACTTTACAATTGCTCATACTTATGAAAGGAACTATGTAGTCATCTGGTCAGATACTGACAAAAGGCCTACATAGCCGTGTATAATCAATGCTATGATGCCACCATGCAGTTTTCATTAATATCTTGCTAATACTAATATTAATGCCATTTGTTGAAAAAGCTGGGCAGGAACAAGCTGGTAAAAAGGGAACCATACATGTGTTTTATTTATTACTATTATAGATAAATATAGCAGTATCTGTCACGGGAGAACGGCAAGAAGAGTACCCAAATGCCGACAAATAGTGAAAAAGGCAACTTTAATGCTTGCAGGAAAAATCCAAAGAACTACCTCACCCCGTGATCTATGGTGATCCTAACAAGGATTAAATACACAGGGCTGGTGCAGGTGATTGGACACAGGAGGAAACAATCAGGGACATGGCAGACAATCACAAGGACAGGAAGTGGAGGGAAAAAGAGGACACGAGAGACAAGGACTTCACAATAAAACAGGAAACACAAAACAAACTACAGATCCTGACAGTATCGTATCGTATTTGTGGTATTGTATCGAATTCTGGTATCGTATCGTAAGTATCGGGTATCGGGATATTTATGGCAGGTATCGTATCGAAGTTATAATTTTTGGTATTGTGACAACCCTATGGTAAACCATCGGAATAATGCGATAATCATTTTGATATTCAAGACATAGCTGTAATAGCTTGAAACGTAGATGTACTTGTATTACTACAATAGAACTGATTATTTCAAATTAAAGGTTTAGATATTGGGAAATCAGCCAATGGAATACCCATAAACGTGTCTGCTTTAGGGCACTCATAGTGACAATAACCTAAAACAAATCTTGCGAGGTGATAATGTGACTTACGGAGTGATGATCCAACAGAACCTCCTCGTAGGATCTGGTTAAGGACATCATCAGTGTCGCTGCTGCTCGCCATGCTGTTCCTCATCTGCATCATAGACAGCTGAGAGCATAGGCTGGGCTGACGGTCCATCTTCTTCACCGCCTGAAACACATCCACCACCATCAACACCATCTGTACAATCAGCATTATGGTGTTGATGCGTTACTCCAGTTTGTGCCACTAAAATGTTTGTATTAGAAATATGACATGGGACCTGGACCCACCTTGTCACTGAGTGTGGGGTCATTTAGAGAGTACAGTTTGTTGGTGATGTCTTTGCCAATGAGGTACCTGAACACCTCATTTAGGAAAGTATCTGACTCCAGGAAGTAGGTGAGCCTCTCTCGAGACCAACACAGGAATTTACAGTTCTCCTCTGCCATGATGGTCACCTGTCAAACAAATAATGTCTTTCAAAATAGCAGCTGGTTTAAGCTTAGTGGTACAACGGATACTTAAAACTCACAGTTCGGATCCTATCATTATTCAGAGTCACTAATCGGATGACAGATTGGATCAGCACAGAAGAAAAAAGGGAGCAAATATAACAAACAGATTTATAAATCTTGTTTTTTTTGCCGCCAATACTAACTGCTGTTCACTTATGATGCAAATTGGCAGATACAGAGCTCTTTGTTACAACTTTAGGCTCCAGACAATTTTTCTTTTTTTTATTATAGTTGTTTTTTTCCTTCATAAAAACACAATTCAAATGATTAGGAAATAAGATTGTATTTGGATTAAAACAAAACTTGTCAATAGTAGTGGTAATGATGTATTATAAGCTGCTTAGAGGTACTGTAACCACGTCACAATTCATCTCTAATATCTGTTTATGTTGTTGTGAAAACAACTGGATTTATTCAATTTTCTCACCAAAAATTAATTTTACGAGATTACATAATGATTGCTGTTATAATTTCACTTCACCCAATACTCATTTTTACTGAACAGAGCCTGAACGCATCATAATGTAACAGAATGGAACCTTTGGTTGGACATTAGTGGTTCTGTTATCGTTAACAAGCCCCCGTGCCAATTTAAAAGCCAATGTCCTGATAGCATATTTTACTGAATATTGTCAGATAACGATTGTCAGTAAAAAACTTTATTTCATACTGTGATGGTTAACGTTAAATTAATCACATGCGTGCCAAATGGCAAGAGGACATATCATAGATCGACAGTGGTCCGTTACACCACTAGCACCGACTCAATATTAATTTGACCACTGCAGTCTTAAGACTACATGGAGATGACCAGGCAAGTACGTCTTCATTTGAGGCAGTTAAGCAATGACGACACAAATTACCTTCAAATTTCAACAAATTACTTTCTAATTACCTGAAACTTCTCTCCTCTGTGCATCTCAGTGGACCTGAACTCTGTAGAGTCAATGAATGAATTGGTATAGATGTTGTGAAGAAAATGACTTCGATACGATACCTTCATCCTGTCACAAAGAAATGTCAGTTACATTACATGTCATTTAGCTGACGCTTTTATCCAAAGCGACTTACAATCATGTTACATTAATACACTGTAGATACAGCTACAGGGAACAATTCAGGGTCAAGTGTCTTGCTCAAGGACACATCGATTGAAAGACGGACCTAACCACTGACCCACAGTCGCAGTTAAAACTCTAATTCATCTTTAAAACAAAAAGTCATTTCTAAGTGATTTTAAGCCTTCATTATCTTGTGTTGACTGACAAAGAAGGCTGTTCCTATTCTGCAAATGGCCGTTTAGCCATCAACTACTCTTTTACTAGCAAAACGTCACACGAGGACGAGGAACACACGAGAAGTGCAAAAACGATCTGGCATAGAACAAGGAGTAGACACAGGCCGTTTATCAATATGCGTTCTTGTCTGTACTTGTGGCCCAAGTACTGTTCCAATTCAAAGTCTGCTTCTCGCCAATCACGGTCCAATTTGCCCAGATGTGACTTGATCCGCCCATTTTCACTGAGGATGCATCAGAAATGACTTGTGTGTACTCTGGACAGCAAATATCCCAGAATGCATTTCGAACCAGCGACAGGGCGGAGGAGAAAATACACAACTGAAAGTTGACTTTTTCTAAATACTACTGTTGTTGAGTAATGGAATGTAATTTTAGAATATTTTCAGGCGAGAAGTTCGTTGTTTAAGCATAATATATGTGGTATGTTTGTCAAGATTCAGCCGACAAAAAATATGCGCCGCCGATTTCGGAGATTTGAGGTCCTGCTCGCGGGACCATTGAGACTCGCAGCACCGGGCTCAGTGTGGCCGCCGAGAACAGCCTGATCTCGGCAGGACTTTTTTAAATGATCCGTTGGCTCTGATGTCTCCGTAGCGGTTAACACAAGATATAATTCGGTTTTGGAGGATCTAACGAGCACTCTAGAGTTTATTATTTGTTCACAGGTAACGTTAAATCAGTTTGACTGAGGGTTAAGATTTATAACTCAACATTTTAATTAAACTTTAACGTTGAACTTAGCGGTGTCTTTTTACTTTTGACCGAATTGTTTGCAATTACATGTGTAATATAATTATATATGTATTTATATATAGACAAAACAATATATATACAAATATATATATATATATATATATATATATATTATATATATTTATATATAAACTATATATTTATAAACACTATATATATATATGTTTTTATTTTTTACACAATATATACATATACAATTATATGTGTATGACTGGGAAACCAGTGCAAGAAGGAAAGAGTTGTGTCATGTGAGTATATATAGGATCAACAACATTTTGTGTTTAGTGGGTGACTTCATTCGCCCAAGGGAGGAATGTGGTTGTTTCAAATTGTGTGCGTCCACAACATATATAGTAGTGGGGGGTAAAACTTGTTTTCAGTGTTATATTAGGCTTACATTAAAACTGCACAGACCTGGAGCACACACACATCTCTCTCTCTGAAGATTAGTTAAAAGAACGCCAGATGTAAACAGACACAGCGGCCTTGTGTTGTTCCAGTATTAACCGGTAGAGAGCAGACTGTAGAGCCAGGGCCGGGATGCTCAGACAAAATAACGATAAGAGAGTGACGGGGGAAGAGACGTCAACCAGAACCTCCACGTTCCTTAGAGGAACCAGCTTGAACTGGGCCAGGAATTAAAACAGATGGATGAGAAATAATATGCAATGAGGGAGTGGTCGGAGGCTGCACCTGCTTCGAATGTGATGCTATAATAATATGTTAATGTGTTTGTTCGGGAGTTGGGAAAGACAGATGTGGAGGGAGGTTGTTGTCTTTAATACCAGACCCAGCTCAGGTTTATTTGTGAAACTGTTTGTTACAAATAAATCTACGTGAAGTGAAATCTGATCCAAGCTCTCTGTGTTCTGTGGGTGTTTGATTACTGAGGTCCAGTGTGTGAGTATCCTGTGGCGTCTCACCAGCAGTCAGATAGGAGAGAGAAACAAGTTTATACATGCAGCATCAGGTCAAGAGATTAGTCAGCATTGACCAAGAAGGAATAAATCCAGCCACAACAATATATATATATATATAAAATACTTTATATTGAATAATTGGATTGAATTCATGAGCAAGAACAGCTGAGGTGGTGATGTCATCAAGTCAGCTGCTGTTCCAATTGCAGAAAGACCTTTTGGAGTCTGGACTCCCAAGTCCAAACTCCAAAAGTACACAAGTCCTTACAGGGCGGAGGAGAAAATACACAAGTTCCTTAGCGTACTTGGTATTGATAAACGGCCACAGACTAAATACACAGGGGAATGAGACACGGGTCGAAAAAAAAATGATGGCTGGGCTTGCAATCATACAGGAGGTAGAGGAGTGGCTGAGGGCAGGTGAAGGGAATGAACAATCAGGGACAGGGCAGACAATCACAGGGTCAGGAAGTGCAAGGAACAGAGGACACAAGAGACAAGGACTTCAAAATAAAAACAGGAAACAAGAAACAGAAACCCGGACCATGACATAATCTTGCCAATTCTAAAAGTTGGAAACAGCTATCTTAACATTGAGTGAAGAACAGATCAACAGAATTCAGTAAAAACTCTAATGGGAAGCCATCGGGTTTCTGTGCTTTTCGTAGTTGTAACAGTTCAGCTCCACACCTTCTTTCTGTTAATAGTTGTTTTCTTTATCTGTTTGTCTATTAACTCTCTTGTCATTTCAGACCCGGTCATTCACACCTGATCATCCTTCATTCCCTTCACCTGGTTCTCACGCCCATCTCACCTGCAACCCATTCCCTCGTTAGTCACTCACTACTTAGGTTCCCTCACTTGCACTTGTCCTCTGCCAGATTGTCTTGTGTTTTGAGACCAAGTTCTCCAGTGTGTATTGGTCATGTCTTGTCCTGAAAATATTTTGTTCAGTAAAGGACTATTTCTTACTACCTCCGTTTCATCCATTGTGCTTGGGTCCCTGGTCTGCGATCCGTGACAGTAGTTGGTCCATTGCCTTTAAGATTTCATTTGTATTAATGTCAAAATATATATATTTGTAATATTTAGAATTTGTTTCTGGCTAATAAATTATGTCTTCTGCAGTTTTTATGAAGGGAACTATTCTGGCATTTTCCTTTCTCTTTATTCACCAAATGAGCAGTTTGCCCTTTTGGTTGTAAAAGTGTTGACATCAAACCCTTTCTGGGTATTATTATTATTTTATCTTCTAATATAATAATAATATATATTTGTTTTCTTCTGTTTATTATGTTTGCCACACATATGTATTTTCCTCCCAAAATAATTAGAAAAATTCCCACATCATGCTGAACTCTATACAGTATGTAGAGGAAGTAGAGTTCAGCCTGGCACTTTTTCCAAGGCAAGCTTTAAAGGTGTTTTTTTCTAAATCATCAAAGATTGCTTAAAGAAGTTCTAAAGATAGCTTTCACATATAGAGTTCAAACTAATTTAAAAAACATTAAATGCACAATTATGAGATAATCTTCATGATTGAAAGCATCATTTGTACCCTTGAATAAAAAACGTAAAATACAAGCATCATGAAGACAAAATAAGTCTCCTTTCCCCATAGGTTCCAATTACAGCAAATACAAAAATGGACACCATATGGTTCCATCACAGAAGAATAAGTCGTTAGAACATGTCACATCTACCAAGAATCAAACAAACAGCACATACTTTCCTTTGAGGAGAATGCTGAGGCGTTCATCCACAGAGGTTTTGTCCTCGGCAGCGTAGACCTGGCCCTTCTTCAGTGTCTGGATGGTGCAGAACTGCCCTGTGAGCCTCTGAAACAAAGCTTCCTGCACGTGGAGGGGCTCAAACATCCGCTTGTAGACTGACCGCAACTCCCTGTCGATCTTAATCTGGCAGAGCACACAGTCACAGCCTTAACTTGTCTTTTAATGAAAATTTAACATAGAACGCAAACTTCAGTAATTGTTGAAGAGGGAGACCTCTGGGACCACTTGTCTGGGTTGGTGATGATTTCATGATATGGCTCCAGTCAAAGAGTCAGGGAAAGGGCTTCATACCAGACATCACAATAGGATACAGTTATCTAACTATGAATATCATTGCTTTTCTTGCAAACACCTGCCCTGCATAGCTTGTTGAGGTTAGGCAGTGACCTTGAGTTGTAACAGGTCAGGATAGCCCATGGGTCAGCGCAGAGGACCTGAACACATTTGGTTGCCGGTACCTTGCACAATCATGGACGCATGACCAATCACTCTTGAATGCTATGCAGGTTGGGTCCTGCCAAGAAAAGCAGTGGGATTCAAATTAATGCATTTCAATTCCAATCTGTAGGGTTGTGAGCATGTGTGTGGTATGAAATGATAGAAGATCAACAATAAACACTAGGAATCACTAAAGTGTAATATGCTCTTTTAAAACTATTATTCAACAATTTAGCTTAACAACTGATTTGGTAAATATGTGTGTCCAAGTAATACCAACAAATTAGAATAATTAGTAGGGTAAGTCACCCTACTAGACAATACACATAGATTAAATAGCATAGATTAACTAGTTTTAAAGAAATGTCCTGCATGCTGTAAATCATCTCTTGTACTTGGTAAATAGTAAATTCACTATTCATTGTATCACTAAATCTAATTGGTTACATTACTAGCTCGGTGGCCGAATAAATCTGGTTTGCGAGCCGCCACGAAACACTATTCCTCTACATCTCAGACATAAATATTGTACTTTTTACTCCACTACCTCCCAGAGTTAATATTGTAAATTTGACTCTATTACATCTTGGTAAATATTGTACTTTTCACGACACTACATCTTAAAGGAAAACATAGTACTTTTTACTCCATTTCATTGCTCTGGCAGCTTTAGTTAACTTTTCAGACTGTACATGCTAATGAAATACAAAGCACGTTAATAGTGTTTTGAAACTCAAATATTACCCTACGATGTATCTCTTTTGTAAATAAACTGGAGTCAAGCTCAGATTGATTTAAAGCCACTACATCATTATAGTACATACAGGGTTTGTTTGATAGTCAAACCTCTTTTGACAAAAAGTTCAAAGATACTCTCTGATCTGTGGCTCTCTAATAAAGCGGGTCATCCTTCAATCAGAGGATTTGCGGTTCAATTCCCAGTTTCTCTAATCCAAGTCGCTGTGTCTTTGGGCAAGAGAATCAATGCCAAATTGCTTCGGTTGGATGTGCGGTGTATGAATCGGTGTGAATGTTAGTTAGTTCTAAGCAGGTGGCCCCTTGCATAATAATAATAATGTATCCTTTATTGATCCCTCAGTCGGGAAATTCTTCTCTGCATTTGACCCATCCTTAGTTATTAAGGAGCAGTGTGCCGCAGTGAAGCGCCCCGGGAGAATGGTGGCCCCTGCCATCAGTGTGTGAATAGGTGAAAAATGATGTGTAGTGTTAAAGCACTTTGAGTTGTCGGAAGACTAGAAAAGGACTAGTACAAATCCATTTGCAGTTTACCATCTTAATTGATTAAAACATAATATGATCATATTTAATCATACTATTGTGTTTACAGAGCTTAACAGAGAAAAATTGACCCGGTCAAGGATCTGGAGCAAAGGTTATAAACCATTATACATTAAATGTTTGCGAACTGACTTCCCAAAGTTAAACAACTGACAAGTAATTAGTGAATAAAAAAGTAGTTGTGTCCATTTTATCTGCATCTCATTGCCATAAAGCAGGATCAAACCCAGGAGGATATGCGGCCTCTTGTCTGAGATAGTGTTGGAAATCATAAATTGACCTCCTGTTGTTAACCCAACACCTGAGGCCAGTATTTACATGTTGGTGAAACACGGCCTGAATGTAAAGCAACTGTTATGATGTACTGTATGAGGACATGCTGATATACAGTAGAACTCACCGGTCTGTGCTTGTACAGGAGGAAGAACAAGTGCATGAAGTTGACCACCAGAAATACCACATTCCAAACCATCACATCCAGGTTGCACCTGTACAGAGTCGCCCACACAATGAAGAGACCACATCCTGTCAGGATTAGAGACACAGAAGAACGATGTAGATATGCTTAGACACACAATGTTAACACTTCAAATATATCTATTACTAAGACAACATTGTGTGTAACTACTGAGGTTCATTTATTTTGCTGTGGATTATTACTGCTTGCTTGTCCGAACTAACCAAAAACATCAATAACCAAAAATAAAAATAAAGAATGTATCAACATGAAGCACTGACATGCAAATACATAGACTAAAATCAAGTAATCAAATAAAATACCATGTTACACAAACAAGATGGAATGCATAAAAACACTACAATGTAACAAAATGTATGTCCATTTTATCTATCATTTTGTTGGTTCAACAAATTAAACATAATTGATCTAAAAATATGTAATTCAGTTCAAGTTTATACCAATTATTTATTTATCATATAAACTGATTTCTTTATTTCATTATTTATTTTAATAATATAATTATGACACATCTAGTCTTTGAAAATGAACATCCAAGATTATTTTAAAGTTACCGTACAAGATAAACTGCTGCTGCTCTGTTAGTTTACTTTTACTCTGTTCTCTATCTCTATCTGTTTCTGTTTCGCTGTAAAAAACCCTGAGACTAGCTTGTGTCAAAGGGCAATACAAATATTTGAACTGTTAAAATGTCCCATAAATACGGCGCTTCCTGTCTCCACTCTTGTTCCAAGCATAAGATAAACATGTCGGAAGGGCTTTTTCCATCCGCCATTCTCTCCTTTCTTTATCTTCCATGTCAGAGCCTTTTAGAGCTATTGTAGAGATCCTTGTTTGTGCAGGACAGCTTTTAAACAAAATCTAAATTATCCAATTGTTGAACAAAACTAGTCCTCAACTAGCTTGTGTTAATGATTTACCAATACTTTGGGAACTTGTGAATAGAGTATAGATCTGTAGAGGCTCCTACAATATTATCACAACATGAATACCATCAACAGGTGGCAGTACCTGTCATCAAGAGGAGGCGCAACAGGATCATGTGCAGGCCAAGGGTGGTGGGGATGACCAGGCCCAACAACAGGGACAGACTCGCCAGATGAAAGAGGAGGTGGTGGGTCTGCTCCCACTCCTCGCAAGAGGTGGCATTGAGCGCCGCGGCCTGGACTCCTGGAGTGGCTGGGGGGAAGGGGGGCAGCGTTGGGAAGAGGAGGGGGTGCAGCTCTGGGGTAGAAGACATCTTGCAGTAGGGTTACCTTGAAAACTAGGGCAACATGAGAGAAAATGTGAGCAGCGGATCATGCTCAGGAAGTATAGGTAACATGCTTTTCAAATGACTATTTCTGCTCATTTCTGCTTTGTTGTTTGTTCTATTAGAACTTTTGACTGTGTGTTTCAGAAATATCATCACCTTATAAAAGGTGTTACGGTAAACATGTTACCAAACAGTTACCTATTTACACATCCAGCAGCAATCATTAATTAAGTCATTTGGAGATGTATAATGTTGGAGTGTTAACCTGATTAGATTTCATTTAGGTTTGGTCTTAACCCAAGAACAGAAAGAACCGCGAAGCCTCCAATCATCCCATTTTGGGAGTAATCTCGAAATAGTCCAAGATGGTTGCCCACAAGCCAGTTTTTTAAAGAGGTTAAACCAGATACAATCAGCTTTTCATTAGCTGAATGTGCAGAGAACAGAGCTACTACACTACAAGTGGTAGCGTAGCAATGTTTGTGTTTGTGGATGTGTGACAAGTATGTTAGTCACCTCCCTGACACTCTTTCTCATCGACGACCTAGGCATGCTAAAATCAAAGAAAACACAAATACAAATAAAATGTTGATTTGGGATGTTGCAACTATCCCAGATTCTTGCAGCCATAAACATAATAATGATCATTATAACACATAATAAAAACTGATTATAGTGTACTGCATTTAACTACAAAGCAGGCAATACTATCACTAAAATACATGATTTTTATCATGTATATATGAATTTTTATCATGTATGTATGATTTTTTTTATAAACTTGGCTAGAAAAACTATTTTGTGTTAAATCTTTTGTTAAAACACTCTTGGCAAAGAAGAGTTCATGTCGCAATATCACATACCTCCTATTAGAATTCCGCAATGACTTTCACAGGAAAGCTCCAATAAATATTTGGCATCTGTTTTACTCAAAGATTAGTGTACACATGCTCACAAAATAATATTCACATTAAATATCTTTACTTAAACAACGTCAAATTATTCCGGTGTTCTCCCAGCTGCTGAGCTGTTTCTGTGTCCAGCTGATGGGCTCTAGCACTGGGAGGGCTCTCATGTAAAAATAGATGTGTGGATAAACACAGAGGAATTTCGCAAACAACTATCTAACTGCTCGTCAAAGTACCAAGAGGAAAACGTCTCGTGACTTACCGATTCAGCAGCAGCCGATGGTGCAGCAAAGTAGGACGAAGGATGTCTGTGAAATACTGGATACACTGCTGGTGACTTCAGGCTGGACTCTGGGGTGGCTGCTCAATGTTCGTCGCACATTCCACACAGTTGACATTGAGAGACTAAAATGGGCAGGAAGGCGATAGCAGCGCGTCTGCAGTGACTGAGTGCTCCGATCGGGGGAGACAGATCACATATAGTTATCACAACTGACTGTAGTGTCCCAAACCCCTCGAGCAAATCCGTTAATGTATTACGATTTACCCGGTTAGTTTTCGCCAATGAATATAAATAAATATTGTCTGTTTCCTTTCAAATAGGCCACTTCAATATTCTTTATAAAAGACCTGTCAGCTATTTGTATAAAAGAGAGAGGCGTGCACTCACATTTTAAATGTGTTTTGAAGTGAATCAACCCACTTTATTTTCGAATGGTGCAAAGTTAATATATGATTTCTGAGTTTAATCTTCAAGTCGAGTCTTTGCTTTTTTCTGCATTTTAAGTTGAAGTTTGGTTTATTATAATTATTATACACAGCTATTTATTATATATATAAAAAATGTATGTAAAACATAATCTTTTTGTATGTTGTATTTTAATGTTATATACACATACATATATAGTTAGTATATTTTCACATTCTTTTATTTTTAAATATTTGTTTTACTATTTTAAAAGACCCTCGGGGGCGGGGGGGGGGGGATAGTGAATGCACCTTGAGTTAAGATAATTGTTAAATTCCTGTTGTCAACAATGAACTTCCACTACTGTAAATTAAATTATAATTTACCCCAACCCTTGTGGTTGTCACGCAACACAAACACACAACTCCAAATAAGAAAAACCTACATTGTAAAATGTATTTTTACAGTAAAACAGAGACAACATGTACACATACATTTACATCTAAACAATGGTAAAAGGCTGTCAATCTTTCAATATTACACATTACATCTGCAGCAACCTATTAATTTTGCGTTATACATTTAAAATATACTTATAAGTAAGTAAGAGTGCAATGAGGTAGCCGATATGTATGAGCCACATTGGCCTGAAGGGACTTTTGTACGGCGTTTCTATGAAGGCTGCGGCTGTGGGGTCACTGGAGGTAAAAACACCTATTGTTGCAAGGAACATGCTTGAGTGTGGGACATCGGCTGCCATGCAGATATGATTGTGAAACATGAGTATTAGAGTTGTGTCCTATAATTCGCATGGCTTGCGCCTTGGAAAGTCCGCCAGCGACAAACGCATTGTTATTCACACTTTAATGGAGAGTGCTGATATCTTGTGTATACAAGATACTTTTTTAGCCAAACAAGACCTGGATAAACTTAATTCTATCAATACAGATTTTCATGGGGCAGGGGAATCCAGAACAGATCAACAGAGACCAGGAGCTAAATGTGGTGCAGAAAGTCAGATATTTGGGTCACATCATCAGGAACGACCTAAGTGATGATGACGATGTGCAACGGCAGTGTTGCAAACTTTATGCACAAGCCAACATGCTGGCATGTGTACAGAAGATGTTAAAACTGCTCTCTTTAGAGCCTACTGTTCTCCTGTATATACAGCTCACCTGTGGTGCAGTTACAAACAATAACGCAAAAGTGAAAAAGATTCCGGCATATTAATGATGCTTTCAGAATCTTGCTCAAGCTTCCCAGATGGACATAGTGCAAGTCATATGTTTATGACTCGTAATGTTCCCACTTTCCATGCTGTTTTGAGGAATTTTATATACAAATTTAAATGTCAACTGAATGTAATGGTAAAAGACTTAACTGAGCCAACACAGGGTGATAGGAGGTATTTTTCTTGTTTCTGGAAACTTTGGAACAAGTGGGTGTATGTTTTGTAACCACATGTGACTTTAACTGCAGTGATTGTACCTGTGTCCTCGTATTGTATTGTATTTTATATATTGTTGTTGTATTTGTGTGTGTTGCTTTATGGACTCATGAGTCTGCTTTTTACAAATGAATGCTTCTCCAAAAATAAAGTTGATGAAGTATAGCTGTTTGCCTTTGGTTTCAGCATAATCTGAGCATAAAATAATTTGAACATACACACTTTTACAAACTCTCCTCTTTTCTATTTACTACTTCTTCTGTGGACAATAGTGCATCAGCTCAAGCATTTTGGAAAAAAATGTATAATATCTTTCTTTACTGTGCACAATAACGTATTAAAAGAACTTCAAGATAGCATCTCATTAATTTTGAATACAGTTGCTAACATATGTTGTAGAGATTTGGATAGGCATTGGGCCCATAGAGCATGAGCATTAGAGTCCTTCTCAGGCTGAACCAATTAAGAGCATGCGTAGTAGAGACGTCCTGCCAGAGTTGTCTGGACTTCCTATTGGCTCACACATACGTGAAAAGCATGAGCATACTGGAACAAGCATGCAGCACGCTATTTATGCTGTGGCCCACCGGAATTTGTCGCGGTATGACAGATGGTCAGTACACCACTGCTAGCTAGCAAACTAGGCTATGTGTTGTAAACGTCAGATTGAGCAGCAGAACCACTGATGCTGTTATTGTATAGAGTTAGGGGAGGGGTTTTGCGAATTGTAAATAGGAAATGGACTGTACTCGTATTGCGCTTTTCTTGTCTTCCGACTACTGTGTGCCGAAAACACTTTAACACTACTTGTCATGATTCACCCATTCATACACTGATGAGAGGGACTACCTGGCAAGGTGCCACCTACCCATTAGGACTAACTGACATGCATACAACATTGAAACACCATAGGAACAACTACAGGAGCAATTTGGGGTTAATTATCTTGCCCAAGGACACATAGACATGGACTAGCAGACCCAGGGATTACAGGACGGTGGTGATTGTGTAGCGTACTAGCCACTCAGAGTAGGGGGGGTCTTCAGTGAATGCGGGTGGGAAAAAATAAATCGGACTACCATAAATAACAAGCTGCCAATGGCTGTGAAAGAGGTTATTTTGCATGCGAATGAGAGGGCACTATTTTCAAAAGAGGCTCTCTTGCACACTTATTGCTAGTGTGCTACCATCTACCCCTGCTCTACATGGTGCAGATAATTCCACACTGCCCTACATAACTGACACTGACTACATGCAAGAACTCAGGTGTGTGTGTGTGTGTGTGTGTGTGTGTGTGTGTGTGTGTGTGTGTGTGTGTGTGTGTGTGTGTGTGTGTGTGTGTGTGTGTGTGTGTGTGTGTGTGTGTGTGTGTGTGTGTGTGTGTGTGTGTGTGTGTGTGTGTGTGTGTGTGTGTGTGTGTGTGTGTGTGTGTGTGTGTGTGTGTGTGTGTGTGTGTGTGTGTGTGTGTGTGTGTGTGTGTGTGTGTGTGTGTGTGTTCAGGCAGTCATTGCCCCCTGTACTGGCACTTGCAGGAAGACCTCTGCCTTTTCTAATTCAGTCTCTGACATGTGACAGTAACTTGGTAAGCGGAGATCATATCGGTGACCCAACCTGTCAAAAGCCTTGTCATTAAGGGAGTACAGCTTCTCTGCAATGTCATTGCGCACAACCAGAGCAAAGATCTTAGCTATGTAGCGATGCTTAGCAAAAAGCAGATAGAGCTTCTTCCTCCTCCACCCCACATATCGGCAGGGGTTATCAGCACACAGGGTCACCTGTAGAGAATGATAACAAAAAGATCAGACAAGAAAACAAGCTGGCAGATCAGAAAACAAGCTGGCATTCCTATGTGTCAGTTATATAATATTTCCAGTTATTACAACATGATGGACAAAGTTGCAATAAACTGCAACTGTCCTTGGGACAATGAAATTGAACATAAAGTAAAACTTAAAACAAATACTCACTTGAAGTTGACATTCTAATAATTTAAGTCTGATAATTTATCAATTGGACCAATAATACCAATACTAATTTTTCATCAACTGGATTTGTTCCCAAAATCAATTGTACAATCAATCTACTTTGACAGTTTTTAAAATAAATTAAGCATGGACCTTTAAGAAGTGCTATAAATAGCTCTCTTTATTGACAAAAACATAGAAAACCTAATGCTGAACTAAAAGGATAAAGTAGATTCTATTCTATATTTAGGGTCCTCGTGACGACTTTGTCGTAGAGGAACCTATTGTATTTCAAGGAATTATTCTTATTTTCCTCTAAGGTTCTTTGCATTTTGGGGGGCTTTATCATATCCCAAAAGTTGTTAAATTTGACGTGCATATCAGGACTGGCGAAAAACACAACATTTTGGGGGTCTCACATTTGGATACAAAATAATTTCTTTATAGCGCCCCCTAGAGATGGAAAAGCCCACGCTTTTTGAACCCAATGACTGATTGACTAGATTTTCCTCCATTTTGAATTTTGTAAAAAACACGTTTTTTCCATCTTCTCCTAAACGCTAGGTCCGATTGTTAGGAAACTTTCTGTGGTTCATTATTGGTTCAATGTCATCAAAACCTATCAAAAGTTGAGTAAGACATCTTTTTGAGGTCATAAAAAGTATTGAACCTTAAATTAGGGACAAGCAAAAAAGTTTCTGCTCGCTGAGACAGGATTCAATTAATTGACATTCTTCAGTTATTAATGGCTGACATGTTTTTTTACACATGCACCATACACATGACTAAAGATGGACCTGGAATACACCCTCTTCTGATGGTCTGAGAGAGTCCCACTCTGGTGAATCCAGAAACTGGAAAGGGTAGATGTAATGCAGAAACTCTCCATTAACTGTCACACGGATTCTGTAGGAGAGTGGATGGAAAGTTGATATTACCAAATCCATTTTCCACTGGGAAACACATAACATACTTAATGTCACAGGATGCAAACACTTGCAAAAAACGTTAGCAGTGATACTGTATTACAGCAGGTGTCCTGTCTTTTTACTGCTGGGGGGGAAACACCTGCTGTGACATCAGTGTTTGAGACTGTGACCACTTCAGTACAACAAGCTACAAAGTTAAAATCCATAGAGCTAGAGGTGGGGAAGTTTCTCAATTCTAAGATGCATGCAAATAGGCGGATCTAATTAAGTACTAGAAATGAATTATAATATATCAAAAGGCATTCAAACTCATCTAACTCACTCTCTATACCTACATATCATATGATTAGTATATTTGTTGAAGAAAACAATAAATATAGTACAGGAAAAATGAATTAAAGGGACAGTATTATAAAATGTATGTACAATGTAGCTTGATTCTGCACTGCTATTGGCCATGCACAAAGTACAGCTGCATGAGACTGTTGCTGTTTTTTTCTTAATTTCCATTCTCAGTTTGTGGAGAACAGATTCAGGATTAGAATTTTAATCGCCATTACGAGAGGTAACATTCGGTGAAATAGAAAAATGCAAATTTGGGTTTCAGAAGATGTTGGTTCTCTTCGGATCTGTGAAAAAACATTCTCCGTGATAAAGTTCAATAAATCCAGATACAGATCCTCTCTCACCTGTCAGCTGTCCTTCGCATATCCACCTCAGACATTCAATCTGGCTTTAGATTTCTAGCACTGAACTGAAAAACTGAAAATGAGGTAATAGGACTACAAACAATAGTGATACAAGTACTAATTTTGCAGCAATGTGGTCCTTGTCAGTGTTTTACTATTATATATGGATATTACGTCTATATTTGTTTGGATAATTATTCCTGCTGCAAATGTTTAGGGTGGAGCTCATTTGAACTCCTTTATACACTGTTGTTCAGTTTGGTTAGTTAGGAAGGGTTGGACAAATTGTAATGTGCAAAGTAACTAGTAACTAAAGCTGCCAGACAAATGTATAGTGGAGTAAAAAGTGAGATGTAGTGGAGTGGAAGTATAAAGTTGAATAAAATGGAAAGTAGTACCTTGACTCGCAGCTTATCAAAACCATACAATGTACTGCTTTAAATAAAGAGGTGGAATAATATTGAGCTGGATTGTTTGGTCCAGCCCTTTACAACAGTCCCTGTTTCTCACGTTGCGCTTTGGGAAAAGTAATCGCCCACCCATTAGCTATACGACAACAGCATATACCTGTTCGAAGGGCAAGAAATCCTGGGATCCAACTGTCAATTTACTGGAATTCCAAACATTAAAACTGAATTGACTGGATGATCTGGCAAAAAGTCTTGCAGTGTTAATCTTATATTTTGTTTTAACATTTAGCCCTGAGCATAGCAAAATCTGTTTATGCAGTTTGACAGGCACACTATCAGTTAAATGAGTCACCTTCCAGACAAGAGCACCGACAGCTTATCAATAGAGGTTTTTCCCTCTATGGCGAAACAGTGATCCCTCTCTATGGTGTGGACTTGTCCATCACAGCAGGCCACGATCTCCCCAAAATGTGTGAGTGACACTCCTAGTTTTTGAAACATACAGTTGTGAAGCTCCTCAAATTCCTTGTCGAAGGACACGCTCCTCAGCCGATAGGCAATATGCAGGACTTGTCCCAAGCACACTCCGAAGAGTGCGAAACTCCACAGGAAAGAGTCCGTTGTGCAGTAGTCCGACCATGACCACAGAGTGGAGCAGAAGAAGCCCACAGTCAGAAAGGTAAATAGATAAAGTAGTCCATAAAAGCCGCTGCCGCCCATGAAGCCAAAGAACAGAAAAATATTGGCGAGGTGGAACACAGAGCCCTCTGAAGTGTCTCTCCATTCCTCACATAATGGATACTCAGCAGCTGTGGGTTTCACAGTCAAGTTCATGTTTTTGAACCCTGGAGGCTCCATGTCTACCGTTGCAAAACTACCAGCACGTTTTACACAAAGTCATCCAGGCTCTCTCAGAGTGGCTGGTAGCTAAAATAAGACTGCATGTACAGTCAGGGTAACACAGGCAACACGTCATGGAGGGTGTGAAGGGGAATGAGTTAACGGAAATACAACTGGAAAAAGCCTCAATGTAAAGAAATATGAAAGAAAATATCCCAGAGTTTATTAGTCAAGACAAAAACTTATACTTGTGTAAACCTCTGTTACCATAATTCCTTCTGATTTGTATATGTTATAGTATTTTGGGCAACAAAGACATATGTATTCATAATAACCAGGTTCAAAAATAAATGCATGCTGCCTGTTAATTGTAATTATCGAAATGTTTGTGCAATCAGACTATATGGACTATTTCCACGGAATTGGATTAAGGCCACAGCTTGGATCAACAGTTACTTCATGTCAACTTATGTCATTAACATACACTGCAACAGGAAATATTGAGTCAGTTGAGAAATCGCTCTTTTTCGCTCATCATCTCCAGCTTGATACTTTTAAATAAATACTGTGTGCTTGTTCTGGAAGTGTCTTTCAACATTACATTTGTAGTTGTTTGCTAACGTCTCGCCACATATTCAAGCAAATGAATACGTCCACGCGGAATTAAACTCTCTATTTTTCTCTTTTTAATTTTTTTATTTAACCATTAACAGTTTACCGAGGGTGGGGCTCTGCATATCATGATTAACCACCTGCAGGGAAAGGTGCTTGATAGCGACGTAATAGGATGTGTTTTAGAAAGAATACTACTTTTCAATGACATAGTATCACCTTAAATTCTAAGATAAGAGGTGTTCCCTTTGAAAGATTGTCCACTGTGCAAAAATAGTAATTCAATTAAAAAAAAATTAAAAAATAATATTTCTTTATTCTTTGTCAAAGCCTCAGGGAGCAAGATGCATGTGGCTCCGGAGCCGCGGGTTGCCGACCCCTGACATAGACCCACACACTGTAACATACCTGCATTTTTGAGAAAACATAGAGTAGAATGATCATCTCTTGTGTATAAACAATGCATGCTCTCTCTAAAAAGACAGCGTCACATAATGTTAGCTAGGTAGAGTTTACTGCCGATAAAACACATAAAACGAATGATTAACTCAACAAAAACAAGGCAAATTTAATCCAAAACAATTAATATCCAAATAAATAAAGCCAGCTCAACTTTTATATGCTTTTAGGTGATGTTGGTAATGTTGGTTTGTCAGTTGGGAATGTGGCTATTGTCACTGCTGTACAATCACACATCACCTTCCCCAAAACAGTAGTCTGAGAGACACACTTTATCTTTATCAAAAGATGACCCATCTGCCAGTAGTCTCTTATTTATAGTTGTCCCTAAATAGATCACAGGGTAGCAGTTGCAGGGATACATTCTGTTGCCAGAAGGTCTCAGGTTCCATCTCACAAATGACAGCTATCAGAGTGTTTTGAACTGTCCTGAACAACACACTAAAACCATACTGAGCACTCATTGAGCACAGCAACGGAACAGATAATCAAGACTTAATTCATTTGGTTAAAGTAAAACAAGAATACACATTAAGCCAATGGTTAATTCCATGATTTTCTTTTTCTGTGGCAAATAGTGCATCCAATCTAATTAGAGATCGGCGATATAGCTAAATATGTTAATCATTATATGTTTTTTTCTTTTGATTGATGTTAGCTTTTGTACAAGGGAAAATAAATGTGGTAAATGCAAACACGTTTTTTTCCTGGTTTTATTTGGGTTTTGTACAGATAAACGTTGTCAACTCTTGAAATCATTGAACTATAAATTAAAAAGTCAATTTTCCATGATAAATTATGGATATTATGAACTATATATTTAACTGTGAAGCGGGCGAAGCTTCTTTTACTGTGAAGGAGGCAGAGCTTTTTTTACTCATAATTCTCTCTCTAATATCTATTTTCTATTGCTTTGAAAACATTTCCTTTAAAAACTAAATTTTACAAGATTACATTTGAACACATGATGCCATTTTAACTCAATATTAATAGCTACTGAGCAGAGCCTGAACGCATCATAATCGTTAAAAGTCCCTTTTCCAGTGACGTGAATTATGTATACTATATTATTAACTATATACTTAACATCATACAACACATATCAAAAAGAGTAGTAATGTACTTCACAGGCAGACATAAAAAGAACAAAGGATAGCATACAATGCAGGTACACGCACATTTCTACATAAATATATATTCAGAAACACATGAATACATCCGAACGTTGTCTATAAAGGAAGTAACTGCTTCTGAGACTTCCGGTGTATACTTTGAAGGCGGCTGAAAACTCTCCCACTTGATCGCAGTTTCTTTGTCAACGCCCCTGATGATGCCGCTGATCTGTCTGCTTTGCAGGCGAGGCACAGGCCGTTTCTCAATATGCGTTCTTGTCCGTACTTGTGTTCTCGTGGACATGTGAAACGTCATCAGTTGCGGCCCAAGTACTGTTCCAATTCAAAAGTCCGCTTCTCGCAAAGCACGGTAAAAATGCCCGGATGTGACTTGATCCGCCCATTTCCCAAAGGATGCGTCAGAGGAGACTTGTGCTTACTTTGGACAGCCAATATCCCACAATGCATTTCGCACCAGCGACGGGGAGCAATGGCGAAGGAGAAAATACTCAACTGAAAGTTGACTTTTTCTAAATACTGTTGTTGAGTCACGGAATGTAATTTTAGGATGTTTTCAGGCGAGAAGTTATTAGTTTAAGCATCAAATCTGTGGTCGGTTTGTCGAGATTCAGCCGACAAAAAAAATGCGCCAACGGTTTCGGAGATTTGAGTTCCGGCTCTTGGGAGCGGTGAGCCTGCAGCGCCAGGCGGTCAGCGCTCAGTGTGGCCGCCGAGAACAGCCTGATGTCGGCAGGACTTCAAATGATCCGCTGGCTCTGGTGTCTCCGTAGCGGTTACACATGAGATATCATTCTGTTTGGAGGATCTAACGAGCACAAAGAGTTTATTTTTAGTTCACAGGTTAAATCAGTTTAACTGAGGGCTGCAATTACATGTTAATATAACTATATATATATATATATATATATATATATATATATAAAATGTACAGTGAATAATTGGAGTAAACTCATGAGCAAGAACAGCCGACGTGGTGACGTCATCAAGTTCGCTGCTGTTCCAATTGCAGAAAGACCGTCCTGCGTCCTCCCGTCCTCTGGAGTCTGGACTCCAGAGTCCAAACTCCAAAAGAACACAAGTCTGTACTCGGCGTACTTTGGATTGAGAAACGGCCACAGTTCATCTTGAACGAACCTCTAGATTGCAGCCTTCCGTTTATATATCAGTGGTAGTAGAGAGTAGCTACTAAGCATCCGTTCGCCCTTTCAGGTACGTAACGTTAGATCTTCAGCGGGTAAGAATCAGTTGTTGACATTGCACCTAACGTGAAATAATGTAAACATTACTTCTGCGATATCTGAAACATTGCAGCATTGGCTAAAGAGTTAGCCGCAAAGCTAGTTTCGTTAGTTACTGACCATCAATTATTTTGTTCAGTTGCACGGAGAAATGTAACTAAAACTCAGTCATGCAAAAGTGCATTTTCTTGGATCGACAGCTTCGATGTCCAGGTCCTGTTTTATTTGATTGTTCCGTGAATGTCAGTGCAGCGTTAGCTTGTAACGTTACAGCTAACATGAGCTAGTCTTTGGAAAGGAGTTTGGCATGACCTCTTAACTAACGTTACCGGTGAGGGGGAAACGGCTGGTATCCAGCTGCTTAACAGAACGTCCATCGGAGATTTCCCAAATACGATAGGGCCGACGTTTAGCGGTCATTATGTACAACATATATGTCTTCAAATGTCTTAGATGATGCAATAACAGTGACTGTATTGTCCGATTTCCAAGTTGTACTGCACGTCATCCAGACATTCTCGTTGATAGTCATCATGAAGTTGCTAGTGCAATTATATTTAATAACAATTAGCTTGCTGTCATTAATTTGCACTATAGAACTTTGTAAAACATTGTGTGTATGACAGAGACTGTGGGACTGGTCCACATTATAGTTAGTATTGTATTTTGTATTTATTTGTCTACCATTGACTGCTGATGAAAAATAACCACTTGGTAAATCTGTTACTACGTGCCTCTTTTATTTGAGATATAACATGTTTGTACCTAATTAATAATAGCAATAGAACTATCTGAAATGTCACCTACAAGTCCCAACACTTATATCCCTGACCATTTTCAAGTATTGCCCCGTTCCTGCCTCTAAAAGATGTCTGCATGTGTATTTAGTTTTGGGTGGAGCGGTAAATTGAGCATTGCTGTAAAAAAACAAACATGTATACTATGTATACTCGGCAACTGTGTGCTCATAAAATACAGGTTATATTAATACAATGATTTTGATATTAAAGTCTTGCCATCTAGAACCAAATGTTGTCCTGATGATAATTGCATTTTGTGAGTGATTCTCTTTCACCCTGACACAGACACAATGGCGAGTCCAGGAAAAGACAACTACAGGATGAAAAGTTATAAGAACAAAGCGTTGAATTCTCAGGAGATGCGTCGAAGGAGAGAGGAGGAAGGAATCCAGCTACGCAAACAGAAAAGAGAGGAGCAGGTAAACTCTCTCTCATCTTGATAAAGTGGAAAGTGGCAGCAAACAGCTCCAAATCTTGAATAGTGTGTTAGGTGAACGATCGTCGCAGAGTGCAAAGAAAAAAAACATTGTCTTATTGTGGGAAAAACTGAATGCGCATTAGCTAAGAAGCCATCATCTGATTTGTCTCTTCTTGAACCACTTGATGAAAACTCTTTGTACCTTAGATTTGAAGTATTAAAGTTTTAAGTGCATTAACGAAAGATTTACCAAATGTGTTAATGCACCTTAAATGCCCAAATTTAAAAGTTTTGAAACTCAACAACTTTTACAGCTATGACTCAAAATGTCAACAGTGGAGTATTTCAGATTTGGGGTATTTGGGTCCCCACAATGCTACTGAGTTTATGTTTAGTATTTATGTGCTTGAACAGTATTACAACAGCCTGTCAGAGAGATTACTGCTGTCTTTAGTCTTCTGCTTGGGAAGTGACATCAATGGATTTGCCTTGTATAACATGAAACCACTTGTATTTATTTAAGTGTCTAAAAGTCAAAGAAATCTTAAAAAGTTTGACATTGTGCTTTCATAATTATGGGTCTTAAATGCTCTCAATTAAGATTCCTCTTCTTTGCATTTTTTACTATGTGCTGGTGTGTTCACTGGTCTGTTCATCACGCCAAGTTGCTAAATATATAAATAGCTAGTTAATCATGTGACCTTGACTTTGTGCCCACAGCTGTTCAAAAGGAGAAATGTAGGTGTACCTGAGTCAATGCTGGAATGTCCAATCCAGGATCCAGACATCAGCTCCACGGTACCTTTTGTAAGTGTTTACTACTGTTGTGACCTGGTATTTATAGCTTAAGTCCCAATATCAAACTTATCAGTCGTGGCTCTTTTTTTTGTACTTGGCTACAATCTGAACATGATTATGATCTTGAATATGTATTGTTTTTTTTATATTTGTGCAGGATGAGGTCATAACTCCCGATATGATTCGGATGATCTTCTCCGGGGACCCAGACCAGCAACTAATTGCGACACAGAAATTTAGGAAATTACTCTCAAAAGGTGTGTGTGTTGCATCTTCTGAATTTAGATATATTTACATAGTTATTTCTGAAGTTTAAGTAATCATCTTACTGTTTTAAGTATATGTTGTACCACTGATTATTACAATAGAGATTAAATTGAGTACATTTTCTAGATTCTCACTCCAAACAAAGGACCTCTGCAAAAACACCACAACATTAACCACTAAATATGAAACTTTTAAATGAAATGGAAAAACAGATGTAAGGCAAGAAATCTTAATATTGTTGAGCAGTACACACAGATTGGGTGACTAAGTAAAGCCCCTTGAGGCAAATTTGTGATTTGTATTATTGGGCAATATAAATCTAATTATTTGTGTCAATATTATATTGCAATTTAAGGGTAAATCCACTCAAAAGTAAACTTTCAATTGGACACAAAGGTAAACTGATTACTAATCTCTTTTTGTACATGAGTTGATGAGCAATACTGCCTTCTTTCAAACCTGCCATCCTTTGAATCAGGTTCCAGTCAATGAGAGATGAGATCTACTCTTGTTTTTCTGTACAGAGCCCAACCCGCCCATAGATGAGGTCATTTCCACTCCTGGTGTTGTGATTCGTTTTGTGGAGTTCCTAAAGAGGAGGGAAAACTGCACACTACAGGTGAGAGCTTCACAACACAACACAGCACAAGGCGTGTTGCTTGATGGGATGAAAATCAGCCAGTGTTCAATGTAGGTCAGGATTCTCCTTCCCTACACCTTGTGGGGGTTCAGCATCATTTCCACACACAAGGGGATAGGGGGAGCCAGAAAGTATCCGAACAGGAGTCAGCCATACTGAAACATATAAAACAGGAACGTTCGCAAGTGATATCTCAGAAGTTGTCCGCGTAAATCAAAGGCGTGTGCCAGTCAGCGGTAAGGAACGGACATCCCCGTGTCACAGAATTGTGACAGGTGATCATATCGTTGAGAATTTAGTTTTAAATTTCCGATTATTGAGTTAATCAGTTCGGTCAGATTCTGGAGCCCTTCATTGGAACCTTGTGTCCAACTTTATTTACCCAGAGGATGACTATGCACCTAATTAGCATATCTGTCCTTGGCACTGAAAGTCTGAGTAAGCTAATGTATTTGTAAATAATATTATGTAAATGTGTGCCCTCGATGGACTGGCGGCCTGTCCAGGGTGTCCCCTGCCTTCGCCCTATGTCAGCTGGGATAGGCTCCAGCGCCCCCGCGACCCTAATGAGGATAAGCGGTATTGAAAATGGATGGATGGATGGATGGATTATGTAAATGTTATATACACTTTATATGAACTGCATGCTAAGAAGCATTAATTATGTATGAGTAAACACCTAATTCATCATTTATATAAAGCACTGTTCCACATTTCATAAATGATGGATTCACCATATGTAAATGCAGTATTATATAATGCTTCATAGCGTGCAGTTATTATTAAGTGATACCAATCCATAGGACCAGAGAGAGACTTCTCTAGGCTTCTGCTGCCTCTAACATGACACAACATAAACAGTAACACTTTATAATAACTGGCCACTATGAAGCATTAAATAATGCTTCATTTACAAATGGTGAATCCATCATTTATAAAGTGTGGAGCAATGCTTTATAAATGATGAGTTAAATGTTTACTCATACTTAACTAATGCTTCATAGTGTGACGTTATTATAAAGTGTTACCAATATGATGATTATTATTATTATTATTATTATTATTATTAGGGCCCGAGCATGAAAGTGCAGCACCGAATGGTCCCTTCTGCATCTCAAATGTCCTGACCAAAAAATAATCATTTTTTATTTCTCATTGTCACTTCGGCAGTAAAAGAAATACTAGTTCCATATTGCTTGATCCATTTGCTTTCTTTCCAACAGTTCGAGGCAGCTTGGGCGCTAACCAACATCGTGTCAGGTACCTTCTTGCACACCAAGGTGGTGATTGAAACAGGAGCTGTTCCCACTTTCATTGAGTTGCTGAACTCTGAGTACGAGGACGTCCAGGAACAGGTGAGTGCCTACAACACAACAAATGACTACATGTATTGAACAGTTTACCGATAATAAGCAACAATGTCAAGTATATATAATATAATAATAATAATTGTTAATAAGTAACAATGTATTAACTCAACAAAGACTTTTAGTTAACAAAGGAGAAAATAATTTACCAAATGTAGCGAACATGAAAGTTCTAATCTGCTGCCAGTTCGACTCTGGTAATGTTGAACAAGGTGTGTCAGGAGAGAAGAAGCCCACACTTCCCCAGGATGGGGCGGGTCTTATAGGCTCAAGGCAGTGGTCAGCTGTCTCCAATTTGCTTATTGGCCTCACGCTCCAACCAACCAGGAAACACCGACACAGCAACACAACACACACAAGTCCCGTCAGACGGCCTGGGGTCGTTGCACTGCATATATTGAACAGTTTACCAATAATAAGCAGGTGGTACCCAAAGTAAGTTCAAAACAAAATCAAACAAAAAACTGTGCTCACATAAAAAACAATAAAGACCTGGGTATTCCTTGAAGTCTTGGTAAGACAGTGTGGTACCGGTATGAAGAAAGGTATGGATAGTCATCTGTCTCCAGAGCTTTATGTTTGTGTGTACAGTTCAATCCTACCACACTTGACGTAAGTATTCTTTAATTCACAGCCTTCTTGCTGCAGGCAAATAAATTACATTCATTTTGTATATATAAATCCCAAATTCTGTACACATACGACATCCTCTGTCCCGGGACCTCACATCTGCACAGGAAAAATCCCCCTCGAAAAAACGGGAAGAAAACCTTAGCGAGAGCAACAGAGGAGGATCTCTCTCCCAGTACAGAATGAACAACGTAACAGAGTTACAACACATTCAATGCATATGCCAGAAAGTATTCATAAATGAGATTATTAGGTATGATGAAAAAGTTACAACTACCAAAAAATAACAGCAACAGTGGATTTAGTAGAATAATAATGATAATAAAAGCAGTTATGTATTGGTAATACTAATAGCAATAAAACTAATAATAATAATAATAGCAGTAGGTGTTGGGCAGGACCAGGGTCTATATATAACCACGATCCATGTAAACCTGTGAGGCAAGAAAGCACAAAGACTCCAGAGAAAGAGCAAAGTTAGTAATGTGCATTAATGGGGCATGAATTCATACAGAAGGAGATAGAGAGAGTGGGTGTTTTGGAGATGTGGGAGAGTGACCAGTCAGTTTGTGGGAGATTTATAGATCCAGGGTTGGAGGGGGCAGGGCTGGAAGTGGATGATGCCAGAGTAGTAGGTGGAGCGTCCAGTATTGAGAGCCAGTTTGTATTGCTGGTTATATTCCTTGTAAGCCAGGTGAGGCCGGTTTTGTTGCACAATCACTATAGTCAGAGTTTCTAGGGTTTCATGAGGCGGAGTTCAGGTGGGAACCAGGGAGCAGTTTGGGTGAAGAGAAGGTTCTCGATTTGAGAGGGACAAGCTGATCAAGGACAGTGTGTTATTGTAGAGTTTGATCAGATCTGTGGGAGAGGGGCTTAATGAGGGGGGAGAGTTTTTCAGTGAGACAGGGATGAGGGGCAGATTCAATTCAGTTTATTTTGTATAGCCCACTATCACAAATTACTATTTTGCCTGAGAGGGCTTTACAATCTGTACACATACGACATCCCTGTCCCAGGACCTCACATCGGATCAGGAAAAACTCCCCAAAAATAACCTTTCACAGGGAAAAAAGGGAAGAAACAGAGGAGGATCCCTCTCCCCGGATGGACAGATGCAATAGATGTCATGTGTACAGAATGAACAGCATTACAGAGTTACATAAACACATTACATGAATATGACAATGTATGAATGGACCTCCAATCCATGAAACAGAAGGAGGTAGAGAGGAGGGGGGGCGGGGCGATCAGCAGGGGCCATGGCGCATCAGCAGGGCCAACGCAGGAGGCCGGCTCACCAGGCAAGAGGCATCAGACACAGCCAGGTCCAATGGACCCTATGAGACGTGAAGTCACAAAGACTCCGGGGAGGAAGCAGAGTTAATAAGGTGCAATGGAGAGATGTAAATTCATCCATAAGTAGAGAGCGAAGAGGAGATAGGTGCTCAGTGTAAAAACATCCCCCAGCAGCCTATAAGCCTATAGCAGCATATCCTGGGGCTGGACCAGGGCAAACCTGATTCAGCCCTAACTATAAGAACTATTTCCCTTGAAATATTTTTCTATATCATTGTGATAAATTTGATATTGCGGAGAGTGATGATTGTTTGTCTGTTTGGGTTCTGGGATGGGAATGTCAATGTCTATGATGATTGCTAGGTGGTCAGAGATGGTAAGGTCAGAGCCCTCAGAGTTCACTGATTGGTCCAACACTGAAGCAAGTTGATTGTGTAATGTGTTTCAGGCGGTGTGGGCATTGGGGAACATTGCAGGAGATAATGCAGAATGCCGAGACTATGTACTCAACTGTGGCATCCTGCCGTTTCTACAACAGTAAGTGTTCTTCCTTGGTCTGTCTAAATATGTCAAACATGATGCAATAGCAACTGGATCCTGTGTTGTCATGTCCAGGCTACTCGCTAAATCCAACCGTCTCACAACAACACGCAATGCAGTATGGGCTCTGTCCAACTTGTGCCGAGGGAAAAACCCACCACCGGATTTTGCCAAGGTAAGTCTAAGCGTCATAACTAAATTGAAACACTAGAGCCCATTCACCTTATTTCTGCTTGCAGCGTTAATTGTTGTTCACCCAGCACTGGTATTAAACTGGCTTATACTGTTTGATGTCCGTGTCTCCGGTGTGTGTCAGGTCTCTCTTTGCCTCAGTGTGCTGTCCAGGCTTCTGTTCAGCAGTGATCCAGATGTGCTGGCTGACTCTTGTTGGGCTCTGTCCTACCTGTCTGATGGCCCCAATGAAAAGATCCAGACAGTCATTGACTCTGGAGTCTGCCGCAGATTGGTGGAACTACTCATGTAAGAAACTATCAGGTCAACAATATAGGGGAATTGTCCTTTTGTGATTCACTAGAGGAAGATCAGGCTAAGCTGTATTGTCAAAATATCAGGGTGATATATATGTGACAATGCATGACCAGGTGTCATGTTACAATATAATTATGGACAATGTAGAGGTAAGTCCATTCATTTTTATTGGAACACTTGTGTATCATATTTATACTGAAAAGACAGCTGTGTCAAATGAGTCACCTAATTTATGTTGTCAGTGCTGGTTGGGTTCATTTCTATAGTGAGTTATCTCTTTCTGTAGTGTGAAGCAGAGTGTTGGTGCTGTGGGAAACTGTTTAATGTGCCCGTGTACCGATATAGGATGGTGAGTGATCTATCTGCAAAAAAAATATTTCAAGGGAAATAGTTCTTATAGTTACTAGTTACAAAAATCATGTCTGGTGCTGTAAAGGGGAGGAGACAGAGATGAACTCCGGGGCTGCGGTCAAAAAGTATTGTTTTTCTTAGGAAGGTTACTAACTGAGTGCAATGACTCGTAAGTATCTAAGCAGCAGACAAGATAAGAGCTAGTCCAGGTCTCTAAATGCTAAGGAAAGGTGCCTCAATGCTTCCTTTCTTATCTCCTTTACCATAGGATACAATGGACCATCCTTTACAAAAATTATGTAGATAATGCCGAGTCACACTTCCTTGTGGCAAGTGTTGCTGCAAGGAAGTGTGAGTTGCTAATGAGATTCATGTTGATAAATGAGATGACAGTGATGACACCATTTTTTTTCATTTTATTTGTATTTATTTATTTCGAACATGTAACAAATACGAATAAAAACTAAACAAGAAAAACAAATGAGATGATGAGTTAAAAGGGCTGCACGGTGGTGCCATACAGGATGCGGTTGTGCGGTTGCAGTAGTCCAGTCGAGAGGTGATGAAGGCGTGGATGTTTTAGCAGGTGAAGAGAGAGAGAGATCGATAGATAGATAGATACTTTATTCTTCCACCCGGGGGATGTTTTTAAGATGAAAGAATGCAGATTTTGTGATGTGCTTGACATGGCGTTCAAAGCAGAGGGTTGGATCAAAGATGACGCCAAGGTTACAGATGTGTGTGAAAGCAGGAACAGAGGTGCCATCGATGGAGAGGTTTTGAGTTGGTTGGCAACAGTGCGTTACAGTATTTTCGACAGAAAAATGAGATTGGTCGGAAGTTGTCCAGGCCAAGTTTTTTTTTTAAGGATGTGTGTGCCTGAGGTGAGTTTGAAAGCGGTGGGGATGAAGTCAGTAGACAGGGAAGAGTTGATGACAGAGAGGAGGAGCAGGTGAAGGGCCGGAGAGTAGGAAGAAATAACTTAAAAAAATAACTAGATATTTATCAGATAAACCTTTTGTTTGAAATGAGATAATCCTTCTTTTGTCCCATGGTACATTTGCTTTCTTACAGCAAAGGGGACAATAAGAGGAACAACAAGAGGAATCCATTTCAAATAAACTGACACAGGAAATGACATGAATTTAAATGACATGACGATGACCTCTTACAATATCAATAACATCAACTTCTACAATCATTTGTATAAATACATACATAAATAAATAACACCAATGTGCATACTTAGGTTTTTCTTCAGACTACCCAAACAAAAGTGCTTGATTAGTGTGGTCTGTCCTTTACATCATTTGTGTGGCCATCTTGTAATGATTGTAAATTGAAATTGGTGGTGTACTGATATGTGTCAATTGATTGGTACTGTGTTTCTTGTTAGTTGAAAGCCCCTCAACCTGAATTATTTAAAGCACTGTATTGAGCAGATTATTGCAGAGTACAGGTGTTTATTATTGCACAAAACTGTATTTGAATAGTTTCAGTTCATCAATGTCAACTTCTAAGACATTTTATATCAGGACAAAATGCTCACTATCAGTAGCTTTTGCTACAATTTCAATACTGTACGCTATGTGAATGTTTCTTTGTATTTGGCATAGGCACAGTGATTATAAAGTTGTTTCTCCTGCTGTCCGTGCGGTGGGAAACATTGTAACAGGAGATGACATCCAGACTCAGGTAGAGGCTCAATTACTACAATTACTGTAGACACTGATTCTCTCACGTTATTTATTCAATGATTAATTTGTAAGAGATCAAATGGAGTAATACATGTAGCCATGTGTATGTTTGTCATCTCAGGTTATCCTGAACTGCTCAGCACTGCCATGTTTACTCCACCTGCTCAGCAGTCCCAAAGAGTCCATCAAGAAAGAGGCGTGCTGGACCTTGTCGAACATCACAGCAGGAAACAGAGCTCAAATTCAGGTAATGGCTGCTTGACCTGTGTGACCAGTGTGACGTCTAAAGAATGGCTGCTGTTCTGTGTCGGTGGAGCTGATAGTTCTTGTCTTATCAGAATGTCATTGACGCCAACATCTTCCCAGTACTGATTGAGATCCTTCAGAAGGCTGAGTTCCGCACAAGGAGAGAGGCAGCGTGGACTATTACTAATGCCACCTCTGGGGGCACTCCTGCACAGATAAGGTATGTTAACCAGACTTTAACAATCTGGTTCTGTCCCCGGTTGACTGGTCTCTGGTGGAGGCCCCGCAGGAGTGTGAGCTGAAGGAGTTTCTGGTGAATGAATTCATCTGATTTTGGTGGCCCTAATGACAAGCATTAAGAGTAACTATGTAGAAATAGAAAATCTTCTCTCTGATGCTCTTGTTTACTTCTGTAGATCATGTAGAGTTGTTAATATTAAACTGAGACTGTTTCAAAACCAGTTCAAAGTTTCTCACAGTTCTTTAAAATAGTTTCACTAAGCAATTAATGTTAAACAATCAAATCAAATTACAAATAAATTTAATATGAATTTGAAATGGTTTATTTGATTAAAATGCATCTTTGTGTGAACAGGTATTTGGTGTCTCTGAATGCCGTCAAACCCATGTGTGACCTGCTGACAGTTATGGACACAAAGATTGTGCAGGTGTCTCTGAATGGTCTGGAGAACATACTCAAACTGGGAGAACAGGAGGCCAAACAGAATGGAACAGGCATCAACCCATACTGTGCTCTCATTGAGGAGGCATATGGTACAGCTCAGCCACACATCACACAACTAACATGCTACACAATATATCACTGACCTACAAAACCTCTTAGACAGAATTTAAAGTAATAAACTTATTTTGTTGCTAGTTCTGTCCCAGAAATAAATATGTGAGCACTCTTCACAATTCAAATTAGGTTTTAATATCTAACTTGCCTGAATGAATTGCTGTCTTGCTAAATGCAGTTATGTTGTCTCTGGTTGAAACATGTACTGATAACTAAATAAATAGTTATCAAGTAACTGATAGAAACGTTTTTGCTTTTTGACACATATCACACACAATTCAGTTAAAGGTATTGATTGACAACAAAATTAAACAACTTGAATGTCTGCTGTATTTAATGCTCCTAAGTTCTTTCATCATTAGGACAAATTGAATCGGTGTTCAACATTTTTTTTTTTTAAAGGATATGGCTGACTATCACATAATATAAAACATTTAAACAGAACCAAAAATGCTCCCAAGCACCTTGAGTACATGAATGTCTGAAATGTTAAGTCTTGATTTCCACTCTCACGTTATTTTATTTATTAGGGGTGTCACAGTTTTTATTTAAAAAGCATGATTCTCTTCATCTTTAAAGACGACACAGTTATTTTACCGGTTGCCTATGGGGTCAGATCAGTCTCAATAATTGCAAATGCACACAGAGAGACTTACAAATGCAAACACAAGATTTACAAATGCGCACAGAACAATTTACAAATATGTTCAATTTACAAATGCACACAGAGAGATTTACAAATGCAAACACAAAGATTTACAAATGTGCACAGAACAATTTACAAATATGTTTGATTTACAAATGCACACAGAAGGATTTACAAATAAATTAGACTCAAATGCACACAGAACGACGTGTCTGTGTTTATTTATTTGTCAATCGCACTGCATTTGTTTGTGGATTCTTCACATGTGTGTAGGGATTTATGAGACTCCCCTGCCGTGGCTAGATTCGCAAATGCGTTTTTTCAACATAGACCTAGCTGTAGCCAATCAGATGTCGCCCTCATTTTCAGCCATGAGCGCATCTCCCCCTCCCCTCTCCACGGGGCTGCCAGCGTTACAGTTGCACAATTTGCATAGGGATACACAATTAATGTACATCCCCCACCCCCATTGTTGTAAGTCATTGAAAGTTCGGTATAATCTTGTAAATCTTGTAGAAAATCTTGGCGCAGCACGAATGACGCGAATAGAGCGAAGCGAAAAGTTCGCCCGCTGTCATTCAGACGTCGTCGGTGAAAGTCACCGAGCAGTGATGTTATGTATAAATATATACATATGATATTAATGTTATGATGCCCTCGATGGACTGGCGGCCTGTCCAGGGTGTCCCCTGCCTTCGCCCTATGTCAGCTGGGATAGGCTCCAGCGCCCCCCGCGACCCTAATGAGGATAAGCGGTATTGAAAATGGATGGATGGGATTAATGTTATGAACCCAAACACGAGGGTGTTAGATGTTCTGACGTTTATGGGATGTCCACAACAAGTATAAAGCAGAAATAGTGGATGACTGAAGTTATAACTGTTTCCACGGAGTAAAGCCACTGAGATAAGCCACGCCCCCTCTAAGGCGCAAATAAAGCGAATGACGCTCATGTGATTGGTTGAAAATGAGGGCGACATCTGATTGGCTACAGCTAGGTCTATGTTGAAAAAACGCATTTGCGGATCTAGCCACGGCAGGGGAGTCTCATAAATCCCTACACACATGTGAAGAATCCACAAACAAATGCAGTGCGATTGAGAAATAAATAAACACAGACACGTCGTTCTGCGTGCATTTGTGAGTCTAATTTATTTGTAAATCCTTCTGTGTGCATTTGTAAATCAAACATTTGTAAATTGTTCTGTGCGCATTTGTAAATCTTTGTGTTTGCATTTGTAAATCGAACATATTTGTAAATTGTTCTGTGCGCATTTGTAAATCTTGTGATTGCATTTGTAAGTCTGTCTGTGTGCATTTGCAATTATTGAGATTGATCTGACCCCATAGTTGCCTGCCTAGCATCACTTTTCCAGACACCAAGGCCACTGGCTAAGTCAGAGGCAACAGAACTGTAAGAAACCTGTCTGCAGCAACCAGTTTTTAAATGATAATGATAATCATCAGTGCTTTAAAAAAAAAAAAAAAGAGGTTCACGCGAAAATTTTGTCAAATTGACAACCATACACTGCATTAACATGATTTAAAAAAATTAATTAAAATCTAAAATTCAAAATCAGGGGTCCATCAACTTGACTGTTCGTTGTGGGTATTAATCATCTCAAGGGCTGCTGCACTTTATCCAATCCCCACTCTCCTTCTCCTGAGGATGATGAGTGTCTTTGTCATATACGTTTTCCTTTAACAAACATGAAAAGACAACACATTTAAAACAAATCTATATGATGATTTCCATAGAATGTAATTCTTTAAAAGTTTTTTTTTAAAAGCTGTGCTTTAGATACAGTTCTGGCATTACTCACTCTACAGTTCAGTCAATCCTGTTATACCTTTGCCTCTTAGTTGTGTTAAGTTTAATATAGAAATGAAATGAACTGTGTTTGTGTGGGTGCACTTCTGTAGGCCTGGACAAGATCGAGTTCCTGCAGAGCCACGAGAACCTGGAGATCTACCAAAAGGCCTTTGACCTGATTGAACACTACTTTGGTGTGGAGGAGGAGGATGCCAGCCTGGCTCCACAGGTGGACAAAGCTCAAGGCCAGTTTGTCTTCCAGCAACAGGATGGACCCATGGAAAGTTTCCAGCTCTAACCCCACGGCACTTTTCTACTGCCCTGGTCTCTAAACCTCTGCTAGAGGCCGCAGCCTGCTGACCTGCAAACTCCCCAGACCTTCACTTCTACAATGTAACAACACCTTATCTTGAGAGACAGACTTGTGAATATGGAGATAAAAAGAGCCGATTTGGTTATTGCCATTTGAGACTCTGGGTGTCTGTATGGAGGGCTCAGCTTTGCTGGTATTATCCCATGCCATAGAAAGCCAACTTTAGTGCTACAGTATGATGTTCCTTTGACTTCCTGATATGTTATTTTTATTGTTATGTTAATGGTATTTGTGTTACACATTTGTGTTGGAAACTGCTATCTCAAATTTAGCAAATGTGCAAACTACCCCTTCTCAGAAAAAAGGAAACAACAGAAGCGAAGGAAGGAAAGCCCTAAATGAACAGATAAGCCAGGACATATTTTGTTCTTAATTCTGGTTGAAGTCCAGTTTGGAATAAAATCCTTGGGTGTTCAGATCCAGTGTCAAGTGGCTGACCTGGCTGTTCGGAATGAAAATATATAGTAGTCCTGTTGTTGCCGCATGTAAGTCTAAAGCATTTGCAAAAGCTCTCAAGGTTCTTTTATCCTCACCGGTGGATTTAGAAAGACTTGATGAGCATCTGAGACTCGGGGTCTTTAATTTATTTGTCTTCTGAGAACTGTTGGCGGAGTTGTTCTGTCTTCTGCACCCTCAGCTCTGACTGAAGGCAAGCTGACTGTGTAACTGGCCAACTGGCCCGAGTTAGTTTGATATTTGAAACAATGTTGGCTGTTCACTATGTTTTATGCTGCTTATTTTTAAGTTATGTTCTTTATTTCAGAAAGCAGTATCAGGGAAATGCATGTGCTGTCTATGTTACATGATGCAGTGTGTGCAACTAGCAACAATCTTGCTAGTTAAATTACATTTTTCTCTGTTTTGTAGTTTGACACTGAACTAGTAACGTATCTTAAATATTTTTTTCGGCCTGCAATCATTTCCCTTATTTGAAGGGATTAGTAGAATTTGTATATTGTATACACATATAATAAATTGTAAAGAAAGTATAAAAGTGGCTATGGGAGGGTCTGAAATGCTATTGTTTTCTGGCTGATATGCAGTTGTGATATTTCCATTCCATTGCTGTTTCTCCTTATTGTGCCCTTTTTAGGGTTGACCCATTTGTTTCCTCTGAACCTTTATACTTTGATTTTTCTTGTCTTGTGTTTTTATTTTGTGGTTGAAGCACAGGTTTTGTTTTACCTCTTAACTGTAATTAAGTTGTGATATGTGCACATTGGAATACAGCAACATTAATTGTTTGAGCGTCAAATGTGAAATCAACCTATCATTTTGTGAAAAGAATAATAGCAGTATAGCAGAAAATGAGCAAGTACATTCAATCATATCTAGTTTTTATGATATTTTGCGATGGAAAATCATGTTCATCCCCTTCTTCTTCCAGGTCTCTGAACGTCTGCTAGAGTGAGTGGCCGGTCGGTCTGCATACTCTCCTGTGTGTACTCTCTCCATGTTCTGCTTTTTTTTTCTTTTTCTGCTAGATGAACCATGATTTGATTTTAGTACAGCAACAATAATTGCATTAGCAGCTAACCTTAAATGCAATCTAAACTGAATTGACATGAAATGGAAAAAATAATGATTACTTGCCAAGCAGGAATGTAACTGGTCACAAATGATCGATGATGGTATAAGCGGTCTAAAGTCTGTTGTAATTGATTCCAATCATCTTTGGAGTTACGTCAGTCTTTTTATATCAGGGAGCCTACCTTGACCACCTGCTCCACAGTGGTGACAATGCCGTGTAGGCCACTTGTCAACTGCAGATTAAATCCCCTGATGATGTGCCGCACCATCTCTTCCGCCAAGATATTGGGTCTCCAATGTCAGAAAAATTCAGATATAAACGAAAGGCACACAGTGTGTTGCATACAACACCATGTGTAGGAGCCAAATGTGGTAATTAAATGTATTTGCTCTATATGTACACTGGGTGGCGCTGTTCTGGGGTCCTCTGCTCACCTATTAAATCAATTGGATCATTATTGTCATCAGGTGTTGGATCCCGGAAAGGGAAAGATAACCACAATTGGGCACCATACAGCCACAATTGACCCATTTTCCATTATTTCCCCATGTAAGTAATACTCAAAAGTCACATAGGGTTTTGCCCCAAAGCGTTCCCGATAGGATTTCCCAAGAGTCCAAAAACTCTTTCCCAAATGGCCTAATGTTATGTATAACAAATATCAGCCAAATTGACAGTGTGGTACATTTCCGTCAGAATCAGAACAAGTATAATACAAGGATTTTGGCTTTGTGTTTGGTGCATGACAAACATTCCATTCAATTATCTGAACTGCTTATCCTATTCGAGGTCGCAGGGCGTTGAAGCCGATCCCAGCTAACATTGGGCGATGGCAGGGTATCGCAGGGCACACATATAAAGACAGACAACCGTTCACGTTAACATTCACACCTACGGGCAATTTAGAGTCCAATTAACCTGAGCTGCATGTCTTCGGACTGTGGGAGGAAGCCCACGCTGACACGGGGAGAACATGAAAACTCCACACAGAAGGACTACCGAGACCGGAATCCAAACAGGGGCCCCTCTTGCTGTGAGGCGAGCCACTACACCGTGCAGCCCCGTGTGAATTCTTGGGCCCTGCCTTGTGCACATATGAAAATGTACAATAAATATGATAAACAAACAAATTAAGAGTAAGTTTAAAACAATGTTACTTAAGTGTCAAGTGTTGAGTTGTGCAAAGGGGTGTAACTCTAAGTAATTGAACTGGGGATGTAAGAGTCCAAGTCAGTGGGGGTCCCGGGATCTGTTGGAAGAAACTGTTTTTGTGGCGTATTGGTCCTGATCAACCGCAGCCTCCTGCCAAAGGGAAGGGACTCATACAGTTTGTGTCCAGGGTCCGCTAGATAGATAGATACTTTATTCATCCCCACGGGGTAATTTGTTTGCTACAATCTTTCTTGCCCGCCTCTAGGTCCTAGAGGCAAAGAAGTTGTGCAGGGACAGCAGATTACAGCCAATAACTTTCTCATCAGAGATTCTTTTTAAAGCGTACTGTCATCACTGTCTTTGGCAGGTTTAACTTTGCCTCAGGAAGTACATTCTCTGCTGAGCCTTGTTGGTGATGAAGCTGATGTTCATCTCCCACTTGAGGACCTGAGTTGGGATGAAGCATAGGAAGCGGAAGGACAGAGGCAACGAAGGAGTCACACATGGTGATAGGGGCAATGTTCATTTGCTGACATTCGGCAGACATTCCTTAGCCAATGGTCACGGAAATGCACTGCCGTCACCCAGCCTCCAGCCAATACCCCCGATGTGCACAAGGCGGGGCCCAGTTTTGTTAGGGATTTTGTACAGACTCTGAAAGTATGTTTCCTCTATATAGGACAAAGTATGAATCTGATTGACATGCCTCAGTTTGGAATCTTGTTTTTACTTTAACAAGAAAGAGAGAGAGACAGTGGCTGTGCTTAGGCCAGACAGGTGTTGGCAATCAGAGCAGAGGAAAAGGTTATCAGTGAAGTTTTTTAGTGGCAGGAAATGTACACTTTAGGTTACAATTTGCACATGAATAAACACAGTCTGGGTTCTTTTTCCTGGTAAATCAAACAACAGAATGGAAAACATGGAAACTCCTGCCATAAACATTTTACCTCTGCTGTCCTGCTCGCTCTACACTTTTGTTTATTGTTAAATTTAATTATATGCTTGAGAATCAGTGACAATAGATTACACAACTGTGGAATGTCAGCTCACTTATATCCAATTACTCGGAACAGGTAGGAGTTTACAATCCTCAAGTTTCTGTTGAGCTCTTCTTCTGCCTGCAGTCATCAAATAATGGTCTTGGAGGGGATTTTCAGTGCGGAGGATGAAACAAAATCACGAGCAGCACATAAGGCACCTGAGGCTGTTTATATATATATATATATATATATATATATATATATATATATATATATATATATATATATATATATATGTATATATTTCTATAGCGAGAGAGATAAATATATATATATATATATATATATATATATATACACAAGATATATATATATATATATATATATATATATATATATGAGTTTTTTTTTCCATTATACAGGGAATGTGTTTTGCATCATATTCAATGTAGTAACTGTAACAAAAATGTGAGCGTGTGAGTTTCTTAAAACTGCGGTTCTCTGCGGTGGTCTAACTGCTGCACAATCAACTAGTTAACAACACCTCTAGGAGAAGATTGCTATTGCAGGAATCAATAATTGAGTACATCAGAAATCAATACAAAAACATCAAGAAGTGTTGAGATAGAGTTGAGATCCCAGAAGAGCTTGCCTGAGTGAAAGGAATATATACTGGACTATAAGAGCAGGCCAAGGCATACAGAGCGTATATAAAAAAACAAGTATGACCTAAGAGCTGATTTTGCATTTGTGTATTGTGATTTAATAACCATAAGGAAATATGTAATGTTAATTATGTGTGTGTGCGTTAACTTGGTTTGCAGATGATTGTGCATAGAGTATGTTTTAAGAAAGGGAACGGCTAGTGAATCTGATGCCTCTAAGCATCGGCCTTTCAGCTGAAATCCTTAACTTTGCTAAATACTCTTTGCGTTATAAGAAGTAATCAAGTTCCTCTTATTCTAGTGAAGAGATCCTGGTGAAGCCAAGATGTGATAAAGAATGATGTCATTGAGCAACTGGTAGGAGGAATGACACATCGAGGAGGGATTTCTGCTTCAGACATTGCCTGACACTCATCTGAGGGCATCGTCCAGCACACGCATTGGAGGACCCTGCTCAGGGCTCGAAGAATACCGAACCTGGGTAGAAATTGGCTGACAGAAGTTCTCATATGTTTACCTGAGTGAACTACACTGAATAATTAAGAATTAAGATTTTGAAATGGGCCATTCTCTATAAAGAATACTTTACTTTTGGTACTTTAAGTTTATTTGGATGACACAATCATTATGATAATCCTTAAATGTATGCTCTGTGTGGGAAGCTCACTCACTCATAGACAGTAAATGATACAAACAGCTGATTTTTTGAAAGGTTTACTTTGAGAGCGCAAAATATGTTTCAACAACTGATGTAGTCCAAGTTTGAAGCTCCACCCATAACATTGACATTCAAATTATTATTAATAACTTATTGAGTGCAATTGTCCCCTCTCTCACTCCACTCTCTCTCACATGAGGGAGAAACGCAGTGTTCAAGTTTTCAAGCCAATAATCAAACTTTATTGAAAGAAGCTGTAATAAATTCCAAATCTCACAATGTAACAAGTTATACACTGTCACATGCAGGTTTCTTCCCCCAGCACCAAAGGATGAAGCACAAACAGGGATATGATTCATAATATACTTTATTACTCTCTTGACTGTGCCTCTGCTCCTCCCTCTCTCTCTCCCTGTATGCCCCATATATAGGGCAGAGACACTCAGGCCTTGATTCCCTGCAGCTGAGGGCAATTAGGCCTATTCCTGGCACCTGTTCCCTGAACCACTCCCCCACACCCCTCCGCAGCTGAGCATAACCACGCCCCAGCCACCACACACATGTTTTTTTAGAACACAACCTCAATCCATATTTGCCCACAGGCTGCACGCAACCTCAATCGTAAAATGTGGTCCAGCCCTAGTTTCATCTTATTTCATCATTAAGAAAGAAATGTACACTTTTATTTATTCTTCTCTGTATTTGACCCGGGGCTGCACGGTGGTGTAGTGGCTAGCACTGTCGCCTCACAGCAAGAGGGCCGCGGGTTCAATTCCCGGTCGGAGCGGTCCTTCTGTGTGGAGTTTGCATGTTCTCCCCGTGGCAGCGTGGGTTCTCTCCGGGCTCTCCGGCTTCCTCCCACAGTCCAAAGACATGCTGCAGGTTAATTGATCTCTAAATTGCCCATAGGTGTGAATGTGAGAGTGAATGGTTGTATGTCCCTACATGTGCCCTCGATGGACTGGCGGCCTGTCCAGGGTGTCCCCTGCCTTCGCCCTATGTCAGCTGGGATAGGCTCCAGCGCCCCCGCGACCCTAATGAGGATAAGCGGTATTGAAAATGGATGGATGTATTTGACCCATCCTTAGTTATTAAGGAGCAGTAGTGGGCTGCAGTGGGGGGTTCAGTGTTTTGCTCAAGGACACTTCAACATGAACTGTGGGGAAAGCGGGGATCGAACCGGGTACAGAACGACCACTCATCCCCATGAGTTACAGCCGACCCCCATTACATTGTATTTATGAAATATACTCTATTGTATTGACGGTAATCACATCAAATTTAACAAATAATACAGTAAACAACAACCACAATTTGATTCCTTGTCACACAGGTAGGAAATCCCCAGGCTCTTTTCACAACGACAACAACATTGTTTTATGAGTTGTTTAGTTAGGAGACACGTCATACACATTGTTAAAGACGGCTACAGCAAATTGATATAATATAAAGACCCACCAGGCATGAGCCATCGCAAAAGAGGCCAGACCAATGAGGTCGGCCTTTGAGGCAGGAGGTACAAAGAAGGAGGCAAGGTCCAGGCCAGAGGCTGGATGCAGGAAGCAGGGGCAAGGACCCAGGACCCAGGACAAATGGAACATTAGAAGAAAATACATCTTACATTCTTTGGAATACACAGAAATGGAGGCTCAGATCTTGTAAATATATAATCTTTTCAATATTAATAATTTCTAATAACCCCTTTTTCAATAATGGCAGTTTATATGCTAGTGCTTCTTCTGAGGCAGTGTTTGATTGAGCCTGTGGGAAAACTGGTGCAGCTATTCCCTTCTCCGCAGTTTGTTACCACAGACACAGAGTCTGTGTTTTTTCTTGAGTATTCATACAGATTCTTCCTGAAAGCACTCTTGGTGTTGTGTTCCTTCTTAAAAAGGATTATATAGCACTTTGGGAAGAAATGACAGCTGAGGATGCCGTAGTTGGAGATGAGAATGACCACCATCTCCACAGCCGGCAGGTACACTCCTGAAGTGGTGACGTAGACAGGAACAAAAAGCAGCCAGGAGATGAGGTAGAGCAGCATGCTGAAGGTGATGAACTTTGCCTCGTTGTACTGCTGTGGCAATTTACGTCCTTTGAAGGCGCAGATGAAACACACTAATGCCAACACAGCTATGTAGCCCAACATCACCCCAAAGGCCAAATATGAGCCCTCATGACAGTCCTCCAGCAGAGTGGTTGGATGCCTGATGACATGATTAAATGGGCTTTTTAGCAGCAGCCAGCAAAGGCAAGTAGCTGCCTGTACGGCCACACAGATGCTGACGATGATGTAAGGCTGGTAGAGCCTCCGCAGAACTTCCTGCATCTCAGGGTCCACCTGGAAGGCAAGCAGGATCTGCAGGGTCTTGACCAGGATGCAGGAGACACACAGAGTGAAGCTGATGCCAAACAGTACCTGTCGAGCCTTACACTGGAAACTGTTAGGACGGCCTACAAACAGCATGGCACTTATGTCACTGATGACCAGAGAGAACAGTATGACCTGGCTCAGTGGCCCTCCGGCAGCCTTAACAACAGGAGTGTCACGCTGATGTAGAAACAGAGCTGACACCAGCAGAGCAAGGAGGATGCCCAGGGCAGAAAAGATTAGAAGCACCACAGCAAAGCCGTCCTGCCAAGAGAAGTAGAGTAGGGCTTTGGGGATGCAGCTGGAGCTGCCATCAGGAGACCACTCTGTGTTTATGTCACAGTTTAGACATTGGTCCATATCTGCAGGGATGAAGGAGGGATGCTTTCAGCGAACCTCACATTTTAACACAAGCATCATATGAGAAATGAGAGGATGAGAATAACCAGGGAAACTGGAAGTCAAAGGTAATTGGATTTATTGTTTTATCTTTAATATGTTTCTTCTCTCATCAAGAGGCTCCAACGGTTCTACTGACTCTTGGGGACTATAAAGGCATTCAAACGTGTTTGGGTCATTCAAGTGTAGTGTGTAGTGTGGTGCGCATGTGTGTGGGACAGCCTTGCCTGTGTTATTAGAGTAGTAGTTTGCAGTACAGTTGATGCACTCATAGCAACAAGTGTGTTGACCTTCAGCTGTTTTCTTGAACTGTCCAGGGACGCAGCTATTGGAGCATTTCGAAATGATTTGCTGAGGAGAACAGGGGGACACCGTGAGATTACTTCATTGTTTGTGGCTTATTTCTCTCTCTAATTGTATTGCATTCTGTACAACCTATTGTTGGTTACACTGTATATTAAAACTGAAATACTATTTTTAAATATTGCCTAAGTCAGCTTTAATGGTCTTAATGTTTTGTATAAACACACACTGCAGAATGTGTGTGGATCGTGTGTGTACACAAAATGACAGCTGAATAAGGGCTGACCTTCAGGTCCTGGAGCTGTTGGGTGGAGCTGTGGTTGGTGTGGGTGAAGTTGTTGCTGTGTGGGTGATACTCAGCCACAACATTATGAACATAGATGTTCCCTCCATCTGACCTCCACATTGTCACATCATAGCCCAGGTTTATGTCTCCTCTGCTGTCAAACTTATAGCTATTCTTTCTAAATTTAAACTCCTCCATCCACAGAGCTTTCAGCACCTGCAGGACAAGAAACATTTCATTATCAAGTCAATAAAACCACACTATTTGCAGGGTGCATTCACTGTATGCATGACTATACTTGAGAAGACCATAAGTTAATTGCATCCATTCCCCTTCCTTAGTTCTTTCCCTCAAAGTGCTGTATAGTATTTTATCATCAATGAATTACTCCCTTAACAGTCTACCTAATTATTAATCTAAAAGGTTTATTTACATCAAAAAACAGCAAGAAGTAGCTGCTCAAAGAGGTCAAAGGAATGAGAATAAAAAAGTAAAATCAGTTTGAACCTTGTGTATCTTGCTTGTAAACACTAAAGGTTTTCCCAGGTCCACCTGGTTTCTTATGACAGAGACACGCCCTCAGACCGGTCCTGTTGTGTTGCCTCTGGGCTCAGGTCTGTGTGCTAATATTTCTGATACACAAGTGGATCAAAGCAATCTATCGTCTCTGTGTGTGTCATAATAGTTTTCCCCAGCAGACATTTTTCGTTTACGTCTACGGTGTATGAATGTAACATGTAAAGTGTCTTTGAGTACCATAAAAAGCGCTATATAAATTAAATGGATTATTATTATTATTATTATTAAACAAGGAACAATAAAATTACAGAGAAGTAAATGACAATTGCATGTGTGCCGCCAAAAACATTCCTTCATGTCTTTGAAGAGTAACTTAACAGCCTGCTGAAAAACCTTGTTTTTCTGCGCTCTCTGATATAAAAAAAAAAGACATGCCTGTTTCACCTCATAACCACACCCAGCTTCACTTGTTCCAATATCTCAACAGGTGTGTGAAAGAGACTAATGTCCAATGCCAACTGTCTCAACCCTGTTACGTATATGAGTATAAGTATAAACCTAATCCTCAACTGATATCTCAACCTTATCCTCACTCTCACATTAATCCATGTGCATCATAGAAATACAACACAAGAGCATACACACACAAACACACACATTCATGTATGCAAATACCTCCCAGGGTTGCACTTTGCCCGGTGTTTTGCAGTCTCTGCTCCTGCAGATAGACACCACTGCTTGAGCGATGGCGCTCACAGCCATCTCAACACTGAAGATAGTGCCGGCATGAGTATGTTCTCTAAGTCTGTTCACAGCTTCAGACACTAGCTCAGTCTCTCCAGAATATTTACTGGCATTTAGATGCATGTAGAACTCCTGCAGGAATGTGTTATTCCTTATGTAGTCAGGTCCAGCTGCCTCCAGTCTGCTCAAGTACTCACTGAATGACGACAGGTCTCCACTTTTGAAAGTGAAGCCCATAATGTGTCCAATGTCCTCCAGAGTTATGTTTCCTTTCACAGAGCTGGAAGAAGACCAGTTGTCACTGGCCAACCAGACTCTCCTCATTGTCTCCATGTTCTGTCCTGCACTCAGCGTCTGATTCTTAAGCTCCTGGTAAAGGTGCATCATGTGAGTCGGCTTGGCAAAAGACACAATCACCTGTACCTTGGGATTCTTGCAGATGGTTCTGGCAGTCTGCATGATAGCAGAGCAGACATCGTGACTGGTTACAGATTGAGGTAGGATTGATTTGAAGGCCACACAGATCCCCTTTTCAGAGGCCTGGGACACAAAGTGGTCAAGAGCTGATTGGCCGTAATTTCCATCTGTTGTAACTACTCCCACCCAGTTCCAGCCATAGGTGATGAGCAGACTGACCATGGCAGCTGTCTGATGCTCATCATTAGGAATGGTCCTCATAAATGCAGGGAAGCGGCTCTTATCACTCAGAATAACTGCAGTTGATGAATAACTGATCTGGAGAAAAGAAAGGCAGTTAAAAAAAAACAATTAAAAGAAAAAGCAATTATCTGGAGTTTTGACAGGAGATTCCACACACATTTATTTATAAGATAATTAAAGTGAAACACTAAATATTAATCTAACTAAATAAAGAGAGAAAGAGAGAGAGATTGTGAGTGGAGCACCCTGGTAGCTCACCTGCTGCATTCCAGGGTTGGAATGCAGCAGGGCCTTTCAGAGCTACTGCACCAATATGATTTTTGAATGATGATTTATAAAGATACATTTGTATCGATATAATTATTATGTTTAATTCAATTCAATTATCACAATTAGGGGCCGGTGTGTAAGAGCCATTTTTTTTGTTTTGTTGGACCTCCCACCACTAGGGGGCCGTAGGGCAGGTGTCAATTAAGACAGCCCAATATAATCAAGAGGAACAAGAAGGCCAGGTGTTGCTTGACTGGCAGGAGCATACCGTTTTTGACCGTGCGAAACTAGACGGTGTCCGACAAACGAACAGTTTGATTTCTTTAATTTTTTGTGAAAAGACAAATGGGTTTTGGACAAGAAATATATATTTGGGTTTGTGTTGAAAAGACTTACAATATTACAAATAAATAACTTCAAATTCAAAACTGGACATTGCATCTATTTATTGCACGCGTCAAGACCAAACCTGGAAGCAACCATAGTGACCTTTTGTTGATAGGCAACAGGGTCACTACACATACCATAAATGTACACTCAATAGTACAATGATGTTAACGTGCAGGTCACTTCCAATAAGACAATAAATGTGATATTGCTGTGCTTACTGTCCCAAATTCACTTCAACCTTCAGTGACTGCAATTGGTTATGTTCCTTCATCTGTGGTGTGATTTCAGTTCTTCGTAAATTCAAACGCTGGACTCCTACCCGCACCCTCCCTGACTCTACTGCCTTTTCATGTTACCCAGTACTTACTTGAGGAATCATTTTGAGAGTCAGTTGCCTGGCAATGGCGATGGATATTTCCGAGAAGGAGGCCCCTACAACAGCCATGACTGGCTGCCCATAAGTGTTGCTTCGGGTGTAGCAGTCAGTCCACTGGGTGAAGTCTGCTGTGGCTCTTAGAGCTGTGCTGACATCAGAGCAGGAGTCCATAATGCGGTAACCCAGAGTGATGTTAACATCAGCCAGCAGAGGGGATTCATTCATGATCTCTATAGCATTGATCATAGCCAGCACCCTCACCAGGCTTCTTTCTTCTAACCTGTGCGAACAGTGCAGTGTCATCATCAAATAATGAATACAGTAACGATGTGGTACACTGGAAAACTGATACTAAACAGGATGGAAGAGAGAGGAGTAGTATTTGCATTTCAAGACTTTCTGTATGAAGTTACTAAAAATATACTGTCTATATACCAAGTGCCTCAGTATGTTCTCATCATAATTAGTCAACTGTAGATGACATTTCATTTTGTTCTGTGGAGAAATATCACCACTAGTTTCCTTTGGTTAAGTATTGTATATAAGAAAGATGTTGGAATTTAGCTAGTATTCTCATTTTAGAATGCTAAATCCTATTAATCTTTTACTTTTTTTAGTGAAATGTTGTAATTGTACTCATTTATATTACATGTATATTGGTTTGTAATAGTTATATGCAGATTATGATTTTACAAACAAACATATCATATTTAATTAAATTTGGAGTGCTTTGATAACTTCTTTCACCATTTAAGAATATTGGATACCTTATGATTTTATCTCCTGGTTACTCACAGGACTAAACTCTCTACTTAAGATAAGATGAAAAGTGAAGTGAAAAAGATGGCCTGTTTATTATTTATTGCATTGAGTTAAATGATCTCACCTGACACATGGCTGTAGTTGCGGGCCAAATGAGTTGTTCTCTTTGTCTACATCTTCATGAATGGGAAAGATTCCACCGATGATGATATCTCCAGGAGCTGTAGCTCCCAGAACTCTGGTATCCTTCTCCGTAGCATGTCCTGTTTCCAGAATGATAAGGTTAAGTGTTATGTGCAAATAAATTACAAAAGTGACCATGGTCATATTGTCTTCTCTGCTGTCCGTCTGTGTTTAGCGTCTGAACTCTTTTTCCCCTCGCTCCTCTCTTCTAACTGGTCTAACTGCGGTTTTCACCTCCAGCAGAGTGATACTCTCCTTTTTCAGCATTGTCATTAGGCTAAAAGAAAATTCCCTTTTGCTTCCTCCTTCACAGTTTACTATTCTCATATTCTCCCCTGCAGCCCTGCCCACTTCCTTATGAGTGACTGCAGCGTGAGTCCCTGTTCTGCTGAACCAGCTTGCATCATATTCATTGTTGTGCACAAGCAACAATTTAGCTGAGTGAAAATATGATTATGGGACACCTCACCTTTTAAAAACTGCACAAACACAACATGATTATCTGCGAACACATTGTTAACCACTTTTAAGACTTCATACTTCAGTGTATAGTATTTGCATTGACTATACAATTAATAAAACTTAACTATCAACAACAACAATTACAGGTTTTTTTTAATAGGAAATATTATGTGATTGATTTGATGATGGAACAGAGGGTAGATCAAACCCTAAAGGCTTTTACTGACTATGGCGATATAGCAGCTACTAGATGACATTGTGGATTACCGGAATAACATGTCTGTGTGAACCATTTACACACACAGTCAGATCTATAGTCAGTCTCTTTTGACTGAGATAGGTCGATGTCCTATGCCCTGGGTGCAGTTAGGTGAAAACCCTCACAGACCTCATCAGTACTTGTAACAGTTCATTCTTGGAACGGCAGTTTCCAAGGCCAACAAGCTAAACAACAACAAAACTAAAAGTTGTATTAAAGGTTTGACATCATCTTTTTGATGACATTCTTCCACTCGGTTCTTTAACATTTGTTTTAAACTGGAGATTGCTGTCATTGGAGAAGAGAGACAGGATGGATCCTCATCACAAGGATTGTTATGTCATGTTTCCAAACCACATTCTTAACATAATTAGTTTGGCTAGTTATTGTAAGTGCATCAAATCCAAATATGATGCACTTATATATACTGTGATTCCCAAAGCAATAAAGTCTCTCCTCACACCCCTGCCATACCCTCTTCCCCCTATCTCAATTATTATAGTCGAAGTTGAAAGTCTTACATATGAGCCCTTCAATACAACAATACAATACAATACAACATTTAATGTCTGTAGTTACTCCAATGTAAATCATGAGGTGTGTGTTTGAACACCATCTTGGCACCAATGTGAGTTCAGTGACATGATGCAGGTTGGGCTGTCATCAGCTCCACTCCATTCCTTGTTAAGGATGTGTTCTCTAAAGAAGTGTATTCATCAAATATGTGTGGAAAAATAGTCACCAATACCTCAAATGGAAATGCTTCAGAAATACTGAAGCAAAAAAGGGGAATGTCACTGTTAGCAATACAAATATTTATAAAGAGACCTGGAACTGAACTAATGGAAGGGGCATAGAAAACACGCTGACACAGGGAGAACAAAGGGCTAGCCTGGGATCTTAATGGTATTGTATATGTATTATTTTATTTTTTATGTTTAATTTACTAACTTTTTATATTCTTCTATGATTGTCATTCATCTTTTACAGTTTAGATGGTAACGGTTCCATTCCAATCCGCTAGATGGCAGTACTGAGATCAAATATGTGTCACTGGCCGGAAATGAAAACAAATCACTGACGGAAAAAGAAAAATGGAGGCGGCAGTGTTCATTCTATCACTTGTGGACTGCTGTGCACTTATTTTCCTCTCGGTGTACTTTGTATCCTTTTCGGAAATATATTTTTAACGGACATCGAACTTATTGATCAAATCAGTTCGCTGGCCGAAAGCTCCTATGAATTCCTTTTTTTATTTTAGTACATTAACGCGAACTAGCTAACCGGTTAGCCGCCTTGTTAACGTTACAGAGTCAGTGACAGGCTAGCGTAAACTAGGTTAAGAAGAAGAAGCAGTTTGAACCCCAGAATAACTGGGAACGTTAAAACAAAATGGGAAGTTACATGGGACGTTTTAAATAAACAGATGAAAACAAACATGTAGCTTGCTAACGTTCCCTCTGTCGTTAGTGATACGGCGACTTCGACGCCCCTAACACATGACCATTTTGCCGTGATGTTTTTTTAAACATAATAATTCCCTATCCAATGTACCACTAGCTTAAAGTAACATTTCTCTTAATAACCATGTCAATATTGTACAACTCTGATGTCAAATTCTTATTGGGGTTCGCTTTTTAAGTGCAATAAACCATCGATGGAGTAAATCAAATATACAAAAGTAGTGATCGGAACAGTGATGAACTAGATTATGTCGTCCTGTGTAAAACTAAAGTGTAAACATATATCATTTTCTGCAATTTTTACAAGGATGTTACTTACTCTCAATTGGATCTGGTCAATGCTTTCAAGTTGCCATAAATCAGTACAGAGCAAAGTTGTTGTAGTCATCACGGTACAACATCTTGTATGTCATGTGTCTTTTGTGTCCAGTTGAATGGCGCTGATGGACACAATGGACAATGACATGAAAAATAGATTTTCTTCATTTAACTAGATTCCCAGCAGTTTGTGGCACCTTGACTTAAATCTCAGATTATCACCCTGTCTGATCTAGAATGTGACTACATCAATGCTAGAGCCTGCTGCTCCAAGCTAAACAAAGTAAGTAATTAGTGTGGATTATCAGAGGATAAAGATTCTACTCTTTTATTTGTTATTGACTTGTTTTAAAGTTACGCAATTGCTAAAGCTGACTTTTATGTTTTTTTATACAGATGCTACAGAGAGACGTTTTAATTTGATGTTTATCTGTTTGGTATTCTGTTTCCAGTGGGTAATTCCAGAGATGGTTGGTCAGTGTCTCTCCACAATGCTGATGTTGGTCTCCACGCACTGGTTTGTCTTTCTCCTCAACCTGCCTGTAGCTGCCTGGAACATTTATAGGTATGCTCATACTGCTGCCACTATTCCAGCACCACAGGATATATAAATACACAAATATATTCTGTGAGACGAGATATTTAGCTATGCAGTTTATCTTGCAGCAGGAATTCCGTTAATATCTTAGAGAGAATTAGACCAATGGAAGCAAATGAATGAGCAGGACCACCTTTTACATTATATATTAGATGTTTCTGGTACTTCGGTCACTGGATTAGCTAATAGACATTATACCTGTTCTATCAACTAAATTATTGTGTTAAGGTTTCAAAAAGTAGCTTCTGCAGCATAAGACTTTTACTCTACTGTTTTTTATTTTTAAATATGTTTATACATATATTGTCATTTTATATTTTGACACAACGATATACAAATGACGTAGTCTGAAGATGATATCCATATGTCTTCAGTGGGTAATAACAGAGTTGGTGTCTTACTATCCACTGGTGATGCAGTAAGGCTCCTGACATCAACCTTCTTGTTCCTGCAGGTATGTGAAGGTTCCAATGGGAAACATGGGCGTGTTTGACCCCACTGAGATCCACAACCGAGGTCAGCTCAAGTCCCACATGAAGGAGGCCATGATTAAACTGGGTTACCACTTGCTCTGCTTCTTTATTTATTTGTATAGGTGAGAGCAACAGCATCTACAAACACACTGACGTTTATGTCACGTTCAAGGCCTTCAGCAATCAGCTTACAGCCTGAATAAGAGAGGTGGCTGTGCATAGTCAGTTCTGATATAATATATATCTTTCCCTCCCCTGTTTGTCCAGCATGATCCTGGCTCTGATCAACGACTGAAGCACCCAGCGAGCTGCCAGATTCCCAACGTCCAGGCTTTGCTGTCTCCCCCTCACACCCTGCTCCCATACTGTATGCATACGATCTTTCCAAAGAGCAGTGAAAAGAAGTTTACTGTCACTGAGCTCCAAGCTGTTATTTGTGTTGTCAGAATGCCAGAGTTTTCAATTTGAACCATTTAGCACTTCAGTACCATCATGCAAATATCTCCTACAACAAGCGCTGTGTGTTATTGTGAAGGGTATAAGTAATGAGGTATCTCTTCAACCTCTATATGCAATAGTGACTAAAAACAACATCGACACAGTGGCTGTAAGAAATATTATACATTTTCATAGTAAAGTGAGCAAGTAGGCTTCCTAGAGCAGAGGGAACCAGAAAAAGTCTGATATTACCAAACACTACACTGAGTAATATTTCTCTGTCTATCTGAACATAAGGTAGAGATCTTGAGTGTGTTCTACCAAAGCCACAACAATGCCTATGGTGCTTCAAACCTCAAAACAAATGATGTCTTGTTGTGACAAGTACTGGGACCTGCTGTGGTCTTCTGCTGAAGTGTTGCCATGCTCAGAGATACTTTACAATGTTTGGAACTCATTGAAGTTGCTTTTTCATGGTTCAAACCATTCTCTGTGAGCTCCAGAGATTGTTGTGGCAAAAAACCAAGATCAGTAGATACTTCAACAACCATGTCTGACACCAACAATCATTCCACTAGGTCACATTTTCTGGGTTTGGGATTAGCAGTGTCTGACAACATCACTCCAGACATTTCTCATCAGTCACTGCTCGGCCGACTCAGCATGCTAAATATGGGGTCAGTCAGAGCTCTCTGATTGGCCTTGCATTCATCAGGTTTTCTTTTTTCTCCAGTTGTGCCTTTTCTAATTTCTCCCCCAAGTACAGTAATCCATTAGTGCCATTAACTTAATTTTATGGCATCTTTTTAACAAATGTACAAAGTGTTTGACAGTAAAAGCGTTATTGTAACTAAATAATTAAAAGTCAACACAATCCAAAACATAAACGACAAAATGATTTAAACAAATGTACCTACAACTACCATTAGTTGAGAAAAAGCCATGAGATACAAGTGTGTTGGACAACGCCTCACGAACATGTTGCTCCAAAATCTCCATACGCATTCTGTCGATCTGCTCACTGTGAAGGACTTACCAAGTGATCCACATCATTTTCATCCTCTTCTTTAATCTGGGTATGCACATTAACAATCACCTGCTGTGGACGTAGTTATTTTGGTCTGTCTAGTCCAATCATCCATTTTTTTTTTTTCAAAGTATCACAAGTTTTCAAAATGAAATGAGGTTTATGATGGTGTTGAAGTGTAGCGCAAACTGTTATTGTGCACCAGCACATGGTGCATCAGAAACTATTCCAACTCCCTGCATCTCACTCCATCCCGATCACCAACCACAGCTCAGCCCATGATGTCAGGATGAGGCTCACAGAGCTGGATGCAAGTCTGAACTCTGAGGTTGTTCTATTCAGTCTATTGTTCTATTCAGAAAGAAATGATCGTATGGGTAGCAGTTTGAATTGAATTATTAGGTGAGTGTAGCAAAGCAGTCTTGACTGCTCTAACGCGTGCAGGTACTCTGGAGCCGTTTCTCGTTCAGTGGGGTCAACAAGTTCATGTCTGATTCACATTTACCTGTTTTATGCATTCTTTTTTTGGAGGGTGTGATGTTTCATAAATAAAAATGAAAGACAAGTTTGTCTGAAGCATGTCCACTTTTACTTCCTATTCTCCCTTTGTAGCTTGAGGTTCCATCATTTTGGTTGTTTTGTCACAGTGTTTGTTTCCTCCCCAAATTGAATCAATCAATCTCCGGAATGTCTTTCATTATGCGAAGAAAACACTAGCTGAGTGAAATACTTAGAACCTCATTATGTTATGTTGTTATAATCTGAAAGTAAAAAAAACTAAACCTCAACATGCAGGTTTAAAAGGGTTGTGATGAAGATTGGGATCATTTTGTAAAACAGCAGCATGACATAATCATGAATTGGATTGGAAATGATTCTGTAGAAAGAAGATAGTTACTTTAAGTTCACTTCAGAATAATTCTGTTTTATTTCTTCTGTAAGGTGAGGTCTGCGTTTATTAAAACGTTTTTTAGATAACCGTTAAATTGACGCATCTGCGTTTTTCAGTTCTTACTTAAACCTGTAAAGGTTCACACAGCTGGCTCAGGACCAAGTCCTTCAGATGTAATTTGATAATAAAATAGAAATGTCAAAATGAGGCATCATCATCAAAAATCTAAGAACCATAAATGGTTAGTTGGAGTTTACAGGCTGAAGTAAAATGTGATAATGTCATTTTAAGGGGGTGAAACAAACACAAAAAACGTCATAGGATGCAAGGAATGCAGGTTATGTCACACTTGAAGGTGTCAGAGCATGAAGACACCAGTCAGACAGGCAGAGTTCCTTCATGCAGTTAATCTGTACACATGACATCTTTGTACAAAGAGGTACACCTCTATTTCTCTCCCTGAGGTGTATTCCCTTTTTTTCTCCTCATTTGAGTTTTTTTGGGGGGAATTTTTCCTGTTCCGATGTGTAGATAATACTTTGATGTTGTAATAGTATTCGTATTGTTTCATTCTCAATGGCCCACTTTCCAGTCCCCACAAACAAAAAGAAGGACAGTGGGAAAAGAACAGACAGAAGGCCAGCCTGGGACAGAAACAGTTATAAAAGCTCTGTTCTGTCTTCAGCTGGACAGCAACTGCTTCAGGGAGCTAAACACATCTCTAAAACGGCTAGAGATTTACAGGTATGTTATATTGGTCCATGTTACAAGCTGTTATATTGGTCCATGTTACAAGCTGTTATATTGGTCCATGTTACAAGCTGTTATATTGGTCCATGTTACAGACTGTTACAGACATGGTGGACACTGAAAGCTGCAGGCAAAAACATGTTTCAGAGCATGTAAAATTTAAATTTGATTATTATAATGTCAAAGGTTTTATACAAGTTGATTTCAAATGGAAATCCGATGAAAATTGAAATGCATTTCTTATTTTTGTGTTATTACACACTGTTTTAAGCATCTATAACATATAATAATAACACATACTTGCCAGATTTGGAAAGATACATTTCTCCTTAAAAAAAAGAGCAAAATGATTTACACAAAAGATATTTATGACACATTTATTGATAAAAAAAAGGAGAGGAAAAGAACCAGCCGGACTGTCACCATTATACAGCTCTAGAAGGGGTAAAGCACATTTGAAAATGTTGGCCGACTCCTTTAGTCCTAAATTTAGTTTTAGTGACATTTTCGAGTCCTCTTAGTTTTAGTTCAGTTTGAGTTGCAAAAAATGCATTACATTTTAGTCAGTTTTTTAAATTTAATTGTAATCCTGTCAAATGCCCCTTCATTATATATAGATTATAATGAATATTTCCGTCAATCTAATCGAGCCAAATCATTAATTCTGTAATTTCAGTCAAACTCATTCCACATAAAATGTAATCTTATCATTATCTGATGAAAAGCCATTTGACTGAAGAGAGGTGTAAGGTGAGGAAAATAAAGAAAGGTTATAGGAAAGCTTTTATTTTTTTAAAGGACATTTTAGTCTTGTCTTTTTTTCTTTCAGCGTTGTTTAATGACGTCTTGTCTTTGTCATGAAAAGAAGGGTTTGACAAACATGTTTTGTCATATTTATAAACATAGTAATACTGTACTAAGAATAGATCAAGTGAAGAACATTTCAAAGTAAATTACATTTTAAAACCCTGAATGCTTTATTTAAAATATGCTTACATAACACTTCTCTGACAGACAATACACAACAGTACAATCACGTTTTGTAATAACACATTTAAAATGTCAAATGGTTTCTGGCAGAAACTGCCTGCAAGCAAACACAGTTTCTACTTTGGCTTCTTACGAGAAGAGAAAAGAAGACAAGCCTGAAATACTTGGAATAAACAAAGGAAGCTGCAAAAGCAGAAACTAGAACACCACAGCTGTGATAGAATTAAGTGTGTGTGAAATCCATTATTGTGCACCACTAGCTGTTGTGTGGTGGAAGTGGTGATGGCGTCTGAGCAGACAAACAGGGTTCCCACAGTCCTGAACGTCCTGCAGTTATCGTCCAGGCCTGGAAAGGTTTTAGAATTTGGTTATCTCTGGAAGCGGTTTGGAAACTAAAATGTAAGTTCAGCTCCACTGTTGTTTGTGAATCTCAAAACGATTTGTCTGTGTACGCAGGTGTAAATGTAAACTTGCTGCTTTATATTACAAGAGTATATGACAGTTGTGCAGTGAAGACCATTTGGTATGAAGCTCTGAAAGAGCATCTGCAACCTTTTGGAATCTGACAGTAAAAAACTAGCATGGGAACCCTGAAAAACACATCATCCTGTTTGCCATTTCTACACAGCCTCATAATACATGCCATTACATACAAATATACAGCACATATTACACAGAATATTATATTAGGCAAGATCGTTCTTTTGACTCTCTGAAGGGAAAACTGTGTAGAAGTTCATATTCATATGTTACACGTGTGTACAAATGTGTTACACATTGATTGTTACATACACTGTGTTACTGTCAGCTCACTAATGTCCTGCACTTACAGTTATGGCTGGCAATTATATATTTCTTTATTTATATCATGAACAAATCTCATGCATAGACCTTCTCCTGTAAAAAATAAAAGTACAGTACTAACAAGTATTGTGTGCATCACCGGCTGATAGATCTTTTTCCTCGGTGCCATAAAACTCCATTGTTGTCCACAAACACACAAGTTACACTGTTGCACTGGCTGACATGTTCCTTCATCACCATGAACACACACTCTGAAGTTATACTTCCCACACACCGTCCTGCTGCACAAATACTCACTAGAGCACCACATTTTGATAAATAGCCAACAAACGCAGTTTCTTCCTGTCTGAGTAATGTTTGTTACAAACCACAGTCACCAGCTGCTTTAGGAAAAGACTAAAGATAAGTTTTAAAAAAAGGCTGAAAGATGTACATCTTCAGTAGTAACAAATGGGCTTGCAGCTGAGTGTCACAGACAGGATAGAGACATCAGAAAGTTCTGACAAACAGACACATTGTTGGTTCTGGTCTTTTCATTGGATTTGTTGACAATATGAAAACATGGCAATAACACCAGCCAAAGCTCACAGTTGAGACAGGATTTTGGGGGCTCTACTGGTTGTGTCTCTTTCCACTTGAAGTACATACAAAACTAATAAGTTAAAAACAGTAATAAGTTAGACTTAAAACATGTAACAACTAAACCAAACCAAGTGAAATTCATATGAAAATGAAAGATGGCAACAGGCTGCAATGGAAAAATAGTGAAGATGTCACAGCAACATAAAGAGCAAATCCACGCCAATGGCTTAAAGAAAATTACACAGATAATCCATATGCAGAGGTACGGATTGAACAGATAATCATTTGAACTCTATAGGTTTTCACACATCAGCTGTATACTCTCAGAAGGCATCAATGTATTCTATATCAGGACATACTGCAAGTGTGAAACATCCTGTGCAGCATGCTCATCATATACTATTCCTTCTCTACTTAGAAGCAGCAAAGCTGAAGGAAAATAACTGAAATTAAAATGTACTCTGCATTAAAGATAACATATACTTTTTTTTAAATTTAAAGATACTCTTCAATTGGGTGCACCCATCAAGTGGCTCTATAGTTCACATATCTTAGAAAGGTTCAGGAGGTGAAAGAGGACATAAGTTGAAGCTTCTTCAGGACTGAATAAAAATAACAACACACAACCTCCACAAGAAGGCGCTGCGACGTCACAGAATAGTACAAGTCAGTGAACTACTCATGAATACACAATGTTGTTGATAATAAATAAGAGGATGTGGGTGGTCCTAGATGGTACTGAGGGAACAGGAGGAGGAGGTGGGTCAGATACTGGAGGTCGTGGAGCCCAGCTTCATCCGGTCAGCTCTGCTCTCAATAATGTGACTGGGTTGACATCTCTGTGTTGTGACATCCTGACATGCAGCACCACTGGCCCCGTCTCCAGGAAGCTGCTGTCCAGTGACCAAAGCTGTTTCTGCTTTATCCATTCAAGTGTCTAAGAGTCTTAGCGCTCCTCCGAATCATTAGCTGCAACATTCTGACAGCACAGAAAAAAGACAGAGGTCATAGCATTCTTAACTTAACCATTTATTCTTATTACGATTTTATTTCCTTCATTATATGTGAGAAACCAACAGCACAAACACTAAAAGATATGTTGGTTGACAACTAGTGTGTTTTTGCTACCAGTCACATGGTGTGAAAGTCATCCAGGACTCTTGTTTCCTGCTCCTCATATTCAGTCTACCCTCATTGAAATAAAATGTCTGGACAAAATTTTCAAAACAACTAGCTGTATGCTGTTAAAAATCACTCATTATTCTTTATTCTGGAAAAGTCCAGACATTTTACCCCAAAATGTGGATCAACACACACAACAAACTCAATACATGTTGTCTGTATGAGAGAGATACAAGCCCTAAGGAATTGTATAAAAGGGAATAAAATTGGCCAAGTACGATCATACCAAGAACACCTTTTTAGTCACATTTCAGTGAATCTACATTGCGGTGAATGTTAGATTTGTCCATCCTGTTTTTTTTCCTCCAAAAACAAAATACAGTACATCAGTGATGAGAACTAATTATGATTACATAATTGGCCTTGTCCTATCCACCCAGACCTGGTCCTATATTCTACTAGGATCTAGTCTTATACTACCAAGCCTGTGTCTTATTCTACCCAGACCTGGTCCTATTCCACTCAGACATAGTTCTATTATACTCAGATTAGGTCATATTCTATCCAGATCAGGTCCTATTCCACCCCGATGTGGTCCTATTGTACCGATCTGGTCTAGTTCTACCAAGATCTTTGTTACCCTTGTACTGTGAAGTCACACTTTTGTATATGCACAATACAATAGAAGTAAAACAGTTGTTCTTGCAATTTCTATGAGGTCAAGTGACATATTACTGGACTATACAGTTTGTGTTATTTTAGAGAGGCTACTGTAGTTGTGCCATCATCATAAACATTGATGAAAATACAATGTGTGCACTGAGCTGCTTAGAACAGGCCAGTTGGGCAAAGTGTGGTTAGCCTTCTCAGAGAGACTGTAGTATGCTGTAAGTTTTAAATGGCATACTGTTACTCTACTGTATGTTTTAAATTGTTATCTTAGCGTTTGCTTTACAATGAAATCCATTCATTAAAGAAAACGTGTCACAAGCACAACGCAAATGGAGGGCTTCAAAACGTTTCACTAACCTTGAAAGGCTGAAGAAATTCATGACAAGAAAGTATTTTTCAGATCTGAAGTGAGAAGTAAACATTATTAGCCACAGCACAAACCCTCCTCAACATATCACTAAATGCAAGGACCTTTTTGCATTTATTTCTAATAAGGTTTGTTCGGACCTGAATTACTCCACCTGACTTTTGCTATAGCACATCCTGCACCCTGGTGGAAGCATTTAAATACGTCACTGCTAAGCAGCTAACCAATATATCATTACAAATGATATTCCTGGATATTCTTTCAACTCAAGGGATATTTCAGTCAACCTGTCCATTTAGTCCAGGCATAATCAATCATGCACACAACTTCTGGCCATAGTTCAACCACTTCTCAAGAGCCATCTTTTTTGACATATTAACAAATAACTTCTGCCTAATATCTAAACATTCCTTCTTGGCTAAATGAACAGCAACATACTCTTTGGTCAATTTGAGTTGGGCTTTAGGTCGAGTCAGAGTGACTGTGGCCAAACATTTGTTTAATTGCTGTTAATACAGTTGACCACTTGACTTTAAATCAAATCTAATCTAATAAACCTAAATTCAGTGGTTAATTTCAATATGGATAACAAATTACATGTGTTGCTGAACATGCTGTGCTGCTAGCATCTGTTGTCAAATGCTACTACTGCCTACATGCACAGGCTATTATTAAACACTTTGCGACAATTTCCTTGTGCAGTGGCGTTAACAGCCACGGTCATGTGATTTTAGGCATGGTGTATGGACGGAGAATATTTCTAAAACCTCGCTAAAATACTCGTCTGGACGGAGATTGTTTTAAAACGCTGTTTTATAACAAAAAGGTAGTGTGCATGTAGCCTTAAGTTCTCGTAAAATCGAGACAACTCTGTAACATTCTTAAACCTTTTAAACCTTTTAAACCTTTTAATCTGCAAAGAAGAACATGGAAACTCTCATCCATGCTCTTATTACATCCCAGTTAAAGTATTGTGACTCTTTATATTCATGTGTGAGTCAATGCAACGTGTTCAGGCTTCAACTGGTCCAGAATGCTACAGCAAGATGCTCACAAGATCCATCAAAAGACTGCACAGAAGCATCCCTACATTGGTTACCTTTACATTTTAAATTAGATTTTGAGATTTGAGGATGAAATGATCACTACCGACGACTGTGACCTGCTATCCCCATAACAGATTTAGATCCTCCGGTGGGGGTCTGTTAGTAGGTCCTACGTCGAGGCTAAAAGCCAGAGGAGACCAGGTGTTTGGAGTCAGGACCCCTTGACTTTGGTGATCAGGCAGGCCCGCTCTGTTTCTGAATTTAAAGCTTTTTTCATATTATTTTTATTCAGAATGTTTTGTTTGTTTGTTTAGGATTCAAAGACTTCACCTAAGCCATAAAGAGTTAATCTTACTAAATTTCAAATCAAGATTACACATTAATTTATTTCATCAACATTCAGAGTGTGAAATGTCATTGTGTTGAGGAGGACTGCTGATGTTAATGTAAAACAAAATATAGGAAGAAACTGTGGATTCTAGTCCTACTTATGCAAACTGTTGAGGAGCCTGATGAAGGCAATGGCTGACAGATAATTCAACTTGTTCCCTTTTGAGTAGACATACTAGTTTTCATGTTCATACCATTGAGCCCTTCTGCATCCTGGACATCCAGGAAGGGGGCAGGTCCCCAGATACGGACGGTCCCGTCGTCGGAGGCGCTGGCCAGCAGTCCCGGTAGGATGGGGTTCCAGCTCACACAGTTGACTGTGCGAGTATGGCCAGTCAGCTCCGCGATGGGCAGCTCACTGCGCCGGTGCCAGATGTAAACTTTGTGGTCTGACGGGAGACAGGACACTTTATCAGCTGCTACCAGTTTATTGGTGTTGACTTGAATGGCAACTTCACCAATTATATACATGACAATATGTTTCCACAAAATATGTACTCCTCAGGATGGAATCCTGCTTCCCCATGCTGCACAAAGGTGAACGTACACAGGGGCTTCTCCGTGACGAATGTGTGGCAGTTTATTTTATACTTGTACCGCTTACTTTTTCACCTTTTACTTTTACTTTCAAATTGTTTGATGTGCATGACCTTTTCTTGAACTAGGGTTGAGCAAATACAGGGAACTGTGGGTACCCTTATAATTCTGACTTTTTTGCGTATAGATGTCATAATTCCACCCTGTCTGTGGTTGTCGAGGAGCTTCATCAATCAGAGAAAATAACCCTGATGACATTATCATAGTGATGCTCTTTTAATTTTGACAATTTTGTTTTGTTGTATGTCTGTCTAAGAGCTGCTGAGCTGAGCTTTCTACGAAACATTATGTTGTCTTGCCTTCACTGCCACTAGCAATGAAGTCTTCATTGTGCCCTCCGAAGCAAGAGTGGATGGTGTAGAAGCCCTGGGTCACCCCTTGGTACTTCCTCACCAGCACCCGGTCCTGCAGGTCCCACAGGTGCACTCCCTACACACAAAAAGCAAATATGGAAAGACACATCAAGATTGGATTGAAATCATATCGTCGTAACTAGCTGAAGTTCAAATAAAAGGGAAGTATATTGCGATGTGAATGTGAGGAAGTGACAAGCTGCTCACCTGAGTTGCAACATTGAGCAGAGCTAACCTTCCATTTTTGGAAACAGTGAAAGACATGATGGGGTGGTCCTCCTGAACTCTGGAATGATACAACACATGTGTTGAAACCACATCACCCACAGGCAGAGCAAATGGGTGATTCAGCTGTCTGCTTCCAGACAGCTGAAAAAATATGTGGGTCACAAAAAAATGGAAATTGCTTGCACAACCGCTAAGTTAAACATCCAATGCAATTAACCATTTCTATATTATAAATACTGTCTGTAACCCTGACAGATAATGTCTGTAACCCTTGTTACGTTTGATGCTGTTTAAAAAAAATAGTCTTCTTACTGTATGATCCCGTGAAAGCAAAATGACTACAAATGACTGTAATTTTCTCTTCTGGCAAAAATCTCTTCTCGTATTGGGGACTTGTCCGTGTTGGTGGAAACCCTTTAGTTTTGAGGCTAACTAAGCGTGTACTTGTGTGAAATTGTTGTGTAGCTCAAAGTTGTTGGTTCCCGTGGCTACTGTCTTTGCCATCTTGGCAAAACCTTCAGAGTGGAGCTTAGAGAACAACCTGCTGCTCAATGTCAGTAAAACCAGATTTTTGATTTTAGAAAAAAGGAGGCGAAGACACACACCCCTGTCTACATCAATGCATCACAATGCATCACAAACAACCTGACATGGTCCTCACACTTCTCCATCCTAGTGAAGCTCATAAACGGCTGCATCTCTTAAGGAAACTTAAGAAAGCAAAGTTCATGTGCCAAGTACTTGTCTAATCTTACAGAAGAGCAATAGAAAGCATCCTGACTGGAAACATTACAAACTGGCATGGCCCGGTACAGGAGGGCTCCACATATATGTCTTCTCTATTAAAACAACTGAAACCTTTTAAAAGTCCATGTGTCTTTATCTTAGCATTGTGTTCCCTTTACCATTACTATCTTTTAATTAATATCGCAATCCAAATCCTATCTATAACTAGGGCTGTACTGAATATGCTGAACTTCAAAGCAATGACATTGGTCTTACTATCAATAACAATATCACAACAACTCAACAATGCACCTCCAACATGGCAGCAGCGCGGAAAGGGCTTTGAGCTATGTAAGCCCTGGTATGCCTTTTTAAAAGAGTGAGACACTATAAGAACCAGAAAGGGCATTCATTTTGCTTTGAGGAAGAACAAAGAAAACGGGTCAAAACGGAGAGAACTGGATGGAGAGGATTAAAGGTCTAAACTGCAAACATCAGTAAAGGTAAGATTGGGTTACAAGCAGAAACGGTAAGCCTTCAGGAAGACCCAGGTAGTAACTAAGATGGGACACTCAACATTAAGGTGAAGAGCAGACTGTTTGAAGAAGAAATAAGGTCATTTACAGGGGGATTTTGTTGTGTTCCATGTTTATAGCGTTATATCTTCAAAGCTAGATTAAAGAAGTTGGGGTTGATTACTTTTATAGAGCTTCTTGTAATGTAAATGAGGTGCTAAATCCAATTAAAAGTTGTAAGATATTAAAAAATAAGGACATGGCATGAAGAGTACATTTCGGTTAAAAGGAGATTAAAATGGGAGAAACCCATCTTGATATATATTTTTTATTTATGATTTATGACTAGAACAACTTGACACATACTGCTGCTGCATCGCAAATTAATCATTAGGTTCCCAGGTTTCTACCACTTATATGTAGCAAATGATGCAGACCTGCTAAATATGTTGATAATAACTGCTTCTCTTCTAGAAGTGTATGAATGAACTCTGTGCATTTTCAATTACTTCTATGTGGCTTCTGGGGTGAAAACATTTTCCTTCCTACCAAAGATCCTCTCTCAGCCATATTCATCAGACCACATGGAGGCATACCATTCTCCTATCTTAATCTCTGAGGTGGAGGAAAGGGATAGTTTGTTGTGTAAAGTTCAGACATTGTGGCTGTATTGGGGGAACAACTGAATGATGCCTTTGTTTAAGTTTGAACACTACTACTACTACTACTATTATGGCAACAACACTGTGCAAAGGTACTGCCAGAATTCTGCTACACAGGCATTCAAATGCCTGGGGTGCTCTATTTTTATCCATACGTGTTTGCTATATTTTCAGAAGCTGCACAATTTTCTGAAATAACCAAATTTGTTAATGTTTTGAGTGAGAAAGGAAATATGTTTTGTTATGAAGTTAAGCATCTTTGGTAATCTGATGATTCAATTTGATTGTGGCAATTCAATTCAGAATCAATTCTTGATTCAATTAATAGAAAAGAGGGCACTGGTTTCAGGCTCTTAACCCTATCCAGTTCACTGGTTGCAGAGAAAAGTGTTTTCTATGCAGCTTTTTGATTTAAAAAAGTTAACAGCAAGAATTTGTAAGCAACTTGCCTTTATGGGAATAATGAAATAAAAGTGTGAGTTACGGACGCAGTGCTCCACTGTGCTATAAATAAAGTTATGTCTCCAGCAGGAAAGAACACGCTCTCCATGTGAAACTATTAAAGCATTGTTTAAGCAATTTGTTTTAGGCACTTTAACAATTGATTATTGGTTAATCATTAACAATTTATGAAATACTGGACCTATGTTCAAAACAAGATCAGTTCAAATAACCGATTAACTTAACACAATGTGTACTTGAAGGAATTGAACCAAATATCACAAAATAATCAGTTTATTTAAAATTGCGGTGATCCTGATTAGTAACAATTAATTAATATTCAATAAAAATTGCTGTCACCTTCAACAATAAATAACCAATGACGTTATTGAATAATTGTGAAACAGGTTGTGGCAGATGGGGGATCTGCCACACCGGACTTCGTCTTAATCTTTATAATCAGATCTACATGATGGACTTATATGTTGGACCTTTGAGGTCCCGGGACAGAGGATGTCATATGTGTCCAGATTGTAAAGCCCTCTGGGGCAAATTTGTGATTTGTGATTTTGGGCTACACAAAATAAACTGAATTGAATTGAATATGTTGCTGACAGTAGCTAATGTTAGCCAAACTGCTGGAAACAACTGCTCAGCTGGACAGCTTGTTGGGGGAGGAACAATACTGTTGAAATCATTTGTCAAAAAAGTCCATTAATGCCAACTAGTCGCACACGCACACAGAAATTCTAGGGTACGAATTACATGGAAAGTTTTGTCAGCTGTAGCTGTAGCAGCGCTGCAGTCGGCTTAGCCCGGTTACTTAATCTCAATGGACAACCACTTTGGTCAGATTTCATCCTGACATTTCAAAGGAAGTCTGGTATATCTGTGGGATCACTTCAAACAAGTCAGGTCCCGTCGACACACATTCAGGCTGCAGCCACTGCAGATTCAGACCAAGCCAAAGCAACTGCAGATATGCAACCACACGATGGTCGAAGCATTTGAGCCCAATGTGCATTCTAATCAGTCTGTTGTGCCTGCCCTGTAATGTGTAATGTAAATGTGTGCAAGCTGTAGTTCAGGAATCATCAACAGCATTTACACTACAGATATTGAGATATTTATTATTTCTTAAGGACAATATACTGACAACATATTATTATTTGAGTGCCTTAACTAGTATAGTAAGAATTATGGCCACTGTTGAATGTTAACATTTATAAAATAAATGGGAATACAATTTATTAATTTCTATTATTAGTAATTATGTTTTCCCTGCTGTACAAAAAACATACTTAACCTTAAACCCTGAACTCTGCCTATAACTCAATCTCATTCAAACGTAAGCGCCTCCAACTTGTGGCGCAACCACATACTACAGCAAATCAACATAACATTTTCTGCAACAGTAACACCAGACCTCTCTCAGTTTTGGCATTATCGGTTGATATATTTTGAATCGGTTAATTTGAATTCCAACTGATTATTGACATACCTAGCAGGGAGTTATTTTTTCATTCCAGTTTTGTAGAGTTGTATAATCTGTGCTTATTCCTTTTATGACACTGGAGTATAGTGCTCCAATGTGCCTTTTCCATACACATATGATATGTGGCTGTTTTTTCATGTGCAGGCCATGAAAACCAATGTCATGTCTGATTGGCTTTCTGTGTTGATGAATCGATCACAAGCCAAATAGGTTGACAATCACTGCTTTTATAGGCTGGAGTAAAATACAAATGTAGGTTTGGTTACATTGTGTGCAGACACCTACACAGAGCAGGAAAAGAGGGTGTTGGGGTTCCTCCGCTCAGTCATGGTGGCGACTTACATGTTTCTGTCAGTGAGGTCCTCAAAGTTGTATCCGCGAATGCGTTGGTGGGTGTCGGATGCAAGGACGGTCCGGCCGTCATTCAGACACCACAGGCACTGCACCCGAACTCCTTCCCATGAGTCTAGCAGGTTTCCATCCATGTCCTGGGAGTCAGGGGGAAACAACATGTATTCAAAAACAGAAAAACAAAATCAGCATTACACTGCTACAGGAAAATCCCAGATCATTCACTATTTGATTGGCTGTCCATTTTTTTTATTGGAACTTGTTTTACTTTTTTTATTGGAAAATAATCAGGTTATCAGTACTTGAAAACATAATGACAAAAGTATGGAACAGCGGACAAGTTGAACATTCACAACCCGAGCAATCCACATTCTAGCCCCTCCCTTCCTGATCCAAACTGAATAAATGACCATAAAGCAACATTAAGATCAGTTTTTAATAGGATGTCAAATTTTTCTTTGAAAGATGCTAAAATCACATAAACGTTCTACTCCCGGTGTCTTTAAGAGAAACGGTTTCATTTTTAGGTCATAAACTGAAATAATTGAGTTATCAAAAGAACTATTTTACAAACACTGCATTACTTTGGCAGTTCCTTTACACATTATGATTATACCTACAATTATCCATTCTTCTGTCACTCGATTGGAATTCCTATTCATAATATCTCAGGCTACAGCCTTTCACAAACCTGCCAAGGATAAGCTCTCGAGGGATGCTAGACAACGCTCACAATTATTGTCAATTATTATCAATTCATCTAACAAATCCTAAATTCAGTCAGAAAAATAGTGAAACATTTCTCACGACTATCGATGACAGTGACACACGACCTTGGTGCTGCTCTAAACATGACTTTGCGTAAAGTTACTCTTAGTGGCTTTACACAAAGGGTGTATGATGCATGTATTTTAAGTCAGAACTCATTCATCATTAATCAAACTGTGTTGGAACCAGTGTATTTGTATATTTTATATGCCCTCTACAAACACCTAGTGGCGATTGTGAATAGCTGCACGAAGTAAGCTAATCGTAAACACACAGAGTAACCGGAAGTAACGTTCAGGAAGTTCCTTTTGCCCATGAATTCACAGATTGAGAATATAAATTTATAATCTGCGCAATCCTTGCCTTAAAGTCTACAAAATTGGCTTCATCCGTAAATCATCTATCCATCCATCCATCCATTTTCAATACCGCTTATCGTCATTAGGGTCGCGGGAGCGCTGGAGCCTATCCCAGCTGACATAGGGCGAAGGCAGGGGACACCCTGGACAGGCCGCCAGTCCATCGAGGGTAAATCATCTACTGTTTACATTTATATTAACATGTTTAGCTTAATATTTCTTTGGTTTGAATACTGTATTGGCGATTGTTAGTTTAACTGCATAAGGATGTATTATTGTACTTACAATGTGTTTTGTGCTCTTTTTCAGTTTTACAAAATTATATTTTCCTCCATTAAATTCTGCCAAATACAGCAACCTGCCTGTTCCTTGGAGAATACGGTGCTGGAGAATGTATTGTCAAGCTGGCTGTATAGCTAAAGAATACGTTTTTTACAACAACCTTTAGTGAGAACAGTACACAAACTAGTTTTACATACCAGCCCAGATGAGACCCAGGATCACATTGGTCTGCTTACAGTGTTTGATATATCAGAATGTCATTGCAATTACATATTAAAGGTTCCTCTTGTGAAGTCACAAGCTACATTTAAGATAAGATAACACTTTATTAGTCCCGCAGCGGGGAAATGTACACATTGAAAAAATCCATACAAGGCAAACTGTTGGCCTCTGTACTTTACACCCCAACAGTGTGTAACCAGGTAGATAATTTGAGTCCTTAATAATTTTATTTAAGGATTATTTTCTAATTTTGATTTAACCAGACTGTAATTTAAGTTTTTAAAGTCATTCTAATCTAAATATATTTCGGGATGTTAAACAAACTGTCAATCACAGCAGTTTTACCCAGAGGTGTTCTCATTGGTGATTTCGGAAAATGCAGCCCGATTGGAGAAAGGAAAATAAGTCCCACCCGGCTAGCAGGAAGAAGAATTGACGTTACGGAGGAGGAAATATGCGAGTGAGCGGGCACTTATTGTTTTCACTAATTAGTTAGTTCAGCCGAGAAAAGTAAAACTGTTAGAGACGCATTGTCTGCGTTATAAGACTGCACATGCGACGGGAGAGAGGTGATTCAGATGAGACCTTTACGTCAGGAGTTCACAACTTTTGGCAGCGTCTTGGCTAGGTTTTTGAGGGTCCCTGGATACCTTGAGATTATGGATGTTGGAAGTGAACTCTCCCTGATGAGGGAGATGGCACCAGTGTGGTAGGATTAATTTAGGAAGCAATAGAGCTCATGACTGACTTATTCTTTTGATTTTGAAACTGACTGACTATTGGAACAGACGAGGAAAGAATTTGAACTTCAAACTGGATCTTAAAGGAACAAACTGAACGAACACTGAGACAATTTAAGGATATGTTCACCATTTCAATGGAACTGTGTGGGTATTATTTAGAATAAGAGTCAATGTTGTGAGATGTCATTTGAATGTATGTTTTTTCCCTATTTTCATACGGTTCAATATAATCTTTGAAACAAACCAGTCAGTGGCTCCATTTTCTTTGTGTGTCGATTCTTAACTTTTAACCTCTCCCAAACGAACCTGGACCATGGCCCAATAATAATTTGAATATCCTACTGACACTAAGCGGGTTACAAGTGCATGATGTAAATGCCCTGTTAAAGATCTGTAAATGCTCTGTGGGCACTGTGCTGCCTGTGAAAGATACTCACACACTGGTAGAACTGGCCTCTCTGTCCACCAGTGACAAAGCGTTTACCATCTGGATTCCAGGCGACGCTGGTCAGGCTATCCTCATGAGACTGACTCATCTTTGTCCGTAACTCCCCCGTCTACACAACAGAACCAAGGAGAGAGTAAGATGATGGAACAGATCTGACAACACACACTTAACACTACAGCACTTTGAAACCACAAGTACTGTTCTTCCCTGTTGGCCCATCAGATTTGAATGGATTTGGAAAAGACTAAATGCAATGAGAAGGCAGCATGGGTCTGTGTGCCTTTAACATGAAAGTAGGTAGAGTGCTTTTTAAGCCATGATGTCAGCGCTGTGTTACTGCTACATGACTATGAGAATGATGTGATTTCTAGCTTTAAACAAACAAATATCAAATGTCAGACTGACATTTTGGACCACAGCATCGGCCAAATTACTCATCTGATTTAAAATGTTGCAACGGCCGCCACGTGTAGCTCTCCCTTTCCGGGCTACCTCAACAGAAGGCTCAAATTGAGAATTGATCAGCAGTCATATGTCTTGTTGCGGTTGTGGCCTTGCCAGCAGGAGGAGCTCAGATCTAAGTGCATCTTTGTGAAATGATGATGAGTCACAATTAAGCGTGAGGTGTCTTGTAGGCCTAAATCTGGGGAAAAGCAAAGATTAGATACATATCACATTAATATTAAAACTATTAATGGGAGTCACGCTTGTTAGTTTTTACACAAACACTTTAAGTCATTGAAGTTAGTATCACAGAAAGCTCTACTGTGGAATAAACCAAATCAAACCAAACCAAATTAAAGTCAGTAAAGAGTTGTCTTCTTCATATTGGCAAGACAGGTGAAATATAGTATAGCTCAGTTTGAATTGTACCAAACACAGATATATTGCATACATGATACCATATCTATTACATATTACTCAAACACAGATGAGGGTAACGCTTTTTTATCTGTTGCAAACACTGGTAAAAAGAAATCTACGAGAGTAATTTTTTAACAATGCAAAATTGTTGAAAAACACAAAACTTGCTTAGGAATAACTATTTAAGAGCACCAGTTGTTTTGTTTAAACATCACTTTCAAAGCATATTTTTGCGTATAATGTGTCCATTGACTGCTGATTCTCTGGACTTTAAGATGTTTCCCTAGAGGAATGCTCAGACCACTCAGTGTTTTAGTTTTTCACCTTCTCCTAACACACTCTAGTAAAGATAACTCAGACACAAACACATTCTCAAGGACACCTTGAATCAAACATAATTATATATAGTAGCTCTTCTTATCCTGTGCATCTCATTATGCAATAACATCAAAGGTTAAAGACTGTTAGAGTGCATGCAGCTCTTGTGTTGACTTTATTATTGCCTGATTTGGATAGATCCAAAATTAGATGGGAGAATGACCTGGGAATAAATCTGGATGGGGAACTATGGGGTGAATTGTGCAGAAATTGTGCTCTATTTTAAATTCTAGATATAGAGTGATACAATTTAACTTTCTCCATCAGCTCTATACCCCTCCATATAAATTGCACAAATACAACTCCAAAATTTCCCCAGGAGGGAAGCTAATGACCAGCTGACAGTGTGTGAGAGATGTTGTACCTGTACATTCCACAGCCACAGCTCAGAGCAGTCATCAGGACCGCAGGCTATCAGGTAGGCATCATCAGGGCTCCATGCCAGGTAGGAAACACCATAAGCATGACCCTCCAGAGTCTTCAGCAACTTCAGCTGCTGGGTTTCCTACCGAGCAACAGACAAGCCATACAATAATCTGGGTATTTCAAACCTCACACTCCACCTGCTCTGAAGTAACACTAAAGATAAGTAAATGATTGATTACCACATCCACGTGCCACACAATGACTGTGGTGTCTTTGGACCCGGTTGCCAGTTTGGTGCCATTGTTGGAGAACTTGCAAAACCAGACTTCGTTGCAGTGTTCAGTGAGAATCTGCTGAGTGTAGCAGGGGAACTGCTTCCTAAAGATTAAAAAACACACAGAGGCAGACGTCAAGCATCACAATGCAAAATAAACACAATATAGGTCACATACATATCTTACTGACTATGATGTAATTTGATGTTGTTTGATGTAGTTTGAATGATTACATATTAATCATCAATACTACCCTCTCCTCCTATGAATCGCCACCTTAACGTGGTGGAGGAGTTTGAGTGGCTCAGTGATCCTGGGAGCTATGTTGTCCGGGGCATCAGCCACTGGTAGGGTCTCCCAAGGCAAACAGGTCTCGGGGGAGAGCCCAGACTAAGAGTGGTTCAATAAACCCTGATGATAAGCAGCCCACGGACTGAAGCTACCTTGCCCGGACAAGGGAAACCGGGGCACCCTCCCGGAGCCAGACCCAGGAGGGGAGCTCGTCGGCGAGCGTCTGGTGGCCGGGCTTTCGCCCATGGGGCCCGGTCGGGCTCAGCCCGAAAAAACATCATGGAGCAGCAGTCACCCTGTGGACCCACCACCCGCAGGGAGAATTATCGGGGTTGGGTGCTATGTAGACCGGGCGGCGGGCCAGGCGGGAGACCTGGGGGGGGCGATCGCCGGCGGCATAGACTAGCTCTAGGGACGTGGAACGTCACCTCACTAGCGGGAAAAGAGCCGGAGCTGGTGCAGGAGGTGGAGCGGTACCAGCTAGATATAGTTGGGCTCACCTCCACACACAGCATGGGCTCTGGAACCAAGCTCCTGGAGAAGGGTTGGACTTTGTCCTTTTCTGGAGTTGCCCAGGGTGAGAGGCGCCGGGCGGGAGTGGGGATACTCACGAGCCCCCGGCTGAGCGCCGCTGTGTTGGAATTTTCCCCAGGGAACGAGAGGGTCGCCTCCCTGCGCCTACGGGTTGCGGGGAGTAAGGCTCTGACTGTTGTTTGTGCTTATGCACCGAACAGCATTTCGGAGTATCCGGCCTTCTTGGAGTCGGTGGGAGGGGTCCTGGAAAGGGCGCCGCCTGCCGACTCCATAGTTCTCCTGGGAGACTTCAACGCTCACGTGGGCAATGACAGAGAAACCTGGCAGGGCGTGATTGGGAGGAACGGCTTGCCCGATCTGAACCCGAATGGTGTTTTGTTGTTGGACTTCTGTGCTAGCCACAGTTTGTCCATAACGAACACCATGTTCGAACATAAGGTGGCTCATAAGTGTACCTGGTACCAGAACACCTTAGGCCGGAGATCAATGATCGACTTTGTAATCGTATCATCTGATCTGCGGCCGTATGTCTTGGACACTCGGGTGAAGAGAGGAGCAGAGCTGTCAACTGATCACCACCTGGTGGTGAGTTGGATCAGATGGCGGGGGAGTCGGCTAGAAAGACCTGGCAAGCCCAAACGTGTAGTGAGGGTGAACTGGGAACGTCTGGCAGAGGATCCTGTCCGGGAGGTCTCCCACCTCCGGAAGAACTTCTCACAAATCCCGAGGGAGGCTGGGGACATGGAATCCGAGTGGACCTTGTTCAAAGCCTCTATTGTGGACGCGGCTGCTCGGGGCTGTGGCCGGAAGGTCATCGGTGCCTGTCGTGGCGGCAACCCGAAAACCCGGTGGTGGACACCGGGGGTGAGGGAAGCCGTCAAACTGAAGAAGGAGGCCTGAAGCAGCTGACGGGTACCGGCGGGCCAGAAGGGCTGCAGCGGCGATGGTCGCGGAGGCTAAAACTCGGGCATGGGAGGAGTTCGGGAGGCCATGGAGAAGGACTTTCGGTTGGCCTCAAGGAAGTTCTGGCAAACCATCCGACGGCTCAGGAAGGGAAAGCAGGGTCTACCCCAGGCTGTTCTCAGCAGGGGGGGGGAACTGCTGACCCGGACTGGGGACATCTACGGGCGGTGGAAAGAGCACTTTGAGGAACTCCTAAACCCGGCCAACATGTCCCCCGGAGAGGGGGCAGCGCCGGAAGACTTTGGGGTGGATTCACCCATATCCCTGGCAGAGGTCGCTAAGGTAGTCAAAAAGCTCCTTGGTGGCAAGGCGCCAGGGGTGGATGAGATCCGCCCTGAGATACTGAAAGCGCTGGACATTCTTGGGCTGTCTTGGTTGACACGCCTTTTCAGTGTCGCATGGGGGTCGGGAACAGTGCCCATGGACTGGCAGACCGGGGTGGTGGTTCCCATCTTCAAGAAGGGGGAAAGGAGAGTGTGCTCGAACTATCGTGGTATCACACTGCTCAGCCTCCCGGGAAAAGCTTATGCCAGGGTGCTGGAGAGGAGGCTCCGACCGCTTGTCGAACCTCAGATTCAAGACGAACAGTGCGGATTCCGTCCCGGTCGTGGAACAGTGGACCAGCTCTTTACCCTCGCAAGATTACTGGAGGGGTCCTGGGAGTTTGCCCAACCAGTTAACATGTGCTTTGTAGACCTGGAGAAGGCTTTCGACCGGGTCCCTCTGGGGTTTTTGTGGGGGGTGCTGCGGGAGTATGGGGTGCCGGACCCGTTGGCACGGGCCATCCGGTCTCTGTAAGCCTGCAGTAGGAGCTGTGTTCGTCTCCTCGGTAGTAAGTCAGACACGTTCCCGGTGGGTGTTGGCCTCCGCCAGGGCTGCCCTTTATCACCGGTCCTGTTCGTGACCTTCATGGACAGGATATCTAGGCGCAGCCAGGGGGCGGAGAGGATCCGGTTCGGGAGTCTCGGGATCGCCTCTCTGCTGTTTGCGGATGATGTGGTCCTGTTTGCCTCCTCGGACCGTGACCTCCAGCATTCACTGGGGCGTTTTGCAGCCGAGTGCGAAGCGGCAGGGATGAGAGTTAGCACCTCCAAATCTGAGGCCATGGTGCTCTGCCGGAAACCGGCGGATTGCTCCCTCCAGGTGGGGGCAAACTGCCTACCCCAAGCGAAGGAGTTCAAGTATCTCGGGGTCTTGTTCACGAGTGAGGGTAAGGTGGAGCGGGAGATCGACAGGCGGCTCGGTGCAGCTGCAGCAGTAAAACAGGCGCTGTACTCTTTGTCCGGTCCGTCTCTCCTTTTACTGGTCGGTCTACGTTCCAACCCTCACCTATGGTCACAAACTTTGGGTCGTGACCGAAAGAACGAGATCTCGGATACAAGCGGCCGAAATGAGCTTCCTCCGTAGGGTGGCCGGGCTCAGCCTTAGAGATAGGGTAAGGAGCTCGGACATCAGGGGGGAGCTTGGAGTCGAGTCGCTGCTCCTTCGTGTCGAAAGGAGTCAGCTGAGGTGGTTCGGGCATCTAGTCAGGATGCCTCCTGGACGCCTCCCATTAGAGGTTTTCCGGGCACGTCCAACTGGTAGGAGGCCCCGGGGAAGACCGAAGACACGCTGGAGGATCCCCCAGAATGAGCTGGAAAGTGTTGCGGGTGAGAGGGAGGCCTGGGTCGGCCTGCTGAACCTGCTGCCATCGCGACCCAACCCCGGATAAGCGGGTGATAATGGATGGATGGACTACCCTCTCTGGCAATGAGAAAACCCTGATTTGAACTGATTCTAGAGTAAAGGTTATTGTAAGGTGTTTTCAAATGACTGAATATTGTTTCCAACCAAACAGGAATATAATTATGTTTACGTACTGCATAAAGTAGTTGTGTTTCACAGTAGTAAATGACAATCAAACATTAAAAATGGATTTTTCAATCAGCCTGGTATGTGTGGGTAGTTACCGGCTGCAGGCATGGTCCAGCAGCAGAGACACAGAGTCCAGTCCACTGTTTAGCTTGGTGTTGTGGTAGAGGCAGCGCTCCCTCTGCAGCTCAACTGCCTGTTTCAGCAGAGTCTGCAGGCGGCGAGGAGGCAGCATCACCAACGGAGGCAGGTATGCTGCATGCACACACAAAACGTTTCTAACTAGTTCTGAACATAAAGTGACCAGCTACAGTAAAAAAAAAATCATAGTATAGAATCAACCAGGAAGATTGAACACACATTGAGCAGCTTTAATACTTATTTAAGCTGGGCGTCTACCTCTCCAGGATGAAAACAGGTCACTCAGAGTATGGCTGTTTTTTTATACTTAGTAGTATGTTTCTGTTCTCCTCTTGACGACTCTGCGTCCTAGAACTACTTGTAACACCGTAACTCTGTGTACGTCACAGAGATGTTTTCATGCATCTCCGGAGAACCATAATTTCAGCTAGCCGTCAAAACTGACAACATATGTGTACATCTGCAAAGAATAATTACTGTACTGCAGAAAGATGACTTTAGTTACATACAACCCAGTAAAAGAAAAATATTTAAAGTTTTTTAAATGACCCAATGATGTTTATACATACTGCTGAATGTTCATATTTGCACAGTAAGTCGGACTGCACTCACTCTGCAGCTTGTCCAACAGCTTAGTTCGGGATGCCGTGCCTTTGCCTTCCCACTCTGCTTTGGCTCGCAGGTCCTCTGCATGACTGCACATCAGGTACCTTCACAATACACAATGACAATTACTGATTATGACAAGAATAAAGCCATCCGTGTCTCTTAAAATATATATATTTGGCTAGCATGGAGAGTAGCACATCTTTAGGTTGTTTTCCATTGTATGATCTTCCCTGCATTAGAGTGAGCACAACTTCCATATATTAGAGATGAAGCCTTACTGGCTTTGGGTCTTGTAGATCAGTTTGGTTCCAAGTTCCATATCTCAGCACCGAGTCATGTTTTCAGTATTTACCACATGCTATTTGCTGTGGATATTTCATGGTCCCCAGAGGATACCATCTTTATTTCCATTGATTATGGTGAAAAATGTTCTCAAGATCAGGTCAAATTGTCAACTAAGTCTGACACCCTCTGGTCTGTTGATCAATTGGTTGGACGATATGACGCCTGACCAAATGTGTATTGATTGACCATCGCTAGTGTGACTTAGACATAAGTTACATGAGTAGAAAAGTGCTTCTTTATCCATTATGTTCAGGGGTGGGAGGGACATGTGTGTGAGAGAGTGTGTTCATGTTTTTAATAAATGGTTACTTGTTTTGCTGCTATTCAACAATAAAGAACACAGTTTGGAACAATGTGTCTGTTTATTTAGACTACTGCGGACAGGAGAGAGAGAGAGCACATGGACTGTAGCTGCTCTCAGCGGGAGGAGCTCTAAAGACCACTGGCGAGAGTGATATGGATATGTTGATGGGAAGGATGAACCCTGTCTGTGTGGATTGGGTTCTAGTGTTTTAGTGTTCTGTGGCTTTGTTTTTTAGAGGATTCTACATCCTTTCAATAATGGGATTCTGTCACCAAGGTTGTTTACAGCTTCAGTACTCTGTCAACCACAGCTCCGAGGGATTTGAAACATTCTACTGCAACATGGAAAAAGCCACATTTAAACATGAAGATAATGAGCAACATTTTCACATTGTAATTGTATTCTCCGCTTCCATTCACATTCCAGAGTATGTGTCTGCTGGTGAACTGACCCGCTCAGAATGTGGATACGCTCAGTGTTGTACTTCAGAGGGGTGAGCTCCGCTCTGAGGACCTGCAGGGCCTCCAGGACCTTTCCATCCTCCAGATACTCCAAATACTTCTGCTGCAGCAGCAGGAACTTCATCCGCTGTACAGGAAGACAAGGCCCAAATAACAAAGAATTAGTCATCCAGACTGTGTGTTCTGCAACATTTACTCTTATGACATCGAGGCACTGAATATTCAGCTATTTGGATGATGGTGCATTGGATAGGTTTAGCTTTCAATTTGATTTTTGGTTTTAGATTTTAGTTTTTTCTCTCTGAACAAATACAAACATGCATAACAAACATCAAACAATTTGGAAAATGTTTTTAGTACAATACAAAAGAGTAGCAACACACCTAAACCACTTTTTTTCTGCTTTTACATTACATGTCATTTAGCTGACGGTTTTATCCAAAGCGACTTACAATAAATGCATTAAACCATGAGTCCAAACTCAGAACAACAAGAATCAAGCGAGTACAATTTCTTCAATAAAGTTAAACTACAAAGTGCTATCAGTAAGAGCCATTTAAGTGCTACTAAAGTGTTAAACTACAAAGTGCTATCAGTAAGAGACATTTAAGTGCTACCAAAGTGCTACTACAGCGCTACCTTCCCTATTCAAGGTATAGTCGAAAAAGATGTGTTTTTAGTTTGCGACAGAAGGTGTAGAGACTTTCTGCTGTCCTGATGTCAATGGGGAGCTCATTCCACCAATGAGGAGCCAGCACAGCAAACAGTCGTGACTTCATAGAGTGTTTAGCTCGTAGTGACGGAACTACAAGCCAATTGGCAGAAGCCGAGCGAAGTGAACGAGGTGGGGTGTATAGTTTGACCATGTCCTGGATGTAGACCGGACCCGATCTGTTTGCAGCAAGCTACCAATGTGTTGAAGCGGATGCGGGCGGCCACCGGTAACCAGTGAAGGTCGCGGAGGAGCGGAGTAGTGTGGGTAAATTTCGGGAGGTTGAAGACCAGTCGAGCAGCTTCATTCTGGATGAGCTGCAGCGGTCGAATGGCATTAGCAGGTAGACCTGCCAGGAGGGAGTTGCAGTAGTTTAGCCGTGAGATGACCAGAGCCTGGACCAGAACCTGTGCCGCCTTCTGAGTGAGAAGAGGTCGTATTCTCCTGATGTTGTACAGCATGTACCTACAGGAGCGTGTTTTTGTGGTAATGTTGGCAGTCAGGGAGAGTTGACTGTCGAGTGTCACACCGAGGTTCCTGGCAGTCGGAGTCGGAGCCAACACTGAGTTGTTGAAGTTAATAGTCAGGTTGTGGGTGGGAGAGCCTTTTCCTGGAAGGAAGAGAAGTTCAGTCTTGTCCGGGTTAATTTTCAGGTGGTGTGCGGACATCCACTGAGAGATGTCAGTCAGACAGGCAGAGATTCGTGCTGCTACCTGTGTTTCAGATTGGGGAAACGAGAGGATCAATTGGGTGTCGTCAGCGTAGCTATGGTAGGAGAAGCCATGCGAGCGAATGACAGAGTCGAGAGAGTTGGTGTACAGAGAGAAGAGGACCAAGGACTGAGCCCTGGGGGACCCCAGTAGTTAGAGGACAAGGCTCAGACACAGATCCTCTCCAGGTTACCCGGTAAGTGCGGTCGGTGAGGTAGGATGAGAAGAGTGAGAGTGCGATGCCTGAGATACTCAGGTCCTGGAGGGAGGAAATAAGGATCTGGTGGTTCACTGTGTCAAAGGCAGCGGAAATGTCTAGAAGGATAAGAACAGATGAGAGAGGCTGCTGAACATATAAGAGCATTTAGTAGTGTAGTTGTTACAGGGAGGGAGTCCCTTGTTCCTCCCCGACTGTTAACCTGGCAGACTGTCCTCAGTGCTGTGGCAATGCCAGCAAAACCAGATCCGTCTTGAAACAAAGACCCCGTCTCGTGTACCATGCTTTGTGAGATTGACTTCCTTTCTATGACATCACCATTCATATTTATACAAGTAATGTGTTTTACTAATATGACCTTCATAAGTAAAAGTGACCATCGGAGAAGATTGTCTCTTTCTGTATACTTATTCTAAATCATGGGTTAAGCAAAATCAGATGAAATCATGCAGGTTCATAAGAAACTCCTTTATAATTATAATTATTGATGCATTAATGTGTTCAACACTTTAATGTTGCAGTTGGTAAAGATGGCGCTAATTTTAATTACATATACTTAAAAATAGTCTATACACTACTTAATAATACATATTATATTAATTGATTTATATGTTGCATTATTTTATAATGCGTAGAGACATCGGCTTCAAAGCATCACCGTCTAGGTGAATGGTAAATGGACTGGCACTTGTAGCGCCTTTCTAATCTTCTGCCTATGTACACCCATTCATAAACTGATGACAGTAGCTACCATGCAAGGTGTCATCTGCCCATCAAAACTCTAACCAATTATTCACACAATGCAGGAACCGCTTACGGGAGCAATTTGGGTTTAAATGTCGTGGCCAAGCTGAAGGTGGGGGCAACAGAAAGGACTTTGAGTTTGCGGATGGCAGAGTGTCTTTGTGGTCTGTGCTTGTGGATGTCAGTGGTGTGTTCTTCAAAGCTCAGTTATTGTCCATGATGAGTCCAAGATATTTGAAGTGCTCAACCCTCTCCAAGTTGGGGGCTGTGGTGTGGGTGCTGTAAGAGTCTTCATTACACTTAGCTGCAGGTTATTGTTCTTGCACCATTGTGTGAAGTCCTGATGGCCAAAAACAAAATGATTGTCATTAAGGAGTGCAAGTATGGCAGTGTCAGAGTATTTGAAGTATGAGGTGATAGTTAAAGGACTGACAGTCATTGGTCTAGAGGTTAAACAGGAAGGGGTTAAAGTGGGGCTCCGCTGCTGGTGATGATGATTGAGGATGTTACAGTGGATGAGAAGTAGGGGGACGTTAAGGTGGTGGAGTTTCCTGATTGTCTGATGGCGCTCAAGCCACACCATTGTGGTTTGACAATTGGAAGGATGATGGTATTCAGTATTTCCAGGCTTTGCACTAGTACAGCTGCCGGCGCACATCCTCCCTGAAGGGAGCAGGGGTGCTGCCTCCAGGATGGGTAGCATTTCCAGTAGTTCCTCGCATTTCCTCTGAGCAGTTGATGGTGTTGAATTATGTGTGCAAGGTGTTTAGGTCTTTACCAAATGAGGCGTGGTCACTTATTCAAGATAACTTGGGGATTGGGTCACATCCAGCGAGTGATCTCAGCTGGATGTTTCACTTTGTATTGGAATTTGACCTTGATGATGTCATTCTTTACTTAACGGCTCATGATTTTGAGCAAAACTCAGGTTTTTTTTTTACTGAATAATATGGAGGATGATCCAGGTCAATAGAGAACTTCATGTAGTCTGATCATGGACATCCTCTCATCTAAGATGCAAAAATGTCCTAGTCCATGCAGGTCAGTGAACCCTGTAGTAGTGCAATGGGGTCCTACGGCTGACACTGTTGTTCTAGGGATCAAGACGTTTCAGTACTATTCTTTTTCTTTTTCTGCATCCAAAAGATAATTTTTTTTTTTTCTTAGACCAAGTAACAATAGCAATTGTTAGACTATGGATTGGTAAAGATCAACAGATCATTTTGTAATTCTTCTTGAAAAAGAGAGGCAACATGTTTATCAACAGCAGGTGATATGACCGCTTTATTTATTTTTGGAATGCATCAAACTAAGCAATATTCATAATTAATTAACATATTTCACCAGTTGGGAACAAAAGAAGATCCAATAGATGATTTCAGAAAGGTACTTAACAACAACAGCTCCAGTTTCCTCATATGCAAAAATCCAAAGTACACCTTCTGCCATCTTGTGGCTCTTCTGAAAGATAAGCAGTTGAATGGACATTTTCCATGCTAACAATTTAGAACACTTTTTATGCCAAGACAATTGTCATTGAAATTTGAATTTTCTTCTTTAAGAAGTATGTTCACATTCTCTGGAGTAAGGGCTATTCTTTGCGCTGTCAAGATCTCCCCTGCTGTTGATACAGCAAGATGTTGTGTGAAGAGCTTGGACCATTGTTGGTAAAGATGCTCATCATTTTGTGATGAATTTTGCTTTTGGAGGTGAGTCTCTTTTTCCACAACATCAGGGAACTGACGGCGGTTTGCTTGAGCCGACGCTGAAGAAATCCCCAGACAGTTCACTGAGCGCTGTTTTCTTTTGGGGCGGCGGGGTGCTGCATCTTCCTGGGTCTAAAAAAGACACGGTCACACAAAAAAGCTGTTTTACGGTAATGGAAGGGCACAAGTGACTTGAGGTGAATCAACACCACAACACAAGAGCTATTTTGATGGTGTTCTATATTATTAATCGTGAAATATGTTCTTAAATCAAAATAATTAACTACTTTGAATAATTCAACATCATTTTTGTAATCATGTGGTTTTACAAAAATGTGTGATTCCACATTAGTATTACTATTATTTCTGAAACAAACTCATATTATTGACCACATACCTGTGTGGGATGCTCTTACAAGATTTTCCCAGCCAAGAAATTGAAGATCATCCTCCAAGAGAAGTTATCCAGGTGGAGTAGAGACTTGAACCTGGGATCCAGTGCAGTGCTCTCATTCCGGAACTGTGCAAGTATTGGGTCAAACTTCTCCTCAAAGTGACCTGCTGTAGCAGATTTAACATCCTTCACAATCTCATAACCTGTGACACTGTGCTTCATAGATGTTAATATTGTGTTTAAAGGGATAGACCAGAGACACTGTCGCTTGTTGTTCAGAACTCAGCACAGTTGTGACTGTTTTTAGAGACTTCAGTACCTGAACCACCTCTTCAAGAACACACACATGTTGTTGATCAGAGAGGCTGACATAGTCCTTGGCACGCTTCATGTTTTATCTGTGAGCGCAGAATCAACAGCAGCTTGTTGCGCCATGTTGGCTATGTCCACACATGTCAAAGCTCCACCTTGCGATGACATCTTGAACCAGTGTTTGAGGAGGACACTAAAGCTCGTCTTGTTAGAGCTTTAAGAAAGCTGCTGCAGTCGTACTTCACTGGAAAAAGTGATTAACTTCCTGACTTGGCCCAAAAGACGGTACAATTGTTTCACTCTCAACCCCTTCTAGAGTGCCACATTCAGTGTGGGCAAAACCCTCAATATGTGGTGACAATCCAGCCTCCTTTGTGGTATTGACAATGTTATTTATATGATCTGTTGTCACAGGGATGAGGACATTGGGTCTGTCCTGTTTCCATTCAAGCGTCTTTGAGTGTCTAGAATAGCGCTATATAAATTCAAAGTATTATTATTCCACTCCTATTTCCTTCAGCAGAATTTTCACTTGTGTGACAATCATAGATCAGGCGAGTTTGACATAGAATCACCATTAATATAGTGTGCTGTGATGGTCATGTAGCTCTGTGTAAATCTGGAGGCCCAGCCATCTGTCATCAGCGCAATTCATTCTAATAAATTCAACTAAATGTATATATTTTTGATGCCGGCAAATGTGTAGTGTTGTCTGTGGTACATGTGTAATATAACATTGTCAAAAATGCGTTTATTGTATATATATATAAGTCACGGGGAAGGCGAAGTCTTGCCACATCGATGATTTCAGGGAAGCAGGAGGCTTTGGCAGTAGCCATGGTATTTTGTAATGTAGCATAATGTAGCAGGCGAAAAGGTATATTCATAAGCTACAAAGGAGGGACAACAAAGTAGTACAGAAACCAAAACAGAAAAAGTAGAGCAGTCATTGAGGCTGCCATCTGCAGAGCCATCTTGATCTTCTTGACATGTGCAAGACGTGTGCAAATGGCCTTTGGAATACTAAATATAAAATACTTTGTGAATCCCCGATCTAGCGGGCGATTTTGAAGGTCCACCGCTTGTTTTGATCGATTTAAAATAATGTCTGAGCCGTGATATCATTCTGTTAAGTGATTATGTGACACTACCTGTGTTTGATATACATGCAGAGCCCTCCCTCATTCTCTTTGCCCGACTCCCTCGTACAGTTAGCCCTGAAATTGTCGAGATGTACTTTGGCATCTGAGACATTTTCGTGTGTGTGTGTGCGTGTGTGTGTAGCTTCAAGTGACTCTCGGCCGCTCTGAGTCCTGTTATGACAAAAGAGCACTTTTTGTGATTACTATTTCTTGAGTCCCTACCTACATTCACCTCCTGCCCTGCTATCATTCAATAAAAACCCATCATAACAATATGGCCAATATGGCCCAAGCAGACATGGGTTCCCTCCGCCAAGCACTAGCCTCCCAGGGCGCTATGGTAGGCCACCACGAAACAGTCCTCCAGGAGGTAATGGATAATCTACGCACTCGGCTGCAAAACGCCCCAGTGAATGCTGGAGGTCACGGTCCGAGGAGACAAACAGGACCACATCATCCGCGAACAGCAGAGAGGCGATCCCGAGACTCCCGAACCGGATCCTCTCTGCCCCCTGGCTGCGCCGAGATATCCTGTCCATGAAGGTCACGAACAGAACCGGTGATAAAGGGCAGCCCTGGCGGAGGCCAACACCCACCAGGAACGTGTCTGACTTACTACCGAGGATACGAACACAGCTCCTACTGCAAGCGTACAGAGACCGGATGGCCCGTGCCAACGGGTCCGGCACCCCATACTCCCGGAGCACCCCCCACAAAAAACCCAGAGGGACCCGGTCGAAAGCCTTCTCCAGGTCTACAAAGCACATGTAAACTGGTTGGGCAAACTCCCAGGACCCCTCCAGTAATCTTGCGAGGGTAAAGAGCTGGTCCACTGTTCCACGACCGGGACGGAATCCGCACTGTTCGTCTTGAATCCGAGGTTCGACAAGCGGTCGGAGCCTCCTCTCCAGCACCCTGGCATAAGCTTTTCCCGGGAGGCTGATCAGTGTGATACCACGATAGTTCGAGCACACTCTCCGGTCCCCCTTCTTGAAGATGGGAACCACCACCCCGGTCTGCCAGTCCATGGACACTGTTCCCGACCCCCATGCGACACTGAAAAGGCGTGTCAATCAAGACAGCCCAACAATGTCCAGCGCTTTCAGCATCTCAGGGCGGATCTCATCCACCCCTGGCGCGACCCCGATAATTCTCCCTGCGGGTGGTGGGTCCACCTTTAACTCCCACGTTAAGCAAATATCAAGGACTGCATTTTTTCAACTACGTAACATTTCAAAAACCAGGCACATCTTGTCCCAAAAAGATGCAGAAAAGCTGGTTCACGCGTTTGTTACTTCCAGACTAGATTACTGCAACTCATTATCAGGCTGCTCTAATAAGTCTCTTAAGTCCCACCAGTTAATCCAGAATGCTGCAACTCGTGTACTCACAAAAACTAAGAAAATAGATCACATTACTCCTGTATTAGCTGCTCTGCACTGGCTCCCTGTAAAATCAAGAATCACATTTAAAATTCTTCTCCTCACCTACAAAGCCTTGATTAGTGATGCACCATCATATCTTAAGGAGCTTGTAGTACCATATTGCCCCACTAGAGAGCTGCGCTCACTAAATGCGGGGCTACTTGTGGTTCCCAGAGCCCTAAAAAGTAGGATGGGAGCAAGAGCCTTCAGTTATCAAGCTCCTCTTTTATGGAACCAGCTTCCACTTTCAGTCCGTGAGGCAAATACAGTCACCTCATTCAAGAATAAACTTAAGACTTTCCTGTTTGATAGTGCTTATAGTTAGGGCTGAATCAGGTTTGCCCTGGTCAAGCCCCTTGATATGCTGCTATAGGCTTATAGGCTGCTGGGGGATGTTTTAGGATACACTGAGCACCTATCTCCTCTTCTCTCTCTCCTTATGGATGAATTTACATCTCTCCAGTGCACCTTATTAACTCTGCTTCCTCCCCGGAGTCTTTGTGACTTCACGTCTCATAGGGTCCAATGGACCTGGCGGTGTCTGATGCCTGGTGAGCCAGTCTAGCGTTGGCCCTGCTGATGCGCCCCGCCCCCCTCCTCTCTACCTCCTTCTGTTTCATGGATTGGAGTTCCATTCATACATTGTCATATTCATGTAATGTGTTTATGTAACTTTGTAATGCTGTTCATTCTGTACACATGACATCTATTGCATCTGTCCATCCGGGGAGAGGGATCCTCCTCTGTTGCTCTCCTGAAGGTTTCTTCCCTTTTTTCCCTTTTTTCCCTTTTGGGGAGTTTTTCCTGATTCGATGTGAGGTCCTAGGACAGGGATGTCGTATGTGTACAGATTGTAAAGCCCTCCGAGGCAAATTTGTAATTTGTGATATTGGGCTATACAAAATAAACTGAATTGAATTGAATGTCAGGCTTGTGCTGCGCCGGCTGCTGGAGAATACATTTTAGGAGAAAGCGGAGAAATGTGCATTCCGTGTGACCAGTCAGCTTCCTTGGTTTCATCATCCAGCAGTGGCAGGTGAAGGCTGCAGAAAAAGTGCAGGCAGTGGCCTACACTCACCATTTGCAAACAACTACAGCGGTTACTAGGTTTTGCCAATTTTTAAAGACGGTTCATCAGAGATTACAGCAAAGTAACAGCCCCCTTCACTCAACTCACCTACACTGCCATCCCCTTTTCATGGACTCCAGAGACAGACTCTGCTTTTGCCTCTTAAAAAACTATTCACTTCCACCCTCACAGCATCAATCATCCAGCACCTGGGCTCATCCAAGTATCTGCACAAAATCTACTCATCAAACCCATCCAGTCAAATCCCCCAGCTTCCTTCTCACTACTTCCAGGTTGTTTCGTCAGCTCAGTGGTAGTGTGACTCTCGGCCGCTCTGAGTCCTGTTATGACAAAGAAAAATCATCAGCTATCATTCAATAAAAATCCCTTCCTTCACCTCCCCTGCAGTCTCCGTGTCTGCACTTGGGTCCTGCCTAAACCCTTTTTCCTCTGTCGGATTTCTGGATGATTTGATAAAGCAAAGCATGGAAGACCAGAGTTACCGGGTCATGGAGTTAATAGGAGTAGGTGATCCCTTAATGTGTTGCGAAACACACAACTATCCCTGGTTATGATCTATAGTATAATGAATATGATGCCTATCACCTTGTACAGTTCAATCTTAGTGACAGGCAATACTAGACAAATAGAACACAGAAGGTGGCAGAGGGGCAGACCGGCGTACATACCCATTCCCACACCACAGGCTCAGCCTACGGGAGCAATTTGGGGTTAAGTGTTTTTCCCAAGGACACAACATGGACTACTGGAGCCGGGAATCAACCTGCCAATCCTCTGATTGAAGGATGACCCGCTCCACCCCAGATCCACAGTCTGCCCTACTAGTGTATGAAATCTCCGAGGTGATTTGGGGATGAAAATCGGTGTTGTGAAATTAAAAAGACTTTGGAAAAAGGATATTTTGAAATAGAAACAGCCCAGTGGAGACTGTAGGTCAGCAGGTCCGTCTTTCAATGAGGGGGTTGGCGGTTCAATCCCCGCCCTAGTCGATGTGTCCTTGAGCAAGACACTTAACCCTGAATTGCTCCCTGTAGCTGTGTCTACTGTGTATGAATGTAACATGATTGTAAGTCGCTTTGGATAAAAGTGTCAGCTAAATGACATGTAATGTAATGTAGGTACATTTATTGATGACCTAATTTATTCATATTGTAAGCGACGTGGGTGTAGTATAAGAAATAAGTCAGTCCAACATGTTCTAGGTTTTCTTCATAACTTTAGGGAAGTCCCAACACCGAACCAGACAAGTCTTCTCGCGCTCGTTTTCTCATCCCTCCTTACATAATCCTATCACCTCCAGCCACCTGAACAGCAACAACTAGTGGCGATATCTGAAATCAGATCTTTAAACATGTGTAAACATGATGATTGACATCATTTAATATCATACTCATCTAAAACGTTTACACATGCGCAATTATGTTTAACACAATTTCACTCTTACAATATGTTTATTTTATAATGTATTTCTTGTCTATCTCATTTTGACCACACTAGAACTCCATATAACTGGACATTCTTCTTCACAATACATCTGCACAAAGTACCATATGTTAACCTAACACCAAGGCTGGTGAGACTCATACTTTGATGGTAAATGAACTGTACTTGTACAGTGATTTCTATCCACTCAAAGCACTTTAACACTACATGACATTATTCACCCATTCACACCCATCTATACACTGGTGGGAGGAGCTAAGGTTCCACCTGCACATCAGCAGTAATTAACATTCATACACCGTAGGCACAAATTTTAATGATAATTTCCCTTTTTTTTTTTTATGTGGTAGCGACAGAAATGTTTGAACGTAAGTGCTAATTATTGGTGGTCCTTTTATTTTGTCCCTATTTTCAGAGCTGCACATAAAATGTTGATTTGTTGAACACGGTATAGAGACAAAGCTGTGTGTCAGTGGTCTGAGATTTGTTGAGCTTGCCACTTACCACAATTGCACTCGGAGAATGCATTAACGCCTTTAGCTCATTCAGATCACTCTCGGCCTGAATAAAGAGAGGGAAAGGCATGATCAACACAAACCGGGTAGGATTCATTAAAGATAAACCCATTACTAGACAAACACTGACTAGCAGAGATTTTAAGCACATAAATAATCTGTTGTTGGTAAATTGGACTATTAGATATTGATAATCATTTTAGATAACTTGGGCCCACCTTGTCCCACTCTCCTTCCATGACATGATTGCGGAACTTTGTGGCAGAGGGATGCTCCAGTCTGCAGCCCGACTCCTGCATCAGGAGGTCCACCGTCTGACTGTCAACAATGTACATAGTAGAGGAAAAATCAATCAACATCATAATCAAAATAACAATAAAAAATAACCTGAGAATGCTTCAGCACTCATGATCAATCTTTAATGCAATGACTGGAACTTGAACATGTAAAGTTGTGTCATGTGACCAACTGATAAATAACATGATTGTGTGACAGTAAGCACAGAACGGGCCGAGCAACAGCATCAGCACAGGAGGGAGGGGGCAAATCCAATCAATGACTCTATTCCAATCGTCATAAAATATGGAGGTCAAGCATTCACAACTTCATTCCTAAACCTCAATAGAAGCTTCACATGTCCAGAATAAAAGAATAAGCCTTATTTAGTTCTGCATCATCAGTCTTTGTTCTCTTTTTGTATGAAGTGTTATCTGAATGACAGAGAAACTGTTCTGCACCAAGGACAGTAGCAACGCTGCTTTGCCGTTTCTGTGCTTTGGTTTTTAACCGGCTCGTAATGGAGCTGCAAATGTCCACCAAGGACAGATTCTCCAGCAATCGTTTTGCTTGAATTAAACATGGCAAAACGTCTTGTGTTAGTGCTGATTTGTGTGTGGGAAAATGTTGACTCGACCTCAGAAGCAACGTATGTGAGAGAGGCTGGCTGGGGGCTAGTCCGCGCCCAGAGATACTGACAAACATTGCTTTATGAGGCAGAGCTCACATTTTATTTCAGATTCAGTTTCACTATAGAAAATGCAATCCATACATCTGTCAGATGATTATAATAAAAATGCTTACTTGCATGTTTTTAACTCCCCTGCTGAAAATACATCTGAGCCACAGACTTGATTTTAAGCTCACGATTTTGTAACCGTCTATATAAGCTGTACTGAAGAGATGTGGGAAAAGGTGTGTTTTACAAAAATGTATGATGCTTTTCTATTTCTGTATTATTTAACTGACATTGTAACGGTTATGTATCAAGCAGAACTGATAATCGTTCTAATCAGGCTTTGGTTTCTGAAAACTGTGTGCCCTTTTGTCTCAATTTTCAGAAAATGCATTGACCAAACAATGAATCCGTTAACCAGAAACTACAAAATAAAATAGTTTCTCTATGAACCCTTTGATGGTTCATCCCATCCCTTCACTTCAAACTCTTGACATGTGCTCCTCTCGCAGGGAGGCGGATACAAAACGACTCAAAGACTAATGAATAGTAGAGAACATGCAAACTCTAAACCGTTGAGCAGAATTACTATATTTGTCCAAACTTGCCCTTTTTTTGGAATGTTTAGGAGCAATTCTTTACTGTGGCGAACATATTTACCGAGTTGAATTTGATAACATGATTCGGATTATGTTCCATTGAACAAGAATGCAAACAGTTTAAATTCCATGAAAAACTTCAGCCCAGTGCGGGTTGTCTCATCTACTGCGGACCAGTACCAGAGGTATGGGGGCCTTTTTGCTTTGTGGATCATGTACAGGCCGAATTAAGGCCTTCAGATTGGTAACATGTATCCAGTTATGTTTATGAATGTTAGCACATTGCTGATATACAGACCAGCATCACACTGCCTGGGGTTTTGAAAGGTTTGTTTTCCTCCGGGGACCAGAGAGAAGACAACATGTCCACAGGTCAGCAGGACTGTCCCCACTGCATGGTGGAAGACCATTCATCCGACAACAGGCTCGCCTCTGATAGTCCAGCTGGCTCACTTACTTGAGACCGAGATCCTGTAAATGCTGTCCTATCAGCCGGATGACATCCTCCTCAGAATGGGACAAACGCTTCTTCTTCTTCACGCCCGAGTTGGCCTCAGCCGCCGTGTTGTTGGACGGAGGCTGAGCTGACACTCCGTTGTTGTTGTTGTTGTTGCTGACAGTGTTTCCATTGTTGGGGACTGACTGGAGTCCGTTAGAGTGAGCTCCTCCGGTGGAGGACGACTCGCTGTTGTTTCGGCAGTACTGTTCTGAGTCTCGGTCCTGTCCTGCCCCGTTAGCCTGCATGTTACACGGTGGTTATTGAACAGATGGCAGGGAGACGGGTCACCGCAGGGAGAACTACACCACCAGTACTGCCGAGAGGCCCACTGACCCAGATGCAGCCCCGAACTGCCCTGCTCCCGCTGCGGCCGAGTCTCCGTGTTCGTTTGGCGGCGGCGGCGGCGACAATAACCCGGATGTCGACTCGCACGACGAACAAACGGAGACCAAGGTTATTTCGACGGTAGCATTTTGAACAAATTCCGTGCAATTCTGTGCTGTCAGGTACCGTTAAAACCGCTGTATGCAGTTGGGTAGAGCTTGTTATTGTTGCTATCAGACAGCTGCAGCCCTGTTATAGACATACGCACTGACGTCAGCGGAAATTCCTTCACGTCTTTTCAGCTGCGTCGTCGTTAGGGGCGCTGTCCTGTGTCTATAATGTCCCAATCCATTGACTTGAAATTTAATTTAAGTTTTTCAAATTACCCACTGATATTGTGGTTAATATGTGTATTTCAATGTCACAAATGATACAAACCTTAAGCCTGTACACCTCAGTCGCTCACACCATCATTGCTTCTTTATGTGTTCATGCAGCAATAATTATGGAAAGGATCAATTTAAATATGAATAATTAATTTGATATGAAGATGAGGATTACACATGACTTAATTCTCACATTCGTTGTCATTCCCAATGGGTGTGTCCTTGATATCTCAACAATCCAGTCCTTCCATAGTCACAGCCGTTGCAGGATCAGCACCAGAGCGATGGTGTGACACAATATGAAAGGTTTAAAAAAGCCTCAAAGGTTTAAAATGTACTCAATACAATTAACTCCATCATCTGTGTACTGAAGTAGTCTGTTACATTTTGGTGTGCGTTTGAAAGGATAAGTATCCTCACTATGAAAAATCCTCAAATTCACCTGCCCTGTGTTGCAGGAAGGGGCCCACTCAGGCTCAGCTCCGGGGGCCTCACCTATCTGCATTACAGTGCTGGATCACATGCCTGTAAAAAGTGGAGGCTATACCTCCAACCTCAACACTGGCACATCAAGTGCAACACTTGCGTAGTCCAGGGTCATTCTACTCCATATTAGACTGCTCCTCATTACTCTTTCTTGCAGTGTCAAAAGTATTGTAAAAAGCCCACCTACTCACTTAACTCTGTAGAGTTAGATTGACGAAGCTTTTCCTTTGAGGCCAAATCATTTTCATTATAATCAGTTTCTCAAAAAGGGCAACAAAGATTCCATCTATTGTGAATACAAATCTCAATAAAAGCAATTTCAAACAAGCCCCACCTCGCCTGTCAACAAATAGGCATATTACTTTATATTCTTTAATTACATTTTTTTTTTTTTAAAGATTACAATTACATGTATACATCCAGATGAAGAAGGGTGCTTTGACAGCTTTAGCGTCAGGTGAGAGAGAGCGATTTGATTTCTTATATTACTTAGATTCCGTTCATCTACTGTTTACTTCTCTTGCACTTTCAGATTTGTACCCCCAACTGTACATTGTAATTACCACTTCTACTACTTTCCGATATATTACTTGTAGTATTAAGATACCTCATATTTGTGTATTGTTATTTATCTGTACATATATGGATACATGGGTGCAATGCTCACTAAATGCGGGGCTACTTGTGGTTCCTAGTCTTAAAAAGTAGGATGAGAGCCAGAGCCTTTAGTTATCAAGCTCCTCTTTTATGGAACCAGCTTCCACTTTCAGTCCGGGAGGCAGACACAGTCACCTTATTTAAGATTAGACTTAAGACTTTCCTCTTTAATAGCGCTTATAGTTAGGGCTGAATCAGGTCTGCCCTGGTCCAGCCCCTAGATATGCTGCTATAGGCTTATCGGCTGCTGGGGGACATTTTAGGATACACTGAGCTCCTATCTCCTCTTCTCTCTCTCCTTATGTATAAATGTACATCTCTCCATTGCACATTACTAACTCTACATCCTCCTCGGAGTCGTTGTGACTTCACGTCTCATAGGGTCCATTGGACCTGGTTGTGTCTGAAGCTGGTCCTGGGTCCTTGCCCCTGCTTCTTGCAACCAGCTCTGGCCTAGAACTGGCCTCCTTCCCAATGGCCCTGCCTCCTTCTCTGTGCCTCTTGCCTCAAAGACCGACCTCATTGGTCTGGCCTCTTTCGCGATGCCTCCTGCCCGGTGGGCCGGCCTCCTACCTCCGTGGCCCTGCCTCCTGCCATGGCCCTACTGATGTGCCCCGACCCTCCTCTCTTTATCCTGTTTCATGGATTGTGGAAATCTGGATCATGGTCCATGCCTACTACTCATTATTCATAATTTCTGTCATATTCATTAAATGTGTTGTAACTCTGTAACGCTGTTCATCTGTACACATGACATCTATTGCTTCAGTCCATCCGGGGAGAGGGATCCTCCTCTGTTGCTCTCCTGAAAGTTTCTTCCCTTTTTCCCCGTGAAAGTTTTTTTTCTATTTTTTGGTAGTTTTTCCTGATCCGATGTGAGGTCCTGGGACAGGGATGTCAGTGTACAGATTGTAAAGCCCTCTGAGGCCAATCTTTAATTTTGGGCTAACACTTGACAAAATAAACTGAATTGAATTACACAATGCAGTATATAGTAATGTAATTTCTGTATTTTCAAAGCACCAAACTAAATCTATTTCACTTAGCATGCACACATAAACGTCACTTAAGAGAGACAAAATGAAAGAAATGCAGCAGCTGTGACGATGAGGCTCTTGCCAATGTAAGACTGATTAATTAGTTGATAACCTTGTCAGCCTCTCTGCTCAATCCTGTCCCTCTGCGGAAACTTTGAGACATTGTAGAGCTGATGAGCTCTTCCAGAATCAAGGTACTGTAGTTTCTACCTATTGTGCAGTAAACATTACCCTGAAGCACGTCTTTTGGGATTTTTTTTTAATTAACTCACCTTATGATGACAACTGAAATGAAAGGGGGTACACTGAATGATAGATTCTTTCAACTTTAAACCACACATGGGGTCTACAGTTTATCTAACACACAGTTCCTTATCAAATTCTGACAAAAGCTGAACGGAAACTAGAACCACAAGATTGAATCGGTTTGTTGTTTTGATGATACCAGCTGGCTCTGCTGCTGTGGGCTCTCCAGGCCGCCTTTCAGTGTTGTGTTGTTGCTTAGCTCAAAGAAATCTGTAATCATGACACATTATTCAAATGTTGTGCCCAAGCCTGAGATTATTTTACAATACAAATCAGGAAACAGCATTTAAAGCCATTCCTTTATCATTGACACTTTCACATCTATGTAAGAAAAAAAACAATGTCCCTGTCATTTCCAATAAATAAATCTGACCAATAAACACTGTCTAAACTCTATGTGCAACTAGGACACATTCAGTCCTTTCACGTTTTCACTTTAAATAGAACAGAACTTGTACATTACATTATAAAAATATGAATTAAAGGGGAAGGAATGATTAAACCTTTCCTTGAGAGAGGAGAGTGACAGGAGAAAAAACTATTGCACTTTCATCCCATAGACATTAATGAGCTTTACAAGCAGCAGTATACATTTACTTTCCCTTTAAACACACAGACAGTACATCTGCTTCCTGCCAGGTGGGTGAGCCCATTCTCCTGCATGTCACTGCTGTCATCCCAAATAAAAATTTTAGGGGGAGTAATGTCAGGAGGGTCCCTTAATGCAATCAACTTTTGGGTGTAATCACAAGCAAATTATTTTTGTGACCAAAGAGAACCCCTTCATGAGAGCCGACTGGCTAGTCAGACCTATCGATAGCCTTGCTCACCTCTTCCAAAACACACGCTTTGCCTTCCAATTGGTCCAAAATGCCATACGATTAAGTTCAATTTTAAGGCCCAACATGTCTCACGTGTTGGGACCTCTTTAAAGCTTTGAAAAAACGTATCCTCCTCAGAGTAAATTTGACAGTCCGTGTCCACATAACCATACATGGTCAAGTGATGCACATTTATTCACCTGCACAGGTCTGTGCGATTTCATCAGCCATGAGTGGAACTGTAAAACATTGGCAAATGCAGGACCCTGTGCATGTCTGCGGGAAACGTCCATGTCCATTTTGGCCCTGTACACAACCTAGCAAGCAGAGACTAACAAGACACACAAATGATAGCCAACTTCAGGTCAGACTACACTAGAGGAGTGAGACACCATTTCCACCTGGTACGAGAGCAAGAGATCTGTATCTGGATACCTTATCTGTATCAGGGAATCCACATGTAAATTCCCTTCTGGAGGTGGTCTGACTCGCATTGGTATCAGATCGTAGCCGTGTTCAAACAGGCCTGTATAGTTTGAAAGGTTATCTTACTCGGATGGCAATCGATGACACCATTACTTAACAGCACTGTGGTTAGACAGCAGTGTCAAAGCAAAGCTGGAACATAAAGTCAGCTGGCTCTCCCACCACCTAAGTTGTGTGTTGAGATCCGATCACAGTGCAGGCAGAGTTAAGCAAACCAGAATGTTTTCATTCCAGGTGTAAATGCAAAAGCCTCATAATCAGATATCATTATCCAGTTGCAGATTTAATACCATGTCAACATAGGAATTACGGCACATTATTTCGTATGACTTAGCTTCGATTGCTGGATACCAGCCTGACCACGTGGAAATGGAGTTGATCCAAATCTTGTGCAAACAATGTGGAAGGCTACGAGTTCAACTTCATGTATTGGAACTTTTAGTTGCCGTCGTCATTTTACATAATTACATTTACTCTCTGACTTTCGTTACAGCCTTCTTTTCCCACATGACTACCATGCAGTAAAAGGAAAATTCCAGTTTATGACAGCTTGTGACCTTTTTGGCTTTTAAAACATCCCTCTCCAGGTTAATAGCTGAGATCATGTCACAGTGACATCACTGAAATAGGTCTAATGGGCCAAGAAACACGAGCAGTCCGACATTCACACAGATTGGATACAAACACTTTAATCAGCTAATCTATACCATTTCATACAAAATTTAAACTGAAAGTGAGACACCTGAAATCCCAGGAACACTGTGTGCAAAACTATAGGGAGTGGAGTCAAAGTTACAAACTCTAATTAATTAATCATTTTACATTTTGCCTTCTTTTTCTCTTGAAATGAGTTTGACTAACCTGTTGGTGTGTTTCCAACCTGTCTGATTGCTGGTGTTTCTTGACCCGTGGGACCCACCTTTGGCAATGTTATCGTGTCTGCACATCTCAGCTATCAACTGCACAATAACCAAAACAAATGATGACCAGAGCAAGTTGAAATAAACAGGAATGGTCTTTTCCCAGCTTTGTGAAATGGATTCGGAGAATTTTCCTTGCCTGTAAAAGCTATGGAATGGTTTAACTACATGAAAACATGGTGATCACAGCTGTCATAGGCACTTCCATCAATCCACAATCAGTGTGAAAAATATTTCTTTCATGTGTGCTACCTTCTGGACACCATCACCTGTCCCTCACCTAAAACACATAGTACACACGCGTGTTCTCCTTCATGTTCAATACTCCCGAGGCACAGAAACACCCAGAAGCCAGTGCTGCAGTAGCAGAAAGGAGAGCACAGTACTGAGACAATACTTTGACTGTGGAAAAATACACTATGCGCACACACTATTATACACAACCACACATTGGCAACAGGTGGCAGATCAGTCCGTATCGTCGCACTCTGTCCTCTCATTGGTCCACTTCCACATCCTCTTCCTCATCAAAGACAGGAAATCTGAGCTCAGATCAGTTTGTCAGGTTTCCATACATGGAAGTATTCTGTAAATGATCAGTAGTCCAAAATTTAGGCCGGGCATCCAAAAGCCACAGAGTGTGAATGTGATGAGGAAATGGCATCAAAACTGGTGTGTTTGCAAAAAGGCTGTGTGTGTTTGTCTGTGATCACTGTTCTGTTTTTATCTGTTTATGGAAAGAGATAAAGACCATCATTTTATTTAAATAAAATGAAACAAGTTTGAATTAATCATCCTCATGCTGAAAGGTTGAATTCAAAACACAATTTCCATTCCAATAACTAAAAAAATCCAATCTGTTCCGTAAGCAAGATGACATGTGATTACACTGAATACAGTGAGTTTTGATAGCTGAGTGGTTATCGTGCGTACCACAGAACCACAACGCCACCGGCCTGATAAGTAGCTGCTGAAACTGATCCATCTTTTAGGATTGACCTGCAGGCGAGGCCGATGTGTGTGTCAGAGCCCATCTCACATATATCATAGACTCCGTCAGTGTGGAGGAGAAGCTGTTTCATATCACTTTTGTTGTGTCACAGGAGACTCCATACTCACTAATGGAATCCCATTCTCTTAATATTTCTTTTAGATTTAGATTTCATCTTATATAGCGTGTGTGTGGTGTGTGTGTGTGTGTGTGTGTGTGTGTGTGTGTGTGTGTGTGTGTGTGTTTGTCTAGATGCCTGGTATTCCTGACAGTTTCTAATCTTTTCTGTAAATTCATTAATTTATCCAACATGTTTTGAGTTCTGTGGTTCATCTTAAACATGGCATTCAAATTTAAATACAATCTTGACTGGTACATATATCTTTCCACAGACAGTGAACACGTGTGTGTGTGTGTGTGTTCAGTAGAGTGGTGTGTTGTTACAGGTTTGTATAAAGTGTGTCAGTGGTGTTTTAATTTGACTTGTAAACATTCAGTTAAGTTCAGGTGTTAGCAATTTTAGGCAAATTACTTTTCATTCCAAAAACACTCTCTGGCAGTCATCACAACCTAGAGGTGATAGCTGGGGAGTGTGTGTCAGTGTGTGTGTGTGTGGTCCTTAGCTGTCCACCACCTGGTGTGGCAGAGTGACAGAGGAGCCATTGATAAATGAGCCTTGTTTGTCTCTTCCCTTCAGAAAATAAGTGAGCAGTTCCCCTTTTCCCTTCACAAAGATGGGGCCCCTCCTCACAAAGCGGAAGCTGTACTCCTTCAGGATGTTGTAGCAGTCCTCCACCACCTGGGGGCAACACACACACACACACACACACACACACACACACACACACACACACACACACACACACACACACACTTTAGTTACTGTTCATGAACTGTGTTCATGCAGATCAAAGGAAGGTCTTCTTCATATTGTGGTTGAAGTCTGATCTCAAACTCCCTGAAGCAGTAGTTCCTGCAGGCTGGTCCACATGTCGAGTTGTTATGAGGAAAATAACTGCTAGAACTGTCAAAGCTGGCAGGCAGAAGAACTCTGCAAAAAGATGACGGACACATTCCTCACATTCCTCTGTCTTACCGAGTTGTTCTGATGAATGCGTTAACAAACGTGTTTTGTGTCCACCTAATGAATCTAGTCCAAGTCCAGCATCCACTCCCCTTTAGCTCAGGTTTTGGAACACCAGAGGGAAATATCGCTCTTTTTAGCTGCTAATGTTGATGAAAGCTTAAAGTTGGCAAAAGCTCTCAGAGTGTAAGAGAATTTCTTTTTTGTTGGACCTTATGATAATTGATGTTTGGATTTCTTTTAGTTTATGCTGAAGACAAATGGGGTATGACAGAGAACCTGGCTAGCTTCTGTTTGTGTTGGAAAACTGGACATTGTATTGTTAATCGTAAGCGTCAAAACTAAGCAAACAGAAACCGTAGTGGCTTTTTGTTTTATAGGCAATAGGGTCACTACACTGAGGTTTTGTCACTAGGAGTGACATCTTTCACATTACACACACATAAAAATATTCATTAGTGAAGCTTAAATTCTTTTTGCAGTGTTTCAGTGAGATTGATCACACATTGTTCCACCACTACTCCAGTATTTAAAAGGTACAATCAAAAAGCCTTAGGGTTATCTGAACTCATCTGAGCCTGGAGCATACTGATGGAGGATAGTGTGAAAACAAACTAGCATGAAGCACTAAGGTTGATCATTTATTCATCCTGTTACTCAGTATGTCTTTGTAACTAACCACATGCCTGTGCAGCACTTCCCTTTGAAGGGTCCTCATGACCAGCTGGCCACTTGACTTTACTATTTCTCCTGTGTGTGTGCGTGTGCGTGTAACACTGTAGTGAACATCAGTATCCTCCACATGTAGAGAAAGGGAAGCCCTGTGTATAATGTACCCTGAGATTTGGGACATATAAAGCAGGATCTGTTGACCATCTTGTAGAAGCAGTCCAGGGACCAATCACACACACTTCCCTCTTGACATCTGTGTGAGGGTATCGCTCCTAGATACATTTGATCAACTCAAAGCAGTTCCAGGGCTGTTTTAGCTCCTGTTACATACGACTGTGGCTGAAAGTCCTTCAGCTCTATGGAAACAGCACAGTCATGGCTAGAAGAAATACCTAATAAATGTCCTGCAGTATTACTCATTTATCATGCCATAAATGATAAAAGTTGAATTTGGTAATTTCTTTTACAAAAAATGGAACACTGTGGAATCTATATACAAACATGTGTGTGCTTACAATGCTCCACATGCTATACATATAGTACTTAAACTGTTCTATTTTCATTGTACTGTGTATGTACGCTGCTGTTCTGTAATGATTTTATTTGTTTAACCTGTCATTTACTGTAAACATGTCCATGTTGGGCTCAGCAGAGTCAATCATGGCTTCTTAGTTGTGCTGAATTTAATGTTTGTTTACAGGATTTGGTCAGAGCAAACGTTTATTTTAGGGGACATTTTAAGTGATTTTGATTTCACAATTTTCTGTTTTAAATGTGCATAGTTTATATGTGTTCATATTGCCTTACCATTGCTTAACAATTATTTATGAATTTCCATTTTCAAATAGCTGCAGTAGCCCTGGAACGTGTGCCTGAGTAGATGTAGTGAGGTGAACACCTCCGCTAGTCTTTATATGTAAAGATACACAGACACAAAGAAACCGTCTATTCTTAAACCAGGTTAACTGAATCTGGATTTAAAAAGTGCTTCATCACCAAAGCTTTAAAACTACTGTAAACAGTACTCATTTTGAAAGTTGTATAAAGACTGTCAAGTAATCCAGAAACCTGCAGTGAAGCTCAGTGCTGTACCTGGATGTTTCCCATGACCCCTGTGGACTCCATGCGACTAGCCACATTCACAGTGTTGCCCCAGATATCGTAGTGGGGTTTTCTGGCACCAATGACTCCAGCTAACACTCCGCCCTTATTCAGACCTGGAGGAGAGAGATGACACAAGGCACATGTAAGATTCACACGGTTATGGGAGAAAGACAACTAACAATGTCCATCATATTTAAGTAATGTGCCTCGATGTTTTCTGATCTGCCTGTTTTAGTTTGCTGTCAATACAAACTCAACACTTCATCCATGTTTAACTGCCTTGATACATTCAGTATATTGACTTTTTCCACAGCACTAATTCCATCCTCGTAATAATATAGACCTGCCAATTTACAATGTAAGCTATGATCTTGTTTACCGGGTCTTTATTTGGGAATCTATCGTACATTAATAACACAAAGGACAGAAAAAACACGTAGTGTAAAGGGGTTAACACATACCGATGCGTAGCATGAAGTTGTTGAATGACTGGTAGTTGATGTTCATGAGTGTGACCTTCATGGCCAAAGCAAAGTCTGCCAGGTCTGCCAGGTGCTGCCAGCGCTCTCTGTCAGACTGCTCCTCCTTCTGTCAAACAAAGCTCTCCATTTAATGATTGGAAACAAACAATAAGCATTTTAGCACAACTGATATGATCATTTGTGAAGCACAAAAAGGACCAAGACTCCGTACTGTATGATGTCCATATCATTCAGATATATCACCACATTTGATTACAATTTTAAATCAGCATAGCGATGCAATTATTGACTTCTACGTTCAGAGTAAATTTTCACTGTTGCTGTTATCAGTCAGAGACGTACACTGAAGCCTGGAGAAGACGTGACCAGTCTGACCTTCATGCAGGTGTAGCCGTTGCTGACATCTGAGGTGACACCAGATGCTGCCATGTAGGTGCTGCCGATGGTCTTGATTTTTGTGATGCAGCGGAACTGAGTCTCATCCAGCAGCTGACATGGAAACGGATGAAAGGGGAGGCTTAAACGGACTGAAGGTGAAACACAGCTACTGTTCTTTGGGTCAAGAGGAATTCCTAATGCTCAGCAGACAGGCTGTATAATGAATGGAATATGCCTGTGCTTAAGCTAGCAACAAGTTACAACTTTTATTTATGAATGCCTATTAAATGTCTCATGCTGGGTGTTATTACAGTCTCATGCTGTGTGTATCCAGACACTAATGCCCGTAAAACACACAGAAGCAGAAGGAGGGAAGCAGCTTACACTGTCAAAGTCAGAGATGATCTCATTGAGGAACCGTAAGCACTCGATTCCTCCATTATTGATGCTCTCCTCTGTGTAGAAGTCAGAGAAGTTGGGAATTGAGGCAAACATGACTCCAATCTCATCGTAGGACTGGCTGTACAACTCCTGTAGGTCACATTAACAATGTGGAGAGAAAGACATCAGGAGGTTTGTGAAAGAAATTAACCAAACTACTAATACTAATATGATTGTATAAGATACACCTATGACAAGAATACAACAGATAAATGTGCTGGGTTTCCTAATAAAATACAGCGAAGAGATATCTTGACTTTTGTCAAGATATCTGTGTAATAGATGAAATAAGGACCAACGTGGTTGGGATCTCACCTCATCCCTTTTTTTGGAGCCCAGGAAGTGTCGAGCCACATGTTCAGGCAGCATGTTGGTCACCAGTGCTTCATTCCAGCGTCTCATCTCATACACTTTCTCCTTCTGCTCATGGACCTCGATCTTCCACAGGAACAAGGTGCGGGCAAGCTTCTCTACCTGAAGGCAGCAAGGGACTGACGTTAGCATTTGACCAGTAGTAGTGATCAATACACTAACTTATATGTATTTGGTGATCAATAACCTTACAAGACAACGTTAATTCCAAAAAGTAGAATTTCTTTTTCAAAAGAGCATATTTTTTTGGTCAACTGAACTTGATTTGCTAACTAGAAAATTAGATGGTGTGGCTACTATCGAGAGGTGTTTATATACATGTATATTATACACACACACACACACACATATATACATATATATATATATATATATATATATATATATATATATATATATATATGTATATATGTGGGGGTCCTGCCTTCTATTTTTGGAGGAAAATACATAATGGCGCTCTATGGGGCAGAGAGGTGGACTTTCTTCCTTTCCTTCCTTCCTTGCCTCCTTGACTGGCTTTCTTCCTTCCTCCCTTCAGTGTGGCTTGCAGTGAGCCTGGCTGCTTCACATAGCCACACCGAATAAGATCAATCAAACTGTACCATCGGGTCCAAGTACGTCCAAATAGATATATGATTGATTAAAAACAATAAGTAGAACTCACCAATTTATGTAGAACTTTCTCTTTAATATAAACTAAATTCATTAATCATGAACAAATCGTCGATCTTTCTCCAGGGGGTAAAACGCTAGTTTTACTTAAAGGAACAGTGTGTAACATTTAAGGGGCTTTATTGGCAGAAATGGAACATATTATTCATATCGATGTTTTCATTAGTGTGATTGTATTTTTGTAAGCTTAGAAAAAGCCATTTATACCTACAAAGATATAAATGACCAAAACGGACAAACTAAACACTGGCTAAAAGGTATGGATGGCTAGAACTCTATATTAAGTGGGTCCCAGTACACAATTATTTAATATCGGAATATTTAAGTTGCAATGTTACTTTTGATCTATCATTTCTTTATTTGGGTCTAATTTCTGTTCACGCTTTACTGGTCTGGGCCCCTCCAACTGTACACACACAAAAACACATAAACACAAACACTGAGTAAAGTCAACAAGCCAATATGGAGAAAGTGAAGTGATCCAGGTTCGGTGAAGAATACCATCGTTACTGATACTGCAGTCAAACATTAAGGAGTAAAAAGCCAATACTTTATCAATACATTTGTTCCACAAGCATGAATATGTATAGTTCAATTGGTCCAAAATGCAGCAGCTAAGATTATCAACGGTTCAAGAAAAAAGGATCATATCTATTTTATTGTTGACCTTTAAAGATTTAAATAACCAAGTCCCTTTTAACAGCAGCAATACATATTGTTAGCTACATGTTTTACTCTCACAGCTGGTGCTGCACATCTGTAAAGTTGAACAGAGAGGTGGTTGGTTACCTGTCCCTCTCTGCTGCAACAATGCACAAAGAGTGCAATGAGGAGCTTGTTTTCTCCTCTTTGGATTGATATGTTGGTTATTGATACCCTGTTAGTGTTGAGTGCAAACATATTTAATTTGTCACTTTACCCATACTGTCCTGCATAAAATCAAAAAAATTGCTGATGATATGATATTTTTCTGTAGATTAGATATTCCTACATATATATCCAAATCCAAAGTTTTCTGCAAGGCATTTAGCATTCATAATTATATCAAAACTTTCCCTCTTTATTTGAATCAGATATCAGGGTAGAGGTCATCTCCTCATCAATGCTGATGACATGTTGTTAACAGCTGTACTATTGATATTTTCTGATTGTTTGGGGTAGTAATTCCATCACTACATTGCAAAATGTGCTATCTTTTTGTATGCTGTTGATGCACATTGAACACAGAAGATATTTACTTACATGTCGGGAGAAATAATAGAAGCTGACCATCATAATGAAGATCATAATCGTCATTGTGAACTTGGAGGGCACCAGGTATGACCTGCGAAGAAGAACATTGACATATTGACAACTTGTGCATTATTAATAGTGTTTACAAACCCCCAACACCCTGCAATTGTGAAGTTATTGAACAAAGCACACAATATTGTAACCCTAGTTCTAGAAACAAAGGCAGAGCGCTCTACTGGACTCTAAGGGAATACTCTCCAACCATTAACACATATTCCTACCTGAGTCAGGTACAACACAACTGACACTACCATGAAAAGGAGCCTAACATGTCCAAGAGGTAGAACCACATGAATTGACAGGGTGTCATACTTGACCCTGCTGAACATGGCCACCGACATTGCCATGCTTTGTGTAGATTGTGGCAGACTGGAGTGGGTCTCGTCCCACCTGCCTATATGCTTGGTAAATGCATTCACAAAGGCAAGGTGTTTTTTTCATCACTGAAGTACACAAACAGCTGTTCAGTGTGTCTGATGGGGGCCGTGCCTTTAACATAACATGCCAATGCACAAACTGGGCAAAGCAGATTTCATTTGACCGCCATGTCCCCCTCATGGAGTGGAAGGAAAAAAGTATCAATTTGTATAACCCATCAACCTGAAATAACTTGTTATTTTATCACACAATCACTTAGCTGAGGTCAGTACAAGCAGCAAAGTCGTCTTGAATGACAACGTCTTCAGGATGGATCTCGAGGCATCGAGCACCTATGGCAGGTTCCATTCCGTGTAGGAAATTGGTCTCTTGCCAAAATGGTTGCTGCATACACTTTAACAGTGGCATGAGACAGCTCTCTATCCATAACACAGCAACAAAGGAAAGAATAAAATCAACTGCGCAAGATAGGGAATCTAGTCTTCTTCAGCATCGGAAGGAGGTTGAACGATAGCAGACAGCAATGTGCTTGTGTTTGGAGGAGAGGATTACCCATAGAGTCTAGTAGAAGAGCCTGTGTGAGTTAGAGCACATGACTTAGCTCAAATACTTGTGCCCACACCCAGTTTGCTTCTTCAGTTGATTGAGTCTTCATCTACAATTACATTGAGTTAGGGGAGAAAGTGCTAAAAGAGGTATGTATAAAGACGTCTGCTGTAAACAGATGATACTGCTTTCTTTTTTGCCTCACCTGTAGTCCTGAAAGCGGGCCAAGTCATAGCGGTCGAAGATGTCCCTCCAGCTGTAGATGTTAACAATGCCGGTGGCCACTGTGATGAGCAGCATCAGTGTGAGCTTGACCATGTGACTGACCTGAACCAGCATGGTGGTGGCCATCAGTGCCAGCACAGCAATGTAGCTGTAGTACTTGGGGTTGTCCAGACAACCTCCAGGGTCAGACCAGGAGGAGGAAGAGGAAGACGAGGAGGATGGGGCCACTGTGGTGCTGCCTGAGTCTGGGACTTGAGGCAGACAACTCAGCTAGACAGTGGAGAGAGAAAAGTTATGAGCTCAGTACTATTATTCAGTGATATTATACATCACTATCATTTTAAAACTACACTTTATGATTTATGCTTCGCTGCCCTTCAGCACCAACATTCAGAATGTAAATGTTTTTTGGTATTATTTCCTGGCTCTAGATTTTCTGTGGCATATATGTAGCCTATGTACTACATACAACCAATATAATGCCAGTTGTAATGTTGACCAATGAAATGATCCCTGCCTTGTTGCAGGTGCTTTAATTAGTTCTTAAAGCGCAGTTACAGCTTAACCTGGACCTTCAAGGCTTTATTCTGTACTTCCTTTCTTTTCATTACAACTTTTGGGAATAAAATTACATGTACGTTTTCATATATTATAATAATGTTACCCACTACTGGACCCAATTTTTTTTTTTGCTGTATGCAGGATGGACTGAATCATGAAAGCATTACAAAATCTTAAGTGAAATCAATAAGTCATGCTCTCAAATACATTTTAAAAAGCTCTTTAAAAAAATAAATGAAAAAAGCTCCATGCACACAGGTTGTCTTTTGCGGGTGGAAGAAACAGCAGAGAGCTGCTCACCATGTCCACGATGTCGGCCATGGTGAGTATGAAGATTGCTGCCATAGCCCAGGTGTTACGAGCCCAGCGGGTGTGGTCGATCCAGGTGGAGAAAGACACCAGCTTCTGGGGAAATACCTGACACACAATATTCCAATTAGTAAAAGCACATTTCTGACAAAACAGTTGCAGTTCACTGAAGCCTATAAACTAAATAATTTCCCTCGATGTATCATAATTACATGATACATAAGAATGGAAAGAGTTTTTTATCAAAATCAAATCCACAAATCTAAACCCAAACCAATCTCTTATGAAATCTCATTAGGTTTACTTTCTAACTCAAAGAAGTTGACTCACCTTTTGTTGGTTAAGAAGGCAGAACCACTGCAGTTGTTAGACAATGTTTAAAGCCTGTAGCTACAACCTGAACATAATTTAAGCAGCATCATGTTTAAAAAGCATTATACTTTATGGTATACTACTCAGAACACTGAAGGTCCCGATTCCGTTGATCATATTAAAATGTTGATATAATATGAATCAAAGTTTAACTGGGAAATTAATAAACTGGCGTGGTGTGATCAGATGATAATTTCCCAAAAGAGGACTCACCACCCTGTTGAAGCACTAGAACCCACTGGCGGCCGTACAGTGGTGTTACAGAGTGACACTCAAACAATCTTTAGGTTGAATACAGACACCAGCTGCAGAGAGCATATTAACATTAACTTTTCATTTTAGCCACTATGGAATTGAAATTAATTAGCTACAGCTGATCTAATGTGCTGCCGCTGATGTCTGCAATTTCTAATAGTAATTTCAAAAGTAGGCTAAAAATGAGATGCATGCTACCTATATGTTTTTCTTGTAAATAAAAGGTGTGTGTTCACCCTGAAAAACTCTTAAACACTTAAACTGCATTACATCTTAAAATCCAACTAAAATGTTTCATCGTTGGAGCTTATGAAGCTGACGTGTTGATGCTGAATTGCATTGCACGTGTTCATTCAATGCAACAATAACACAGACGAAGCATTAACCGTGTTCAGGCGGCATCGACCATCGAAGAACAAACTCACACGTAGCAGGAAACATTTACATAAACACAAGTAGACCAATGAGATTAGGCAATACCCCTAAACAGACATTGTTCATTATACAACATAAACAATGACAAATTAATTGTACTTAGTACACGGACCCACGACTCCATCTCATGATCCGATACAAAAACAACGTCAACATTTTGGGGAGAATTAAACAACATTATATCTTTAACATAAATGATGTCCCTATTTCTTTTGCATATATCTAAGTAGCCTCTAGCATACCAGAGCCCTGGACGTGGGAATATAATGCAGCCATTCTTAAGTAGTATTCACTTCTGTAGTTTTCTGTGATGGCATATACAGTATATAAAATATCTGCTGTGACAAAGCTGTGTGGCTGGGAACAGTGGAAAGTGAAGATGATCACATTCATTTACCAGAGGCATTGTTAATGGACTGAGATGGAAAAGGTACTGTGGGCTCATGGCATTGTGATATTTGATGTTATATTGATAAATTCTGAAGAGCCCAGAGCATTATTTCCTCAGTGATTGACTGCCTGTGTGCATATTGCTGACTTGACCTGAACTGACAGCAGCAATCAATACTGACCTGCCTGCTGGATATCAATATATCTGAATTTCCATGACAAGGCGGGGTGAAAAGAACTGCTCCACGCACAACAGACCACAAACTATTTTGGGCTGTCATCAAAGGGTAACACCATTTCGCAATACTATCAGTGTCTGTATGTCCACAAAAGTCTTGCAATATCTAGCTTTTTGAAAAAGGATTTTAAACGAATAGTTTGACATTTTGGGAAAAGTGCTAATTAGTTTTTTTCTTTAGGAATCCGATGTGGAGTTTGATAAGAAGCACCGGCTTTTAGATACGGTCCATGACCACAGGTTTTGGTTACTGGAAACCTTACAACCTCAGTGGGACCACAATACTTCAGGAAACTGCACACAGTCACTACAATGTGTGCAAGAAGTTGTCCCTCAAGAAATAGTTCCAAAATGTAACCTCCCCTAAAACCACAAACCCATTCTCCCATTTCTGTTTATCTATATCTACATCTGAAATCAGTGATTTCCCATGCTTCGTGTCCTCATACTGATCTCATTCTGACTCTAGCTCCATAATTAATACACATTGACACAGATTTTCTCAATTAAAAGGAAATTAATTTATATTTCCTAAAACATTAAACTATGTTAAACTATTTTCTAAAAAACATTGCCCAAGGCACTTTTGTATGACTGTTTATTTTAAGGAATTAGGAGCTCAAACTGTCAGAAAGCTTGCTCTGGTTCTCTGTGTTTGGGCATAAGAGAAGCAGAGTAGCAGCCATGTTTCCTGGTCCTCAAGAAGAAACCCAGCATCAAATACACACTCTGCTGGTTTTGGGGCTTTGGTCAGACTAACCTGACACACTTGGCAGTCACCATATCTTGAGATGGTGTTGCTGCCTGATAACTGGTACTACCAGGCAGAGAAAACATGACAAAACACTCATAATAGTATGAAAATAGGTTGTAACTCACTCGAGGGAAGATGGCAGCCAGAGAACAAATTGTCAGGATGAGCAGCAGGATTTCTCCCACTGCAAAGGTGATGTAGTTTGCAATCAGCCTGTTCCATAACACATGAACACACAGACAAAATATCACTGGTAGTAATCAACAATAGAATTGTCATTCATTGTTCAAGTCATTAACGGCTGCATGCAGATGGACAGAGAACAATACTGCAGAGAGCAATATCACAGTGAGTTGGGTTGCGCAAAAGCATTTTAGATCCCAAGAGTGGAGGATTCCTCACAGAACAGAGTAAATAATCATATGAATAGGGTCATTTTGCCAAGTTATGTCTCAGATGGAGCAAGAAAAAAAATGTCCATGGCCACATTGTGAAGAAAAGAAAGAGAGAGAAATGACTGGTGGCGTGTGAACTGACCAGGGGTCTATGAGTGCCTCCATGGCTGCAGTGAAGAGCAGGACCACACAGGAGCAGCAGAAGGCAGCGCCACTCTGCTTCTCCTTCTCCACAGAGTAACGAGTCTCCAGGTCTGGATCCACAAACCTCAGGGAGAGTTTGTTGGTGTGTTTCCCCTTCAGGCTGACAAGACAACAACATCTTAGCACTGACAAAAAATGTTGTTCAATGCATACAACATTTTTTATCATCATTATATATAAATGTAAACAGAATCCACACTTAAAAAAATAGTGTCCATGAGCAAAACAATAAACTCCCAGTTGCTCCCCATAGTTGGTGTTTTTATAGGTAGAAAAGCGCAGTATATTTACTAAGGCTTCTTTTCCAATTAAATAAGAGTTGTGTATGATTTTTCTTTATGCATCACCGAGTAATTTAGCAGAATAAGTATAATTTCTTTATTGGTACCCAAACGTAGGTATCATATCTGCACTAAAATGAAACATTTCCAAAACCCAGCTCTACGTATTTGTGGTTCACAAAAGAAGAACTTCTAGCAGGAGCATAACTAAAATGAAAATCTGATCCAAAAGAAGTAACACTAATGCAACGACCACCAACATGACATAAAGCAGTAGTAGTGCTTTATGGTTCATCAACCAGTAAGGGTGTTCACTTACGCTTGGATCGTCTCTCTTTCCAGCAGGGCCTCGTTGAGCAGTTTGTTGAGCTCTTGTTCGTTCTCCTGAGCATCGATAACCCTTTCAGCCAGGTCCCGCAGCCGAAGCCTTCTCCGAGGATTAGGGAAAGATGGATTTACCACCTTAAGTCCCAGAAGAAAAAGTGGTGAATGGAGAACACCCATATACTCCATTTCTATATCTTACTATATCAATGCCATTTCAGCAATTATGTTAGTCAGCTGATCTGTCCTCACACTTCTACTGCAAGAATCCTCTCTGAACATCAACATCTTGCTTCACAAAAGAGAAACCTGTATGCAGGATTTCTAGGAAATCTGCTGTGGATATTCATGATCCCCTGAGGTTGAAGCATAAGGTCTGCTGTCCACATTGTGCAATGTGTACACGGGCCCTAATGCTATTATCGAGTCCAGATTCCCCCCATTACACAATAAAATCTAATAAAAATGACATTTGTTCAGCACATTCAAACTGCGCAGAGGATGAACTCCATTTTAGACACTCCACCAGCTTTCCTCTTGTGCTTGCCTCAGGACAACATGTCAACATTGAACACAAGATTTGCTCACAGTCTCATATATAATCAATGTGTTCAGCAAATGGCATAGCTAGCCCCTGAAAAGAACTGTTTTGGTCATTTCCCTCTTATAAATGCTAGTGTGACCAGACCATAAGAATGGCTCTATATCATCAGGGTGTCACCAGTGAGATATTTTCTACTTGTAATCTTAGTGATTTATTGGTTACCCTCGTATCAAGGTCTTCTGGTTCCTCCGGTGTGGGGCAGGCTGTGTTCACATTGCCGTTACACTCTGTGGTGTTGATCAACAGTGGGGAGTTTCCATTGGAAGAGGTAACAGACAGCTTCTAATGTGAAGCAAGCAAACAGGAAGTGCTGAGTGATTACTGGGAAAGGTTGACTGACTTTTCTTTCTTCCTTTTTACATTTGCAACATATCCATGTATTTTGAACGCTGCACATACAGTATCTTTTATTTTGAAATTATTTTAACATTTAGCTTTGAGTAACAAGAGCTATTCAAATGTGATTGTAAATGTAACAGTGTATCAGCTGAATATAAGACCATCATTTAAATGTGTGTGGCAGGTTTGACTCACTACACCATTGATTCCACTCTTCCCCACAGGTCCTTTAGGAACAACGACTAGGAAGGTCTCGATGCCTCTCTCCCTCAGGTAGTCACAGCGCTCACCTCCATTCCCTGGCTCCACATCAAACTCTCCATGAAGACATTCCATGGTGCTCTGTGAGATGTGGACACGACTGGTCCACAAAATACAGAGGGGTCAAAGATTAGACACACCAGGAGATCAGTGATGGAGAGGTTAAGTTGTTGTGCAAAGAGACGTCACACAGAAGTGGACCATTTGATTTTTTTTGTGTTGAACTGTGTGACATTCTTGTCATCCACCTTTGATCTCTAAAATAAGATCTGAGCTGCCTACATCAAGAGAAGAGGCTTAACATAGAGACAGCGATGTGCTATCATCAGCACCCTTGTGGAATGAACTGTGTGGATGAGACTGAGTCCTGCAGCTACAGGCCAGTCACACAGAGCACACTCACAAGAGACAAACAGGAACATCCTGTCAGAGGCCCACATTCTCAGGCTGTGGGCACATTAGGTGGAAAGTAGGCCGTGTTTTCAGCATGATGTCCTGCCCCTGGGGCTTAAAGGGATAGATATGGTGTTTTGAAGTGGGGCTGCATGATGTTCCTATCCATAGTCAGTGTATTACAAGAGTAGGCAGTGGTCATCACAGCCCCAGTTTGGAGAAGCAGACAGGAGTACCAGCACAGCAGCAAAACCATGAACTGCTGAGAATGTGGGCAGGAGCAAACCTATTTTAGCCAATTCAAGAGAGACCCACCTAAACTAATCAGTTTGACAGACATGGACATGAACCTAAGAGTGAAACTTATCTGTACTGCTTTTGGCGAAGGAGTCTTTGAAGTTAGCATAAAGAAGTTTCACTTTCAGTTCAGTTCTCTGTCTAAAAGGGCTGTTTGACAATAAGACAAAGTTGTGAAAATATTCTGAATCTCGCGTACACTTAAACACATTTGTAGATGTGTCTCTCTTTTAGGGATCTAAAATACATTTTGCTGATGCTCACACACACACACAGCAGTACACTACTTTGCTGTCTGAACGCTATCGACTGTAGTTATACACAGACTATGGATTCAAAACAACCATCCATGAAATGTCTTGCTGGTAATAATTCAACTGCTCTTTAGTTTTTCCTGATCCGATGTGAGGTCCTGGGACAGGGATGTCGTATGGGTACAGATTGTAAAGCCCTCTGAGGCAAATTAGTAATTTGTGATTTTGGGCTATACAAAATAAATTTAATTTAATTTAACTTGCTTCAAAGAGAGGAATTACATGGGATGGTCTGTTCTTACCCTGGTATCCCTCCAGCCTCCATCTTGTTTGCCACAGTGACATCTGTGGACCAGACGTCGTACTGCCAGCGTTTCTGACCCAGCACCCCCCCAAGGACTGTCCCGCTGTGCACTCCAACCCGCATGTCGACGTCTGTCTGGGTTTTCTCTCGGACGTACCTGTGGTTGGTTTAAAAAGCACCACATTAAATAAGAACATGCTGAAATTACAACTAGCTTCTGTTTTAGTTACAATCAACAACCCTGCTCTCTTTTCTGACAATGGGGAACACTGTCTCTGATAGATCTCATTTAGAGCAGCAAGGAACATCCAAAATAAAAGGAAATCCATTCATGGCAGCTCGTCTGGAGTCTGACCAAAATGTTGCATCAGCTTAATGATCCCTCATTGTTTACTTCACTTTATTTCACAGATGTGGTCCACAGAAAGACCATCAGAGGGATCAATTCCATACTGCATCACATGAAAATGTGACATCGAGTGAAGTTTAGAACAGGCCAGCTCCTGACCCCTCATCTCTGTACTCACGAGATGGCCTCCACCATGGCCAGACCCATCATGATGGAGCATGCAGCGTGGTCCTCCCTGTAGTCCGGTAGCCCACAGATACAGTAGTAGCAGTCTCCCAGGATCTTGATCCTCAGCTGGTGATATTTCTGAAGAGGTTTAGAAAGAGAGAGATCACCTTTTCCGCAATTATAGAAATGACAGAAAGGCTGACCTCTGAAACATTTTGCAATTGTTTTTAGATACGCAGATCTTATCTGTTGGATCGGGATCAGCATATATAATATACATATATATATATATATATATATATATATATATATATTATATATATATATAAAATAGACTGACTTCAGAAAGCAACACACAATAGCTTTCTGTTCTGCTCCATTCCCTTGCTGTGTTGAACCAACGTAGGTGAGGTAAGATACGGCTGCTAAGCATCATTTCAAGCATGAGCTTCAGAGTAAGTGTGAGAGCAGTGGTATTAGTGAGACATGAGGCACCACCCAGGAGGTCCAGTTTGAGGAACAGATCTAGGAATTTTGGTGGTTTGTGTTCCTCACAATGCTGAACAGTAACCACGGCAGAATGTATGTTGTCTCTCAGCACAAAGATGGCAACGTAAACAGTAGAACTACACAAAGTAATCTACCAGGAATGTGCCGCTGGATGACCGTGCTGTTTGCCCCTTTTAAATGAATGAGCGGATGCCATTTTTCACAGTCAGTCAGACTAAAGACGGCCACGCTGGGAAAGCCAGGGGTTATCGATGCCATTCACAGTTAACGAATGATACATCACATTTACTTCATACGCTTTTCTCTGGATTCAAGAAATCATATATCACACATAAATGATGGAGGAATAGTTACATAAAAGATATGAAGATATATGTCTTAAACAGAGTGGGAAACCGAGGGCACTGTATTGATCAGTCCTCTGCGTCAGGAGGTACCCTGAGTTTAAGTCTGCTAGTCTGGATCAGTTTTATGTAAATATGTGAAAATATAGATAGTAGTTTTTATATTGCTAATCTTATAATGAATAATCTTATATAGATATAAGTATATAACATAAAAAATGACTACAGGACACTCTTTCTGTAACTGGGATGATGCCTCATACGTTAAAATAATCCAAATGACTCACATGAGAGGTTGATAAAGACTCCATATGTCTGTAAAGCAGTCAGAATGTTATGTAACGATGTGAAACTCACTGCAGCCAGTTTGTCAAAGCGAGCAAAGAGCTCATTGAGCAGTTTGACCAGTTCATGAGCGCTGCAGGACGATGACAGCTGTGTGAAGCCCACGATGTCTGCAAACAAAATACTGCCCCACAACAAGACAGACACAAGTTGCTCCATTAGTATTGATATCATCTTGCTACAGTCACAGAAACAGTATCAACCATGCACATATTCACTCTTTCAAGTCGTCACATTGTTACAAACCGCTGCTTAGAATCTGTGTCCAGTCTTTCAATTCATTAGCAGTGATCCCTGATGAAAACTGATGACTGGCTGCTTTTGATTTGGCTGTGCCGGCACACCGGATATTAATTAGTGGTCAGGGTGGAGAACCCCACTGAAACGGAGGTGGAACAGGAGGCGGCAGGTAAGATGTTGAATCTTTATCAGCAGCAGGTGGTGGAGATGCTGTGATACACTTTTCAAAGCTTACAGTGTTGATGGAGATGACTGGAGCTTTGATTTGGCTACAACAAGCCATGTCAGATATGGGTTTTAGTCTGATGTTTTTGATGCTGTTGGTTCAGTCCACAAATGCATTTGCACTGGTACACATTGAAATGTAATGGGAACTACACCCACTCGTTTTTTTAGTAGGTGTGAATAGAACCAATAAAGCCACAATTTATTTTCCTCATATTTTTCAATATTGATAATAAATTATTTCATCATTTCTGTTTAAAAATGTGCTTGAACTTAATAATTTAAAAGATTCAGAACCTGAAAATGAGCCACAAAGAATGTATTTAAACAAACTAAACTGAATAGAGCAGCCAAGAGCATACCTTCATTCTGTGTGTGTCAGCAAAAAGCCAGACTTCTCTGATGGGTTATTAAAGCAAGCCTCACATCTCATTCCAGCGGATCCTTGCTGGTGTTTGAGACTGTAAGCATTTGCATTCATGTTCAATGGATGTTGATGCTTCAGGTAACAGACTGAACCTGTGTCTTTGTTACCTCAGGATTATATACATCACCAGTCTGTTTCAATGTCAAGCGGACAAAATCCACAATCCTCTCTCTGTGCAGAAATACATTACAAAGTGTGTTCAATTGGAATATAGTCCATGACAGATTGATGAAGCCTCACTGCAGCTTCAGCACAGAATGTTGCCTCCCATTACTTTCACTGAACACAAATTAAGAAGAACTGAAAAAATGATTACAGCAAGCAAAAGCTGTGTCGGGGCAGACTTGAACCGTTGTGAACTTGTATATGCACACTAACCCTATGATCTTGTTTATCCACAACAGGTTGTTCCTTTGTCATGCTTGTAGTAACTGTTGAGGTGCAGCTTTCTCAACCAACACAAACAAGTTTCCTCTTCTGTCCCATTGAACTGTGTGACTTCTGATATAACCACAGTGTGCTGTGTTGAGTTCAGCTAACTCAACCAACCCTGCTGTCTGTTTTTGGAAGTGGGTTGTTTGTAAAAGGCCGCTATACGATTTGGTAGAAATGGCTTTGTTGTGTTGTTATTAGTACGTTGACAAATCAATGTAATGTTTCAACAGGGTATCAGTTTGAACAAATAAGAAAATAAACATCTGTTTGCTTAACATTTTGATTTATTTGGTGTGTGACTTTGCTTGTGAACATACTCAGGGATCCATGTAGATACCTAGACACCACTGTGAGAAGCCACTTGCTGCACATTCATGTTACATATGAATGTTCAGCTAAAAGCAGTCATGGTCAAAGTCTACAGAGGAACCAAATTACCTGACGTTTTCATGTCTGTACATGTACATAGTGTTGAACTGCTGCATCTCTTTCTGACTGGGCTCCTTCTTCATATCCTGAAGCATCTCATCAGCTATGTGCTTTGGAAGGATGGAGAGCAGCAGGCGTTCCTGGAGAGGACAAAGACAGGACCAAAGAGGACGTCATACACACCTACTGAAAACAAACAGGGAGCATACCAATAACAACAATTGTACATGCCCTATTAGATGAGAGTGAGATGTTCAGATGGATACAAATGTCATGTGTGTGTGTTAAGTACAGCGCTGGAGTCAGGATGCAATTGGCCTAGCATAAGGACAGGAAGCATGGGAAGATATGTGAAGATATAGTGTTGACATTATGTCAAAGACCTCTATGGACAGGTATAAGAACACATACCAGGAATTTGACTCTTCTTATTTTGCTCTGTCACTTTAGGTAGTTCTTCCCATGCTGATGTATGTTCAAGTGTTTATTTATCTGATAAGATAATCTGATCGGTCATGATTGACAGCTCCTCTGAGTGAAGTTGTTGAGGAGCCAGAGGCTCAGGAGTTGAATCAGATAGGAGTTGCAACGTTACATATGCAATGACAAAATATTCAAGACACCTTCTGTGGTTCAGCGGTCGTCCTTCAATCAGAGGATCGTCGGTTTGATCCCCGACTAGAGCATGTCAATGTGTTCTTGGGCAAATTGCTCCCGCGATGTTTCAATGTTTGTGTTCTGATGGGCAAGTGGCATGGCAGCATCAGTGTATGAATGTGAGTGAATGATGACATGTAATGTTAATGTACCTAATGGTACATTAACATTACATGTCATCATTCATAAACTTATGACAGAGGTTACCATGCAAGGTGCCACCTGTCCATCAGGACTATATAACCAGTCATACCCCACAGGAAAAGCCTGCAGGGGCAAATCAAGGTTAAATGTATTAGGTCTAATGACACAACGACATGTAGTAACGGAGCCGGGGATCGAACAGCCGATCCTTTGATCTACCGCTGATCCACAGTCACCCTTGGAACAGTAGTGTTCGTAAAACTAGAAAGACGCTATACAAGTACGGTCGATTTACTATTCTTGTTTGATGTGGCACATGTGGTGGTGAATGAAAACTGGCCAACATCAATACAGGAGTTGTCGATTAACTACAGATGTGACAGAGGAGGATACAGAAAGTCACACAGACATTGAGCAAAGACAGGAGATTGCTGACAATAAAATAGAGGACAGAGCAGGGGTTGAGACAAATGGACACATGGCATGGAACTGATAGATGTATTTACACACAGCTTAAGTGTTAGGATGGGCAGGCAAAGGTACAAACACAAACTGGTACAATCGCCTGCACACTGCGTTACCGTTTAAAACGAAAATAATGTCCTGTCACATGGTAACACGGTAACAGAAAATACGTATTATAGTACTTTTTAAATAATAAAAGATTGTGCTTGATACTGAAGATCTTCCTCTATAAACTCAAGCAGACAGATTTTCTTGGTTACATTATTCAGACTTCAAATAATCTATTTAATTGCTTTTGTCAAAACAGCTTCAATAATAAAACAAAATGTTTGTTGAATAAATAAATACATATCTTCCAATTTTATGTGCTTTTATGTTCCATCTTTAATCCTGATTGTTTTGAGTAAACATGAATCTACCAGGATAAACTGTGCCCTCCTCTTTGTTTACTTTATTTTATTTTTTACATCTCCATGCTTCCAGTGGTAACTATGGAAGACAATTTTCGACACTGTAAGAAAAAAATTAGGATCCTGTAAGTCAGTGGTCGCCAACCCGTCGATCGCCGAGACGTTCCCTGTCGCTCTCCAAAATAAAATGAAAATAAATTCAGAAACACATTGTTCCTCATTCTCGAACATTTTCTGAAGTGTCTTCTAAGATATTATTTTACGGACTTCAGAAGATCAACGTCAGAAAAGATCTCCGCCTGATTCATTAACGCCTGAAAATGTGTTCTTACACAGCCGAAGTGTTCTCAGCTGCGGTCCCCCAATGAGGGGAACGTAGTCTGCCGTGGTACTACAGGTGGGGCGCAGGGGGACATGCATAAATACCTTTATTGAGAACTTATTACACAAGTTCAAAGCACACGGACATAAAACTAAGTCGTTAATAAACACACGTTAGCCTCTGTTAGCTGTCCCCCGGCAGCCCCCGAGCAGCCAGATGGCTGGGTGACTGTTCGAAGGGGTTTTATTAAGTCTAAACAGAAGCCCACTGAGCACCGCGAACCTCTTCACGTTTCGAACTAGTTTTCCCCACTCAGTGACGCACCCGCTGAGAAACCCACTCTGGTTTTAGGTAGCTCCATAGTCAGAAACGTGAAGATAGGGAAGCCAGGGACCAAAGTCATATGCATCCCGGGGGCCAGAGCGGGCGACATTGAATCTTGTTTAAAACTGCTGGCTAAAGATGAGCATAGTTACAGTAAGATTATAATACACGCCGGCGGTAATGACTCCCGACTGCGGCAGTCGGAGGTCACTAAAATTAATGTAGAATTGGTGGGTGCTTATGCCAAGACTATATCGGACACCGTAGTTTTCTCTGGCCCTCTCCCGAATCTGATAAACGATGGCATGTCGTCATTCAACCGCTGGTTGTCCAGGTGGTGCCCAGCAAACAATGTGGGCTACATAGATAACTAGCAGACTTTCTGGGGAAAGCCTGATCTGATGAGTCGAGACGGCATTCATCCCACTTGGGATGGAGCGCGTCTCATTTCTGCGAACATGGCCAAGTTGATTAACGGACTTAATCCATGACCCAGAGTTCAGATCAGGAAGCAGAAGCAGAGTTGTAGTCTTCCACCCTTCTCTGCACTTCCATTCGAGCAGTTACCCACCCTTAACCTTAATTCTATAGAGACTGTGTCTGTCCCACGGCCACTTAAATTAATTAAATCAAAAGTAACCAGAAGAGGAGTCATACAAAATAACCTCATACAGGTTAACATCACTACGGCAACAGTGCAACAAAACAGGATAATTAAATGTGGACTCCTAAATATTAGATATCTGTCATCTAAAGCTGTATTAGTAAATTATTTAATATCAGACAATCACATTGATTTATTGTGTCTTAGTGAAATATTCTAATTTTTCAATTTCAATTTCAATTCAGTTTATTTTGTATAGCCCAATATCACAAATTAGCCTCAGAGGGCTTTATAATCTGTACACATACGACATACGAATATGTCAGCATAAATGAATCAACTCCTCCAAGTCATATTAATACTCACATTCCTCGAGGCACCGACCGAGGAGGTGGAGTAGCAGCCATCTTTGACTCAAGCCTATTAATGAATCCTACACCTAAACTAAACAACTCATTTGAAAGCCTTGTTCTTAGTCTTTCACATCCAACCTGGAAAACATTACAGCCAATCCTATTTGTTATACTGTACCGGCCACCAGGTCCATATTCAGAATTTATATCTGAATTTTCAGAGTTTGATCAAGTTTAGTCCTTAAAACTGATAAGGTTATTATTGTAGGAGATTTAAATATTCATGTGGATATTGATAATGATTGCCTTAGTACTGCATTTATCTCATTGTTGGACTCGATTGGCTTCTGTCAGAGAGTACAGAAACCCACTCACTGCTTTTGGCCACACCCTCGACCTTGCATATGGCATTGACATTGAGTATTTGGAGGTCTTCCCACAGAACCCTCTTCTGTCAGACCATTACCTCATAACTTTTGAGTTTATACTCCCAGAGTATACACCGTTAGTCAAAAGTTTCTAAACCAGATGTCTAACTGACAGTGCTGTAGCTAAATTTAAAGTAGCGATTCCTTCTGCATTTGATTCAATACCACGTCTCAATGTGATGGAGGACTCCTGTGCTAACTTTAGTCCGTCCCAGATTGATCATCTTGTCGATAGTGCTACAGGCTCACTGAGAATGACACTAGACTTGATAGCCCCACTGAAGAAAAATACTTCTTCAATGAAAAGATTTGAACTATTAGAGGCAAGATTGATGATCTCTTGCCCTCAACTACTGCCGATCTGTCATCAAGAGGAGTGGCCTTGAAAACGGCCGTATGCCCTGGTGTATATTTGGATAGCTTTTCTCCCATTAACCTAGACCAATTGTCCTCAACGGTTTCTACTTCTAAACCGTCTACCTGTCTCTTGGACCCCATCCCAACGAGGCTGCTTAAAAACGTGTTGCCTTTAATTGGCACCTCTCTGCTGGATATTGTTAATGTGTCTTTGCTAACAGGCCATGTACCACATTCCTTCAAAAGTAGCTGTAATTAAACCTCTCCTGAAAAAGCCCACTCTTAATCCAGAGGTGTTGGCTAACTACAGACCAATCTCTAACCTTCCCTTCCTCTCTAAGATCCTTGAGAAAGTAGTCGCAAATCAGTTGTGCGACTTTCTACATCAGAATAGTTTATTTGAGGAGTTTCAGTCAGGATTTAGAAAACACCACATCACAGAGACAGCACTGGTGAAAATTACAAATGACCTCCTAATTGCATCAGATAAAGGACTCATCTCCGTACTGGTATTATTAGACCTTAGTGCTGCGTTCGACACCATTGATCATGACATCCTATTACAGAGACTGGATCAGTCGATTGGCATTTCAGGTACCGCACTAAGTTGGTTTAAATCCTATTTATCAGCTCAATCTCAATTTGTATTTGTAAACGATGAAGCCTCAATGACCACCAACGTTAATCATGGAGTTCCATAAGGTTCTGTGCTTGGACCAATTTTATTTACCTTATATATGGTTCCTTTGGGCAACATTATCAGGAAACACTCCATAAACTTTCATTGTTATGCAGATGATACTCAATTATATCTATCGATCAAACCAGAGGAGACCAACCAGCTCGCTAAAATTCAAGCATGTCTTAAAGACATTAAAACATGGATCACCTGCAACTTCCTGATGTTAAACTCAGACAAAACTGAAGTTATTTTACTCGGCACTGAACACCTTAGAGATCAATTATCTGGTGATGTGGTTTCTGTAGATGGCATTGCCCTGGCATCCAACACCACTGTAAAGAATCTCAGCAGTTATCTTTGATCAAGACTTCAGGCACATCTTGTCTCAAAAAGATGCAGAAGAGCTGGTTCACACGTTTGTTACTTCTCGACTGGATTACTGTAACTCCTTATTATCAGGCTGCTCTAATAAATCTCTTAAATCCCTCCAGTTAATCCAGAATGCTGCAGCTTGTGTACTCACAAAAACTAAGAAAAGAGATCACATTACTCCAGTATTAGCTGCTCTGCACTGGCTCCCTGTAAAATCAAGAATCACATTTAAAATTCTTCTCCTCACCTACAAAGCCTTGATTGGTGATGCACCATCATATCTTAAGGAGCTTGTAGTTCCATACTGCCCTACTAGAGAGCTGCGCTCACTAAATGCGGGGCTACTCGTGGTTCCTAGAGTCTTCTAAATTAGGATGGGAGCCAGAGCCTTCAGTTATCAAGCTCCTCTTTTATGGAACCAGCTTCCATTTTCAGTCCGGGAGGCAGACACAGTCACCTCATTTAAGAGTAGACTTAAGACTTTCCTCTTTAATAATGCTTATAGTTAGGGCTGAATGAGGTTTGCCCTGGTCCAGCCCCTAGATATGCTCCCATAGGCTTATAGGCTGTTGGGGGATGTTTTAGGATACACTGAGCACCTATCTCCTCTTCTCTCTCTGCTGATGGATGAATTTACATCTCTCCATTGCACCTTACTAACTCTGCTTCCTCCCCCGGAGTCTTTGGGACTTCACGTCTCATAGGGTCCATTGGACCGGGCTGTGTCTGATGCCTCCTGCCTGGTGAGCCGACCTCCCGCGTTGGCCCTGCTGATCGCCCCGACCCCCCTCCTCTCTACCTCCTTCTGTTTCATGGATTGTGGAGGTCCTTTCATACATTGTCATATTCATTGAATGTGTTTATGTAACTCTGTAATGCCGTTCATTCTGTACACATGACATCTATTGCTTCTGTCCATCCGGGGAGAGGGATCCTCCTCTGTTGCTCTCCTGAAGGTTTCTTCCCTTTTTTCCCTGTGAAAGGTTATTTTTGGGGAGTTTTTCCTGATCCGATGTGAGGTCCTGGGACAGGATGTCGTATGTGTACAGATTGTAAAGCCCTGTGAAGCAAATTTGTAATTTGTGATATTGGGCTATACAAAATAAACTGAATTGAATTGAAAAGCAGAGGAGCCATCATGTGTGAGGCCACGTTTGCAAGATGATTACTCACTTTAATTTCCTCACCAAACCTCCTCTACTCTAGTGTTAAACACCGGAGCCCCCCGGGGCTGTGTACTCAGCACCCCCCTGTTGCACGTTGTACACCCTTGACTGCTACCCCAAACACGAGGAGAACGTCATATGGAGAGCATATCAACAATCTATCAGAGTGTTGCTCAGAGGACAACTTACTGCTCAACTTACTGCTCAACGCCAGTAAAACCAAGGAGCTGGTTGTTGACACACATCCTTTTGAAGCTTATAAACGGCTGTATTCCTTAAGGAAACTTAAGAAGGCAACATTCCTGTGCCAAGTTCTTGTCAACTTTGACAGAGTAGCAATAGAAAGCATCCTGAACCACCAAGCCACAAGCTGTTCACCGTGCGACCGTCTGAAAAGAGATCTTCAGGAGGAAGAAAAGGATAGCATCTATGTCCCGCTTTCTTCTCATTCAAGTAAATATTTACTGGTCGTAAGAAAGAATTCCCCTAACTTTCAAAGAATTCCCGCTGCCATATGGAAGATTTATCGCCGAGCAGATTCATCAAATGAGGGAAGCTCCGGATCCCGAATTGAATGCATACATTCGAAGAAGCACATCGACCGCTACGAAGCCACCTCAAAGTAAGAGGCTGGTGTCTGGGCAGAGATAGATCGTAGGAGTGCGTTTATAATCTTGTTTGTTTCATTTTAAGTTGAACTGTTCTGTTAATGTGTATTTGCACAATGTTAAGTTCCATTAGTACTGTGTAAAATTATTGTTGTGTTGTTGCTGTTATAACTGTGTTGTTTTAATGCTGTTTTAAGAATGTTATCCCAACGTGATTTAAGAGTTTTGTGTTTAGATCTACGCGAGTGGGGTGGGTAACTGTAACTTTATGAAGTCTAATTGCTGTATTTTACAGTGGCGCTGAGGCTCTGCCTTGCTTTGAGTTTTTCCTTTTCCTTATAGTTTAAACTTTACACTATAAACACGTACTCAAACACAAATATGTTATGCTCATCTCAGACACACGGTCTGTGTAAATGCAGCCTCTATTGTGTGCCTCAATACTCTATGAAATAATCGTGGCCTCGCCTCCATTTATGTTGTTTTGTGTCGCATACAAGACTATACGCCATCTCGTAGTTTTCTCCTCCGCCATTGTTAAGGCTTGCGTGGAGTGATGGCCATCTTTCTTTTGTCTCGCGTCTCCCCCCTCCCTACACAGGTCTGTAGTGCAGCAGGGCACGCGCACACTTGATCAATATTGTTAGAGGTAAATAAACTCTTAAGAGCACTTTCTGAGATTACTTTGTGCATGTGTTTTGTGACATCAGCTGGATATCATGGCCTATGCTTGATTCAACCTACACGGTTCACTCTGAATGTGGAATAGTACTTTGACAATTTGACTATTTGTTAATAACCTTGTGTGTATGGTTCTAGCGGGCTGCACGGTGGTGTAGTGGCTAGCACTGTCACCTCACAGCAAGGGGGGGCCAAGGTTTGACCCCCGATCCCGGGCGGTCCTTCTGTGTGGAGTTTGCACAGTCTCCACGTGGCAGAGTGGGTTCCCTGCGGGTTTTCCGGCTTCCTCCCACAGTCCAAAGACATGCAGCTCAGGTTAATTGGATGTGAGTGTGAATGGTTGTCTGTCTCTATATGTTGCCTGCGATAAACCGGCGACCTGTCCAGGGTCAGCTGGGATCGGCTCCAGCATCGGTTCGGATAATGGAATGGATGATTCTTTACAAGTTTAGTAAAAACTTAAAACGCAATATTACTGTCATAAATAAATGTAAATGATGACCCCAAAAGTGAAACAGTTCCCTTAAACTTGTATTAACAACAGAATGCTGAAATGTCCTCTGACCTGTTGCTGGCTCTGCTCCTCCAGGTTGAGTTTGACCTCCAGTGACTGCCTGGCCTCAAGAAAGGCCTTTCGATGTTTACGGTCAGCCATGTAGTACGACATGACGCCCACAGTGATGGCACACACATAGATCACTATGTTGGCCAGCAGCTTGAAAGAAAAAGAATGCAACAGTTAAGGCTCAATATTGAATTAACACATGCACAATAAGGGATAAATATGGCACAACAAAAAAGTTCTGTGAAGTCTAGCTTTAAAGATGACATATTATGCAGAATGCACTTTATGTTTTTTCAAATGTGTCCCCATTGTGTATACATATCTAGAAGTGTAACAAAAGATCAGTCTCTCTTTTCCTCCTGCTCCATCTATCAGAAGACGTGAGTAACAACGAGCTAGTCAGATGTGACGTCCTGCGGGGCTGCTGTGCTTACAGAACCACCTCCAGCTAGGTGACCAAACACTGATACGGAACACCTGCCCAATCTACTCCGCTGTCTGCCATTGTGATTTTTTTGATTGATTGATTTATTTAACCAGGAAAAAGCCTCATTGAGATTAAAAATCTCCTTTACAAGAGTGTCCTGACCAAGACAGCAAAAGCACATTTAACAAAGTTTCAGACATACAACATAAAACAGTGACAGACAATAAAAACTTTAGTAAAACCAAAACTAAGATTCAAGTCATCACATCTCAGTTCACACAGGTGCACATACCTCAGTCAGAAAAACATCTACAACCAGATGAACCTTCCTCCAACTCTTTCAATGTATTTTTAAAACCACCTAAAGAGACCGGCTCTTTGCTATGGCGGGACCTGGTCATGGTACGAGCAAGTGGATTGACTTCATTGGATCTGGCAATGTCTTTCCTCTAGGATGGTCAGTTCACAGCAGGATTCCCCTCCACTGCAGTTCAAGAATCCATAGACTGTGACCTTACTTCAAACTATGAAGCTGGAATGTTTATGTTGTTTTACTGCCTATTTTGCAGGTTAGCCTATTGAAGTAAACCTGATTATAGGCCTGAAGGCCAGAGTAATGTTGGAGTACCAGTTATGTTTGAACCCTGTTAAATAACCATAGTAGTAGGTTGGATGTGGGTAACATCAACTGTACTTTCATGATGCTTTTTGTAAAACCTGTGTTGCATGCCTTCTGCTACGTGCTCCTTGCCGGTATGCGTGTGCGTAGCTGCTTTATTCTGTGTAGATTTACTTTTTGCTTTTTATCACAACACAAGTAACATTCTAAAGCTTAGTTGTTACTCACCGTGCAAGACGCACCTGCACCAGACAATGATGTAATCATTGGTCGCAGCGCTTGGTCGTGCACCTCTGAATTTCTTTGTAACTTGGCACACAGGATCACATGACTGTCACAAATATTCATTGATAAAACACTATTTACATGTTTAAAGAAGGTTCATTTGTTTTGAAATGCTTTAGAAACAGGGAGGTCTTAGAAAAACTTAATTTGAGTGAATATTTTGCAGCTAAATCAAATTGTTTACGGGATGTTCGACCTTTGTTTTTTTTTAAATACATGTAATACTTGTTGTTTCTTTACAGGGGTGGTAGTCATCCATGAACATGAGATATGAGTTTACAGATAATTACAATCCTTCTCATTGTGAAGGTTGGTTTATGGTGTATTGCCGGTTACACCTACAGTCTATGTGTATATCTTGGGGTTACACTTATTGTCTTTTTGATTCTTCAGAGTATTTTATGATTAGATGCCCTCTGGTGTTTTGGAGAATAATGCAACACACAGCGCATAGCAACGCGTCCAGACATCGTTGGAGCTAGCACGCCGTCTGCAGAGGCTCACGCTATGGCGCCAAGCACGGTTCTTAGAGAAACCATCAGATCAGGGGGGTTCTTGCTGGACAGCTGTTATGCTTCAGTCAAGAAATGGTCAACACAAAGAACACAGCGCAAGCAACATCAGGACCGTCTCTGCATCCGTCTCTGAGACACCAGTACACAATAATCCCTTTACTGATGGAGCACATGTCTGTGCTACTCTTTTATTATTATTATTATTATTATTATTATTATTATTATGCTACTTTATTATTATTATTATTATTATTATTATTACCCAATTTATATTTCAATGTCAGTGTCTCTGAATTAAATGCTGGTTCTTTGATTGTGTCAACAACTTGAGGTAGCGGACAGAGAGTTGAATCACTGCGAAGCGTAATTCAGATGAGTTAACTAGTGGACTACTTGTACTTCAAAGCCATTCTTTATCAGTTATAATTTTACAATTATAGATCAAAACTAGATTTATCTTTGTTATTTCGTTCCAAAATACATCTGTCGAAAAGTATTGCCAATTACGTGGAGCATGCATGTAGTTTCTTCAGCTACAAGAGAGGTCCATGAAAGAGACCTTTCACGGCCACAGATCCACCTCATCTAGCTTTGTGATTACTTGCTGTATCTCCATCTGTTGATGTATTGAACGTGCTCTGGCTCGTCTTTACAGACAGGGTGTTGAGCAATGGTAACGGGTCAACTGACAGAACTTAATTGCATGACATGTCTTGTGTTTTATATATTTTCATAATTTAAATATTAATACATGTGTTTTTTTTTCTTTGGAGGACATGGACAAAAACATTTTCAAAGAGCACTTGACTATTTAGTGTTCTCTTTCAAGCGGGTATTGTCTTCACAGAATTGATCGGGCAAATGCCGGTTCCACCTATTATGGAAAAAGAACAGCCTTCACATGAAGACCCTCCTAATGAGCCTTCTCCCTCTGATCAGAAAGCTGTTTCACCAGAACACAAACATGTCCTTTGTGAAGATGACATAATCGGTGCCAGAGCTTCAATAATACCTTGGGCTGCTTGAGACAACTTGCTACAGTTGTGAGCCTGACTGTGGATAAGACGTACAGGTGTTTTGAAGATATTAGACGGCGTTGCCCCCTTTGGGATCAACATTACATCTAAGATTCCAACAGGGAAAGTCTTAACAGTCACAGCATAGCATACCTACATGGTGACATAAAAACCAAAGCAGCGTGACAAATGTAATCAGCACTTTGGTTTTACTTTGCCAATTGATCCATCCCAATGGATACAGCTCGTGTCTGTAAAGACGTTTGTCATGCAAGCTGGAGATTTTCTCTTGTCCACCAACAATCTGTTGTATAAAATCAACTAAGCAAAGGTTGCCCTCCTGTTCAAATGTATGAACATTGGGATTGTGAAGAGGAACACCTTCTCCATCAGGACACCTGCTGTCTCCCAACAGTAAGAGGATAGTCTTAAAACATATAAAAAGGCTCTCCGTAATGCCAGAGCAGCCTATTACTCATCAGTAATAGAGAAAAATAAGAACAACCCCAGGGTTCTCTTTAGCACTGTAGCCAGGCTGACAGAGAGTCACAGCTCTGTGGAGCTGTGTATTCCTATAGACCTCAGTAGTAATGACTTCATGAACTTCTTCAATGAAAAGATTTGAACTATTAGAGGCAAGATTGATGATCTCTTGCCCTCAACTACTGCCGATCTGTCATCAAGAGGAGTGGCCTTGGAAACGGCTGTATGCCCTGGTGTATATTTGGATAGCTTTTCTCCCATTAACCTAGACCAATTGTCTTCAACGGTTTCAACTTCTAAACCGTCTACCTGTCTCTTAGACCCCATCCCAACGAGGCTGCTTAAAGACGTGTTGCCTTTAATTGGCACCTCTCTGCTGGATATTGTTAATGTGTCTTTGCTAACAGGGCATGTACCACATTCCTTCAAAGTAGCTGTAATTAAACCTCTCCTGAAAAAGCCCACTCTTAATCCAGAGGTGTTGGCTAACTACAGACCAATCTCTAGCCTTCCCTTCCTCTCTAAGATCCTTGAGAAAGTAGTCGCAAATCAGTTGTGCGACTTCCTACATCAGAATAGTTTATTTGAGGAGTTTCAGTCAGGATTTAGAAAACACCACAGCACAGAGACAGCACTGGTGAAAATTACAAATGACCTCCTAATTGCATCAGATAAAGGACTCATCTCCGTACTGGTATTATTAGACCTTAGTGCTGCGTTCGACACCATTGATCATGACATCCTATTACAGAGACTGGATCAGTCGATTGGCATTTCAGGTACCGCACTAAGTTGGTTTAAATCCTATTTATCAGATCGATCTCAATTTGTATTTGTAAACGATGAAGCCTCAATGACCACCAACGTTAATCACGGAGTTCCACAAGGTTCTGTGCTTGGAACAATTTTATTTACCTTATATATGCTTCCTTTGGGCAATATTATCAGGAAACACTGCATAAACTTTCATTGCTATGCAGACGATACTCAATTATATCTATCGATCAAACCAGAGGAGACCAACCAGCTCGCTAAAATTCAAGAATGTCTTAAAGACATAAAAACATGGATGACCTGCAACTTCCTGATGTTAAACTCAGACAAAACTGAAGTTATTTTACTGGGCCCTGAACACCTCAGAAATCAATTATCTGGTGATGTGGTTTCTGTAGATGGCATTTCCCTGGCATCCAACACCACTGTAAAGAATCTAGGCGTTATCTTTGACCGAGACTTGTCCTTTAACTCCCACGTTAAGCAAATCTCAAGGATTGCATTTTTTCATCTACGTAACATTTCAAAAATCAGGCACATCTTGTCTCAAAAAGATGCAGAAAAGCTGGTTCACGCGTTTGTTACTTCCAGACTTATTTTACTCGGCACTGAACACCTTAGAGATCAATTATCTGGTGATGTGGTTTCTGTAGATGGCATTGCCCTGGCATCCAACACCACTGTAAAGAATCTCAGCAGTTATCTTTGATCAAGACTTCAGGCACATCTTGTCTCAAAAAGATGCAGAAGAGCTGGTTCACACGTTTGTTACTTCTCGACTGGATTACTGCAACTCCTTATTATCAGGCTGCTCTAATAAGTCTCTTAAATCCCTCCAGTTGATCCAGAATGCTGCAGCTTGTGTACTCACAAAAACTAAGAAAAGAGATCACATTACTCCTGTATTATGATTGGTGATGCACCATCATATCTTAAGGAGCTTGTAGTACCATATTGCCCCACTAGAGAGCTGCGCTCACTAAATGCGGTGCTACTTGTGGTTCCTAGAGTCCTAAAAAGTAGGATGGGAGCAAGAGCCTTCAGTTATCAAGCTCCTCTTTTATGGAACCAGCTTCCACTTTCAGTCCGGGAGGCAGACACAGTCACCTCATTCAAGAATAGACTTAAGACTTTCCTGTTTGATAGTGCTTATAGTTAGGGCTGAATCAGGTTTGCCCTGGTCGAGCCCCTTGATATGCTGCTATAGGCTCATAGGCTGCTGGGGGATGTTTTAGGATACACTGAGCACCTATCTCCTCTTCTCTCTCTCCTTGTGGATGAATTTACATCTCTCCATTGCACCTTATTAACTCTGCTTCCTCCCCGGAGTCGTTGTGACTTCACATCTTATAGGGTCCATTGGACCTGGAGGTGTCTGATGCCTGGTGAGCCGGCCTCCCGCGTTGGCCCTGCTGATGCGCCTCCTCTCTACCTCCTTCTGTTTCATGGATTGGAGTTCCATTCATACATTGTCATATTCATGTAATGTGTTTATGTAACTTTGTAAATGCTGTTCATTCTGTACACATGACATCTATTGCTTCTGTGTATCCGGGGAGAGGGATCCTCCTCTGTTGCTCTCCTGAAGGTTTCTTCCCTTTTTTTCCTGTCAAAGGTTATTTTTGGGGAGTTTTTCCTGATTCGATGTGAGGTCCTGGGATAGGGATGTCGTATGTGTACAGATTGTAAAGCCCTCTGAGGCAAATTTGTAATTTGTGATACTGGGCTATACAAAATAAACTGAATTGAATTGAATTAAGAGAGTTCTGGAAAGAGAGAAGGACTGAGGCCCTCAGCCGCCTCCAAGGGACATTCGGTTCTGGCAGTGTGATTGCATGTAATCAGCGAACTCTTATTTTTATTTTTTTCAGCAGATGGCAGAAATCACTCGCCAGGTCATTGTGTACAGTACTGCAGCTACACCACCATTAAGAATGACACCAAGGAGATGATTCATCTTGGCTCCATAGACAAGCGTCATGGAGAAGGCTTTTATCAAGACAGTGGACAAGCTTACATGCGGGATAAAGCTAGAAGAGAACTGTCATGCCCTGATCAGAGGCCTAATGAGTAAGCACTTATTTGATATACTATATGAGCATGTGTTGAAAGGATGAAATATTATGGTAATATTAAATGATCCCCAATTCACAGCACCAGACAATGGCAGATACAAGGCCCTTGGAATTCATCCAGTCTGGACATGTGGCATAGTGCCAAAAAACATCTTTGTAAGTTCATTCATTTCCATAAGAAGGAACATTTTATAGTGCCATCATTATTTCACACTTTGGGTTGTCATCATTCACCACGTCTGTGACATTCACAAGAACCTGCCAAGATGGGCACCAGGAGAAAACACTGCACTTCAGGTAGTGTGTGTACATGTTCACGAATGTGTGCGTATATATATATATATATATATATATATATATATATATATATATATATATATATATATATATATATATATATATATATATATATATATATGTGTATGAGGAGACAGAAGGGGGAAAGGCCCAATGAGGAGACAGAAAAAAAGAAGTAAAAGAAAGCTGTATTTAAAAGACAATATCAGGAGTCCTAGTTAAAATACGTGTTTATCGCTACAGGTGATTCTCACCAGTCAAGCCTCCTCTGCATAATATGTGGCGATAATTTAGCGTAATGGTGAGTTGTATTTTTTTATGTACTTTATATTGGGTTTTATGCCGGTCATATTATTTTATTTCATTATATTTATCCCCCACACCTTAAAAGGCCATACCGGGAAAATATTGTCTTGAACCAAACCGGTCCGTGGAGCAAAAAAGGTTGGGGTCACATACATACCACGTACATGCAATGTCCCTAATTTAATTCCAGCTCGGGACCTTTGATGCATGTCATTTCCCTCGTTTTTTCTGCTGTGAAAACATCAAGTATAAGCTAAAAGCCTAAAACTGTTAGAACACAAAACAATCTTGGTATGACTAAAGCTGGGTATCAAACCTCAAACTCAGGGTATCATATGAGCAATTTCTTAGCTTAATGTGTGAACCAGCAGTTTCCGGCCTACTGCATCTATAAACAAACTTCTTTAAAAGTCTGTAAAATAAGTGACATCCCACACAAGTAAATGCATTTCAGGACAACCATATACACCACCTCCTTCCCTCTCTTACCTGTCTGCTAAGTGCTGTTCCCTGAATGTCCTCCTGCTGCTGCTGAGCAATAGCGACGCCAAGAACCAGAGTGTGGACCCCACAGGATACAGTAGTGATGAGCACGATGGGTGTCAGCCTCAAAGGCAGAGTCAGGAAAAAGGAAAAGCTGAAGAAAGCCTGCCAGCCGACAGTGTCGCTAGCCTGGTGGAAGCGAGCATAGTTCAGACCCAGGTAGCAGAATATCTGAGCCGCTATGAGCACCCACAAAGCGTAGGGCACCACCCGTCTCGAGATACGGTCTGGCAGCAGCCCAAAGCGGCACAGCAGATAGAGGACGATGTCGGCCGCCAGTCCCACCGATGCCACTAAAACAGAAGCCAGCTTGTCAGTGGTGTAGACCACCGCACACATGACGATGATGTAACTGTCGAAGAGGGCAGCGAACACGACCAGCACCAGCAGGGTTTCGTGTCTCTGCCGTCTGAAGTAGGTCTGGTAGAGGTTTTCCAGAGACTCTGGTGCGAAGGTGAGGCGCATGAACCGCGGCAGGCAGAGGCAGCATCCTGAGCTCCGAACCGTGACCTCGTGTGTTCGCCCGACCGCCTGCCCAGGGTCAGAGGGCAGAGTGACCGAGCAGTCCGCCGAGTACTCCGCCGAGTACTCTGGCTCGGAAAAAGCTCGGTTCCGAGGCATAGTGACCACTTGGGACTTATGCTTCCTGTCTTCTCCTCTGAATAAAAAATAGAAAGCAGTCTGTGGTCTTACAGGAGTAGATCAAACACTGACAGAACTCTTAGGTAAACATCATCTGATCGTTTCTCTTTTGCTGAGTAACCCCCCCCCCCCCCCCCCCGAGAACCCACATATGGCATGAATCACAGTAGTGTGTTGATTGTCAGGACCTGCATGCTGGACAGATGTCTTCTTACATAGCTGCGTCTGTGGTCACTCGGTCCAGTGCTGTCAGTTGACTCAGTTAGTCCTGTGTCGTAGGCACAGATCAAGCACGCCTACTCTTTTTCAGCAGCGTGATCAGAGGAATGTGCACCTTGTTTCTTTTAGCTTTACAGATGGGACTGCATCACCGGCTCCTCTCCACCGTTGTACTCCACAGTTGTGTTCCATTTCAGAGTTGTTGAATTCATTAATGTTGGATCAAATAAGCTGATGTTTGTATGACTCCCTCTGTCTCCAGCAGTCCTCTTGAGTGGACAGCTCTTTGCATCTTGGCCTCCCATAGTCCCCCGTCACGTGGCCTGAATGAAGAGGGACACAGGAGGAACACACTGAGGCATTGTTTGCATTGAACAGAACCTGGTGATCGGGGTCGGGACCATACGGTCCCCTGGTCCTGCACATGGCGGCTACTGGTGGCTGTCTCCTCTGTGGAGACAGTTATGTCAACAACTAGCGCTTTACCACACCATTTATTTTCCGGGCGGGTGACTGGCAGCTGGCACAATGAAATCAATTCATGAACATTTGAAGTTGGTATGTCGTATGACCTACAGAAAAACGACTCGTTACAGTGGCAGATGTTGGCGTCAGGGAGCGGGTCTCTGCTGCCGGCCTACCTAGCTCCATGGTGCGCTCCGTGCGTCGGGAGGCGTACAGTCAGCCTGTGAATGGTCTGAGCGGTCTCAGGTGATACAGGAGACAATGCCACCGACTTCACGTTAGTCATCCAACACGCCCGTTTAAGCGGTGGCGTTAGCATCCCAGAGCTTCACGCCATATCTGACTGAATCCTTTTCTCACTTGGGCTCTTACTGTTCATTTAACCCGTGTGTAATGTCCATTAACCTGCTATGCAGTAGGCTGATCATGTGTCCCCATTCTTCCAGATGCTGTGAAAATCCCGACATGATGTACACGGATGCATCTGCTTACCGTGTGTGGAGCCAGACTCCGTCTCTCGGTTCACGTTGTTCCCTGGAGACAGAAACACAGCACCGGATATTAAACGTCAGTCTGGATGACATGAGGAAAGCGCTCCATGGAAGTACGCCACGGCGGTCTTGGGTGTTTTCCGCAAAAGCAACCGCTTCACCATCAAGCTGCACTACAGATGCTCTGGCTACACGCATATATTCAAGATTTCCGGTCGTTTTCAAAATACAACCTTTCTTTGCATTGTGCACTTTCATCACTTTTCAACACGTGATTAAACTCCACTAAATGATGAGATGTGATGACTAGTGAAGCTTGAGTCAGGGTTTGGGTGTGTATGTCATCTCTGCATGTGTGCTACCATTCAGTAGGCTTCATGAGATGTGAAAGGTTTATTAATAGCATCTATTAAATCTGTTTCACAACCTTGTTTGATAAACTGTGCAGTCACTGTAAGCCACAGTTAATGCACAAAACAATTGTTGCTTGACAAACAATTAGCGGAATTTCAATCGAGTTTCATCGGACAGCTTGGAAGAATGTAATACTATTTATTTTGAAAGTCTTTCCTTACAAATATATTTGGATTTTCATTAGCGCCGTTACGATCATGCTTTTATTTTGAAAATATCGAAACGCTTTGTATCGAAGGCTGCTCCACTGTTTTCTGGCTAACTTGACAGGGGCCACCTCTAAATGTCCACATCCACCCAAAATTCACCTTTCTAGATATTGTGGAGATTCTATTAAAGTCGCAGAGAAAGTCTGTTCTCTATCATTGTTTATAAAACAGATATCTGAAATGGGATGTGTTGATATATTCTAATAGCACAAACAACATTTTTTTCTTCAGGGTGTTTGGTCCTGATAACGTTATTAATAGTAGTAGTACTGCATATCCTTTAACAAGCAATAACACAATTAAATAGCCGACTCTTGTATTGCACTGTTCCACATTGATGACCACATAAGCACCATCAGCACGAACCCACCAGAGGGAGGCGTTGTAAAGAAGAAGTTATAGGCTTTTCTCTATTTAATACACACTAATGTAATATTCACAATGAAATATATTGCCTAGAAATATGCTTTGTAGTGTGTGTATCTTTGTCTTTGTGCCTGATGTGCTTTAGGATTTAGTACTTTACCCCTGGAGCAAAAAACAACAACAAAAACTTTTGGGACCACATCGACCGGATGACTTAATCATATCTCAAGAAGGAAAATATATATTTTTTAAGATAATTTAACCACAATTGGTTCGAAAGGAAAACTTGGCTAACTGCTAGCATATATAAAACAAAAGCCGGAGGGGAACCTGTCTGGACAGCAAGCGGATTTAAAGACATGGAACATTTTTCAGAAAAGGCTGGTAAAACACAAGAGTTATGCATAATGGATAATGCCATCAAGTTAGGCTTACTGGGAACGACGAACATTGCCTCTCAGCTTGAAGGTGCGTGCAGGCGTGGCATTGAACAACGTTGCTGGTCACGAGTAGTTTATTTGATGTTGAGAGTCCTTTGGTGGGCCTATGTTGTTATGGTAAGAATTTCATTGTGTGATTTTAGATGGCATCATCATTGAGCTGGAATTTTGTCATCTCTGCTGTTGGTGAAACATTGGTCACAGCAATCACAGTGTCTCAATTTGGTATACCTATGGTATTTTTGAATTGCATCATAAAATGTTCTTGTATGAATATTGTGTGGCCCCACCAAAATGTTCATACCAAAATCGTCACTAAAAGACACTATACAACTTTACACTTATTAATACTCTTAATGTCATAAATGGTTACCACTTACAAAAGTCTTATTAGCCATTGCTTGTGATTGTCAAACTGGATACTTTGTAAAAAAAAAAATATTCTTAGCACAACAATCTTATTTACAAATAGATTTTTTAAACTGATTGCTCTGTATGTCAACACACTCTTTTCAATAACACCACATCGCCAGTAGGCCTGTATTGATTTTCCACTGAAACCCTGCTGTGAACCTCTGATCATTAGGCAGATTGTTGCCCATTGACCAGAAAGACTTTATCAGTATCATCGGCCAGTCTCAGTATCCCAAACCGACTGTCGAGGTCACATTGACACACACTTGCCTCAATATATATATATATATATATATATATATATATATATATGTATATATATATGTATATATATATATACATACATATATAATGGCTTGTTGCCAATCAGGTGTGCAATCATTGATATGGTCCTGATGCTTGTTTCGCCTATATGTGCATTTGTTTTTTATGTGTATGTTGTATTGTAGCTGGGTTTGTTCTGCCTGATGCATGCTGCAGCCCGTTATGTCTCTGGTCTATTGTTGTACCCTTTCTTTTTGCTGTGTATTGGTTTTGTTTATATGTTGTTGTCAGTTTGTCTATGAATTTTATTTCCATTTTATTTTGTTATTTTAGGCTGCCTTACAAACATCTGGCCAGGGACAGCAGATGGAAATTAGCCTCTCTGGCTAACTCTGGCTGACTTACAGTTCTACTGTTGATTAGTGTGCATTGTCGCAGCAAAATAAATGAATACAATAAATAAAATAAATGAATACAATAAATACATATACTGTATATACATATACATATATATATATATATATATATATATATATACGTATATACAGTATATATACATATATATACATACATACATACATACATACATACATACATACATATATATTATACATATACACACTCACACACATATGGAAGTAAAGTAAACAATAAAATGTAAAGGTAGATTATGCTACATAGATGTCAAGGTATGAAAAAGATAGAGATCATGGTATACAATGACGTCAAGTAAAAGAAGCATTGAGGTAGATATCAGAGGTCCTAGTGAGATCAGTTGGGGAAAAGACGTACAGTGACCTAATAGTACTACTCTACCTAAATACTGTAGAACCACTTGAAGGGTGTGTTTACTCTTTTCTAATTGCATGAAGTGCAACACATCTCCAATACATCAAGATTGGGTGTGAGGCAGGAATGTATCCATTTCATTTGGATCAGGCTTTTAGCCAGCAGAATGAAAAAAGCCCAAAAAAAGTATTTGGGCAAAAGTGACTCAGCCAACAGGACCACAGACTACGAGTGGAGAAGGCTCTATGGGGGCAGAAGTGAACTTAGACACAGTATCAAACACAAATTCCCAGAATTTAGAGAGAGCGCAACAACCAGAACATGTGGTCGAGATTAGCAGGCCCTGATGACATTTATCACAAGTAAGGCTAGATGTCAGGAAAAATAGATTTACGCAGTTTAGGACTTGCTAAATAACAGACCTGCAGTTATATAAAGAAATGGGCTTGAGGAAGATCAAATATATCAAACAGATCTTCAAAATAAGCAAACATGCCTTACACTTACATATTACTAATGGTGACAATGCCCATAGTGTGCACCAGATCATGGGCGTTATCCAGACCAAGGGAGGGAATAAAGGGTTAGAATGCAGGGGGGATGTTAAGGGAGGGGATTGAAAACCATATTGGCACACCAATTCATTCCACATTTTAAAATAGGATAGGGAAGAGCAGAGGAGAGGAGAGGGGGGACGAGAGGAGAAGGCAGAGGAGAGGGAACAGGAGAGGGGAGAGGAGAAAGCAGAGGAGAAGGAAGAGGAGATGTGGAGAAGGTGGAGACGTGGAGAAGGTGGAGGAGAGGAAAGAGGTAAAGGAGAAGGCAAGGGAGGAGGAGAGGGCAGAGGATAAGGCGTAGGAGAGGGAGGAAGAAAGGGAAGAGAAGTAGGCCTGTATTGATAAGGCAGATTAGAGGGAGGAGAAGAGGTATAGAGAAAGGAGGAGAGGTGGGAGAAGAGGATAGAGTAGAGGACAGAGTAGAGGGAGGAGGAGAAGGCAGTGTTTGAATCTGGAAAAAGTTATTTTTTTAAACAAAGGTTCCTTAATCCCGGAAAGTAATTTGTGTCGCGTGTGATCCTCGATTCTTGTTGTTCTGAGTTTGTACTCATGGTTGAATGCACTTATTGTAAGTCGCTTTGGATAAAAGTCCCAGCTAAATGACATGTAATATAATGTAATGATCCTGAGCCAGCTTGGGCTTTCAGTCCCTCTTTCCCCCACGCAAGTCCACCATGCAGATATGATTCTGACCTGAGCCCAGTTCACCCAAGCAGATGAGGCCTTTTCCTAAAGGACAACGTGTCCTGCAAACATTGAATGTCCTCCTAGCTGGAGACAAAGACACAGGCATCCTCTGTATGAGCAGATACAGTTGGAGGAAGAACAAGATTTGAGGATCCAGGCAGTGAGCCGACCTCTCAACCTGCACAGCAACCCTGTCTTATCCCTCGCTATACAGGGATTGGCCAACTCAGCCCTGCTAACGTCTTCACCAAACATTGAGCATCATTGTACAATAAACCAACCCAAGCCAGAAAACCACCAGAAAACCAAACATTTAGAACTAGAATAGTTAAAAGTGTGCACAGTAAATAAACCTGAAAGATTTAAAATGGGATAGCTTAGTATCGTTATTGTCATGACAACAGATACAGCAATAAAGTAAAAGTTAAAGGTATATTTTCAATTCAATTCAGTTGTTGTATATCAACTCTTTTAGTCAGACTCATCACGTCTCATAAAGATAGTTCCAGTGTTCGAGCCCATTGGCAGTTAATTAACGATCAGTTGTGGGAAAGTGGCAGAAATATCACTTTATAACATATGTTATATGTTCATTATTCATGCTATTTGATTATTTAATTTAGCGCTACTAAAATGGACTGCTAAATTGATTTACTTTGAAGTCTCTCGACCTCACTGAGTCGATATTAATTATTAAATTTGGATACAAGAACAAGCTGAAAATTTAGTGCGCAGAATTGCATTGCACATGTTCATTCAATGCAGCAATAACATAGACAAAGCAGTAACCGCATTTGTGCAGCATCAGCTATTGAAAAAAGAACTAACACATGTAGACCAATGAGATTAGGCAATACCCCTAAACAGACATTGTTCATTATACAACGTGAACATTTACAAATTAATTATACTTCATGTCCCAACGCCTAACAATCTATTTTCCTCTTTCTGATCATGTATTTGGTCTTTGACACTAAAAGCCCACTTATCTGCCCAAGCCTCCACCTTAATGAAGGCTCTCTGCATCCGCTTCATCAGATGTCCAACATTGCACCCCCTCTTTTCCATATTGCTCCATCTTCAGCAGAAAGACAACTAAGTCATAATTATGAGATGCTAAGTCCTAACTATGAGATACTAAGTTAGACTTATGAGATAGTAAGCCATAACTATGAAATGCTTAGTCATTTTTTATAGAAAGTTTCTCATTATAATTGTAATCTTTATTTTTGTCATCATTGTGGTAGAAATGGGCTTCCATACAGTAGGATCAACGCACCGTACGTTACGCTACCCTACGTTACGCTGGTACGTCACGCTAGCCTGAGTTACGCTGCTACGTTACGCTACCCTACGTTGCTGACGTGTTGGTAGGGAAGTGGCTGTCCAGTTGTCTGGAGCTAGCGTTACGTCTATGCTAGCTACTAACTCTTAGCACTCCTACTTCATTGCAAGCCGTTGTCGTTAACAGACCACTATGACATCCTCTGCTGTGTGACTGTGTTAACTGTCTGCTCAAATAACAACGGAAGACAAACCGGGCTAATTGCACAAGTAGGTGACTAATTAAACCACTGGCAAGAGCTAGCAGGCTAGCACAGTGGGCTGGAGTGCTCACTGTAGCCATTAGCTAGTACAGCTAAACGTTGTTGACTTCTTCGTTCGCACATCAGCTAACTTATGGCGTGTAATGTTATTGTCGTGTTCTAACGTTGTTGCTAAGAACAGAAAGGTATATGTTATTCACAAGTGTTACATTTCGTGTTTGCCCCACGGTGGCGCTGACAGTGCTCATCATGTTAACTAGACCGAACTTTAACTTCACCAAGTAAGTTAACTACAGCCACAGTCTGAGACAGCTGACTTCAGATTTAGATATAACCTGTGTGAGCCATTCTTAACTATGTCTCAAATATTGTGATAATATCAGTATTTGTAAGTAGACTTCTGGCTTAATTTGTCCATTATCTCCAAGTGTAAAGGTGCGTTCCAACTTCACAACAAACTCAGGCTCAAATCATATGTGTATAATTTGTACTAAGGCTGTAACTAATACTATATTTATTTTCATAGTTGTATGTTCATATCGGTCCAGAAAATAGTCAGAAATAAATTTCCCAGAGCCAAATATGATGTCTGAAGATGTCTTATATGTACTGACTAACAGTTAAAAATCTAAAGATATTCAATTCACAATGATATGAAACAGAGAAAAGGAGCACGTCTTCACATTGTAAAAGCTGTAACCAGATAATAGATGATATTTCTGCTTCGGAAATGTTGAATTGTTTTCAAATTAGTTTTTAAAAAACAGTCATTTCATTTGTTGGTGATTTGATTAACTGATTATAGAGGAAAGAGGATGTCACAGATAAACTAACTAACTAACACTGTTTTCCTCAGTTGTTGTAGATGCAGCAGTTTTATGAAGAAGTGTGAGTGACTTGCACAACAACAATGGGGAAGAGGAAGGTACCAGATCTGTACAGAGCCCCCTTTCCCTTATACTCCATTAAAGTGGACGCTACAACAGGGCTGGTGATCACAGCGGGGGGAGGGGGGGCTTCCAAGACGGGTATAAAGAATGCTTTGGTAAGTACTGAGGATCAAGTGTTTCATTGTTTCCGCCAGAACAGTTGTCAGGCTCGTAATTGCTAGTCCACCTTTCAGGTATGCCCACTTTAAGGGAGGCTGAGTCGAAGTTGTTGCTAATGTTGAGGCTAACCCCATTCACTCTAATCAGCATGTTAGAGTGTCTTGCGCTATGTTCACAGCTGTTGCATTACTGCTACTGCCAATTTCACAGGCTCTCTCGCTCTTTCTCTCTCTCTCTCTCTCTCTCTCTTGACCGCACACTGACACTAATGTTAAGCACAAAACCAACAAACTCACTAAGGTATTCCTGAAAGGAGTTTTCCACTTGTACAACACTTTTCAGTTGAAACATCTTAAAATACATAATTCCCTATAATAAACAGTTTTTATTATGGTGGGCCTCACAGCATTTTGCAAAGCTGCTGAACTTCCCACTATGTTTATTTAGTTGTGTGTATTTGTTGTTTTAATTTGTATTGCAAGACCAGAGACGATACATAAACAGAACAACAGTTCAACAGTGAATACATGCCAGCGAGCATCATACGGCGCAGTTACTAGTTTTTACGTCTCCTCATAAAGTCAAGCATCGTGAGGACAGAGACCACACGGGTGAGTGTGAGTGTATGAATAAAAAAATAGAGCAAATTACAACCTTATACTATCAATGAAGAGGTGCGTTTTATTTAAACAAAAATATTAATATATTAATTTTTTGGGGGATAGACAGTAATTTACATATATCACCGGTGACCCAGCCTTCTATTCCCTCCAGAGGGAACCGTCGCAGTGCCCAAAATTGAGCTTGAGTCGCCAGGAATGCAGGGGTGGTTGTGCTTGCAGGGGAGTTTTAGATTGAAAGAGAAACATACTTAAATAAACAACAAACGTACATATATTTAATAAAATAATGAGAATAAGTGTGGTAAAGGGGGATTACCAAAAACATACAGAAGAGAGTACAAACATGGAGTGTGTTGTGTATTTGGTTGTATGTATGTGTGTGTGTTTTCGTGTGTGTGTGGGGTTGTGTTATGTGTATGTGGTTGTGTATTTTAATGGATTTCTTTCAAGATATTTTCTCTCTTTTTGTCAGCTTTTTCCTAAACGCTCTTTGCTGTGTAATTTGTAAAGCATTTTCTTCAATTGCTTTTGTTTTTTTCACGAGTTTTCTTAAGTGTTGAGTTTTCAGAACCATCGTAGAATACAGCAGAAAAGGTTATGATACGATTATAAAAGAAATGTGTATCGTAAAAGTCACATTAAAGGTACTCAAATTGCAGCATCAACGCAATGTGGTTCGTCTGAGTGTATGAATGAATTTCTGGATCAGGCATTATGAGAGTAGCAGCAGTAGCAGACTCATGACTGTGTGTTTCAGCACTTCCTGGAACTCCGGCTGGTTGGAGAGCAGCAGTACAGTGCCAGTCTCCTTCACTCTCATGACACTGACACCCGCGCCACCATGAACATGGCTGTAGGTAATGGTGTAATTGCTGCAGGACAGGACGGGACCTGCTGTCTGATGAGGTTCAAACACTGCTCACAAAAAGAAGGCAGAGATGCAGCGAAAGATGGTGAGTCTTGTTGCTACTATCTGAAATACAGTATACCTGCTGTTTTTAAAAGTACATACAAAACATGCTACATGTATTGCATTTATTTGATGAGTTGCTGATTCATTTGTTGATGGAAGTACAGCAGTGTTTCCCATTAATTACCACAAGTGTGGCATCCCGCCAAAATCTATTTTGTCCCGCCACAGTTTCATAAATATTGTTCACTTCTCACCATGTGGGCTGGCTGCCCTGTTCATACCTGCAAACGTGTTGCTTCGGGAGGGGGGGGGGTCAACTGGCCGGCCAGCGTGACATTGGAGTGAGACAATAAGAAAAGGTGATGTAGTGAGCTTCGCAATAAAACATCTTTGATATGACGTGTTGAGTCTTGGCCAATCAGCGTTAAGATGTCTACAGCCTCTTCATTGGGGAGTTAGGGTTAGTTTGAATCTACTGCTGTAATGTTGCACGGTGTATCGATACTAAAAAGGTACCCGTACGTTAAAAACGATAAGATTTTGCATATTTTTTGTATCGATACATCATTAAAATAGCGCACGCACTGTTTCGCTCCTTGTCTTGCTGCCTGCACTCAAGGGGGCGGGGCTGCCCAGCGCTCACTCATAGCGAGTGATTGCTGGGGAGACATGGCGTCAGGTGCAGGAGACGTGGCATCAAGTGCAGGAGACGTGACATCAAGTGCAGGAGACGTGGCTTCAAGTGCAGGAGATGTGGCTTCAAATGGAGGAGACATGGCGTCAAGTGCCGGAGCTTTTGCCGACCTTCCTCGGCTTTTTGGAAGAAAAGATGCCAGAAGTGAAATCTGGAAATACTTTGACTACATTACAGACAGTGAAGGAAAGCCCACTGACATGCATACAGTGAAGGAAAGCCCACTGAAGAGGAGATAGGTGCTCAGTGTATCCTAAAGCATCCCCCAGCAGCCTATAAGCTTATAGCAGCATATCTATGGGCTGAACCAGGGCAAACCTGATTCAGCCCTAACTATAAGCACTATTAAAGAGGAAAGTCTTAAGTCTACTCTTAAATGAGGTGACTGTGTCTGCCTCCCGGACTGAAAGTGGTAGCTGGTTCCATAAAAGAGGAGCTTGATAACTGAAGGCTCTGGCTCCCATCCTACTTTTTAGGACTCTAGGAACCACGAGTAGCCCCGCATTTAGTGAGTGCAGCTCTCTAGTGGGGTAATATGGTACTGCAAGCTTCTTAAGATATGATGGTGCATCACCAATCAAGGCTTTGTAGGTGAGGAGAAGAATTTTAAAAGGGCCGCCGGTCTGACTTTACAGTTTGTCGCGTAATGCTGATTTTCTTACGGCAGTAGATGGCGCTTCGACTATGACTGAAATTAGGCTTGTCGATATCCTCAGGCCTTGACTTGTAACAAGCATGACAAGTTTGGGGCAGATTCGAGCAAGTCCAGTTGAGCCACTAGGTGGCACTTTGAGAATGTGAACAAATACATGGTGCATGTATTTGTTCACATATATACATATACGTGAAGTGTAGACCATGTTGTGTAATTTTCATGTGAATCTGATGCATTTCTAGGCTTATTTGTTTTGGCCAATAGGAGGCGCTTTTAGGATTTGCTGAAATATTTTGAGAGGTTCTCGAATAAGCCCAATACATTATTGTCTAAAACTTTTAATAGGTGTTCCAATGACCATTTTTTAATGTTTCTTCTTGGAAATGTGTTCAGGGCTTGACTAGCATCATGCATGATTATTTTTGGAAAGATTGGTTTTGTTAAAGCAACAGTCTATATATAGCATAACAAAACACAGAAAGTGGGAATGGGTGAAATGGCCAACTTCGGCGAATTATTGTAACCCTAACCCTAACCTATGTGTTTTTCACAAAATTCAAAATGGCGGAAAATCTAAGTAGGCGGACCTTAGGGGTCTGAGAGGCTTTTTTGTAGAGCAGGTGGATATGGACATGTGTGTCATTTCAAGTCAATCGGACATTCTGGGTGAGGGGCGTCGCCGGTCAAACTTTGAGGGGGCGCTAGAGAGCAACTGAAAAAACAAAAAAAATTGACTCCTTTATCAGATGGCTATTTTCACCAAGCCGGACAAGCGTGCCAAATTTGGTTAGTTTTAAAAATGACTACGTACCCCCAATATGCGCCAAATGTTCAAAAATAAAAAGCGGAATAATAAGAATCCTAGCAATTTCAATAGGGTCCTCTTGGACTGACTTCGTCAGTCGCTCGGACCCTAAAAAGTGCAGTAACTGAATATTCTACATACACAGACGATAAATATGAGTATTTAATACAGTATTTATATTGCACAGGTTCAATTGATTGAAGTGTTTTGTGGTCTACTGGGAGCTCAGCTGGTTGTGCAGCCTGACAGCAGCAGCAAGGAAATGTTGATTCATTTCTAATGGTCTTTTTCTTTCACAAAATAATTAAAAGGATTCGATAAAAGTATCGATAAGGAATTGAAACGATAAGCAGTATTGATAAGACTACTAGTATCGATAAAATCTTAACAATACCCATCCCTACTCAGTCCTCAACACTTTCATTCAAAGAATAGGGTCACGTGGGATCACAGAGCAACGTGGCTGCATAACTGGGTACGTCCCAATAAACCCACCTAATTACCCCACATTTGCTAATGAAATCAGCGTAACTGTGCTGCAAGTTCTTAGGAAGTGATAGTTACACTCTGTCAGTTTCACTCACACTTCACTTCACATATCCAGCTGAGCTGCGGTACATGGAGGGAAAAAATAATGAAGTTTGCAGATCACAGAGAAGCAATGAGTTGGAGAGTAATAATAACCACTAGATGCTACTTGAGCTTTAACCCGAACGGCCAACGATAACTCCAGCAAGAGACCTTTGCATCTCTACAATATTCTCTATGGTCTTAAGCAAGCCCAAATCACTGAGTATCAGATTGTATACCCTGTAACCAGACACAGCACTTTGTACTTGGGCATGAAGTCAGGGAATTTCTTTACTTTTTCTAATTTAAGAAACAGACCAGTTGCGAAGATATTTCTAGTAACATACTGCCGTTTGATTATTCTGGCATGCACAGCACATACTGTACTTTTCTAGTCTTCCAACCACTCAAGGTGCTTTCAATTCAGTTTATTTTGTATAGCCCAGAACCACAAATTACAAATTTGCCTCAGAGGGCTTTACAATCTGTACACATACGACATCCCTGTCCCAGGACCTCACATCGGATCAGGAAAAACTCCCCAAAAATAGAAAAAACCCTTTCACTGCGAAGAAACCTTTAGGAGAGCAACAGAGGAGGATCCCTCTCCCCGGATAGACGGAAGCAATATATGTAATGTGTACAGAATGAACCATTACAGAGTTACATAAACACATTCAATCAATAAATTATGAGTAGTAGCGCTATACCGGTACAGGTCCATTTCCATTAGTTCCGCAAATCGTTTACGCGTCACAAAGTTATTTTTGCCAAGGTGTTTTATGCTGTTATGAGAGTTGTGGGTTATTAATTGTTTTGTTATACAGTTCTTACCATGAATGAGAAGGATACCCAGTTAATAGAGGGCTCTTTCAACTCCATACATCCTCGCATCCATAGAGCTTTTCACAGCCATTCTTTAGTTTGGCGGTATATTAAAATTAATATTATACGGGAAATTATAACCGGTTTACTCTATGAAACATACCTCTAGCACTAATTATGTGCACATTGTTTATTTTTATTCGATTATTATTGTTGTTTGCTTTGTTTTCATTGTGATTGTTTGACTTGACTCTTACTTGACTTTCCTTTATCAATGAATTGTAATTTAATAACAAAAAAAAGTGCTTCCACCAAACAATACAAAAGCATTTTTAAAAGCTTCATTTCCTCAGCAACATAGTGCATATTCTCTGGCAGCATTGCATAGCCTTTGAAATGCATAAAGATGTAAACACATTGAATATTATTGAATATCAAATTACATGGGGAGAAAGCATATCAAAATAACAAAATAATTCTGCCTTTGTGTTCTTGTTGAGGAAAAAGCATGTCAACATGTTAGAGTGTAACACTGGAACTTGCCAGGTCACAGTCCGCCCAGAGACTGAAATTGCTAAGTCAGACAGCGCCCACCTGTGATGGTCTGTGGGTGATCGACACCCCCAGACCTTCACAGGTAAAGGGGAGTGGCGGAATGAGTTGGCCCTGCTGGACTGACCTTGCTGGCCCTTTTGGTGCCTGATTCATGCTTTACTGCCTTTGGACGGGGCAGCACTACATCTCATCCCCTGCCAAACATTTAGTTTAACTGGCCTGTATTTACGGTTTTAGTCATCCCCTTGTTGTTCTGTTACTGTATTGTCTTTTGTTTTTCAAAAAAAACATGCAGGTGTCTTTGTTCTCCATTAAAATGAGTCATCTGTGCAGCAGGGAACCGCGTGCAGCAGGGGAATGCCAGGCGACGAGCTGGGAAAAGAGACAAAGATGGACAGGATGAATCGGCAGGCTCTGGAGATATGTCAGATATGAAGGATGAGTCGGCTTGTATCTCTGTGACTGGTTTGGCTGAAGTGCAGTCTGATCTGAACCCCCAGGATCCACTCCAGAAGGTGGTCCGGTTCAGTCCTGACCTAAGCCTTTTGCTGACTGGAGGCACAGACGGACACATACGAGTCTGGGAGGTAAATACTGTAGACCTGGATCATAAATTGCTTTAGTTTGATTAATGTGTGAGATGAGGACAATGCTGTTGAACTTTAGTATGGGTGTGTTCTGGCCAGTTGGTGGAAATGCTCCAGACAACGTATGTATTGATATCCTGACTTTGATTGTATGTTCTTAATTCTTCTTCAGTTCCCATCCCTGAAGAAGAAATTTGACTTCAAAGCACATGAAGGGGAGATTGAAGACTTGGACATGAGTTTAGGGAACAAGGTGAACCATTGACACTTCCAGATGTGGATATTAAATTTAGTCTAGGCCCTGCCGCTGTGCCCTTGAGCAAGGCACCGTAACCCCTTTCCTCAGAGCGCTGTGTTTGTCTAAATGAAGAAAATAATTTCCCAATCAATGACAGTATTTATTTTTCTCATGCAGCACCTGGTGAGTGTTGGCCGGGACTTTTCCTGCAGTGTATGGAGCGGTAGCCAGCTGGCTATGGGTCTTAAATGGCTTGAAACTATGCCTCAGATAGCTGAGAAGACTTATCGGTATATGGCTTGCAGGTAAAGGAAAAAAGACTTCTTTAAAAAAGAACAATCCAGCTGTTCACCTCACCCTATCCATCCGAAGGATGTGACAGTGACTATTAATGGACGTATTTTCATGTATTTCAGGTTTGGAAAGGTGGAAGACCAACAAGACGCCCTGAGGCTTTACACAGTTCAGATCCCTCATAAACGAGACAGAAAACCACCTCCATGCTACCTCACCAAATGGAATGGCAAGAGCTTTCTGCCCATGCTCACAGCTTCCTGTGGCACTGAGGTCATCTCCAGTCTGGCTGTCAGGTAACTGATAAGTTCATATTCTAACATGTTAACTATGGATGCTTAGAAACCCGCCTTAGACACAAATAAGGTAGGATGTGTCAGGAAGGCATGATGGCTGATGAATCAGACTTTCCTTCCTCTCCTGTACAGATACAACTCAGTCACTACTAAGAAAGCATAATAGTTTCATACTCAGCCTTAAATGGCCATACCGGTGGTTTTGTATGTTATTTATTTTGTATGTATATTTAAGTTTCCACAAGTTCAATCATTCAATAGCCTTACAAGTTTGTTGTATAAATAAACTCATGTGACGAACATTGCTTCCATTGCCATTTAAATAGCTGAACACAGGGAAAAAGCTCTGACCTTGTTTGGTTTTGGAGGTCAAATGAGGACCCAGCAACCAAACCTCAGCCAGTCTGAGGCAGTCTGTGAGGTGTCTGTGGCTGAACACTGTCTGTGAGCTCGTAGTTGGGCTCATCATCACAGACAGACAGTCTGAGGCAGTCTGTGAGGTGTCTGTGACTGAACACTGTGAGCTTGTAGTTGGGCTCAGTAAGCCGTCTGGATTTTGATTTGGTGATTTTCTGAACTCCACTTTCGGGTCAAATTCAGCATTCATGAAAGTTTTTCTCATCATCATTCACATCATTCATACCCTGATAACAAGGGCTACCATGCAAGGTGCCACCCATCAGGGCTAACTAACATTCACACAACATAGACACAACTATGGGAGCTATTTAGGGTTAAGTGTCTTGCCCAAGGAAACATGGACTAGTGGATCGAACCGCCGATCCTCTGATTGAAGGACAACCCTGCTCACCACTGAGCCCATGCCAGTCTCTGTATTTCTATTCAATTCAATTTCAATTCAGCTTATTTTGTATAGCCCAATATCACAAATTACAAATTTGCGTCAGAGGGCTTTACAATCTGTACACATACACTCACGGATCAGGAAAAACTCCCCAAAAATAACATTTCACAGGGAAAAAAGGGAAGAAACCTTCAGGAAAGAAACAGAGGAGGATCCCTCTCCCCGGATGGACAGATGCAATAGATGTCCTGTGTACAGAATGAACAGCATTACAGAGTTACATAAACACATTACATGAATATGACAATGTATGAATGGACCTCCAATCCATGAAACAGAAGGAGGTAGAGGGGAGGGGGGGCGGGGCGATCAGCAGGGCCAATGAGGGCGGCCGGCTCACCAGGCAGGAGGCATCAGACACCGCCAGGGATGAGATGTGAAGTCACAAAGACTCCAGGGAAGAAGCAGCGTTAGTAAGGTAATGGTATGGTTCTATCCACCTTCCAGAGCCGGCCCTTACTGAGATTTATCGGAGTGGAAAGTCTTACGGTTGTCATGGAAGTTTGGGCACTGAATGAGTAGAGGGTTAAACAACACCTTTGGTCAGATTGTTGATTTTATATTGCTAGAAAAAAGTAAGAATTATGCCACAATAGTTTAGTCTTGTAGTCTGTTTAAAGGTTACATGAAGTCAGTAGCATTTCAAAGTACAGTATGTTTAAGAGGACTTGGAGATGTTCTTCCTTGATAAAAAAAGAAGCTAGAAACAAGAAAAGTCACAACTGAATATTTTGATTGTTGTAGGAGTATAGAGTTTAAAGTCCAATCAGCATTCACACTGTCATTGTGCAAAACCAGTGGTCCTTGAAAGGCAAGCTGTTTTTTGATCTATAGTTTTTACCTGACTATGCAATTGAAAAAAGGAAGTCTTTTTCACTTGGATAGTAGTGGTAGGGTTTTCACGATACCAAAATTATAACTTCGATACGATACCTGCCATAAATATCCCAATACCCGATACTTACGATACAATACCAGAATTCGATACGATACCACGATACTGGTATATTTATCTATAATAATATAAATACATCTGTAATAAATAAAACACATGTATGGTTCCCTTTTTACCAGCTTGTTCCTGCCCAGCTTTTTCAACAAATGGCATTAATATTAGTATTAGCCTACAGCAAGATATTAATGAAAACTGCATGGTGGCATCATAGCATTGATTATACACGGCTATGTAGGCCTTTTGTCTGTATCTGACCAGATGACTACATAGTTCCTTTCATAAGTATGAGCAATTGTAAAGTTCTTATTTTAATCTTAATTCATGGAATAATTATTTTTCCTTGACAAAAAAAAAAGAAAGAGAGATCCACCCTCAGGCTCCACCAGCATGTAGCCATTTTGTATCAATTGTTTCATTTAGTACACTTGTGTGCATTGTGACCTCATGATCACATAGGCTGGTCGTTAAACTAGGCTAAGGCTACTTGTGTTAGGCTGTATGTGGGTGAACTTGCGGTGCGCATCATCTTTATAATCACATTTGTTTACCTGTCGTTCTTTGAACTTTGAAAAGTTCGTGGTGTCTGTCTGAAAGGTGCTTTGCCATGTTTGACGTGTTGCTCCTTCTTCTGAGTGGCTTTGAAACACTGTCTGCAATGTAGCCAAAGTATTTCCAGATTTCACTTCTGGCATCTTTTTTTACAAAAAGCCGATGACGGTCGGCAAAAGCTTCGGCACTTGACGCTATGTTGACGCCATGTTGTCTCCCCAGCGAAGCGCTTGCCTGTTCGTGTGTGAGCGCTGCGCAGCCCCGCCCCCTAGCAGTCAACGCGTTGGACAGCATTAAAGGAGAGGAGCAGTGAGTGCGCTCTGATCGCGCGCTATTTTAATTAAGTATCGTTACTAAATATGCAAAACCGTATCGTTTTGAACGTACTGGTACCATCCATCCATCCATCCATTATCACCCGCTTATCTGGGGTCGGGTCGCGGTGGCAGCAGGTTCACAGGCCGACCCAGGCTTCCCTCTCACCCGCAACACTTTCCAGCTCATTCTGGGGGATCCCGAGGCATTCCAAGGCCAGCCGGGAGATATAATCCCTCCAGCGTGTCCTCGGTCTTCCCCGGGGTCTCCTACCAGTTGGACGTGCCCGGAAAACCTCTAATGGGAGGCGTCCAGGAGGCATCCTGACGAGATGCCCGATACCTTTTTAGTAGAGGTACACCATGCAAGTGGAAGGATGTTCTCGTATACCAAACATTGTTCTTTTCAAAGCACTTTAGCGTATTTCATTTTGTTTGATAAAACCATTTTATTTCTTGCTGTAGTCAACCAAAGAAAATCTTGGTCCACTGAAATTATACCTGCTCTTCAAACACTAGAGGATGGGAGAAAATGAACCAAGTGACCAGAGGGTACTTGCAGAATAAGATGTTAATGTGAACCCTTTCTCTTGACAGTGACTCTGGAACATTTATTGGCCTTGGAACTGTGACGGGTTCAGTGGCTATCTACATTGCTTTCTCCCTCCAGGTAAAGACAGTGTATCAAACTCAGGAATATAAATTAACCCAGGAGCCCTGATGTACGATGATAACTGTACTTACTCTTTGTGTGTGCAGAAGCTATATTATGTACAGGAGTCCCATGGCATTGTTGTGACAGACATGGCCTTCCTGCCTGACTGTCTGAAAGACAAAGATATCAAAGGGAATAATGAAACAGCCATGTTGAGTGTAGCTGTGGACAGCCGCTGTCAGGTGCATGCTGTCCCCAACCGAAGTAAGTCCTGCATCATCATCTAATTAACACACTTAGCCCATGTATCATAACTTCAGACCTCTCACCTTATCGTTTGTCACTTTGTTTTCCATCTTCTTTAGGATCCTTTTCTATCTGGCTCGTGCTGTTCCTCTGTGGCCTCGTGGTGATGGGAGTTGTTCTCCTCCTACAGTACCTCTTTCCAGGGTTTATTTAAATCATGCCAGTGTTGCCACAGGTCAGGGTTGATGGAGGTTGGACACTTCTTCGCGTGACTTACTTTGCATCTTGAGCCAGTGAAAGCTCTTCAGGCTGCAGGCTGACTCTGAACAGCTGACCTTGTCCACCTCAGCACTTACTCAGGGTTGTTCTTCTCAGACCTGTTAACCCAGTAGAGTCAAACAGGACAGACTGGGATTTTATTTGCTTTGATCTCTATCAATTATTCTTAATCTTTTTTGGATTCATGTTGATGAGTTGAAGGGCTCAGGTTTATGAATATTTTAGGGTGGGGTCTTTTTATTGACATTATTTAAGGAATCATGTAAAAATATAGAAAGTATTGACACATAATGTGTCTTGTTTTGCTTTTTGTTTACATATAGACACTTTGAATTATCCATTTGCCTCCTTGATTAACTGCTTTTTCTGTGTTTCTTTCCATTTCATTCACTCGTGAGCAGCCAAGACTAGTTTATACAGTCCTCTGGTGGCGATATAATGTTTACCATGTTAAAACATTGATTTGTCTCAGTATATGGGATTTTTATTTAAAACATACATGTTTTGACTTTGACTTGGTTGCCAAGTGTTAACTATACATTTCAAGTGTACAACATCTTCTATAAATGCATAATTATTTGATATTATTACAAGGAAATACAAGTAAAGTTGCTATATGCACATGAAAAGCATGGAGGTGTGTAAACTTAATACAAAATATCATTGCAGCAAATGAGGGCACTCCCTTATTGTATTTGGAATGAAACATTCTGCTTGAAAGAGTTGCCCAGCAGATGTACAACAATGTGAATGCCCATATTATTGTAACTATATTAATAAGAAAGCTAGCTAAAAAAACAAAACGCATTTTGTCTTTTATGATTTATACTTCATGGTCCTATCAGTCTCTCTGGACTATTAACTTGACAGTAATAATAATACAAATACATACATACATACCTGCATTAATTATTTTGGCCACCTTTGGGCAGCAGAAATACATTGTGAAGACAATATCAACTTGTTGGGCCTTTTTCATTCATTTATATTTGAAAAGCATATACAAAACAACAAAACCTTCCCTCCAGGTTATCTCACTTTTTTTTTCAAACTTTTCTTTTTACATACTCTAAATAATTTACATTTAAAAGGATTGTCAATGACACCAAAATATACAACAAAATAAAAAATATGAAAGATAATGAAAAACACCAATTACCAATGAGGAGATTCCCAACATCACCCAGGGCTACAGTTGAAACGCATTTTTCTTAGTAAGGTTCCCAACTGAGTGAAATGACCCAGAAGTGTCTAAATAAGAGTTAGTCCCATTTTCTCAATGCTAAGGAAGGGAGCTCCAATGCTTCCTTTCTTATCTCCTTTAGCATAGGATACACTGGGCCATCCTTTACCAATGGAAAGGAGATAATACCGACCCACAGGGCTGTTGCCATGATTTGTGTGCAGAATTAATAAAGCACCATATTAGCAAATATAGGTTTTTGCTTGAAATATTGTTATTTTTTGTGATTTCCTCAAAGCTCTATGTAAATCAAAAACGTTTCAAGTTCTTCTTTGACCCCAGTCAGCATTTTTCCATTGAAATACGGTGAGATGACTTTCAAAACTGGTTAAAAATTGAAAGTTATTTTTTTATTTGAAGACGTTGATTAAACGCTGACATTAAGACCGTATTTCACCTGCCCCCCGGACTGAAAGTGGAAGCTGGTTCCATAAAAGAGGAGCTTGATAACTGAAGGCTCTGGCTCCCATCCTACTTTTTAGGACTCTAGAAACCATGAGTAGCCCCGCATTTAGTGAGCGTAGCTCTCTAGTGGGGCAATATGGTACTACAAGCATCTTAAAATATGATGGTGCATCAGCAATCAAGGCTTTGTAGGTGAGGAGAATTTTAAATGTGATTTTACAGGGAACCAGTGAAGAGCAGCTAAAGATATAAATCTAGATCCACATCTAATATGAGTGAAGATTGAGCATCTGGATGGCAATTGTTTGCCTCTAATGTGTTCTGAAACAGATTAAGTTGGACTGCTGATGTAAAATAACTGAAAGTACTTATTTACTATATTTCAATGGGGGACAAGAAACACAATTGCGTCCTTCAAAATCCTCTGAATGAAGGACTCAAAGGATCCTTGACATTGGAACAGTCAGTCGTTAGAATTTGGTGAGGTAGCAGTCTTGAAATTCAACAGTTGAAGGATCCTTCATTGGATTCAATATTGAGAAACACCCCCTGTGTTAAGTACAGAAAAAGACGAGAAGTGCAACAAGCACTTCTAGCGAGGCTAATCAGACACAGACAAGAAAAGGAGAAGGGCAACATTCTAACTACAGAAAATTACAGAAGCTAGAGCAGAAGGTCAAAGACCTTCAGCAGCAGAGGGAAGCAACATTTTTAAAAAAGATGTCAGAGGTTGAGGTTGACAACTCTAATTGTTCACCAAGAACGAAAACTTGGAAGGCTGTACAGAAGCATAGAGTTCCTGCTCATATCCACAATACACTTATGCACCAAATGAAAACAAAATGCAAGTCTGTCAGCTATAAAGAGAACACATGCATTCAGAAGAGCTGTCTCAGACCGGTTGCTCAGAAAATACAAACTTGTTAATTTGCTCAGAAAAACAGTAGGTATCTCCCACAAAGTCTACAACAAGACTAGACAAGCCACAGCTGAGATTCACCTATCAGAGAACTGGTAATAAACAGACCATGGACATAGTCAAAATGTTCTTAAGTTGAGATGACAATAGTTGGGCATCAGCGGGGAAGGATGAAACAATCACAAGATTCAAAAAGAAGAAACAAAAGAGGTTTCTCTCTGACACTGCTGAATTTGCATCAGAAGTTGATGCTGGAGATGCCTCATCTGAAGCTGCCCTATTCACTTTTCTGCAGGACAAAACCTTTTTGGATTGTTGCCCCAAACATCAACAACAGGGTGATGTGTGTCTGTAAACTGCATGACAATGTCCACATGAAAGCAGACAAGTCCAGCAGCAGGCATTATTAACTCACCGAGCTTAAGCAAAGTCGCAGAGGAGTTGTGCTGTGACACTCAGGCTAAAGTGTGCATATACAGGTAATGTCTTTCATGTAAGAACAAGTCTCTCACACACACTACAAGTACTGGTACATCAGGAACAGAAGCCACATGGTGGTACCAGTGGCTCATGAAAAAAGAAGATTATAAAAAAGAGAAGGACGGAGAAAGAGAGAAGATCACTGTGACAAAAACGGTTAAACAGATGTGAGGGCAGCCCCCCCCCCTTGGAAGAGATGTAACATCTGAACCAACAGCCCCAGAAGATGCAAGCCATTCCATCTCAAGCTCTGGGTGTGAAGGGACTCTCTGTCTAGTTGATGACTTCACTGAAGACATTTTTGGAAAGTGGTGTGTCATCACATATGACGACCCATATCCTGGAATCATTGAAGACGTAGAAGGTAATTTGTACATCTTTTCTTTAATCCATGTTATTTCTTTCTTTCCATTCATTCTCACTTGCCAATCTTCCATTCTCATATTCCCATTCCATTTGAATCAAACTTTATTTCATAGTCTTATTAGACTCCAATACAAGCAATACTTATCATTACTCGCCCAATGTCCTTTTTTAATTTTGTCTGCAGGTGCCCTTGAGGTCAAAGTCATGCACAACATTGGGTGAAACCACTTTTATTGACCGCGACTAGAGGACAAGATCTGGTACACAGTGGACAAGGTCGTCACCTTAATCCAGTGCCGGCTGGCCAATAGAGGGCCACGGGGCCTGGCCCCACCTTGAGCCACAAAAAAAAAAAAAAGTATACAAAATTATAATAATAATATTAGTAGATTATACAAATTGTCAATATTTGTGTTTTGGAAATATGGAATATACCCAGTACTATTTGTAAAATAGGATATCTGCGCAAAATATATGCTTATACGACAAACACAGGATTGCGGTGAAGAAACAGGTACACTTTAACCCTAACAAGGTTCATAGGGGCATCTTAATATATAAACATGTTCTATTATATTTTATATATATGTGATTTATATTATAATATATTAATATTTTTTTATAATATATTTATTATATATATATATATATATCTTAATATACTGAATTGTATGAATAAGATGTCCTTATTGTTTGTGTTGGAATAAGTGTTGGAATAAATGTTAAATATTTAACCATAAAGTAGAAATGCGTGTTTGATACTTTCTTTTGCATTGAATCATACTGCGATGTTTGTTGAAATTGATTGGATGGCCCTACCAAAACAATTCCACCAGCCTAATCCCTCCACCAGAAAACGACACAGAGGATGAGCCCAAGAGTGTTCACCAAAGTCTGTGAAAAACTACATTTTTTAATGGATTTGTGATGGTGTCTGACATTGAACCCCCTAAAACATACAGAACAACATAAAATCAGTTATTTTCCATTGATAAGTAATGTTTGGACTTTAAATGGTTCTGGATGAACAATTGTTATGTCTTCAAAAATAAAATGATTCTATTAACAACAAAACATTTGTGTTGGTAATATTCCCAACCTAAGGCATGTTATGAGTTAAGATTAAGCAATAAAATTTAGGAAATATGATACAACCTTGCGAACAAAATATTGGGGTCACAACAGAAACACTCAAAAATAAAGTATATTGAGTTATCAACTAAAATGTTATGATACTGATTGGTTTAATGTATGTTACATTTTCAATCAACAACTCTGGAATCAATATGATCAGTATTATGCATTTTACAAAGAAATATTGCAGTTAGATTTTGATGAATTGTATAAATTCAAAATGTGTATTGATTAATTGTGAAAACCTTCAAGAGGTATTTGTAAAAATACTCACGTCATCTAAGATAACAATCTTAACAGGCTAATAATAATACTTTTTTAATATAGTGTATTACTATGTTTCGGTAGTGACCATTTTCTGAAAAAACAATATAAAAATTGACGGTACTTTTACTAGATATGTGTACTTTAGATATGGTACAATATATATACGGACAACGTTTTGGGAATAAAACATACCAAATGTAAAAATATTTTCAGGTGGTTTCTGATTTAATTTGATTAAACTTATATTTTACGGCTAGTTATTTTATTGAAGCTATATTAAGTGTACAGTACTCAGGTAGGCTGGCAGCAAGAGGATGCCTCTCACTTTGATCTCTGTCAGCACATCAGCTGCTGGAGATATTGAGAATTGCACGCAGATCTGCTGCTTCTATCAAGGCTCCTTTCTATTCCTGTCACCGCCGGACAGCAGGTGACACTAACTGAAGCAGTGGATTCATCCAGCCTACAGTAAATGGACCAGATTCTGACTAAGCCTCGCTGAAACAGGAGGGGCTGGATTTCACAGACATAGGGGTGAACGCTGGCTGAGGGGGAGAATAAGGCAGATCATGATCAAGGACTGTGAGTTTCACGTTACAGGATTAGATGCAAAGCTGAGTAGCTCTTGCTGGGATGATTTTTGACAGAAATACCCCCACCAATAAAACTATTTATTACAATAAATGCCTTTGAAAATCATTCAGATTAAAGTTGCTTAATTTTTTAACTTGCAAAGTCTATGATGAAAGACCCAAATAATGTAATACTGATTAGATTATTACCAGGAAGAAATGTCAAGTATGTTTTATTTCACAACACCAATTTCTAACCTCCAGTTGGTCAATCAAGTCAAACAGGTCAGAGACGGATATATGACTCCATGTTAGTATCCAGCACATTTTAGTTTATACTGAGCAGCAATGACAAGAACAGTGTTGTCACTGTACAATATAAACATCATACAGACAACAGCACTGTGTGAGAAAACACAGCCTCATCATGTATTTCAATGAAACTGAGAAACTTGGTAACTGGGACAGAGGATATCATATGTGTACAGCTTGTAAAGCCCTCTCAGGCACATTTGCGATTTGGGGCTGTACAAAATAAATTGAATTTGATCCAATGGACCTGATGCAGAGAGCCGAAAGAACCCATTGCCATCCAGCCATAAAGTGGAACCTCAAAATGTTTCTTTAATTATTCCAGACTTTGTCAGGAAAAAACATCCCCTCAACAGCTTATGTAAATGTTCAAAACATCATTGTATAAAATAGTCAAAGAAATTGAATTTAACTGTGGTGTAGTTGGTGGTGTGTGTTAAAGGTTGTGGTGGTAACTGCAGAAGACACATTTTAACTGCTGGGAGTTCAGGAAAAGGAGTGTTAGAGAGGGGGATGGGGGCAGAAAGACGTCCTGTAGATGGACCTGATGATTAATGTGCATTAGGGCTGGCAAACACATTACTCACTCATACCTCTAACAGGAGAGAAAAAGGCTGGACACGCCAGTGAGTTGAATTTCCACTGCCCCTTTCTTATTTTCCATCTGAAAATGTGTTGAAGACATTCCAGTGCTGTGGAAAATGTGTGTGCTAAGTGAACAAACAGACATGGATTGAATTCCAAAGTCATTTACGCTAGAACATGATCCTGAGGCGTGGGGATCTGGGGTCAATGAGGTATTGATGGGAGTACAGTTATATATACATACACACTAGTCCTAGCATTATCATCAAGGATTTGCTTCACAACAAATTACTTATTACACAGTTTGAATGTAAACACAGGGATGTAGGGATGAGGTCAAGGGGGAAGGGATGGAGGTCGAGGAGTAAGGGGTAAGGGAAGGAAACGGGGGGTAGAGGGATGAAAGAGAGGGAAGGTCAGAGGGGTGCGTTGGTGGGTTGTCGGTGTCTCGGTGGCTGGTGGGAACCGGGGAGCGGAGACTCGTGGGTGGGGGTTGTCTTTTCTGAAGCTTCGGAGTTCGGAGTGCCCAAGAGATAGCTTCACGTGGACAAGCACCGGTGAACGTTCAGGTTGGAGTGGACGTAGGAGAGGTACGCGGAGGAAGACCACCGGCCAAGCATCTTTATGACGTAGTCAGGGATTCCTTGGCTCGCGGCGGCAGTGCTGATGCGGAATGAATGGCCTTAGAACGACTCGGCAGGTATGCCGGATCTGGCGGAAGTGGTGGAGGAACCAGGTAGCCTGAACGAAGTGTGTGGATGCAGAGCAAGGAGGTCTGGAGTGAGGGGCAGGCATTTAGGCGCAGAAAGCGATTTGGTTTTACGAAGGCCTTTAAGAAGCATGGCTACATGTGAATGGGCCGTGGTGGGACACGGCGCCCCTGAGGACAGTTTTGTGAGGAAGTTAATTCCGCTTAAGTAGACTTGTATGTAGAGGACCTGATGAGGGAATGGGCGTACAAATGACGTATGAAGTTTGTGAGGGCCAGGAGGTCGAGTGATGGGAATGGCAAGCTGGCAAAGGCGTGGAAAGCTTTAAAGCTGTTCCATCCTGTGAGGTACAAAGAAAGTGTACGTGGGGGGACGCTGGTTATGATGGCATCTTGCGAGGCGGAGACCAGGTGTTCTAGTCGCAGGGTCGGATGAAGATGGCGGCTGAAAACAGTGGGACCGCAATTGGCCGGGGGTCCGAGGCTGGTACTAATTGTCTGAATTTCTGGAATGAGAAACAAGAAAGTGAATCAGCGATGAGGTTCTTGTGATCTGGGCTGTGGGTGGCTCGGATGATGAACTGATGCTGGGCTGAAACTAGGGTTAGGCTTAAGCAGGAACTGCATTATGTCTAGGCAGCACGACCGTCCCTCGTTGATGATATCGACTACTGCGCTGTTGCCTGAGTAGAAAGCGATGGTCTTTTTGGGATGCGAATTCCGGCGGCCATTCGGCTGAGAACCACTTGTTGTTGAGGGCGCTGCATCTGTGAAAATATGGGGCTTTTGTTACGGGGAGCTTGGGGTGCATCCGAGGAGTTGAGAGGAAGCATGTGGCGGCTGGATGGGATGGTGCTTTGCAGAGTTCCCAGTTTAGGGAAGGGAGGGATGTGAAGACTCTGCAGTACAGTTCTGGGTCGAGAGTTCCCCAGTACGTGCCCTGGTTAAACTGCTGCACTCTAGCAAACAGGACGTGGTAGGTATAAAACCTGTTGTTGCCAAACCGCAAAGCTAGGTTGAGAATTAAAGTCATATAATTGTGCAGCTCGGGCCTGCGGTCAGGGAGGGCGGAGCAGATGACGTTGCAGTACAGGGAAAAAGTATAGGCGAACTCCGTCGTAGAGAGTTGCTTGGACCGGGTGGGGAGAGGCTGGCTGAACTCGACTGGGCCGAAGGTGGTAAGCAGTTCTTTAGGGGTGTGGGGCTTGCTTCCGGATGGGTGGATGAGTTGGGCGAGGTCGACATAATTACCGGCGAGAATCTGCTGCCTGAGTGTGTGAGACAACGAGGATGTTCAGGCGGGTGTGCTGGAGGTAACGCTGTGGCTAGGGTGGACCTGGTGGGTGGAGGTACGTGATGCAGGAAGGAGCTGTAAAAGAGTGCTGGCTGACCTGTGGAAGAAAGGATTGCATGCGAGGTAGGGTGGTTAGCGTTAGATACATTTGGGTACGGATGGGAAAAGGGGTAGGGAAGGGGAAGGGGAAGAATGGGAGGGGAGGAAGGTAGGAAGAGGTGCTTGGATGGAGGGAAGCATGTGCATGGGGTAGTAGTGTTGGTAGGGTCTGGCTTTCCAGTCGGACTGGTTGAAGGGGATGTTGCGCTCAACAAGTGAGATTTTTAGCTTATGTACTGTTCATCCGGGGGTGTGGGAAGTATGGTGCTCGACGGAGCGTCGGCGTGGAGAAGGATCGTCGCGACTGTCATTCGAGCGGCTGGATCTCAACCGGGTGGAAGAGTGCCGTCGGAGAGGGATGATGAAGACGGGATCTCCGCCAGAGGCTGTTGGACAGTGAGGGACCAATGACGTTGGGGCTGCCCGGGGATCACTGTCGGAAGTTGCAAGGGACGTGGATTGTTGGTCGCTGCCGAACTTACCACCGCCGAAGGATGCCGGGAGAAGATGGGATCTCCGATCTTCGGGCGTGATCTGCTCTTCTGCGAACAGATCGTTCCAGAGAAAATTACGGTTCCATACTGCTCGGTATGTGGAGACAGTCAAGGTGGGGTGAACAGGTGTGCTGGGCTTAAGTACTTTAGTGAGCGGGAAATTAGCTGCCTTCGGGGCATGGTCCTTGTTCCCGAACTAAGTTCTGTAAAACTCCATTAGTCTCAATGTATTTCCAAATCTGTGGTTGGTAATCTGAACAAGCTTGATCAAGCAAGAATATCTAAAAATTCCATAGGTTTTGAATCAGTATGTCAGATTTGAAAAATAATCACAGTTTAGAACCTTAAATTAGGAAAACTCAGATAATATGTTGGTATTAAAGTCAGTAGATAGTCATAGTCAATATAGACTGCTGGGTGCTAATAACCAAAGCTAATTATTCAAAGCTTAAAAGCCACCAAAAAACATTTGGAGTAAGTGAAATTATTTGAGAAGATACTGACAACCCCATCTCTTTTATTTTGTCAACAGGAGTTCAGAAAACTATCCTATTAGTAGAATATTCTAATAATATGCCAGAGGCAGTTGAGGAACATTTGCTAAAAACATAAAACCTAAGACCATGTTGGAAGAAAACATAAATACTCTTATGAGCTTTAATAATTCATAATATGAAGATGAACAGGTATGACAAAATCATGGCATGTGAAATGTCTCTGTAGTCTCTGTACAATACCTAAATTGAGTTTGTGCTGCAGGCTAACATGTGTCTATTTGGTTGCAGCAGTTAATAATAACAGGTATGAACAACATTTTACAAATCACAGTTGAAGTGTGATAGGAACTCACAGTCACAGGCAAGCCAACTTCCTCAAACTCAACAGCAACAAATCTGAAATGCTCATCATCGCCCCCAAATAACTCAACAAATCCCACAACTTTCAATTAAATTCAATTCAGTTTATTTTGTACAGCCCAATATCACAAATTACAAATTTGCCTCAGGGCTTTACAATCTGTACACATACGACATCCCTGTCCTAGGACCTCACATCGAATCAGGAAAAACTCCCCAAAAATAACCTTTCACAGGGAAAAAAGGGAAGAAACCTCTTGTCCACCTGTGGGCGCACCTGTCCACCTGTGGGCGCACCTGCCCGCCGCCCAAGTGGTACCCCAGATACCGTACCTCCCTCCGTCCAACTGCACACTTCCCTGGGGTTGGCGGTGAGCCCCGCCCACCTGCCTCAGGGAATCCAGCACCGCGCCCACCCGCTGCACATGCTCCGCCCAGGTGGTGCTGTGAATGATCACATCATCCAAGTAGGCGGCCGCATTGCAGCGTGCGGACGCAGCACCCGGTCCATGAGGCGTTGAAAAGTGGCTGGGGCCCCGAACAACCCAAAGGGAAGAGTGGTGAATTGGTATAACCCATACGGAGTGGCAAAGACCGTCATTTCCCTGGACTCTGGCGACAGAGGAATCTGCCAGTAGCCCTTTGTTAAATCCAGTGTCGTAAAGAAACGCGCAGTGCCCAGTTGGTCCAGGAGTTCGTCGACCCAGGGCATTGGGTAAGCATCAAATCGTGACACGTCATTCACCCTGTGATAATCCACGCAGAACCGTATAGACCCATCCTTCTTGACCACAAGAACAATGGGACTACACCAGGCACTGTTGGACTCTTCTATTACCCCCATCTCCAGCATGGCCACTAATTCACTCTGAAGCACCTTTCTTTTGTGTTTAGGTAACCTGTAGGGCTGTGACCGCACCGCCACGCCCGGAGGCGTCTCAATTCAGTGCTCTATGAGGTTTGTGCGTCCTGGCAGGAGAGAGAACACGTCAGCAAACTGCTCTTGCAACTGATTGGCCACTTGTATGGTCACTTTGTCTTAATTTAGCTAACTAGTTTTTTTACTCCTGTCAAGCAATTTGTGACCTCTGTCTGTTATTTACTTACTTTCAAAACGTAGGTTCCACAAGCAAATAAGTAGGCCGAAGCATATTATGAGGTCTGGATAATGAAGAAGTGAGAAGTTTCTTTAACAGGTACATACTGAACAAAATAATTCCTTTCCAGATTAATTCTGCCCAAGATGCACAGAGCGCACTGGTTCAACATATCTGAACTCATAAAAAAAAAAAATTCTGCTTTTATCTGTTTTCAGATTACCCGTGCCTGCAATAGATGATCTGATTTCAAGGCATCTAATACATTCTGAATGTCAGGGAACCCTAAAGTTGCCAACTTTTTACTCAGTTTATGAAACAGATAACATATTCCTTTATTAGTCCTGCAGTGGGTGAAATGTACAGGACTACAACAGCAAAGTGTGTAAAGTGAGAGAGACATAGTACAAAATAAAAAAAACAAGTAATACAAATAAAAAACAGTAATAAAAACATTAAAGAATCCACAATAACAGAATATTATATATAGAGACAGAATAACTATTATAACTTATTTTGTACAGTGTATTTATATTGCACAGGTTGAAGTTAAAGTGTTTTTGTGGTCTACTGGGAGCTCAGCTGCCTGACAGCAGCAGGAAGGAAGGACTTGCTCTCCTTCACACACCCAGGATGAATCAGCCGGTGGCTGAAGCAGCTGTACAGAGCTGCCAAGGCGTTGTGCATGGGGTGGGATGAAACTGACATATGTCATGCACTGCCTGGAAATTACCTCTAACTGACGTTGTCGGGCTGAAAAGATCATCAACTGCACAACTGTTATGTGTTCTTGACCAGTGTGATGAAAATGTGGATATCACAGTAAAAACTTTTCCACCATTTTTTTTATCAGTCTTCCCACTTTTAGTGAGTCTTCAAGTGAGAAAATAAACATGACACACTGTCAAACTTGACAGTACAGATATCGAAGTGGCATGACAATAAAACATCTAACAGACAACATTTTGCTATGCTTAGGAACAAATTGGTAAAGAAATTAAGAAAAGCTAAGGCAGATTCTTTCCTGACTATAATAGAAAAGGCGAGTAGTAAAACTAAAATGGTCTGGGATCAGTTACACAAGCTAACGGGACATTTCACAAAGTAAGGAAGCTGCAGGAACTTAACATAAATCGACAACTGTCAAATAATCCAGCTGAAGTAGGAAAACCTTTCAATCACTATTTCATTGATTCTGTAGCTACCATTGCTAAATGTTTCTCCCCTGAGAAATATACTGTACAGTAAATCTATTGGAGCCAACCATCAACATAAGAAATGTCACTCATTCAGGAGGTCACGAGAATAATCAGTTCTCTTAAACCATCCAAAACCAAATATATATTTAGTAGGCCTACACATGCAGTTATGCTCAAAACACCTAATAGATCCCATCAGCAATATCATCAACCTCTCAGAGCATGTTTCCCAGTGTTTGGAAGTTGGCTGCTGTTGTTGCAGTATTCAAAGATGGAGATCTCCTTTCTACCTGTAGTTACAGACCCATCAGTATCCTGCCAACAGTATCAAAGGTTGCTGAGAGAATTAACTTCCATTTGAATACCAGTACCTTTGCCCTTCATCCAATGCAATTTGGCTTCAGAGCCAATTATTTTACTGAGAAAATTACATATTCTACATGTTTCTTCACAGAAAAAAAAGAATTCTACTGGACAAAGAGGGTGTTGTTGGAGTTGTATTTCTTGATCTCAAGAAGGCATTTGACACTGTTAATCATAGTATTCTTTTGTCCACAGTTTTTGTCTTTTGTTACAATTTCACCTCAGGCTAAATGGATTGAATCGGATTTGCTAAATAGATCACAGTATGTCCAAATTCAGAACTATCAATCTACTGCCCTCCACTTGTTCACAGGCGTCCGACAAGGATCTGTCCTGGGCCCATTACTATTTCCTTTATATATTAATGATCTGCATCAATATGTCCCGATACCAATATTCAAATGAACAAAATGGGAGAAATTGCAAATTAACTCACTAACTCCATGGTTCATGTAACTACATGGCAATGCCGTTTACAACTTAATGTATCCAAAACAGTATTTATGTTTTTTACCAAAATAAACTTTATTTGTGTAGAACCTGATGTTTTTGTATCTGGGGAGGCTAAAGGTTGTACCTGAATACAAGTATCTTGGAGTACTTTCTGATTCCAAATTATCAGGTGAAAAAGGTCTGTAATCGGGTCAGATTTAATCTATCAAATTTCAGGTTCACAGAAAACTACTGTATATGTCAACAGAGGCAGCTAAGACATACATGCTTTCTATGGTTGTTTCCCCAGATCACTTAATGGTTAACAACCTGGTCACATGTGCATGTCTGTCTCATGTACAAGATTATTATGGATTGACCTCAAACAATTTGTTATCACACAAACTAATGGATATCGGCTCACAAGAGGTGCACCAAGAGGGGATTCAATTCAATTAAATTTATTTTGTATAGCCCAAAATCACAAATGTGCCTCATAAGGCTTTACAATCTGTACACACATAACATCACTGTCCCAGGATCTCACATCAGATCAGATGTGACAGAAATTATGAATAATGAGTAGTAGGCATGGACCATGATCCAGATTTCCACAATCCATGTAAACAGAAGGAGGTAGAGAGGAGGGGCAGCAGCATGGCAATGGCAGGTGTCCGGACTATTATGCAGGAGGCATCGCGAAGGAGGCGGGACCAATGAAGCATGAGGCCAGGGGCAGGATGCAGAACGCAGGGGCAAGGAGGCGGGGCCCAGGGGCGTTTCCAGACACAGCCAGGTCCAATGGACCCTGTGAGGGGAGAAGGCACCAAGACTCCAGGAAAAAAGTAGAGTTAGCAATGTGCAATAAAGAGAAGCGTAAACGTCCATAATTCAAATCAAATCAGTTTATTTTGTGGGGGGGCATCAGGCAGGAGGCATCGTGAAAGAGGCTGGACCAATGAGGCCAGGCCCGTGAGGCAGGAGGCACAACGTAGGCAGGTCGATGATGCAGGAAGCAGGACCCAGGAGCCATGACCGGCTTCAGACTTAGCCAGGTCCAATTGGCCCTATGAGGCGAGATGGCACAAAGACTCCGGGGAAGAAGTTCAACTCAATTCAATTCACAGATTACAAAGATTACCTTTGAGGCAGGAGGCACAGAGAAGGGCCATTGGGAAGGAGGCCCGGTCCAGGCCTGGGGCTGGATGCAGGGGCTAGGGGTCAGGACCCAGGACCAGCTTCAGACACAGCCAGGTCCAGTATGAAGCGAGAAGGCACAAAGACTTCGGGGAAGAAGTAGAGGACTGAAAGTGGAAGCTGGTTCCATATAAGAGGAGCTTGATAACTGAAGGCTCTGGCTTCCATCCTACTTTTTAGGACTCTAGGAACCACGAGTAATAATAATAATAATAACTTTAAAAAACAGGGTTTACAAAGTGCTCTACATAGAAGCAAGGCAAAACATAACATCAATACAAGTAAACATTTCAGAAAATACATGAGGCAAAGGAGACAATGCCATATAGGCAATGAACACAATAGAGGAATAGAAAAATACAAATACAAAATAAAGCAGAACAGACAAACTAAAATAGGGGAAACAAAGAACTGCATAAAAGGAAGACATCACTTAAAAGCAGTTCTATAAAAATGGGTTTTAAGAAGTGATTTAAAAGAAGTTACTGATTATGCAAGCCTTATCCCCTTTAGGTAGGTCGTTCCAAAGTCGAGGGGCTCTGATTGCAAAAGCACCGTCATCCTTTGATTCAAGCCTTGACTTTGGAACAGCCAGAAGGGCCCCACTGGAGGATCTAAGGCTGCGAGCTGGCTCATACAGGGCTAACATTTCAACGATGTAGCTTGGGGCCAGACCCAAGTGTGCTCTAAAAGTGATCAGCAAAATCTTAAAATCAATTCTAAAACGAAAAGGGAGCCAGTGGAGAGAGGCCAGGACTGGAGTAATGTGATGCCGTCTGTTAAAACCAGTCAGAAGCCGAGCTGCTGCATTCTGGACTAGTTGGAGGCAGGAGATGGAGTTTTGATTTATGCCGGAAAAGTAGGAGTTGCAGTAGTCGAGTCGGGAGAAAATGAGTGCATGAATGACTTTTTCCAGATCTGAACGTGACAGTATGGGTTTGTTTTTTGAGATTATTCTTAATTGAAAGAAGTAGGACTTGATCTGTGATTCAAAATTTAATTGAGAGTCAAACATTACACCCAAATGTCTGGCAACTGGTTTTAAATAAGCAGCCAGTGGACCAAATTGACTTGATAAAACTGGTGTTGTTGTTTGGGGAACTGAATAATATGACTTCTGATTTGGAGTTATTGAGCTGAAGAAAATAAATGTTGTGCCATCCAACAGTTAACATCAGAGAGGCAATCTAAGACAGCAGCCAGGCTCTCTGGGTCACCGGGTCTCAGCGGAAGGTATATCTGTGTGTCGTCTGCATAGCAATGAAAAGATATGTTGTGTCGCTGGAGTATTTGGCCGAGTGGAAGCATGTAGATAGAAAATAAATGTGGACCTAAAATTGAACCTTGTGGTACACCACAGGTAATGCGAGTCATGGAAGACGAGTGATTACCCTATGGTGACCGAGTACGATCTTTCTAAAAGGTAAGAATAAAAGTGCAGTGTCCTTGATGCCAACCCAGGTTTTGAGGCGATCGATTAAAATGTCGTGATCTACAGTATCAAAAGCTGCTCTAAGGTCTAAAAGAATTAAAACGGCGCTCTCCCCCCTGTCTGCTGCTAAAAGGAGGTCATTAGTTACCTTGAGGAGGGCAGTTTCTGTGCTATGAAGTGCTCTAAAACCTGACTGAAATTTCTCAAATATATTATTATGATTCATAAAAGCTAGGAGTTGTGTTGAAACCACTTTTTCTAAAACCTTTGATAAAAATGGAAGTTTTGAAATTGGCCTAAAATTGGAAACAACAGAAGGATCAAACTAAGGTTTCTTTAAAAGAGGTTGTACGATTGCATGTTTAAAAATCGATGGGAAAGTACCACCTGCTAAGGAGCTATTTATAATTAATAAAATACTGGGCCCTACAGTAACCTCTTTGAGAAATTTAGTAGGAATAAAATCAAGGCTGCATGTGGCTGATTTCATGTGTGATATAAGTTGGGATAAAAAGGGCAATGATACAGGTTGAAAATGACTAAAATTGTTTTGAATGACCCTACTGGCATGTAAAACACGAGTTGGGGGGGGGGGAATTTGTTGTCTTATTTCATTTACCTTATTATTAAAATAATTTAAAAAGTTCTCACACATCTCTTGTGAGGCATCAATAAAATGACAGGGGGAGGGGTTTATGACCTTGTCTATGACCTTGAATAAGACTGGGGTTTGAATGATTGTTTCGAATTAAATTGGAGAAGAAAGAGGTTCTTGATTCTTGATTCTTTAACTGCCTTTTGATAGTTATTCATTACCTCTTTCCAAATATCATAAAATATGTTTTTTCCATTTTCTTTCCTTTCTTCCACAGTCTCTCTTAAGTTATTTGGTGGATTCATTTAGCCAGGGTTGTGGTGTTCTGTTTAACTTGTTGACCTTGTAGAGGGCAACAGAGTCCAGGACAGTCTGACAGGTGTGATTAAAAAGAGAGACCAGCTTCTCTGTATCAGAATGTGGATTAAAAGCAGTTAAAGAAGCAGCAGTAAAACACTCTATTTGCTAGCAGACATGGAGTTAAAAACCCGGATGGAAAGCGTGAAGCGATAAGGCCAGGAGTAAACAAACTTTCTGCGGGAGGCTCTGTGGATGTAACGGGGCCGACGAAGGAGTCCGAGTGCCTTGATAGCTGAGATGAACGGAGAAGTTGTAGGAAGGAACTGCGAGGTGGAATATTGCAGAACCATGCCAGCCGGGGACAATGCAATCGCCAACCACGGACCGGATCACCGGAGCTGGAGAAGTGACAGGCACGTCAGGATAATCCAAAGGTGATCGGAGCCCAGTGAAAAAGTGGCAAAGGACGGGGCGAAGAAACGGAGAAGGCAGTTCAGTCAATTGCCAACGCTAGGCGGCAAGCCAGCTAACGGCAGCGGTGGAGAGCAAGAGCCAACGGCAAGCAAAATATAAAAATAATCCAAGATGAAGCATTTGCATTACATTACATTACATGTCATTTAGCTGACGCTTTTATCCAAAGCGACTTACAATAAGTGCATTAAACCATGAGTCCAAACTCAGAACAACAAGAATCAAGCAAGTACAATTTCTTCAATAACGTTAAACTACAGAGTACTATCCGTACATGCCATTTAAGTGCTACTAAAGTGCTAAACAACAAAGTGCTATCGGTAAGGGACATTTAAGTGCTACTAGAGTGCTACTACGGCTCTACCTTCCCTATTCAAGGTATAGTCGAAAAAGATGTGTTTTTAGTTTGCGACGGAAGATGTAGAGACTTTCTGCTGTCCTGATGTCAATGGGGAGCTCGTTCCACCAATGAGGAGCCAGCACAGCAAACAGTCGTGATTTTGTTGAGTGTTTAGTTCGAAGTGAAGGAGCTACAAGCCGATTTGCAGAAGCCGAGCGAAGTGAACGTGCTGGGGTGTATGGTTTGACCATGTCCTGGATGTAGACCGGACCCGATCTGTTCGCAGCACGGTACGCAAGTACCAATGTTTTGAAGCGGATGCGTGCGGCCACCGGTAGCCAGTGAAGGTCGCGGAGGAGCGGAGTAGTGTGGGTAAATTTCGGGAGGTTGAAGACCAGTCGAGCAGCTGCATTCTGGATGAGCTGTAGAGGTCGAATGGCATTAGCAGGTAGACCTGCCAGGAGGGAGTTGCAATAGTTTAGCCGTGAGATGACCAGAGCCTGGACCAGAACCTGTGCCGCCTTCTGAGTGAGAAGGGGTCGTATTCTCCTGATGTTGTACAGCAAGTACCTACAGGAGCGTGTTATTGCGGTAATGTTGGCAGTCAGGGAGAGTTGACTGTTGAGCGTCACACCGAGGTTCCTGGCAGTCGGAGTCGGAGCCAGCACTGAGTTGTTGAAGTTAATAGTTAGGTCGTGGGTGGGAGAGCCTTTTCCTGGAAGGAGGAGAAGTTCAGTCTTGTCCGGGTTAATTTTCAGGTGGTGAGCGGACATCCACTGAGAGATGTCGGTCAGACAGGCAGAGATTCGTGCTGCTACCTGTGTTTCGGATTGGGGAAACGAGAGGATCAGTTGGGTGTCGTCAGCATAGCTGTGGTAGGTGAAGCCATGCGAGTGAATGACAGAGCCAAGAGAGTTGGGGTACAGAGAGAAGAGAAGAGGACCAAGGACTGAACCCTGAGGGACCCCAGTAGTCAGAGGACAAGGCTCAGACACAGATCCTCTCTAGGTTACCCGGTAAGAGCGGTCGGTGAGGTAGGATGAGAAGAGTGAGAGCGCGGTGCCTGAGATACCCAGGTCCTGGAGGGAGGACATGAGGATCTGGTGGTTCACTGTATCAAAGGCAGCGGAAAGGTCTAGAAGGATAAGGACAGAGGAGAGAGAGGCTGCTCTAGCAGTGTGAAGCTGCTCAGAGACAGCAAGGAGGTCAGTCTCTGTTGAGTGGCCTGCCTTGAATCCAGACTGGTGTGGGTCTAGAAGGTTGTTACTGTGAAGAAAGAAGGAGACTTGGTTAAAGATAGCTCGCTCTAGAGTTTTGGAAAGGAAGGGGAGGAGAGAGACAGGTCTGTAGTTATTGACTTCAGATGGGTCGAGAGTGGGTTTCTTCAGGAGAGGGTTGACTCTTGCCTCCTTCAGAGAGTTAGGGAAACAGCCGGTTGTTAATAAGATGGGTGAGAAAGGGAAGAAGGTCCAGAGCAATGGACTGGAGAATGTGAGAAGGGATGGGGTCAAGGGGGCAAGTGGTTGGGCGGGCAGAGGTTACCAAGGTAAGAACTTGATTAGGAAACAGGGGGATAAAAGAGGAAAACAAGGGGGAAGAAGGTGAAGTTACTGGAGGTGTAGTTATGGAAGATGGATTAGTAAATGAAGAGCGTATGTCGTCTATCTTTTTTGTAATGTAGTCAACAAAGTGGCTTGGTAGAAGGGTGGAGGGAGGACCAGGGGGGGTCAAGGAGGTTGGAAAAAATTGAGAAGAGCTTTTTAGGGTTACATAAAGAGGATTCGATTCTGGATTGGTAGAACAGACTTTTGGCTGCAGAGATGGACGTAGAGAAGGAGGAGAGAAGAGATTGATAGGCGAGCAGGTCGCTGGCGTGTTTGGATTTTCGCCATTTCCTTTCCGATGCTCGCATAGTGGCTCTCTCGGCGCGCACCGGTTCGGACAGCCACGGAGCCGGAGAGGACTTGCGGACCTTTCGAGTCGTAAGAGGACAGAGAGAATCAAGAGAGGACGACAGCGTAGAGAGAAGAGTGTCAGTGGCGAAGTTAGGCTGCATGAGTGAGAAGGAATCGGTTGAAGGGAGGGCTGACAGAACAGAGGAGGCCAGAGAGGAGGGTGAGAGGGTGCGGATGTTGCGACGGACAGTTGCAGAGTCCGTTGTGGGAGGGTGGTCAGTTCCAAAGAGTGGGAGAGAGTAAGAGATGAAGAAATGGTCAGAAACATGAAGTGGAGTTACAATGAGGTTAGCTGTAGAGCAGTTTCTGGTGAAAATATAGTCAAGGTGGTTGCCAGCTTTGTGAGTAGGAGGGGAAGGACTGAGAGAGAGAGCAAAGGAAGACAGTAAGAGTAGCAGGTCCGATGACTTCTCAGTCTGGATGTTAAAGTCACCCAGAAGGATGAGCGGTGGGCCATTTTCTGAGAAGTTTGATAGGAGGACATCTAGTTCTTCCAAGAAGTCTCCCAAGGAACCAGGAGGACGGTAGAGAACGACAATGGTTAGATGAACCGGATGAGTAACCGTCACTGCATGAAACTCAAAAGACAGTGGGGTAAATGAAAGCGGGTAGAGAGCAAAACTCCATTTGGGTGAGATGAGTAGACCTGTGCCACCACCCCGACCAGAGGGTCTGGGTGTGTGGCTGAAGGAGAAGGCCGAGGAGAGAGCAGCAGGGGTTGATGTGTAGTCTGGTGTGATCCAAGTCTCAGTGAGAGCCAGGAAGTCCAGCAATTGATAGCGAAGCCAGAGATGAAGTCCGTCTTGCGGTTGGCTGACTGGCAGTTCCAGAGGCCCCGTGTGACGAGGCGCTGGGTCTGTGTAGAGCGGGTGGGATAAATAAGAGAGGAAGGATTTTTGGTGCATGTGTGACCGAGTCCGCGGTCTATAATATCTACAAGTAGATGTGCACACAGGTATGGAAAGAAAACACATTATCACACGGAAATGTTGTACTCAGCCGCCCTCAGCCACCACCGAAAGACTCCAACGAAAGACTCCTAGATCTTTATCCTCCGAGTCTTCATACGAGGAGTCTTCCCTGACGCTTCAGCTGACGCTACAAGCCCCAACCTGGTTATACACCCGAGTTGGCGGTAATTGGTTACAGCTGTGTCGAGCCCGCCCACAGGTCGTTGAAGAAATTGCCCACTTAGCGATCGATACTGGTAAGCAGGGGATCCTTGCTAACACTGAAGTCTCAGTTTGCTAGAATGTGAAATTATTGTCAAACTGATTAAGGACAAAGATCTGTAAAAAGTAGAATAAAGTTTAGGCCCTAGTAGATTTGGATTACAGAGCAAATACTTAAATCCCAGCTGGTTTGGTTAACTTTTCAGACACTTGTGTAAAAAAGCAAGAAATCGCAGCTCAAAGTGTTCAAATTAGAAAGACAGTACAGACTAGCATTCTAGTATAACTAATTACAACAGATACAGTAGTAATATAGTAGAGAAACCTCTTTAAAGAATATACTCAGCAAGATACAGGAAGTCCCAGAAGTCAGTGGACACACAGCTCAGATGCACATTTGCAGAATAATTAAGACATAACAATGGCTACACTGTTAAATAAAATAAAAAGTAATTAAAAGGAATATTAAATTGAAAATAAAATAGAATAAAACAAATAAAAACAGTCCCAGACGGAGCGGCGTTAAATTTTCGCGGTAGTCCCGCATTTAGTGAGCGCAGCTCTCTAGTGGGGTAATATGGTACTACAAGCTCTTTAAGATATGATGGTGCATCACCAATCAAGAATTTGTAGGTGAGGCGAAGAATTAAATGTGATCCTTGATTTTACAGGGAGCCAGTGCAGAGCAGCTAATACAGGAGTAATGTGATCTCTTTTCTTAGTTTTTGTGAGTACATGAGCTGCAGCATTCTGGATCAACTGGAGGGACTTATTAGAGCAGCCTGATAATAAGGAATTGCAGTAATCTAATCTCGAAGTGACAAACATGTGTGAACCAGTTTTTCTGCATCGCTTTGAGACATGTGCCTGATTTTTGATAGGGGAAACATAGGAAAAAAATGCAATCTTTGAGATTTGTTTTACGTGGGAGTTAAAGGACAAGTCCTGATCAAAGATAATGCCAAGATTCTTTACAGCAGTGTTGGATGCCATGGCAATGCCATCTACAGAAACCACATCACCAGATAATTGATCTCTGTGGTATTCTGGGCCTCTAAGACATGCTTGAAGTTTAGCAAGCTGGTTGTTTTTTTCTGGCTTGATCGATAGATATAATTGAGTATCATCTGCATTACAATTAAAGTTTATGGGGTGTTTCCAGATAATATTGCCCAAAGGCAGCATATATAAGGTAAATAAAATTGGTCCAAACACAGAACCTTGTGGTACTCCGTGACTATTGTTGGGGGTCATCGGGGCTTCAACGTTTACAAATACAAATTGAGATTGATCTAATAAATAGGATTTAAACCAGCTTAGTGCAGTACCTTTAATGCCAATCGACTGATCCAGTCTCTGTAATAGGATGTCATGATCAATGGTGTTGTTGAGAATGAAATACCTAGAAACGTAGGATAGACTCCCGGCACATAAGAAGGCTTTGACACGCCGATTAGTTAGAACCCAGGTACCATAAAAAGGCCTTGAAACACTGGTTAGAATAGTCACACGGCAAATAATAGACGCTGTTTAGAAACAAGCACACAAACATAACGATACGTAGACTCTCCTCCGCACAGTTCTCAGGAACTCAGATTGCAGGAGGCTGCTCGAAGTAGCGATTCCTGTTTGACGAACTGTCTGCATATCGTGTCAGATAAAGAACACCTGCTAACCGACTCCCTGAAACTGAGAGACTATGCCCCCGCTTCGCACATAAGATTGCACAACACACACACTGATCTTCTACGCCACCTGGAGGCCAGATGATCCGTGAGCCTAGAGGGTGGGACCGTCCTGTGCTCCAATGAGGCTCTCAGAAAGTCTAAACCAAGAGCCGCCTCCATCAAATAATCGACCAATCACAAATGCCCTTAAGGACTACTTAGCTTATGAGCGCTCTCTGCTTTGCACTCTTTTTTCGCTGTTCACAGCTAGATTGGGTCCATGCATGTTTAACTGTTAGACATAATACTCCTGTTACAATTAAATAAATGTTCATTGTTTGCCTCCCGCGTTGGCCCTGCTGATGTGCCTCCTCTCTACCTCCTTCTGTTCCATGGATTGGAGTTCCATTCATACATTGTCATATTCATGTAATGTGTTTATGTAACTTTGTAAATGCTGTTCATTCTGTACACATGACATCTATTGCATCTCTCCATCCGGGGAGAGGGATCCTCCTCTGTTGCTCTCCTGAAGGTTTCTTCCCTTTTTTCCCTGTCAAAGGTTATTTTTGGGGAGTTTTTCCTGATCCGATGTGAGGTCCTGGGACAGGGATGTCGTATGTGTACAGATTGTAAAGCCCTCTGAGGCAAATTTGTAATTTGTGATATTGGGCTATACAAAATAAACTGAATTGAATTGTATCCACTGACTTAATTAACTTAATTCCGGAACTTTTTGAGCACAAATCACCAAACATACGTTTGAACTTTGGAGAAAATAAGCTATGTGGCATACAAACATTTAATAGCAACATGCCAGCTACCACCTGGCCTGGAGTCCGGATCAACACCAAAAAAGTCTGGGCTGGGTTTCATGGTGCGCTTTTTGGACTATTCAATTCAATTCAGTTTATTGCATTTACAAAGTTACATAAACACATTACATGAATATGACAATGTATGAATGGAACTCCAATCCATGAAACAGAAGGAGGTAGAGAGGAGGCGCATCAGCAGGGCCAACGCGGGAGGCCGGCTCACCAGGCATCAGACACCTCCAGGTCCAATGGACCCTATAAGATGTGAAGTCACAACGACTCCGGGGAGGAAGCAGAGTTAATATAAGGTGCAATGGAGAGATGTAAATTAATCCATAAGGAGAGAGAGAAGATGAGATAGGTGCTCAGTGTATCCTAAAACATCCCCCAGCAGCCTATAAGCCTATAGCAGCATATCAAGGGGCTCGACCAGGGCAAACCTGATTGAGCCCTAACTATAAGCACTATCAAACAGGAAAGTCTTAAGTCTATTCTTGAATGAGGTGACTGTGTCTGCCTCCCGGACTGAAAGTGGAAGCTGGTTCCATAAAAGAGGAGCTTGATAACTGAAGGCTCTTGCTCCCATCCTACTTTTTAGGACTCTAGGAACCACAAGTAGCCCCGCATTTAGTGAGCGCAGCTCTCTAGTGGGGCAATATGGTACTACAAGCTCCTTAAGATATGATGGTGCATCACCAATCAAGGCTTTGTAGGTGAGGAGAAGAATTTTAAATGTGATTCTTGATTTTACAGGGAGCCAGTGCAGAGCAGCTAATACCGGAGTAATGTGATCTCTTTTCTTAGTTTTTGTGAGTACACGAGCTGCAGCATTCTGGATCAACTGGAGGGATTTAAGAGACTTATTAGAGCAGCTTGATAATAAGGAGTTGCAGTAATCTAGTCTGGAAGTAACAAACGCGTGAACCAGCTTTTCTGCATCTTTTTGAGACAAGATGTGCCTGATTTTTGAAATGTTGCGTAGATGAAAAAATGCAATCCTTGAGATTTGCTTAACGTGGGAGTTAAAGGACAAGCCCTGGTCAAAGATAACGCCGAGATTCTTTAAAGTGGTGTTGGATGCCAGGGCAATGCTATCTACAGAAACCACATCACCAGATAATTGATCTCTGAGGTGTTCAGGGCCCAGTAAAATAACTTCAGTTTTGTCTGAGTTTAACATCAGGAAGTTGCAGGTCATCCATGTTTTTATGTCTTTAAGACATTCTTGAATTTTAGCAAGCTGGTTGGTCTCCTCTGGTTTGATCAATAGATATAATTGAGTATCGTCTGCATAGCAATGAAAGTGTATGCAGTGTTTCCTGATAATATTGCCCAAATACTGCATATATAAGGTAAATAAAATTGGTCCAAGCACAGAACCTTGTGGAACTCCGTGATTAACGTTGGTGGTCATTGAGGCTTCATCGTTTACAAATACAAATTGAGATCGATCTGATAAATAGGATTTAAACCAACTTTGTGCGGTACCTGAAATGCTAATCGACTGATCCAGTCTCTGTAATAGGATGTCATGATCAATGGTGTCGAACGCAGCACTAAGGCCTAATAATACCAGTATGGAGATGAGTCCTTTATCTGGTGCAATTAGGAGGTCATTTGTAATTTTCAAACTCCTCAAATAAACTATTCTGATGTAGAAAGTCGCACAACTGATTTGCGACTACTTTCTCAAGGATCTTAGAGAGGAAGGAAAAGTTAGAGATCGGTCTGTAGTTAGCCAACACCTCTGGATTAAGAGTGGGCTTTTTCAGGAGAGGTTTAATTACAGCTACTTTGAAGGAATGTGGAATATGGCCTGTTAGCAAAGACACATTAACAATATCCAACAGAGAGGCAACACGTCTTTAAGCAGCCTCGTTGGGATGGGGTCTAAGAGACAGGTAGACGGTTTAGAAGTAGAAACCGTTGAGGACAATTGGTCTAGGTTAATGGGAGAAAAGCTATCCAAATATACACCAGGGCATACAGCCGTTTCCAAGGCCACTCCTCTTGATGACAGATCGGCAGTAGTTGAGGGCAAGAGATCATCAATCTTGCCTCTAATAGTTCAAATCTTTTCATTGAAGAAGTTCATGAAGTCATTACTACTGAGGTCTATAGGAATACACGGCTCCACAGAGCCGTGTCAGCCTGGCTACAGTGCTAAAGAGAACCCTGGGGTTGTTCTTATTTTTCTCTATTACTGATGAGTAATAGGCTGCTCTGGCATTACGGAGAGCCTTTTTATATATTTTAAGGCTGTCTCGCCAAACTAAGCGTGATTCTTCCAGATTGGTGGAACGCCATATGCTTTCGAGCTTTCGTGAAGTTTGCTTTAGGTCGCGGGTCTGAGGGTTATACCAGGGAGCAAACCTCCTTTGCCTCACTGTCTTTTTCTTCAGTGGGGCGATCGAGTCTAGTGTCATTCTCAGTGAGCCTGTAGCACTATCGACAATATGATCAATCTGGGACGGACTAAAGTTTGCACAGGAGTCCTCCATCACATTGAGACGTGGTCTTGAATCAAATGCAGAAGGAATCACTTCTTTAAATTTAGCTACAGCACTGTCAGTGGTGTAGAAACTTTTGTCTAATGTTGTACACTCCGGTAGCATAAACTCAAAAGTTATGAGGTATGGTCTGACAGAAAAGGGTTCATGGAAAGACCACCAAATGTTCAATGTTAATGCCACATGCAAGAACAAGGTCGAGAGTGTGGTCAAAGCAGTGAGTGGGTTTCTGTACTCTCTGACAGAAAACAATCGAGTCCAACAATGAGATAAATTCTCAGCCAGGTCTCAGTAAGACAAAATAAATCAATGTGATTGTCTGATATTAAATAATTTACTAATACAGCTTTCAATGGGAGAGATCTACTATTTAGAAATCCACATGTAATTCTCCTATTTTGTTGCACTGCTGAAATAGTGGTGTTAACCTTTAAGAGGTTATTTTTGTATGACTCCTCTTCTGAATACATTTGATTTAATCAATTTAAGTGGCCGTAGTTAAGAAATGATGTCTTTCTCCAAGCGAGTGTCCCCGTCTGAGAGCTCCGTCTAACAAAAATAAGCCAAATTTATTGTTCCAGTTACGATAAAAATGATTTATATAAAAAGTACAGCAAACACAATTACAAATTGAATCGCACTAATAATTACACAAAATATATCCCATGGAACAGAGATCCAGTGGAGATCGGTTACTTGCCCGGCAGTCGGCACAAAGAGATCTCCTGATCTTTCGCCTTTTCCAGCTTTGTAAGCTTAAAGTCAAACCTCCCCTTCCTCCTCGTATAGTCCATTGATTGGACAAGACCTTGTTCTGTTAATCCTTATCACTTTCTCCATGTTAGGTGTTGTTCAACCCAACCCCCGTCCACATTCCTGAGCAGTCCTCAGGCCTTAATGCTTCCTCTCATCTGCTCCATTCTCCAGGCTGTGTCCTTGTCCATTAACTTATTTGCTGGGGGCTTGATGTTTTCTGGATTCCTTCCACAATCACTTAATAGATCCCATACTTTTAATTGATACATTTGCATATTACATACAGTGTCATTCATTTAAAATCACATTCAGAGTTATTTATTTGTCTTGCCCCTCCAACTCGTAAACTCATCGTAATACATAACCGCAATCGCTAGGAGCGCCATTAAACCTAGTTTTCTCACAGAAACAGTCTCTATAGAGTTATGGGTGGGTAACTACTCGAATGGAAGTGCAGAGAAGGTTTTGTCCCACACAGAAAAAAGTGCTTTCAGTCAGTCTGCTTTTTCTGTACAAGCTTCAATAGACTGGAACTGCATTCCAGGGACCATCAGAGAACTACAAACATACAGTTCATTTAAAGCTCAATTAAAGAAATGGTTAGTTAGTACCCAGCTCTGTCAGCACTAGAACATAACTGCTTCATACTGTTCTCAATCTGTCCGTGTTGAACTTTCCCTCTGTTTGTCTGTTGTCGACTGTATGTCTTGACTTTGCTGGCTGACCATCATCTACTTGCATGTATGTCTTTTGTTGTTGTTTAGCTGTGTCTGACTGATTATATATTTCATATACTCTGCATACTTTTATGTTCCGTGCCTCTGACATGGATGTTTGGGGTGCCTAACAATGCAGCATAATCTGGTTTTTTTAAGCCTATTCTATTTTAACATAGTTCTTCCTCATTTTATTTTGCTTTGTCTGTGTTGCATGTCTTCTTAGTACTTGACAACGAGTCTCCTGAATGATGATACTACGTATATTAATATTCTCACTCTATTCATTGTTGCACCCATTGTAAAGCGGCAAAATTGTATAAACCTTGTATATTTAATCATATCTCTGTTTTTAGGTTTGTTTCGTTATCTGCCTTTCGGGACTACAGATGAAAAATAGCCTCTTGGCTAACTGGCACATTTACAGAAATGTTTTTATTAATGTGCAGTGTCAAATAAACCAAAGTTTAAAAAAAAACATTAATGTACTTATTGCCAGTAAATTCAATCTTGACTCCCTCTGACCTGGGTGATCTCTATATACATGACATTTTAAAGCCAAAACGTTGTTGGGGTCATTCAAATCGAAAGCCCGTAGGAGGAAGAATTCAGCCAAACAACTTCTCTCGTTCTGGTAGATTTATTCGTCTGGTCATCAGTAAAGCACACACTGCAATTGCAAGAGCAGGATGATTCGTCCAGCTCGCAGACTGGGGTAGAAGCACACGCAAAAACTGTAACTTTCATGTTTTATCTCCTCGAATTAGGCGTCATTGTCATCGATTTCTAATTGTCTCTTTCTGTCAAAAGGGAGGAGTTAACCTCTGCCCTAGTGACACATCGCGTTCAACGCAGATATGTCTTTCTATCTAATGTATAAATAAACATGCATGTATGTTGGGAAGTGTGAATATGTTCCGACATTTAGCTTAACCACAATTTCCTGTTTTTTAGTCTCGACGACTTATGCATCTTATGCTTTCGTTAACATGACTTTGTCCTCTTGTTGACCCAACTTCTGCATCTTATGCTTTCGTTAACTTGAATTCGTCCTCTTCACAGAATATAGAACAATACACAATACTTAAATGAGAATAGATTATCAACATTGCCAAATGAACGGTTACAACCATGAAAAGCACATTTAAATTTGTTGTGGGGGTGTTTTGGTGAACTTCCATATGCCTGACAAATGTATATTTAGTAACACATGCATGACCACAAAATTGACAACTGAACATTATGGAAAAATAAGCTAGACTGCTGTCCGGTTTTCCTTGTTATTTTATTAGTTACCTGTTACTAATAGTACTCAGTATTTAAATGTTAACTATGCTAAGCACAGCTAATGGCTTAGCTAGCTAACGTGCATGACAACCACATGGCGAAACATGTGCTACATGTTACCGAAGGTGTTCGAAAACGTAAGTTGAAACCGGACTTAACGTGAGGTAGTTAGTAGTTGTCCTTCTTGTGCTTTTCGTCTGGTCTGAAGAGCAAAAATGAAACGAATAAATCTATTGGACTTTCCCAGGGGCAGGGGTAAAAATAAAAAATACCCACGCTTTAGGCGTTTCTCCAAGAGTTACACAACTCATTAACCTCTTTCTTCCAGTTTATCATATCTTTTACATATTTGGCAGTATGTAGAACATGCCTCCTGCCATGCCCATCCTCTCTACCTCCTTCTGTTTACATGGAATGTGGAAATCTGGATTGTGGTCCATGCCTACTACTCATTATTCATAATTTCTGTCATATTCATTGAATGTTTATGTAACTCTGTAACGTTGTTCATTCTGTACACATGACATATATTGCTTCTATAAATCCGGGGAGAGGGATCCTCCTCTGTTGCTCTCCTGAAGGTTTCTTCACTTTTTTCCCTGTGAAAGGTTTTTTTCTGTTTTTTTGGGGAGTTTTTCCTGATCCAAAATTTGTGATTTTGGGCTATACAAAATAAACTTGAATTGTTGGAATCTGGCAGGAGTGTGTTTGGTAAAGCAAGTAGGAAAACTAAATTATGGACATGTCAATATTGAATAATAACGGGCACCACACTTGGATCAGGGACCAATAACCAAACTATATATTAAGTCTCAAAATGTAAATAGTCAAAGTACTATTCCACACAGTGAACAGTGACGGTTTGAATTTGAGCACAGGCCACGATATCCAGCTATTATCACTACACATGCACAAAGAGTTTATTTACCTCTAACAATCACTGATTAAGTCAGTAATAACATAAGCTAACAACAACACTATCTAAAATCAGCAAACAATCACACGGTGTGTGAGAAGCGAAGAGAAAAAAACCTAACAAAATGGTGGACGTAATCTCGTAAAGGATTACATGGCCGTTTCTCAATATGCGTTCTTGTCCGTACTTGTGTTCTCGTGGACATGTGAAACGTCATCAGTTGCGGCCCAAGTACTGTTCCAATTCAAAAGTCCGCTTCTCGCAAAGCACGGTAAAAATGCCGGGATGTGACTTGATCCGCCCATTCCCCAAAGGATGCATCAGAGGAGACTTGTGCATACTTTGGACAGCCAATATCCCACAATGCATTTAACACCAGCGACAGGGAACAATGGCAGAGGAGAAAATACTGAACTGAAAGTTGACTTTTTCCAAATACTACTGTTGTTGAGTCACGGAATGTAATTTTAGGATGTTTCAGGCGAGAAGTTATTAGTTTAAGCATCAAATCTGTGGTCGGTTTGTCGAGATTCAGCCGACAAAAATTATGCGCCGACGGTTTCAGAGATTTGAGGTCCGGCTCGCGGGACTGGTGAGCCTCGCAGCACTGGGCGGTCAGTGCTCAGTGTGGCCGCCGAGAACAGCCTGATCGGTTAGACATCACACAAATACATATATATATATATATATATATATATATATATATATATATATATACACACGAATATATATATATATATATACACATACAAATATATATATATATACACATGCGCACACAAATATATATATAAACCCCCCACACACACAATTCAAAATAAAATAATTATATTTTAAAGGAAAACGAAAAAAGCAGTCATATTTAGTTTGACTGTAAAAATAATTTTAAGTGAACAATTGGAGTAAACTCATGAGCAAGAACAGCTGACGTGGTGACGTCATCTAGCTCGCTGCTGTTCCAATTGCAGAAAGACCGTCCTGCGTCCTCCTGTCCCAAAAGAACACAAGTCTGTACTCGGCGTACTTTAGATCGAGAAACGGCCCATGAAAGACTACAACATACTGAACGAGTGAAAGAAAAAAGAAAAACGGAGGATGTAGTCTAACGAGGCACACACTACACCACATGCATCTGAGATGAGCCTAACAGCACAACCTATAGTGTGTATGAATATGTGTACATGTATGTGGGTTAGGTTAAACAATAAGGAAATTAAAAACACTCAAAGCAAGGCAGATCCTCACCGCTGCAGTAAAATACAGCAACTGTTACCTTATCACACAGCAATCCAACTGGCTAACTCAGATTCGACAAGGAGTAGTTTACTGACTTTACTCGCGTTGTCTGATCTATGACACAACACTATTATAGCCACATGGAATAACTCTCTTACAATGGCATTGAAACAACACAATTATCGCAGCGACAACACAACTGTAATATTACATAGCACAAACAGAACTTGGCGGTACGTAAAAATACACAATAACCAATGCCGCTCCAGATCCTGAATTGAAGGTAGAAATTCGAAGAAACCATTAGAAGCACAGAAGCAATTTTTAAAAGTAAGATTTAATCCAATAAACAAACAGACCATAAAGCCTGGGCCCTATTCCTCGTACGTAATCATTTTCTACAATATTCTGGAGTCGTGGATGCCATTTGGCTTCAACAATTGTTATGAGGCAGGTAGAGTCATAGATCATCTAAGCTGTCAGGGGTATTGTACACTACATGGGTATTGTACAGAACGTGATTAGCCTACAGCAGGCAATTGCAAGGGTCAAAGACATGATTGTTTTTATAGCAATGCAATTTGAGGAAAATTACGTCACATTAAAGTACCTACACATTAATGCTGTGAAAGCCTTTTCGATTGACACCTGCCTCGTTTGGGCCAAAGGGCGATTTGATGGCTCGAGAAGGTCCTTGTGGGCAGAATAGATAGCGGTCTTATAGGAAGACATTACGTGATAAGAACTCTCTCCCTATGAAACGTTAATCTAACTAATATCACTCCATCAATGGGATCTCTGAGGAAGGGAGCTGCAAGCGTATCCGGTTAACACCTGTGCTGGAGCAGGTTCAAGTTTTTGGATATGTTGCTATGGTGATTTTGCCAAACTTGCTTTGTGGAACCGAAAAGCCTGACTTATCTAAGCTTATCCTGAAAATTATCCAGCTAACTACATAAGCCAGTATGAGGAATAGGGCCCTGGTTAGTGTCACAATAAACACACAGTCCAGAGGCAACACACTGTTGTTGGGATAAGTGTGTGTCCACTAAGGAGGTAGAGTTCTAGTAATGTCTTAATGTTATTTATTACATCATTCTAGCCTTTCTTAAAGATAATTCTATACATTCAATACAGTGTATATATATATATATATATATATATATATATATATATATATATATATATATATATATATATAAAAATAATCTAATTACAGATTGCATTAGAGGTGGTGCCTTTGCTTACAGCCTGGGCCAGTGTGTATTTTTGTGTGCACACTGGCAACACAGTAACCTTCTCTAAATGAACAGACCTCCTCTGTGGAATTTCTAAGATGCAGCATTCATCCCAGCTTTGGGGGAGCATGGCTCAGAGGTGCTTTGACCTCCTGGCCATTTCACTGAATGGAGGCCCCCTTTGAGATCCCCTCAACCTCCTCCACCAGCACACTGAGCCTCTGCTCTCCCCTGAGTGAAGGAGTGTGTGCCAGGGAAACAGGGTTGTTCCGTATTACTGTGGTGATGTAATCTCTATGTTGGGGAGGTATAACGCCTTGATTCTGCAAACACAAGGTACATTGTGTTGAAATAAATAGAGTCCAAGCATGAGTAGGGATGGGTATCGTTTCCCCCCCCCCCCCGATACCGGTGCTAAACCGATACTTTCAAAACGATACCGGCGGCTAAACGGTGCCTTAACCGATAGTTAAGGCATATATATATATATATATATATATATATATATATATATATATATATATATATATATATATATATATATATAGAGCGGTCCTTCTGTGTGGAGTTTGCATGTTCTCCCCGTGGCAGCGTGGGTTCTCTCCGGGCTCTCCGGCTTCCTCCCACAGTCCAAAGACATGCTGCAGGTTAATTGATCTCTAAATTGCCCATAGGTGTGAATGTGAGAGTGAATTGTTGTATGTCCCTACATGTGCCCTCGATGGACTGGCGGCCTGTCCAGGGTGTCCCCTGCCTTCGCCCTATGTCAGCTGGGATAGGCTCCAGCGCCCACGCGACCCTAATGAGGATAAGCGGTATTGAAAATGGATGGATATATATATATATGACGTCGGTATGCAAGACTAAAGACGCCACAATTGTTGCTTTGCACATTAATTTGTGTCATACCTCTGTGTGAAGACTTAGAGCCACCTATCTGGCAGGCATGTCAGTTATTTTGAGTTTCAATGTAAAATTGTGTTGTTGAAGTTGACTATACTACAAAAAATCAATACTGCACACAACTAAAGTAACAGAAAGCTAAACGTAGTAAGAAAGGGATGTTGTAAATGTATGGAAGTATCTGTGTGTGAAGGGCACAAAGAGACACCAGGGAGCTTATAGTTAGGTGTGGGACATCTTATGCTGCGTTCACACCAAAAGTGTTGCGAATATTCGCAACGCTTTACTCAAGTGAGTTTACTTGCCCGACAAGTATTGGTTTATTCACGGCTTGGAGGGGGCGTGGCTTATCTACGTGGCTTTACTCCGTGGAAACAGTTAGCATTTCCTCCATCCACCATGGAAGAAATAACCATTATTTCTGATTTATACTTGTTGTGGACATCCCACAAACGTCGGATCATCTAACGCTATTGTGTTTGGGTTCATAACATCATCCGTGGGATCACACAGCTCGGTGAATTTCACCGACTACATCTGGATAACTGTCGCTTCCAGCGCTACTAGCAGCAGCCAGTTAGATTCACCAACGGCATGACGTCAGTGATGACGGGCGGAACATCTCAACACTGGTTGGCTTTAGCCACTTAGCGTTGGGCGAAAATTTTACTCTATTCAGCCGCCTGGCGAAATTTTGCATCATTCGCAACTATTCTGATCTGTGCAATGACTTTGCATGGGATCTACTCGCACGAAAAATTCGCAACACTTTTGGTGTGAACAGAGCATTAGGATACACTGAGCTCCTTCTTTCTCTCTTCATTGCACATTACTAACTCTGTGGAGCGACTGTGGCTCAGTGGTTAGCAGGTCCGTCTTTCAATCAGGGTGTTGGCAGTTCAAACCCCGCCTTAGTCAATGTGTCCTTGAGAAACACACTCAACCCTGAATTCCCTGTAGCTGTGACTACAGTGTATGAATATAACATGATTGTAAGTTGCTTTGGATAAAAGCATCAGCTAAATGACATGTAATGTAACTCTACTTCTTCCCTGGAGTCTTTGGACCTGGCTGTGTCTGGAGCTGGTCAGGTAAAAGTTGGTTTATATCTTTTACAATTGATACTTGCTTATGTAATAGTTATGGCTGTCTAGAACAAGCAATAATAACACCGCTGTTGACTGTTTCTTATAAAGGCTACATTATTGCACTGAGGAAATATTGACATTAAATAGTTTAATTGATATTGCACATGACTGAATTGTTAGTACTTGAGGCAGTATTAACTGTTAAGTGTGACAGCAGCAGGAAGGAACTCCGGTTTCTCTCCTTCACACTCCACGAGTGAAGCAAGCTTGTCACTGAAGCAGCATTTTATATAGCCTGCATTCTATAATACCATAGATGGGGCCATATTTTAGTTGTTCTTTTTCTAGTCCTTCATTGTTTTTGTTTAACAATGGCAGAAAACTTCAGTGACATCCGCCGTCGCCTCATAATAGTATAGTGAAAGTGCTGTTGGATACTCTGAGTACCACGTTGTCTTTTCCTAAATCCTTATGCATTCTCCTTCACATCTTTCCTTGACCTCATGAAGTTTTCCATTGAGGTCAAGGAAAAGTGGTTAGGAAAACGTTTTGCTTTTCAACCGCAGCCTTGGAGGAGTCATATTGTTGCTTGCAATCTGCAACCTCACCACTAGATGCCACTAAATCTCACACACTGTTCCTTTAAAAAATATGTGTTGTTTTTCACAACAAGATTCCTACGAAAGTGTTGGACTCCACCTGTTTTTCCTGTCTCCACCTCTCCTGCCTGTTCTCACTATATTGCCTCCTCTCGTTGTATCTCTTCATTTCTATGTCTTCCTCTTTCTTCTATTAAACTTTTCCTGCACTCCTGTTTTTTCCTCCTGATCTTCCACTGCCACACCTCAGCACCTCCTGGCACACTATCATGTGCCACGTCAAATCATGCATTTGAATAAAACACAACGCCTTCAAGCTCTGACACACAATCACAGCTCCCCTGAGGGTAACCTGATCTTCTTTTGTGTAATTATAGGATTTTACACTAATCGTCTATGAAAGGAGCTGAACAGACAATTATACAGACATCAGGCCCTGCAGCTCTCTTCTGTCCTGTCAGCTTAGAGTTGCATTCACACAGGGTGTGAAGACATCAGGAGATATTTGCAGGGGAACTGCTGGCAGGTGTCAAGTGGAACACCTTGATGTAGTTGGATTTTCATGTGTGTGGGAGCAATCTGAGCTGAGGGAAGCTGTGTGAGCAGCTGAATGGTAATAAGGGGTTCATGCAAAGACAAGCTGCAGGATTTATAATGAAACATAACAAGCCATAGTTTATGAGGTACACTTAATACAATGCTAATTAGTACAGTTTGCTGCAACTGGAAAGTGCTAGAGCTTCTTTCCTGACCACAGTGAGTCAATATTTTTTTTAATTCCTGAGCAAACAGACCCAGATAATATGGGAGTACTTTACTCATCAGCTCCAAGGTCATGGCTGAATCCAAATGTCCAGACTTGAAATTGCAGACTTGTTGACTTCATGTACAAGGGGACCTTCTATTAATTCAACGGCCCATTTGTCAGGACTCAGCCAGCCGGACTCCCTCCTCAGCCCGTTCACACAGCGACACCCGGTACCTCAGAGCGCGCTGCCAGGGAGCTACGGGCTTGGAGGCGGGGACAAGCCAGGGGCGCTCCAACTCACACCTGAAGCCACTCAGCTCGTCCCACGGCTGCAGCTCGTCAGCTCGTTGTATTCGGGGGGGGGGGGGGGGGGGGGGGGGGGGATAAAGATCAGGACTGTCTGTGCTGACGTTGCGAGTTCATGCCATGATGTCCGTGGAGGTTCCTCCCTGTGTCTTTGCTGACTTTTTTGTGTGGAGTATTTTCTTGGATTTTTTTGGGTTTGATGTTCGATCACCCGTGGACTAAGGGGACACTGAGTTTTTTTGTGTTTCTTTTCCCAGCGACTTGTTGTGCTCAATAAACTACGCCGTGTGTTCGGCTAGAACTAAACCTTCCTGTTGTCGTGCGCTTGGGGTCAGAGACAAACCATAACACCATTATTCCAAAACCCCAGGAGTCTGAAACAGTTCCATGCTCCGAAAAACCACATTCCCTGCAACAAACAGAATTATGCAGAATTACGTTGTTGGACCTTCCTGATTTGTTTTCCTACTTCCATGACCCACCACTCTGCCTCCATTACTTGTTTCCTCAGTTAGTTGGGTTAGTTAGGTTAAGGCATGAGGAATGAGATTAGTTATGTTTAGGGTGAAAATATCAGGGCGAACAGACCAGAGTCTGTAGGGCGGGTTATGCCTCAACATGGTGTAAAAAAAACCATTACAACCATCCATCCATCCATCCATCCATCCATCCATCCATCCATCCATCCATCCATCCATCCATTTTCAATACCGCTTATCCTCATTAGGGTCGCGGGGGCGCTGGAGCCTATCCCAGCTGACATAGGGCGAAGGCAGGGGACACCCTGGACAGGCTGCCAGTCCATCGAGGGCACATGTAGGGACATACAACCATTCACTCTCACATTCACACCTATGGGCAATTTAGAGATCAATTAACCTGCAGCATGTCTTTGGACTGTGGGAGGAAGCCGGAGAGCCCGGAGAGAACCCACGGGGAGAACATGCAAACTCCACAGAGAAGGACCGCTCCGACCGGGAATTGAACCCGCAGCCCTCTTGCTGTGAGGCGACAGTGCTAGCCACTACACCACCGTGCAGCCCTGCCATTACAACCAGGAAGGTTCAATTACATCATTATTTATAATAATTGATTTGATTTGATCATATAGAAGACAACAACAATCAAATGGATGACAAATAAAGTATAAACACGTATTTCTCACATGCTCCACGATGTCCTAGACAACAGGACAGACAATCCCATATAACATGCACAGAATCCCTAAAACCATAAGCAATAAAACCAAAACAACATCTAACAAATGAATAACAGAAATTAACATCACAACCCTGTATTAGTATGTTATTTTCTTCACAATCTATATGTCCTAAAAGGATTTACAAAACCAATGAAAGCAATAATAATAATTCACAATTAAGCAACATAATATCAAGATCACCATATAATAAAATACCAAGTCCCAAAATATGAATATCAGCCTTCGAAATTCCATATTGATCAAACAGCAGCCGGCTCTACCTCTGATAGAAAAGGAAAGAGCATTGAAAAGGAACAAACTGAGTAAACATTCAGAGCACCATACACACTTGACAAACTTGCATGTTGCATGAAAGTGGTATATACTGAGTATTAATAGTTAAAATTCTCTGTGTGAGAAACTGCATCCTCAATGCAGGCTGGAAGTTCTATTTTCATTATTTGTGCGAAAGTCGGCAGACTTTGACAGAAAATGGAAACTGCAGAAGTGTGGCGCAGACAGATTGCAGAGGAAAAGTTCTGCTGCACTTATCTCTCACATGGCTGCATTTTAAACGATTTAGAAAAGTTATTCAACTAAGTTAACAAACCTGGAAAGTATGGTATCTGAAGGCAGACTTTTCATGTTCCATTGGATTTCATGATCTTCAACATGTTAAATTCATCACAGCTATAATGAAAGAAAGAATGGTAGAGAAAGAGTCACTTTTTCCACTCTCGCATTACTTTGACCTCAGTTTTGGTAAACTAAGCGACAATACTGTAATGTACAAAAGAAGTGAAGCTGCTGGGTCTAGGATGCAAATGTTAATATTTAAATTCTCAGTCAGTATATATATATATATATATATATATATATATATATATATATATGTATATAATCACTTAACCATGTATTGATGAGATTGAACCACTACAGGTTTATATGCATTTCCAGGGTGCATTATGACCATAGCATTGTTTTGGTTTGCTACTTAGATAAGTAGATTCCGACAACCTAGATTCAGACAACGTAGATTCAGTGTGGACAATAACTCAAATGAAACGGTTCTCTGGTTTCATACTGGGGGGAGACTGAGATTAATGTCCAGTGTACATGAACCACTCTATGCTATTTATTTTCTGAATCATCCTTTAGGCCACAAACAGGATTGTTGACAAGGAGCAAGAGTCGACAAGCCAGGACATTGGGGTTATTTTTAAGGTTGACACTAAGTAGTCTTAAGGGCCTGTAGCTGCTTCACTCAGTTTGACATTTCTCCTTCATTAGAAGTAACTTGTATACCGCCTTTCTAGTCTTCCGACCACTCAAGGCACTTTAACACTACATGTCATTCACCCATACATACACTGAATAAGTGCTCAGTGGTCCTTCAATCAGAGGATGTCGATGTGCACTAAACCACAAAATGCTCACTTAGGCTGTTCCTGACTAGTCCTGATGGGCAGGTAACCTTGCATGGTAGTCTTTGCCTCCAGTGTATGAATGGGTGAATAAACAATGTACTGTACAATACATAGTGATATTCAACCATTCACACAAACATTAAAATGCTGATGGGAGAGGTACCCTAACCCATACAAGATGCCACGTGTCCATCAGGACTCTAAGCTATTCATTTATTCTAACTTATTCATATTCACGCGCATTCACATGGCTCAGCAAGTTGTGGTTAAGTGTCTTGCCAAAGGACACTTTGATGGATTGGAGGATTCGTTGATCAAGCCAATATTCCGACTGGAAATTAAATAATTTAAGCAGCTGGATAATTTAAAAACAAAAAATCACTCAACAAAAAAACACTGAGTTGAACGTAGTGTTTTTAGTAACCTATGCTATACTAATTACCTATTTACCTGCTTAGTAGGGTAGGCAGGCATTTATTTTAGAGCCAAAAACAGATTCAAGTCACAAAACTGGAACAGGAAAATCCAGTGTCTGCATTACATAATACTAGAAAAAGACACATTGTCTTAGTGCTACTGTAGATCACGTATCCAATAAACAACAAACAATGAAATGCAATAAAATAAATCAAGTTTCACTTTCAAACACACTCACTCATCAGACAGGTTTTTTTTTTTTGACGATATAAGCATGCTGGGATCTTTGGGCGTTTACAATGTACCCATTTCATTTCATATTTATTTGGTGATAGGACAAATACATATACACAGAGAATTGCAAAACTATTATCCAATACAGTGTATCATAGCATGTTTAGCTACTGCAAATTTCCAATGCTCGTCTCTAAAAGGGCCTTGTTGTCCTATTCAAAACGGCAAGCATGCAAATATAGGTAGCCTTATATATATATATATATATATATATATACATATATATATATATATATATATATGCATATATATATATATATATATATATATATATATATATGCATATATATATATATATATATATATATATATATGCATATATATATATATATTTTGTCAAAGTGTATAACTTCTCCAGGGGTTCTGTCACTGATGACCATGAGGTAATAAACTGTGATGTGAGAAAATAATTGAGTGCATATATGTGTTGGCTGCATCAAATGTTAGACAGTCTCCAATTAGTCTAAATGAGATTTACTTTTACAGATCATGTTTGACAAATTTCTGGTGGGAGTCCAACATAAGATATTTGACATCAAAGACTTGACGGATCGACTGACTGTTGATCTTAACATCTAGTTCAGTTGATATGGGCCGTCTTCCAGTGGAAAAGCATATGGACACTTTCAAAGATATTTTTTAAGTGTCAAACATGCCAACGGGCTATGTCTTCCAGGTGCTTTGACAATTGATCTGTAAGTGTTACAGCTGTTTTTCCATAAGCATATATGAGTGTCTGGTCCACCCAAGGACGAGATTTGTTTGCGAGTTGTCTGCTGTCCGAGATAACAACAAATAAACACAAACTGTTTATAAATGCACTCCTGTGGTTTTATCAAGATATTTATTGGTTTTCAAATGAATAAATTGTTTCATTTTGTACATGTTATCATAGTGATATAATATCTGGCTTTAGAAAGGTTCATCGTGGTTAGAAATGATCAAATCAAATTGGGACTGGGTTATATGGGTGGGCCCTTTAACTAACTGATTGAAATCAAATGTAGAAATGTAACTGTTAAATTTATTTCTAGTTTGCAGATCACATTGATCACCCCACCTCCGTAGGGTTCCTTGGGCAGTGACCAGCCAGAGTAATTCCCTCGCCCTGCGTCCCCCGCTGTCTGCGCAACAACACCTGTCTCGATGCAGTCCAACCGCAACTGGAAAGCCAGAGCTCTTCGTGGAGTGCCAGTCACACCAAAGACAATGGAAACGATGGCTCCCCCAGCAACTGGTCCATCCACTGCTGAACACACAGCTGGCAGCGCTCCGGTCTCTGCCTCCAGCTCTCCGCCTCGAGCTCTCTCTGTAGTCCGCAAGCAGTATCAACAAGGAGTAGATTGTAGCTGCATATATCCAATTGCATTTCTTATTTCGAGGGGTTTTCGGTCTGAATGTGCGGATTCTCTCAAGGCCATTGTCAAATATGCTGGAGAATATGGTATAATAATTAAAGCCAAAGTTGTGAAGGCTAAATATCACTGTGGAGAGTTTCTCACTACGGCTGTGGTGTGCAAACAAGTGACCCGTGCACCCCCCTGAGCATCAGCATCAGCACCAAGCACGAGCAGAGATGGAAGGGGAGTTGGTTGTTAATTTCAGTGAATGGAGATGTAGTCTTTTAGCCAGTGACTTCTGAAGCTAGTCACATTTCATCGAGGTGACGAGTTGTTATTCCTAAAACTGCGAAGAATGCTTATAAGTAGAGACTCCACCGCCTGCGTTCTTTCCCCCTGCTCTGGAAAAAACTTGCTTGGTACTGAAGTTGCCGTGGCAGAGAGAAATGCTTTGTGTGACAGCAGTGGGTTAAAAACATGCATTGTCTCTCCACCACTTGAGAGGATTAAGATAGTTATCCCATTGCAGTACAAGTCAATGTAATCTTCGATCCCATTGTTGTGCGCCGTCCATTCCTTTAGTGAAAGACTTCCTAAAGAGCTCTCTTCTTGAAAGGAGGAGGTTGTTGCATCTTAGTTCCATCCATGTGCTGTGTGTGGCAGGCCATCACCAGGCTCAGGCTGTCCTGCTGCGTGTGTGGGGCTGAGCTGCTACTTTCCTTTCGGTTTCACTAGGCAAGCAGCGGTAGTAAAGAACATCTCAAAATGTTTCTCATTTTGTTTCTTTACACAAAAGCAATAGAAGCAAGCGCTGCACACGACACACTGATAAAAAATGTCCTCCCTCAGTCTGTCGTTTAGCTGGAGCAATCTCCGAAAGCAGGGGTTGAACACAGGTCTTTTCAGCAGATACTTGTTTTTCTCTACTTGGTATTGGTCTGTGAAGTTTGTCTCTCTTAATTTGGGAGATGCTAGAGGAGTCCTTTTGTAATGATCGCATATGTCTGACTCCGTGTATGGCACGGGTAAATGGTAAACCTGTTTGTTTATTTTCCTTTGCACATTTAAAGGAGGATCATGTATGTTTGTTTTTATTATTGTTATTATTATTATTTGTCATTAGGTACAAAATGTGACGTGGAGGGGAGGAGACGCAAGTTTTTTTTTGGGAAGCGCGCACGGACAGGTGGCGGTCGGCTTTTAGTGGACTCAGGACGGCGGGTTATTCTGAGCGTCTGCTTCGCTGTGGATCTATACGAAACGGAAGTAGGAGACTGCGCCGGAATACGGCACCCTGGGCCCAGCAGCTAAACAGACTGTGGTGAAGTAGCGCGGGGTGAAGGAAACGCGGCGCCTCGCCACGTTTCCACTTGTCTTGGACTTTGTTTGCCGGTTTAGGGGAGGGTTCGTTAGTCATTAACTTTCTTTTGGGGGACATTAAGAGACTTCGGGACTGTCGGGATCCCAGGATGGAATTATGCTTTGGGAGGGGTTAATTGTTTGTGATGCGTGTTCGTTCTGTGTGTTGCAGCGTATGACGCATTGATTTTGATTTAATAATAACATTTGGTGCTCGCTTGGTGAAGAGGGAGCTGAGCCGGAAGGCAAAGCTCTCCATTTACTGGTCGGTCTACGTTCCAACCCTCACCTATGGTCACGAACTCTGGGTCGTGACCGAAAGAACGAGATCTCGGATACAAGCGGCCGAAATGAGCTTCCTCCGTAGGGTGGCCGGGCTCAGCCTTAGAGATAGGGTAAGGAGCTCGGACATCAGGGGGGAGCTTGGAGTCGAGTCGCTGCTCCTTCGTGTCGAAAGGAGTCAGCTGAGGTGGTTCGGGTATCTAGTCAGGATGCCTCCTGGACGCCTCCCATTAGAGGTTTTCCGGGCACGTCCAACTGGTAGGAGGCCCCGGGGAAGACCGAGGACACGCTGGAGGGATTATATCTCCCGGCTGGCCTTGGAACGCCTCGGGATCCCCCAGAATGAGCTGGAAAGTGCTGCGGGTGAGAGGGAAGCCTGGGTCGGCCTGCTGAACCTGCTGCCACCGCGACCCGACCCCGGATAAGCGGGTGATAATGGATGGATGGATGGATTTGGTGCTCGCAATTGACTGGTTTATTTTATTATTATTTCACATTTGCCGTTCATCGTGGTTTTCCATCAGATTAAGCAGGGACACAACACTCACTATCAGATCCGCCCATTCCCTTAAAATCTGACTATTATGGGGAAGTGGGGCTCCAAGTGCTTTTTTCATAGTTCTTTGACCTGAAGCTTCTTCCTCACTGTAGGTTGTTGTAGTTGGAGCTTTTCTGGGTGGTGATGTGCCAAATGGTTTCTCATGCACAATGTATTTCCCTTATTGTCAGGCAGTATTTTTGAAAGGTCTTCCGTTGGTCAGTTTACTTTTTGACGTCATTTCTTGGAACGGAAAAGCTGAGATGACAACACATTATTGAACGATGAGCCCAGGCGGCGGGTGATGGAAAGCCAGGCTACAGAACAGAGAGGGGAGACACAGGGAAAAAGGACTGGGCTCACAGCCAAGCCGTGACAGTTATTGTGTGTTTTTGTGTATTGTGAATACAGAACATGTATTGTTCTGGAATACTTGCTCCATAGGGTTGTCAAATTATTTTACAATTACTACTCTATCTTCTTTTATTATTCGAAACGTTCTTAGAAATATGGAAAATTACCAGTGTCATTATGTTGATTTTTCTACAATCTTTTACATATTTGACTTTGTTCACTATTTGCTCCTGTGATGACTTACATGGTAGTAAGTCAGATCTTAATCATACTCTGCTACCTTGCACTGTTTATAGTGTATGTCTACAGTACCCCAACTGTCACCCCTCTCTCTGCTGGGCAAACATAAGGACCCTCTATCCCAGGTCATTGGGTTTATTCCAGGCACGGCTCGTCATACTGATGGATAGGGACAGTTGGGTTTCCTGGCCTCAAATCAAGGCTATTACTCAGCCTGAAAGACAACGCTCCATTCAAAAAGGGTGTCCATTTCACAGGGGCGAGCTAGGAGTTATTCAATCCACTGCTGCCTCTCTCTCTCATGGCCCTGTCTGAACACACACACAGGAAGAAAAGTCACATGCATTTTCATAAAGTGGCATACAGCACATGACACAAAGAATCAAGATCAAGTAAAATAAAAGCTGGCTGAGCCACAAAGATATCATATGCAACTTTTCATCTGTCTCATTTAGATGAATATCAGTGTCTTAGAACAATAAACAGCAGCTCCGCAGGGTTCACTAATTACAGTGTATGTTAAGACGTCAGTGACAATACAGTAAATCAAATTGAAAATAGAAAATTACATTAAATGCCACCCTACTTTTTTGCATATGTTATCGGACTAATGTGCCTAATTATCACAGTTCTTCAGATTAGAAATGAACAAAATAGACTTTTAATCAGCCATCAGCAGGGCCATGGCAGGAGTCGCGAAAAGAGGCCAGACCAATGAGGCCAGTCCCTTGAGGCAGGAGGCACAAAGAAAGAGGCAGGGCCATTAGGAAAGAGGCCAGGTCCAGGCCAGGGGCTGGATGCAGAAAGCAGGGGCAAGGACCAAGGACCAGCTTCAGACACAGCCAGGTCCAATGAGACGTGAAGTCACAAAGACTCCGGGGAAGAAGTAGAGTTAGTAATATGCAATAAAGAGACATACATGTGTCCATAAGGAGAGAGAGAAGTTTAGTTCAGCTCACAGTGCTTTTGTAGTTTTAAAATGAATCCCAGTGGTTTGGAGTTTAATTTTTCTCCTGCGTCCCTGTTCGTACTTCAGCTGTAGGAATATTGTCAAGTTTAAACTCATTAAAAATAAACATTTCCTGATTGTGCTGCTTCATAATGAAAGCTAAATAACAAAATGGTGACATTTATTGTGAAGAATAAATTAAATGTGTTTATCGGCAGATTCTGCCAGAGAAGACCGATACACCTCCATCCATTATTCCACAACCCTCTTTACACTCTACACTCCTCGTTTCTTTACACTACATCCTGTCATTACAACCCTAATCCCATGACTCCCATCCCTTCCACCCTCAACCACCTTTTGCTCCCATAGTCCATCCGTCTCACTTCAACATGCAATAAACCATTTGAAACTCTTATCATAATTAGCATGGTCTTACTTAGTGAACATACCATTGAAATGGACATTTTGAAAAACAAAGGCAAACGACTTGAGCAAATGGTGGACATGATTCAGTGATATCATTTAAACAGGCAAGGGACAGCAATGGAAACGCTTTCTTAATAACCATAAACAAATATCCATACATACAATCAAAGCACCATGTTAAAAAAGTTTGTTACCTTGGTGTGTTGAGGAAACACAGGTGATCTTCAGTTGGGAATAATGGCCAGTCTGGCACTTAAGTACTGTTGCTGATACACTGGCAGCTTCGTAGCTGCACATGTCCCCCTCAACACAATCTGTGAAAACAAATACATTACAATGCATAATGTACTGTGAACTGGCTGATGGTGTGTAGAGGTGAGCATGCATATTATATTTGGGGGTGACTGACTCTGGGAGAGCATAGCGTCCTTCAATCAAAGGATCGTGTGTTCGATTCCCGGCTTCACTAGTTCATGTTGACTACAACTTAACATGCATCCTATCTGTTAGTATTTGCTAAAAAGAGAGAATTTTGTAAATACAATTCTGAATCAACCTTAAAACATGTGTTTAAATCCTCCTCAGCTCATTACATTTATTAGAAACAATACCAAAAATGTTAGTGTCCATAACAGTAGCTACAGTTCTGGTCATCACTTTCTGTCTTGTATTTTTTGGTAGGCTCCTTATTTTACTGGTTGAGAAGCTAACAAGAAAACAACCCTTAAAAGCAAAGCAAGCACATACACCCCTATGTGCCCAGACCCCCCCCAAAAAAAGTACATACATTCTGGGAAATTCCCAGCCCTGTAATGTGACTGTGTAGAACATGATACTTTGTGCAGGAATCCGACTGAGTCCTGAGCTACTACAGCCCAGATGTTGGAGCAGGCATACAGGAACCCTGGCGAAATAATTTGCTTTGAAAAGAGGGAATAAGTTAAATGCGTGTGCGCGTGCGTGTGCATGTGCGTGTGTGTCTGTATGTGAGTAAGAGAGTGAGGGGTTTCAACTGATATTGTTTCCAAATGGCCGATACCCACACCAATATTTCACAGATGTAAAATATTTTGCACCAGTGTCCAGCATTTTCACAGCCAGCCTTTTCCAAAAGCATTCAACAATGTCATGAATTCAGAAACGCCTCCAGAATTTTCTTTCTTGGTGGGGTTGTAAATTCGTTGGGATATGGGCTCACACTTCTAGCCGTCTAGAAGAAGGGAGACCCAGCCCAGCAGAGAGTAGCAGAGCAGTGTTGCCTTGTGTGTTGGTGAAGTAGAAGCATGTGAGCTGTAGAGACGGAGGCTTCATGGAGTTTCCATTCACTCATGTCATATTCCCCAACACAATGTCTTTCCACAGCTCCTGTCACATTGACTGCTGCTTCACACACTTCACTTCATGTCCTCTGCTAAGAACTACACTCCTACCGCCACTCATTTGCATTCATAAAGCTGAAAGCTAGGGTTGGTAATCTTCAGAAACATTTTAGTTTTATTTGTTGACATTCTCTTTCCCAACATCCCAACAGCAATCAATAAACAAAATGAGAAGAAACACTTTTAAATTAAACTATCATTCGCGGGACTGTAATATCAGAATCTGATTAGGAGGAGTTATTTTAGGTGTTGTGGAGCACTTCAAAGCATGGACACTCTCCAAGTGTGATCATCAATACAGAAAATGAACAAAAGTTCAAAGTCAAATGTACATGCCTTTGGACATGAAATGTAATAAACTGACAATCTGTGTTCAATTTCAATAAGAACATCAAATCACTGATTTAAAATTGTGGTATACACAATGCTGTCACAGTAAAGATCAGACTGTGTAGAAACCTCACCAGTGTTGGGCAAATTGCTCAGGAAGTGTAATAAGATTACTTGTAACACAAAACCATTGTGTTATCAAAAATTAGGCAAATGAAGAGAAATGAAGAGTAATGAAATCTAAAGTTGGACCAAGGAAGATACCAGTTGGATACCAGTGTGTTGAACTCAACAAAACAGTTTCATTGCTTATGAAAACAACTTGTCATGTGGAGGAGGAACATTGTCTTAATTCTCCTCTTTAAAGTAACACAGTCTTGCTCAGTCAAATGACCTTTGACCTCCTCCCAGTGGAGGCTGTGACCACATTTGGTCTAATGTTCATAGACATTTGATGTTTTCTGGGTCCAGTATTCATTCCACAACTTTTGTCACATGATGTCACCTAAGACAGTCCAATTGGCTGAATGAAGATGATGATAAGATATGGTTTAAAACTCATGAAAGCTATTGAGTGGAACTTTGAGCTTAGATTATGTTGGTACATGCAAGTGTTATTATGTTCTGTAGAGTTGAATTTAATGAGCATGCACAACCTGCATATAAATGCTCACAGATTTCTGCACCTTAGTCTCAGAAGTTACCTCCCCAGTGTAGAATCAACTTCTATCCTGCTGTTGAAGTGTGTGTGTGTATGTGTGTGTTCGTGTGCTCCACGAGCAGACACCCTGGCCGGCTCAGCTGAACCTGTGTATTGATGTGGTCTGACCACAGAATGAAAATGTGTTCCTCATTTGAGTGTTGTTCAGTGCAGCTTGGTGCAAACTAAGAGTTAAAAGCACACAGTGGTTGGCTGTGGATGAGTTGGCTGGCTCCCCATAATGACAATACCAGATTGCTTTTATCAGAGGTAATAGTACGAGTGCCATAACATTATATTCCTCTCTCCCTGTACACCTCAGTTTACCAGTGGGAATCTACAGCTCTATTTCAGCCCAGATTTAATTTTAATTATTATTGGTTATTATCCTAAGTGGGATTTTACACGCACAGCTCTAATGTTGCAGGCTCACTGAACCAACATGGAATAGTGGTTACTCAATCTGCATGTTTTCATCCCTGACCTCACTTACAGACACACACTCCACACAAACATACTATATATTATATTCAGCCTCCGGCTAAATCTATCACGCATCGGCCAATCCACCACATCCACATCGGCCTCCATGTTACACTGCGGCTCATCATGGGAGGAAAGAAATCTAAAATCTCTAGCAGACCCCACTAAACAACTGCGATTCACTTCTTACAATCGTTACTCACTTCAACAATAAATAAATGGCAGCTAACAACGTTGACCGAGCAGCTGTCAATGACCGAAGGGTCTGTGGATAAGGAGAGACACTGCATATGCACTGAAACTTACAAGGGAAAAAAAGGGTGTTTGATGATTGTTTGGATAGTTTGTGTGTGTTTGTGTTTGTGTGTGTGTGTGTCTCATTATATTCTTCTAATCTCCCTACTTTTTCTTTTTGTCTGTAAGTTTGAGAAAAACAACAGAATCAGTTCTTTCAGCACATGCCCCAAAACAAGATTTGTAAGTCAGGTGACTGTGTAGGGTGTAAGTCAGGTGACTCTGTGTCTGGTGGAAGTCAGGTGACTGTGTAGGGTGTAAGTCAGGTGACTCTGTGTCTGGTGGAAGTCAGGTGACTCTGTGTCTGGTGGAAGTCAGGTGACTCTGTGTAGGATGTAAGTCAGGTGACTCTGTGTCTGGTGTAAGTCAGGTGACTCTGTGTAGGGTGTAAGTCAGGTGACTGTGTCTGGTGGAAGTCAGGTGACTCTGTATCGGGTGGAAGTCAGGTGACTCTGTGTAGGGTGGAAGTCAGATGACTCTGTGTAGGGTGGAAGTCAGGTGACTCTGTGTAGGGTGGAAGTCAGGTGACTGTGTAGGGTGTAAGTCAGGTGACTCTGTGTAGGGTGGAAGTCAGGTGACTCTGTGTAGTGTGGAAGTCAGCTGACTCTGTGTAAGGTGGAAGTCAGGTGACTCTGTGTAGGGTGGAAGTCAGTTGACTCTGTGTCTGGTGGAAGTCAGGTGACTCTGTATCGGGTGGAAGTCAGGTGACTCTGTGTAGGGTGGAAGTCAGATGACTCTGTGTAGGGTGGAAGTCAGGTGACTCTGTGTAGGGTGGAAGTCAGGTGACTCTGTGTAGGGTGGAAGTCAGGTGACTGTGTAGGGTGGAAGTCAGGTGACTGTGTCTGGTGGAAGTCAGGTGACTCTGTGTAGGGTGGAAGTCAGGTGACTCTGTCTGGTGGAAGTCAGGTGACTGTGTAGGGTGGAAGTCAGGTGACACTGTGTCAGGTGGAAGTCAGGTGACACTGTCTGGTGGAAGTCAGGTGACTCTGTGTCTGGTGGAAGTCAGGTGACTGTAGGGTGGAAGTCAGGTGACTGTCTGGTCGAAGAGTCAGGTGACACTGTGTAGGGTGGAAGTCAGGTGACTCTGTCGGGTGGAAGTCAGGTGACTCTGTAGGGTGGAAGTCAGGTGACTCTGTGTCGGGTGGGAGTCAGGTGACTGTCTGGTGGAAGTCAGGTGACTCTGTGTTGGGTGGAAGTCAGGTGACTGTGTAGGGTAGAAGTCAGGTGACTGTGTAGGGTAGAAGTCAGGTGACTGTGTAGGGTGGAAGTCAGGTGACTGTCTGGTGGAAGTCAGGTGACTGTGTAGGGTGGAAGTCAGGTGACTGTCTGGTGGAATTCAGGTGACTCTGTGTACGGTGGAAGTCAGGTGACTCTGTGTAGGGTAGAAGTCAGGTGAATCTGTGTTGGGTGAACAAAAAAAGCACTGTGACATTTCATTTGGAGATCTTGGTGGTAGAAGGACCAGGATACGCACAAATGTATTTCATCAAGGTTGACGCCATAGACCAGTGGTCACCAACCTTTTTAATCCCAAGATCCCTGACCTCTGCCTTGGTGACAGGCAAGATCTACCACTTGAGGCGTTAAGAGAAAAACACTGTCCGGACTTTACACAACTTCAGGCTTTTTATTTAGCCTAATTGTAATTTAATTAAATCAAACACTTTGGTCCAGCTTTTAAATGGATGTGACCAAGAACACACTAAATGACTTTATTTCAGTGCATATAAAGTAAATTATTTGTTAACCGCACACAATATGAAGAAGAAAAAACACATTTGCAATGAGCAGGCTGAATGAACTATCAATATTAATGTTGTATTCATCAACTGAAGTTACAATACAACACTGACAACATACTCAGTTTGTTACTAATGTAAGTTCAGTTCAGCTGTGTGTCCCATCACAATGCCATCAGAACACTGTCTCATAAGCACAGACAGCCAGTCTGAGCCCTTATAACAGTGGTTCTCAAACTTTTTCTGTCACGCCCCACTTCGGAGGAAGAAAAATGTTCTTGCCCCACAAAAATAATTTTATTATCACTATTTGTGACTCCTGCATCTGTGCTTTTTCAAATAATAGAATAAATACAATTGCAATCACTTTCAAGTAAACCAGATTGCTCTATCAGACAAGAAAAAAAGAATTTGGCAATAAATAGCTTATTGTGGCTGCAATTAACCGCACTGAATATCTTTTCAAGATAATAACAATAAAGTGCAACCTCTGAAAAGAGTTTAACTGACTTTTACACTGAACTTAAAAACAACAATATCGTGCAACCTGTGCAAAACAAAATGAGTACAGATATCTGTGAGCCATCATATTTTATCAGCATTAGTGGCTGCAATGAGCCTGCTTTCCACTACAAATCTTTTTAAAACGGGGTTGGAGGCTTGATACGGCCACTCTCAATTCATGCTCAATGTTGACCTTTTGTTTTGAAGGGCAACAGCAGAAGAGCCGATCTCACAGTTAGGACCTGGCGAGTCGCCAAGAATCTTGGCCGTTGCGCATGCTGTGTAAGAACCCATTTGCGGAGATCTTTTCTGACGTTGATCTTCTGAAGTCCGTAAGAAAACATTTCAGAAGACACTTCAGAAAATGTTCGAGAATGAGAAACAATGTGTTTCTGAATTTATTTTTATTTTATTTTGGAGAGCGACAGGGAACGTCTCCGAGATCGACCGATCGCGATCAATGGGTTGGCGACCACTGCCATAGACAGTTCATACGAAATGGACAGTCATCGTAATGTCGCCCATTGGTTTATGGCCTGCAGAGTCCACAAAACTAATGGGTGACATCTTGATGACTGTCTTGATGGGCCATCTTGATTTTTTTGCAACCAGAAATCACAGAAAAGAGGGTGGAGCTAAGTACAACCAAACGGTGAATACGATTTGTTGGTTTTTCCTCAGTGTACACCCCCCAAGCCAAGTTGTGTCTAATTGTCTGCTTCTTTCTATTGATTTAGCATGATGGTTCTTACATGTTTTATACATTTCTGTCTAAACACACATTTGGTGATTTGCAACCATAGATTTATTAGGACAGTTGGATATGGTGCCGCCAGTCAGCCTAACTACCAATGAGCTCTGGTCATCCATGGCACTGTGACAATAGAAATCCCGGTCTCTGGACCCATGAGCATGGGACTTCTTTTCTCATTTCTGCCGGCCAAGTTACTTGACTGCCTTGTTAAATGTTATCGGACAGAATGGATAACATTTTGTATTATTTAATTATTCGTGTCAGTATACCTTTTTGAGGTTGCCATACAAGGTGCCACCTGCCCATCGGGACCTAAGCTAATTCGAATTCACACATCATACACCGATGGCCCAGCAATCTTGAATTAATGGTTCAGTGTCAGAGGACATTTCAACATGCCTAGACTTTCCAATTGGAAGAACACCTGCTCTTCCTCTGAGCCACAGCTCCCCGAACAGTCCAGACCAACTCTGTGTGAATGGTGAAGAATGAGCAGGCACTTTATTTCTCTTCTGGCTTCTCACGATTTTTGTAGTTATTGTAATTTAACCAGCCCTAGTGGCTTTACTATTGCTGCGGCAATGGACTGTTACCGTATTTTCCGCACTATAAGGCGCACTTAAAAGCCTTTGATTTTCTCAAAAAACGACAGTGCGCCTTATAATCTGGAGCGCCTTTTTTATGAATTAATTCTGGTTGTGCTTACTAACGAAGCGATTTTGTGTGGTACACGGCGCTCTGTCAAAATGTTTTAGTAAGACTTTGGTAAACTACAAAGCTGCACCGCTTGCAGCATTATGGTGCGTTCACACCAAACGGCTTTATAACTCGCGTCAGTTTATTCGCCAGTCAAGTTGTGTTCATTTGTGTCTTTCGCAAGCAGTTGCGAAAAGGGGGCGTGGCTTATCTCCGTGGCTTGTCTCGGTAAAAACAGTTATAATTTCCTCCATCCACCACGGTCAAAATAACCACTAGTTCTGCTTTATACTTGTTGTGGACATCCCATAAACGTCGGAACATCTAACGCCCTGGTGTTTGGGTTGATAACATCACCCGTAGGCTCACACAGCTCGGGGAGTTTCACCGACTCCGTCTCGATAACTTCCGCTTCCAGCGCTACCAGAGCAGCAGCAGCCCAACGGGCGGAGCATCTCAACGCTGATTGGCTGGCGAGTGAGAAACTTTTGCAACTCGCGTTGGATGTTGAAATATTTCAACTCTGGAGAAATTTCGCAACTCGCGAAATGCGTCCTATCGCAACGTTTGGCGAATTCAACCAAACGCGTCTGTGCGTTGACTTTACATGGGATCCAGACGTGCGAAAGATTCGCAACGCATTTGGTGTGAACGCCCCTTTACGGCTACCGTAGTCAGGAGCATCGCGGAGTAATACATACTGTGCTTCGCCATAACATTACAGTGTGTGTGTATAAGGACCCCAAAATGGCACCTATCAAGAGACACGCTTACGATGCGGACTTCAAACTCAAGGCTATCAGTCACGCAGTAGAACATGGGAATAGAGCAGCTGCGAGTGAATTCAACATTAATGAATCAATGGTACGGAAGTGGAGGAAGCAAGAAGATGACCTGCGCCAAGTAAAGAAGACCACACAGAGTTACACTAACGTTTGATTTAGCGGTATCAGACTGTTTTTTTTTACGTGTTACAACTGAACAAGGTTGGGAGTTATTGTGAATACGCTCATTAACGTGTTGAACAATGTTGAGAGTTATTGTGAACACGTTTAATAAAGTTTGACTGACTGACTGTTTTGTTTCACTTAATGCGCCTTATAGTCGGGTGCGCTATAGTGCGGAAAATACGGTACTTATAAACCCTAAGACTCACTTCCTATAACAAACTTCCTAGGCTACGTCAACATATACAGGTTATCCACAAGGATATATTTCTTGAAGGGCAAGGCTTGGCTGGTAACGATATATTATATCCTTGACTTAATTAATGGGAATTAATTATCACCCTGTTGTCCAAAATGTTTGTGGACTTTTTCTGCCTCTAGGACACTTAGCCTGTACATTCTGGCATTCTGACAGACAATGGAAACCAGCCTTACGGCTGTAATTGGGTGCATTTACATGTTAATTTAAAGTGTTCATCAATCATTGTCCCTCTCGAACAAATTAAAACTTGAAACTAGAAACATGTGTCTCGGCCAATCATTTGATGGTTGTGATTTTGCTTATTTCTCTATAGATAATAAAGCTTGAACAAAAAGGAGTACTAATGCCGCAGCATATTCTTACATTTATGTTTTTTGTCAGTTCTCCAATATGGAAATTACAAAATGTGCGCATCCCTTTTACTCCTTCTTTCTTTGGGGTTGGCTGTAGCTCATGGGAATGAGTGGTCGTCCCGTAACCACAAGGTAGCCGGTTTAGTCCCCGCTCTCCCCATAGCTGCATATGGAAGTGTCCTTGAGCAAGACTGAACTCCTGGGCGCTCCCCGTGAGCTTCACTGCTCCTTAATAACTCCTTAATAACTAAGGATGGGTCAAATGCAGAGAAGAATTTCCCCACAGGGATCAATACAAGTGTATATTTCTTTTCTTTCTTTCTTTCTTTCTTCATTAGGATTAGCTCGATCAGCAGAGCGCCCTGTAAGGATCTGCACCAATCTGTCACATGTTCATATTATATGGAGCTTGATCCTAAATCACTGTACAGCTGCCCACTAGACAATGTATAATTTTAAAATGGTCACAAACCAAGAAAGTTTGGAAACACATTCTTCTTATATATAAAGTTAAGATTACGGGCCAAATGGAATGAAACATTTATTTTCCATTTAAACTGCTTTTTTCCATCAAAACTTAATATCTCAATATATTTCACCCCACTTGAGTGTGTCTTGGACACGTTTTTGACAATTATTGTTTCTTTTTGAAGATTTTAAGGTGCCATTTGTAGTCTTATCAACAAAGTTGTGGTCACGTTTAGTGATTCTCTTCAGGCCTGCCAGTGAAATAATGGATGCATTTATTTCCTTATAAGATTTAAAAAATATATTTTGTAACAGCATGCAATGCATTCTTATTACTATTTTATTATTTTTACCCTTTGGCAGTCTGAATCTAAAAAGACAATATCTCTAGTTGTTAACTTTCCATCTTCAGTGCAACCATGTTAAGAGTACTCTTTTAATGTGAAATATGTTTTGGGACATTCACAGTCTAGGTTTCCACTCTTTAGACCAGATTAGGATGCTGTGGCACTGGTGGTTAACCCATAGCCAGGGGACTATATCTACTGACTGTTACTTGCCATGTGATACATTTGTTTTAGTACATAAATATGTTGTAGTAGTTTCTTATTTTTCTGTTTTCTTCTCTTTTCTTTGAACCTTCGAGAGCACTTTATCTCCAAGTGTCTTGGGTTTAAAGCTCAAATAATAAACTGAACTTGACTTAAACATCCGACAGACAGGCAGGCAGACTGGTGCTGGAGGGATTGAATGTCACTGGCTCCAGGGCTGCCTTCCTGTCTCTTTTTCTATCGTGATATCTCCAAGACGCCTGTCAAACTTTAGAGGAAAGCAGCACAAAGGAAAGAAAGAGAGGGGGGAAAAAAATCTTGTGAGCGATACTTCTGGCTGCCTTTGTGCCCCCTTTCTGAGTGAAACACAAAGAGAGTCGCTAATCCAGAGCTCAAAGAGAGCTGGCCTTCCTGTGTAATTACAGACGCAATACAACACTCTGTCTTCTGGGCTATTACTGCCACCACATGAGACGCAGGCAAAGGGGAGTCAGAAGTGGGGTGGGCAGGCACAGTGAAACAGACTGAGATGGTATCAAATTCGGTTAAATTGCTGTCAATGGAATGCCTTGGCAGCGAGCACCCAAACACCCAAACACACACTATATGCGGTTAGACTGTAGAATGTCCTTTCTGTCAGTAGCCTAGCCTCTCTGCTGAAGAGGGAGCCAGTGCATTGCTGGCTGCTGATGTCACAGTTTGAGTACCTCTCTGATTTTGTGTTATTGTGTGCCGCCAGCTGCAGCTGAGTAACCAAAATCTCCACATCGCTTTTCTCCCCAGAGACAGCACACCCTTTCACCCTGAAAATCTGCGCCGTCCTCGGCTACAGATTTGAACCGCATGCTGCATGGCTGAGGACAGGAGCCTTTCCCCCGGCTGTGTGCAACATTCAGCAGGACTTTATCCATGCCTACTAATTATTTATACATTTCTGTCATATTCATTGAATGTGTTTATGTAACTCTGTAACGCTGTTCATCTGTACACATGACATCTATTGCTTCTGTCCATCCAGGGAGAGGGATTCTCCTCTGTTGCTGCCCTGAAAGTTTCTTCACTTTTTTCCAGTGAAAGGTTTTTTTCTATTTTTTTCGGGAGTTTTTCCTGATTCAATGTGAGGTCAAAGGACAGGGATGTTGTATGTGTACAGATTGTAAAGCCCTCTGAGGCAAAATTTGTGATTTTGGGCTATACAAAATAAACTGAATTGAATTGAGTTGAATCTCCTTCTCGGTCCACACTGTGGTGGTTATATGTGCAAGACAGACACTGAATCAATGTTTCACCAGACTCAGGAATCTGATTTGATTCAATATTCAAGCCAAAGACAACCGGTTAGGCTCAATGATTAGTTCCAGTCTCAATTTGAATGTTTTTGAACACAGCTGAATTTGAATTCACCAGGAATTCGTTTTTGCATAGGTGGGAGTGTATCTTTCCCCAGTGTTAGACATGCTACAAACAACCCTATATTTTTGTGGAACAGCTATGCTACAAGCTGCTCAGAAAAAGCAGATTTGGACACTGAGGATATAAAAATGAAACGTCACAGGAACCAATTATTTATCCTCCCTCCTGCTGCATGGATATTTTACCAACACACCTTTTCAAATATATTTCAAATAATATATTTTTCAAATGACCACTGATCTTTTACAAATTGTAAACACATCTCAGGTGTCTTCCCACATGCCCTAAAAACTGCAAGTTATTACACCACTCCTAAAGAAGGTTAGTTTAGACCCCGAAATAATGAAAAATTATAGGCCAATATAAACCTCCCATTTAAAAAAAAAATTGGAAAAAGTGGTCTTTCAACAGCTGAACACTTCTTGGCTGAAAATAACTGTTTTGATGTCTTCCAGTCCAGGCACTGCTATTGTTAAGGTTTTTCAACGACATCCACTTAAACACAGACAGTGGCAGAACTTCAGTCTTAGTATTACTAGATCTCAGTGCTGCATTCGACACGGTCTACCATGACATACTAAAAGACAGACTAAAAGTCTGGGTAGGACTCTCTGGCGCAGCACTTAACTGGTTTGAATCCTACTTGAAGGACGACAATACTTTGTGTCTGTAGCTAATTACACATCAGAGCTGACTAGGATGACATGTGGTGTTCCCCAAGGTTCAATATTGGGGCCTCTTCTGTTCAACATCTACATGCTTCCACTGGCTTGGATTATGAAAAACAACAAAGTGTGTTATCATAATTATGCAGACGATTCGAAGGGGTTTGGTGCCGAGACCCTATGGGGGTTGTAGTTCCCCTTCTGGGTTCATTCTTGGTCGGTTCGTTCTTTTATGTGTGCAGCTCGAAACACTGGACCCAAACGCCGTCAACGTGGGAAAAGCAACTTTATTGCTCAACAGGATTCAAAAACAGGATACAAAACAGTCTCACACACAAGATCTTCCACGATCTAGACAAGACGAACCGACAAAGGGGAATGACATGAACAGGACTTAAATACAGAGCGCTGGTGCAGGTGATTGGACACAGGAGGAAACAATCAGGGACAGGGCAGACAATCACAAGGACAGGAAGTACAGAGAAACAGAGGACACAAGAGACAAGGACTTCAAAATAAAACAGGAAACACGACAACACTACAGATCCTGACAATAATTCCATACAAGGGTTGGCTAAATGCATTGAAGAAATCAACAACTGGATGTGCCAGAATTTTCTTCAATTAAATAAAGAAGTAATTGTTTTTGGTCCCAAGGACGAATGATCGAAAGTCAGCGCTCAGCTTCACTGATGTTAAAAACCACAAACCAAGCCAGAAATCTCGGTGTTATGAATTCAGACCTTAACCTGAATGGCCATATCAAAAAAATTACAAAATCAGCCTATTACCTGAAGAATATATCAAGGATTAGAGGATTTATGTGTCAACAGGATTTGGAGAAACTTGTCCATGCATATTTATCTTCAGTAGACTTGACTAGTGTAATGGTATGTTCACAGGCCTCTGTACAAAGTCAGTCAGAAAGCTGCAGCTGATTCAGAACACTGCAGCTCGAGTCCTCAATAAAACCAGGAAAGTGGATCACATCACTCCAGTTCTGAGGTCTTTGCACTGGCTTCCTGTCCAAGAAAGAATTCTACTTTCTACTTTTCTGTTCCAAGAGTCAGAACTAAACATAGAGAAGCAGCGTTCAGTTCTTCTGCTCCACATATCTGGAACAAGGTCCCTCAAAGCTGCAGGACTGCCAAGACCCTCAGCTCCTTTAAATCCAGATTGAAGAATTTTCTGTTTAATTTAACCAGATTCAAGAAGGATATCAATACATTTCTGCATCTCACTACTGCTTATTTCTTTAACTGCACTGCAACTTTTTCTATTCTATTGTTTTTAAGGTTTTATGTTTTTATATCTTTTCTTTTGCTTCAAGACGGCTATACTCTAGCTAGAGTACGGGTCAGCGAGATTATGAATCTCAGAAACACAGAAATTAGAGAATTCATAACTTGGGTATGAATCTAAAATGCCAAACTGAAAGAAGCGATATCTCTCAAATGAACGTCAATGATACATCTTATTACTGGTAATATTTGCATATATATTGCAACGTCTTCCGGCAGTAACACTGCAAAATGTTCTAGTTGTATGTTCATTAATAGAAGCAAAAATCACCGAACCATACACCCAAGTTATTCAAACATCTGCTTATGTTGACTGAATAGTAAAAGACTGAGGTCTAACCCAGATCAGAAGTTGTGTGTGTGTGTGTGTGTGTGTGTGTGTGTGTGTGTGTGCATGTGCGTGAGTGCGTGTGGGATTATGCAGTTCTGCTCTGCTCAACATGATCACCAATGACCCAGATGATGACACAGTGCAATAGTTTCCATCTGATATAAAATTGGTGGAGGTCCAGGTTACGACTTGGAGCCAGTGCCAGGCTCTCCTCAGAGCCTTTATTTATCACTGGTCCACCATGCAGACCTAATCCCTCTTACAGAGCCTCATTCCAGCGCTAACACAAACCTCCCACACTCCGCTAATGCTGCTCTCACTCCATTTCTCTTCACTCCACCCAGCCCTCTTTTTTACTGTCAGCATCTTGGATTAATGAGAACAATTGAGCTTCCCTTTGTGTATGTTATATATAATATATATATATATATATATATATATATATATATATATATATATATATATATATATGAAACATGCGGTTAGGCTCAGTAAAAGTGTTATTGTCACTGGTAACTAAAGACTAAAGTCATTTGGGTAATTAACTCCAATCACCAGTAAGAAAGTCAGACATGCTGCACGCCCACCAACCACCTGGACCTCCACACCCTAACTTTCCACCTACTTCCTGCAGTGGCACTAAAGGTTGGCGTTTGTGGTGGCATGGGACGTGGTTATGCTCAGCTGCAGGGGGAGAGCGGGGGAGTGGCTCAGGGAACAGGTGCCGGGAAGAGGCTTAATTAGCCTCAGCTGCATTAGATCAGGGGTAATGTGTCTTTACCCTATATCAGGTGTGTTGCAGATGGAGCAGGGGACCGGCAGAGCACGATCACAATAAAGAATATTGCCAAATGTTACACGACGTGTGCTCATTCCTTGGTGCTGGGGGGGGAAACCCGGGGATTGTGACATGAACGTGTTACAGCGTTGAACCTACATCTTGAGGTTCAAACTCATACTAGCTGTACTTCAGTCTCAAGACAGGAACATGCAAGTCCTTTCTGATGAGGAAACAGCAGGTCATATGTACGTCCTTTTGTTCATGCTGATTGTTCAATAGTGGTTTAACGGACCAATATTGATTTGTGAACTGTGCATATCCCTCCTCGCCGTTTGGCACGCATGCTAACTGCGGACCAATTATACAGTTTATCGTGAAATAAATACTCAATCAGGACTTCAACAATAATGCTTTCTAGTTGCCGAGCTCTGATAATTTATATTGTAAACAACCAATCCATATTTAGATTGACAGGAGAAGAGTTAGCAGTGCTGCTAACGGCCGCTAATGAAGATTCCGTTCAGTTACATTATGATGCTTTCAGGCTCTGTTCAGTGAAAGTGAGTATTGGGCGAAGGTAAATTATGTTATCATAATGTGTAATCTCGTAAAATATAGATGAATCCAATAGTTTGACAGAGAGGTGTTCGCAACAACATAAATAGATATTAGGATGAATTATGCGTTCAATTATGAGTTGTAATGTTTACAATCGCTCTAAGCGGCTTAAAACTATTGACAAGTGTTGTGTTAATTCATAAAAATGTAATGTTTTATTTCCTTATTTGAATTGAGTTTTTAATGAATAAACAAATATTCATGAATTGAAAACATCGCCATAAAATACTAAAACAAAGTAAAACATTTTGTTTTGTTGATGGTTTACTGACTTCAGGGCAGTTGAAATGATTTGGGATGGTGACTAAAATAGTCTTATAGACCATCTGCTATAATCAAAAACAAAAGGGATCTGTATCCGTCAATATGGATCATCAATGATCATCAATTTCAAAATAATAATAATAATGTACCCTTTGTTGGGGCCTTTATTGGGGACATTCTTCTCTGCATTTGACCCATCCTTAGTTATTAAGGAGCAGTGGGCTGCAGTCAAGCACCCAGGGAGCAACTGTGACTCAAAAAGTTCAAACCAAAGTCGAAGCATTTGAAACAATTTAATAGCAGCTCACGTGCTTGTTTAAGATGTCATGACTCGTCGGTGAGCTGATATTAACAGGAAATAACCTTCTGCATGTGCTTCAACTTTGTCAATGTGCTCCTGAAGGATCAGGCTGCAATGAACACAAAGGACACTTCAACATGAACTATGGGGAGAGCGGGGATCAAACCGGGTACCTTGTGGTTACAAGACGACCACTACACTGAGCTACAGCCACCCAATTAGTATCAGCAGCAAAAAAAAACTGATATGGGTATATTTGCTCCCTTTTTTTTTCTTTTATGCTGATCCGAACCGAAAATTTTTTGATCCGTTGCACCACTATTGTTGACAATGTGTATAGGCCATACCAACATTATAAATGACAGTTTGCATTAGCACATGTTGTATCAAGAGCTGCGGAATCCTTTTTGTTTTGTCGATAACAAGAGTATCATCCTTTTATCAAATATCATATTTTGAGCTAAATTACATAACAAAAATTATGGAAACGTGAGCGTCTTCTTAGCAGGTGTAAGAGGGGTTCAAGTTCCCAGAGGACAGGAGGACATTGCAGCAGATTAAATATCAGAAATAACACACATAACACTGAATTCCCTTGAAACTTAAATAATTTATTTACCACCACAACAACAATGTTAGCAAAGTGGGTCACAATAACATCATTCATCATCAAACAACAAATACACATACAAACTAACAGCTCTATTGTGACAAAGTTGATGCTTAGCTCTCTTTTAGCTGCTACTCAACAAGTCCACTGGCACTAAGCGGCCGAAGGGGCTGGGGTCAGGTGACCAACATCGAGACTATTGGATAACAGGGGGATTTCTGACTAACAAGAAACAAGGTACATTAAAATAGTACAAAAAAAACAGTGCAGTTGCTTTGTATTTAAGAATAATGAATGACAGACATTTTCATTCAAGTGAGATAACAATATTATTTTGGTAGAAAGATGGCACACTGATGGACACTACAAAACGCTTACTAGAGTGGTGGCTGCTGATGGTTGGATACATTTTGTAATAATGTTGGGTTTATGAGTCGTATCCTACTAATACGTCCTATAATCTCCAACACATCTCCAGCGCCATCATCACTTAGCAGAAGTCTGAATCCAGACCAATCTGTGGCTGTGCTGAGTATGACGACTTTGTGTTCAGCCAGTAAACATACAGACAATGGAACATGAAGGACAGCCTCTGTTTATGGACTTAACATCAATTACTCTAGACTAAACAGCAACAATCTGTGCGTTATTAAGATTAAATGGATAATTCTGGTTTATTACAATTTGGGTCGATAATTTGCAATTATCTTTTGGTTCCCACCTGGCGTAGAGTTTGCATGTTCTCCCTCAGCCAGCCATGTGTTTTCACCCACAGACAAAATACATGCAGGTCAGGTTAAGTTATAATATGAGCATGAACAGTTGTCTATGTGTCTATTACTCAAAAGTTTGAATGTGGGGAACATTTTAATATTTCTTTTGTAATGATCTGTTCAAATTCAAAATTCACAGTAACTAAGCGCGACGGGTTGTACTGAGTAATTTGTGCGTGAGCAGAGTGGAGCGGTGGGGTCAAACAAATACAGGACTTACAGGACACAGATGGTCCCATGTCAAACTGACTAATCTGGCTGTTAAAGAACACTGTACAACACACCACTGTGGGATCAGGGGGCTTGCTTGTTAGTTCTAATTCAATAAGACTTGAATTGTTGTCTTTGTTTCGGGATGAACAGACAGGTTGGAAACAAACCAACACTTTATCAAAGCTATTCAAAACACTTTTTTTGGAGGTCAAACTTAAAGTGCGCACACCTAATCACTAATCATTAATATTCCCTCATTGCACAGGAAAACTGTGTACACTACAGTAAGTACAGCAGGTCAAAGCTGAACTGTGTAAACATCATACAATGTAATACTACATCAAAAAAGAAACTGATGATGTCACTTCTTATAGCCACTGGTTCACAAACCTCTGTAAGGCAATGTCATCTCTAGAATGATTCTTTAAATCTTTCCCAGTTACAAAACCAAACATAAATGAGGATCTACCACTCGAAACCTTGCTAGTATAACACTTTATTATTTTAGCAAAGCTAACCAATGATGTATCTGTCAAAGTACAACTACAGCTCCTGAAAAAGACATTTAACTAGCATGGCATAACTGAGTAACAACCACCTGGGTGTGTTTATCAGGGACGGAGTTAGTAATTTGGAGGCCTAAGGCAAACAATGTCCTGCTTTACTTCTCACCGTTCTCTAACTGGGAATGTTGGTATTGGCAGTGATAGAAGAATGCTGGGACAAGTAAACCTTCTGACAATTAAAGGTAAAACAATTAATACTGCACAGGAAAGCCCTGCATTCAAATGTTTACTTCAGGTGTGTGACAGAGAGGTATTATCAGCACAATGGACTCAAATTTACTTCATTTCAGTTCAAGGTTGCTGTCAACTCTACTGTGTCTGGTACATGTAGTACCACAATGTTTTCTTCTGAAGTAGAAGTACACAGTCAGTTGTACACAGCTGAGTTGCATATGTTTTAAGTGCTTTGGGGGTTATTTCAGGTACAATGAGTGAGTAATAGGAACATAATTAAATATTATCTACAGTATGTCATGGCAGTTGTGTTGCTAAGGACCAAAAGAAGCTCAGTGTGAAGTTGTTTGTTTAAGCGGTTCTCAAAAACAACACAAACATTAGGCCAATTCTGAACCGCATGTTTGTTTTTTTACATCCACTGCACCAGTTAATTGTCTTGAATAATTAAATCATTGGCTTGACTAGACATTGTGATTCAAAATGATCTTCTTTTTTTTAAACACTGCAAATAAATAAAGAAAATAAAGAAACTCAGGTTACTGCTTTGTAATATTGAATGGAGATGATGGCCAACTACAAAAATATGGCAATTGTTGTAATAAACTGAAATGATCCTTTAAGGAGCTCCCATGTGATGTTTTTCTGTTGTGGTGGCTTATGTATTCATCATTGTATCTTTTCAAACATTTGTAATAAAAAATGTAACTAAACTAAAAAGGTACCCAACAAAGACAAACACAGAAATGAGGACATGGTTTCCCTGTGGTGAGGTTGGAGGTGCAGTAAAGTAGGTGTCAGGGTTGGGGCTGTGTTATTTTCAGGACTTATTTCATATATAGACAATTATCACTTATACTTCCAGTGTTTGCCTTACTCTTGTGACTCGTGTGATAATCATGTGAGGTGATTCGTGTTGACAGGGCCTTCAAAATGCAAAAAAGGGTTTGTACCTGTACAAAAAACATGTCTGTCACTGTACGCCTATAGTACGTTTGTATATATTTTGTATTTGTGTCCATATATATGTATGTATGTATGTATGTCGCATATATGTGTCCCGTGCAGTGGAATCACAATAATAAAATTGGCATGACTTTGATACCACTGCTAAGGATTATAAATCCATGTTTTCATTCAATGTGTTCTGCTTGTCAAAGTAATCTCTAGGCAGTGCAGATGTGTGCACTGGAATAACAAACAATAACCACGGGGGTGTTTTCAAAGCACTGGCACTGAAATCTTATAGATTATAACATTCAATTTAATAAGTTACTAAGCAAATACACGTTTATGACAAAAACTGGTTCTTAATGACCGTAAACATATTTTTGACTATGCTGTTATGGATAAGTCCGCAATAGCTAGTACTGTCAGGATTTATCAATTGGGATCTCCTTTTAGAGTACATTTCAATACAGTCAGATTGTTTAAACCATGACCTTCCCTGGATTCATTCACATAGTTGCTGCTTGGTATCAACTAGTTTCTCATGAACAAGACCCCATTCCCATTTAACCTGGTTTATCAACTTTTGCCTGGAGCCGAACATGGAACAATTTCACTGAGAGACAGCAGTGATGAACACCTCAAAACTTCTACTGCATGATTTCATGGTTTTCAGCTGCATATAATTACGTGTGTGGACGTTTTGCTGTCTTTGGTTTGGTTTGCATGGCCACATAAGAACAATGTAATGTTCATTAACACTGGGCAGGCACTCCAGGAGAGAAGGTTTAATGGTTATAAAGGCTGCATGTTGACATTGGATAACTCCCGGTGCTTGGAAAGCCAGACATTACACACCAACCACACCATGCACACAAATGAGGCAGTGAGAACCTGTGTCAACCAACCAAATACTGCAATGCAACACCGTACTTATGGTACTCAGCATTGGTATCAAAGTCAAGTTCCTGGTATGACCACACTGTCCCTGTATGTTGTGTATGCATTGAATTGCTCTGCACACACACTGCTGTGAGTATACCAGTACATGTACAACAAAGTACAAGTTTGACTGTATGTATGCACAAATCCACTATGAGTGTGTGTTGTGTGTGTGTGTGAGAAGGAGGAAGAGAGGGAGAGTGTGTTTGTGCTGGCTTGTAAGGGAGTCTAGCTACACTTGCAGGACTTGACCTTCATGTTGGAGAGCTGCTCTATTTTGGGGGTCTTGCCGATGTAGTAGAGGATGGTGAGGGGCTCCAAGTCCTGGGAGACACAGCATGGCGATGCCGATGCTTCAGGGTTGATGGTGTTGTACAGGCCTAACACCTAAAACACAAGCATTATAGCTATTCCATGAAGAAATTAGGACTTTAAAAAAATATAACTCTGTCCCTCATATAGTACCTTGGAATGCTGGGTGTCTGCACTCCACAGATAGGGACAGGCTCCGGCACAGAAGTTAGCCTCGTAGCCCTTTGGCTCGTGGATCCACCTCCAGCCCAGGTCCTTCTTAAAATCTATGTAGAGTGACCGTAAGCAGCAGTTGTCCTGAACGTTTCTACAAAAAGATGCAGGGAAGAGGTGAATCGTAGTGTAGTAGGAACTAGAGTTTCAGCTCCTGTCTGACTTTGGTGGATACAGTTAATTATAGATTGAGGGTCGCTCCAGGATGAGACACCTGAAGAGTCCACCAAAGCAGAAAAGGCTGAAGCTCGTAGCGAGACAGGTCATCTTATTATTAAATTACCAGTATTCATTTATTTTCCATTGTTGTTGTCCAGCACTGTGTTCACTTGGAGCCTATATGTGTTGGCTATTTGTTCTGTCAAGACAATTTACTTCAATTCAATGCAAATACCAATGTCAATTACATTTGAACTGTTGCCAATGAAGTAAAAGCTCATAATTACTGTCGCTGGACTCTTTTGTCTGATTATCTAAAATAAAACATCTACTGACAGCGAAGAATACTTTGGATTCCTGACACCTGAAGCAGGACTTCGGATCAACATGGAAAACTTAAAGAGGAGAGAATCTCTTCTGATGTGCAAGTGTAATTCCAGATCAGTACCTGGAGCAGTAGGCGGCATCCAGCGCTCTCTTGGATCGATGGCCTGTGTGCTGGGACTGAGACTGGGACCTCCAGCCGGTATGAAGGCAGCAGCATGAGGAGAAGGTGTGGAGCCCGAGTGCTGTGCCGCCGCTTCTTAAACACCTTCAGGTCAACGCCATGGATGAAGCTGTCATCAATACCTGGAAACACATTAAAAGCTGTATTTACTGTATGCCAGTACTAAGTCAAATATGTGAAACTATGCTTGCAACCCCCTCCCCCACACCACACCACACATTATGGCAGGCTCTTCGCCCCACCAGCATGTTTGGAAGGGGACATGAAGGCCGATCCCAAAAATGTTGATACTTAAAATCCTAAAACCAAGAAATGATTTAGCATTCCTACATTTGCGGTTCCTTCTTCTTGAAGTCAATGTGTTTTTGGTTCGATGTTTGAAATAAGGTTTTTGGTTAACACAATCTGAAGAGATGTTAAGGTTTTGTTCTACAATATAAAATACAATATATATATATATATATATAAATATAAATATACAGTAAAAACTATTATATGTGGAGGGCCAGTTCCCATGCCAAAGAACGTGGCATCTTCTTAAGAGATACAGCCGTTTATGAGCTTTCCTCACCAGGATGGAGATGTGTGATGACCATGTCAGGTTGTTGTGATGTTGATTCCCAGAGACTTAAAACTGCTAACTTGTTCCACTTCAGCTCCATTAATGTAGACAGGGGTGTGTGTCTTCGCCTCCTTTTTTCTGAAATCAACTATCGGCTCCTTGGTTTTACTGACGTTGAGCAGTAGGTTGTTTTCTGAGCACCACTGCAAGATTGTTGATTTTCTTTTTATATGAAGTCTCATTGTTGTTTATAATCTGTCTGTTGACGGTCCACAAGCTCTTATAAGGATGCCAAGAGATTCACACATGACTGTGTCAGATACGATAGGGTTTCTGATGTTCATGCATCTTATACAGTCATGTATCTTGAGCAATACAGGTGAAATTAAATATGGCATGCTGGCTGTTAAGTGTCTTGAAGTGGAATGAATGTGAAGCATGGAGCTTTGAGGTGGCCTGCGGCGATGAGAGACGATGATGAGAAAAGGGCTTTTCTGAGACTGGAGGTGTGCATGGAAGGCTTGGTTGGATTTATCTGGAACAATCTATCTTTAACAATCTCGCTACATCCACAGAAACTCTGTAACATTGATATCAGATTCAGATTCAACTTTATTGTCAGGTACTGAGGCAAAGAAATGTTGGTTAGCATCTGACCAGCAGTGCAAAGAGCAGTATATATATATATATATATATATATATATATATATATATATATATATATATATATATATATATATATATAAATAAAAAAGTGCAATGCAGATATATGTATATGTCTTTTCTAACCTGCTGCCCGCTGCGCTGCAAGTCTCTAAAAAGTGTTAGGTAAGTATTGCATTGAATATTGGTTGGGATTGTCGAATTATGGCTCGTTTCGTAATATCTCTGTCTGAATACATCTAATATATTATTGGTATCTGTAGTAGCGTTAGCTGGATGCACCATATTTCCCTCATTTTTTCCCTAACATTGACTTGTGGAGTTTGAAGTAATTATATGTTTGGTTGTTGAACCCGCTATGAGTTATTGGCATGTATTGAATTCTCTAAAAGTAATGTCACCGTTAGTTAGTTAGTTAATTTGTTAGTCTGCTAGTTGGACGAAGCTAACTAGCAGACGTTAGCTTAGGGCTTTAGGCCAACATTAGCCTTGAATGCGCAGCGAAAAGCTAAGCTGCTCTGTTCCTGCCTGTGAAATGCAGTTAAAATGTCAATAGCTGATTAACTAACAGGGTTTATTTGTACTTTATGTTTAGTAGTTAGATTATTATTAATAACAATGTTTTGCTATTTTTATCCATTGCTACCGGGCTTAACCTCAACTAACACAATGTTACGGAGTATTGCTGACTCTTGCTTCGGACTCAGATGCATGTTTGACTGACAGCTGCCGGCAGCTGAGCTGTGTGGTGTTGTATGACAGTAAATAACGTGTGTGGTAACTTAGCTTGTAAGTTAAGGACAAAAAAGCTGTCTGGGCAGTTTTTCCGGCTAACGCTGTGTTCAGGGTTTTGACTTTTTCGCGCTACTTTACTACCGTGATTTGTGATTTGTGGTTATTGTAGACACTCCAGAGAGGGGCGGGGTTAATGGTTCATTTATGGCATGAAATATCCACCATGGAATAAATTACCACTATTTCTGTTGTGGAAGTCCCACAAACGTCAACATATCAAACACCCTAGTGTCTGGGTTCATAAATCCATAGCCCACACAGCCTCGAGCTGCGTCTGGATGAAGCTGCTAGATTAAGCACTATTATATGGTCAAAATAATGTATGCATTGATTTTAAAGACAATTCTTTTAAGACATGCATTGCCAATACAATGTATATTTTCTGTATAGCAGAATTACTTGACAATTTGCAATGTCATCCTCAGATTTTTACGGCTGTGACACACAAACTGACCCCCGTCGAATTTTAGGTAAGAAATGTTAATTGGAACATTTTAGGAGGGAAACGTTTCACAGCAACTCAGACTCATTTGAGAGGGAATTGTATACCTGTTTAAACTTTCTAAAACTAGTAACTTTAATGATATGGTTCTATAATGACCAGATTTGTTTTAATCCATTAAAACACTATCTTAGTGTATGGAACAACTAGCTTTTAGACTGCATGTTTGCTGTATGTTGCACTGAGGAATAATGAGATTTGTATCTGCTTGTGTGATTACAGATGCTGTCAAAGAATCAGGTCACACGTGCTGGCCACAGACGACGAGATCCTGAAAACATGCCATTAGATGGTTCAACCTGGCAGCAGACCGGGTAGCTCCAGGAGGCGTGCTGTAAATACCCCCCCCAATGAACAAACCTAATGTGTATGAAATATAATCTGTACACATCTAAAAATAATTGTCCTTTATAAACTGTTTTTGATATCATTTATAGTTGCATTTCTTTTTTCCATTGATGCTTTTTAAATATGTTTGTCAGCTCTGAGATTTTTCTGTAGTTATTTTGAGTAATGGATGATCTGGGCCAAATGAGCCGCTTTATGAACGGGTCCAAATTGAATATGGGCGGATACGGGCCGTATCTGGTCTGGATCTTTGACCTTTAGCCGTTCCGGATACGAGCCGGAACGGTGTGTATCTAGACTCAGATCCGGACCCGTTTTGCAGATCCGTTTCTGGAGCTTATGATATCTCCCGGGCGGATCCGGAACGGAGTCAGTTTGCTATCTGGGGTGGATCTTCTTCAGTCTCCTCAGGAAGAAGAGACGCTGGTGTGCCTTCTTGACCAGGGTTGAGGTGTTGAGGGTCCAAGAGAGGTCCTCGGAGATGTGGACACCCAGAAACCTAAAGCTGGAGACACGCTCGACCTCCGTTCCGTTGATGTGGAAGGGGGCGTGTGTGCAGCGTTTGGTCTTTCTGAAGTCCACAATAATCTCCTTGGTCTTTCCGGTGTGTTGAAGGCCAGGTTTGTTGTTGGCGCACCACAGTGCCAGTTGCCAGACCTCCTCCCTGTAGGCCGACTCATCGTTGTTATGGATGAGGCCCACCACCGTTGTGTCGTCTGCGAACTTGATGAAGGTGTTGGAACCATGTACAGGTGCGCAGTCGTGGGTGAACAGGGAGTAGAGGAGAGGACTCAGCACACAGCCCTGTGGAACGCCAGTGGCTCAGGGTAAGGGTAGAGGAGGTGTGAATCGGCGAATTGAAGGGGGTCCAGAGTGGGTGGTAAGTAGGTTTTGAGATGAGCCAAGACCAGCCTCTCGAAGCACTTCATTATGATGGGTGTAAGTGCAACAGGCCGAAAGTCATTAAGGCTTGCTGCAGTGGAGTGTTTTGGCACTGGCACGATTGAGGTGGTTTTAAAGCACGTTGACACAACTGCTTGGGCCAGTGACAGGTTGAAGATGTCAGTCAGGACCCCCAGTCAGCTGCCCAGCACAGGCCTTGAGCACACGTCCACTGATGCCATCAGGGCCCACAGCCTTACGTGTGTTGATCCTGCTCAGCGCAATCCACACATCCGTGTGGGAGAGGGGCTGGTGGTCTGCAGGGGGCACAGTTATGATGGCAGCTTCCTGGTTATTCCTGTCGAAGCGAGCATAGAAGTTTGTTCAGCTCATCAGGAATGGATGTGTCACCGGTTCGGTTGGTGGTGTTGGAGGGTTTGTAGTCCGTAATGGGCCTGGATGCATTGCCACATGCGTCGAGGGTCGGAGTTGTTGTAGAAGTACTCCTCAATCCTTAGCTTGTGGCTGCACATGGCCCCTCTTGATGCCCCTCTTCAGGTTGGCTCTGGATGAGCTGTAGGCTTGCAGATCACCTGATCTGAAGGCCGGTGTCGCAGGCCTTCAGTAGGAGGCAGACCTCACTGCTCATCCATGGCTTCCGATTCAGGAACGTTTTGATGTGTCTGACAGAGGTGACGCTATCAATTTTGGTACTGATTTAGTCAAGAAACGGAGGAGGCAAAAGAGTCGATGTCCGTGTGGTAGTCTAAGGAATAATTCTACATTGGAAAACTCAATATTGTCTCTGTGGTCTCTCCTTATGTTCTCATTACATCATCACAACAAACAAAAAACCTCATGAACGCAAGCCCATCTGCGCCCCCTCACAAGGTCATTTCAACCAATCAGATTGTGACACCGCATAAAACTTGCTCTGTTCCACAGCCAATCATATAACAATAAAAGTCTCTTCATACATGACTTTATCATGGACAATATGCTTGATCTTCTCTGCGTGATTATTTTCTACTGAACAAACCATACCTGATGGCCATCCATACATGGACAAACCTTGCTTTGAGGGCTCTGGGGGTGGAACTGTAGTTATACAATGTAAGGACATCAAAACCATTCAAATCTCAATCCTAACTCCATCATCTTTTGAATATCTGGCCTTTATATTCTCTGGACCCAAATGTATGGTCACTGACATCCACCGCTACCCTCTCTTAACTATCTGAACTACTCACCGAGCTCAACACAATTTTACCATTGTCCTTCTTCTCTGTGATTTCAACATTCACATAGGCAATCTCACCTCCAATTCAGCATATAATTTATGGACCGTCTCAATTGTTTTAACCTCAACCAGTATGTTAAATTCTCCACCCACAATCATAGACATACCATGGACCTTGTCTGCTCAACTGGCAACCTATCTATCCATAATCCTGGACTTTCATATTCCCACCACGGTATCTAAACAACAGCATACAATCACCTTCCAAAATCCCAAGTATATTTCTCCTAAACTCACCCCAACCTGAACAATCCCTCCAAGTGCAGCTTTATTTATTATCAAACAGACACTCCCCCTCCAGTGGTGTTCTTGACCTTGATGCTAGTGACCGTGGCTCATTTGTTTGTATTAGAAATGCAAAACAGAGGAAAACCAATTCACACCCACTTGGTCAGAAAAAACCTTAAAAATATGTAATGACCATTTATTACCTTTGCATACGCACAAAACGGGGCCTGAAAGAGTCGTACGCCACTTTGAGGTTGTCTGAGGCAAATTTGTGATTTTGGGCTATACAAAATAAACTGAATTGAATTGAAACTTGACCGGAGAAAGTGCGCACCCATATGGAAACTCTGACCCATGCATACAGACATTTTGGAGATGCAAAAAGTGAGTTGGTGAACTGAAGCCAGACTGTGGAAATGTAATGTTAGAGGCATCATTACAGGTATATTGATTGTTGACAATATTACAATAAAGAATATCACCAGCATTATCTTGAACATGCCGTAACAATTTTCTTAATCAAATAACCTGCAAACCGTGCCTCCAGCTCCTCACTCTTGTTGGGAATAATGTAGTTATTTGATGGTACAAACGTGCAGCACGGGCAATGCAGGCTGATCTTGAATCCACTGTTTCTGTCTGTGGAGAAACAAAGGTCACAACGAGGGGATGCAAACATGTAGCATTTGCAATACATTATGAGAAATGTGCTGCAGTGATGGGAGGACACTCACCTCTGTGGTTTAGCCATTCATTCACTGCCTCTGTCACGTCAAAAGATAGCCACTCTCCCTCCGTTTGTGTTCGTACCACCTTGCTGTCTATATATCGCTGTGTTGGAGATGTCAAGTCCTTGTGTCCTAAAATCTATGTACAAAACAGATGCATGAAAGGTCAAAATTGTAGTAGTAGAGTAGAAATTATATTTTAGACATTTTTATATATATATATATATATATATATATATATATATATATATATATATATATATATATATATATATAATTGATTAGTTTGAGCAGTTGAGCATGCTGCTGAACCATTACTGGCCATAATTTGCAATTATTACTGTGAATTTAAGTTATTACTAATCCATATAATTTGTATATCATTTTTCTATTGTTATTTTTGTCAATATCATCTATCCATCCATCCATTTTCAATACCGCTTATCCTCATTAGGGTCGCGGGGGCGCTGGAGCCAATGTATATAATTAGTTTCCCACTCCCACTGGTATTAGCGTGCTGTGGTTAGGGTTTGATTAGGGTTAGGCAACTTAACTACTTAAATCTGTTTAGGTTTGTTGTCATGGTTAAAAGACACATATTGGGACTGATGGTAGGACAAGGTGTTCAGCGTAAGTAACCATGGCGATCTATCCCGGTAAGAAGTGAACCTCTGTCGTAGGTTGTCTGAAAACCCAGAGTTAACCCTGAAGTTACCTTGGTAACCCTAATCAAATCCTACTTTGTAGTACAGGCCTCCGGTTTGGATACAGGCAGCAGTAGATGCACATATCCAATTAAATGGAGATGTCACAGTCCGAATGCAAGCAGATAATGATGGAAGGCTCTCTTTTGATCAACTTAATGCTAGTGCAATGTTTCACATCCAAATATCGACTGCTGAGTGAAGTCTGGATAATAGTATATTGTTTAGCAAGTGCATCCACAGCAGTTATAACATAATACATCAACATAGAAGACACACACGCAGCCATAGCTTTGGAGGACAGTTGGTTGAGGTCAATCAGCCTGCTCTTTTCTCTGATTGATTGGCCAGGTCTGGGAGAGGAGCAGTGAGAGTGTAACCAGATGCTGGACAGACCTCTGTTATTCTGTCCTTCAGAACCATGTGTTTATGTTGGCTCATCTCTGCTTAATGTGTAAAACACAATCCCTGCTGCTTTTATTGAGATCTCCTGTTAAGACTGGTGTGGGAAACCTGACAGGACAGACACTGAAGCTCAGACACACAGTATATAGTGAAAATAATCAGATTTCTGGATGATTGTACTGTTTGACCCCTTTAGATGACTCACTTTGTAACCCACATTGTCTTTTAAAGACCTTTGTGCTTCTTCACCACTGTATGTTTTCGATTCTCACTTTTATTTGCATGCGTTTTCTTTTTACACATATTTGTATGAGCATATTAAAAGACATTTAAAAAAATATATATATATATATATATATATATCAACAACATACTGTTAAACCAGTTGAGTGAGAGTTCCAGAGGGAGGAGCAGCAATAAGGAAGGCCCTCACCCCCCCAGGCCCGGTGCTTGGACAGAGTAGGGGGGGTAAGGCGGTTGGCGTCAACAGATCTGAGGTTGCGGGTGGGAGTGGGGGGAATCTTGAACTGGATGATTTGCTGTATGGGAACCAGTGGAGGTTTTGAAAGAGTCATGATGTTACCAAGGGGGGAGCATGTAGAGGATGAAGAGGAGAGTACAGAGTACCAAACCTTGGGGGACACCTTGAAAGACTGGTGGAGTTTAATTATTTGCTCGAAGTGGACAGTTGGTTGTTGATGGTCTCAATTTTGATTTGTAGAATGACAGGAAGGAGTTACATTTCTCAACTGTTAAGGAGTGGTAACCTATTGTCCATAGGTTGAAGGGAGGTTTTTTTTTATGTGGAGAAAAGGACCTTAGGATCACTCTGGTTGAGGGATTTAATGTAAAGAGCGGTATAGAGCAGCAAACCCTGGTACAAGAGAAGGGCTTGGGAACGGCTGGCTGATGGATTGTAGATTTTACTGTAGCCTGGCAAATGGGACGCTGGCGAAAACTTAACGCCGCTCCATCTATGACTGTTTTTATTTAAGGTTTTTCTACCTTTTTACAATTTAACATTGATTTTAATTATTTTTAATTTTATTTAACAGTGTAGCCATTCTTCTGACTTAATTATTCTGCAAATCTTGGATTATTTTTTATTTTGTGATTGCCGTTCTCCTGCTCCTGCTCTCCACCGCTGCGATCTGGTCAACTGGCGTTGGCTGGCTAGCCAACAGTCTCTTGTTGGCTAGCCGACGGTCTCTTGCTGGCCGGCGGCTACCAACGAGCCAGCCGACTCCCTGCTCCATGCTGTTGCTCTGAGGCTGGTCGCCTCTCAGCGGTCCTGATGCTCCGGTGATCCGGTCCGTGGTTGGCGATTGCATCCTCCCCGGCGGCATGGTTCTGCAGTATTCCACCCAGCGTCGGAAATACACGAGGGCAAAGGGCAAAATTGCCCCTAAGAAATATCATTTTGCCCATGATATCACTAGGAGAGGGGCAAAAAATGCCCCCATAATTTCCTCTAATAATTATGATAATTTAATGAACTTGTCAAAAGCACATTGTTTTTCTACCTTTTTACAATTTAACATTAATTATTTTGAATTTTATTTAACAGTGTAGCCATTCTTCTGACTTAATTATTCTGCAAATCTTGGATTATTTTTTATTTTGTGATTGCCGTTGGCTCCTGCTCTCCACCGCTGCGATCTGGTCAACTGGCGTTGGCTGGCTAGCCAACAGTCTCTTGTTGGCTAGCCGACGGTCTCTTGCTGGCCGGCAGCTACCAATGAGCCAGCCGACTCCCTGCTGGATGCTCTCCACCGCTGCCGCCTGGACAATCCTGGACAACTGCCGTTGGCTGGCTAGCCGACAGTCTCTTGCTGGCTGGCCACCGGTCTCTTACCGGCCGAAGGCTGCCAACGAGCCAGCCGACTCCCTGCTCCATGCTGTTGCTCTGAGGCTGGTCGCCTCTCAGCGGTCCTGATGCTCCGGTGATCCGGTCCGTGGTTGGCGATTGCATCCTCCCCGGCTGGCATGGTTCTGCAGTATTCCACCCAGCGTCGGAAATACACAAGGGCAAAGGGCAAAACTGCCCCTAAGAAATATAATTTTGCCCCTGATATCACTAGGAGGGGCAAAAAATGCCCCCATAATTTCCTCTAATAATTATGATAATTTAATGAACTTGTCAAAAACACATCGTAGCCCTGACCCGGTCCAGTTGCCATATCATGTTTTGGATTTTCGCCTCGATGTTGCGTGTGAGTGATGAACCGAATGGAGCGCTTCTTGATCTCCTGTGAGTGTGAGGAGAAATGTTCATCGTCAACCCAGCACAGGTTGAATTCTTCTGCGGACTTCATCAAGAAGAGCGACAACGTCAAAAAATACGTAGCCATCGCCTACGGTGAGTGATAACTAGTAGTAATTATTTTGAACTTATTTAGTTTGCTTTAGCTCTGATGGTGCGTTAGCTCCAAAGGCTCGCTTGCTAGCTAGCGAACGTTAGCTAGAGTGTAGCCACATCCTCATAAGTTACGGCCATCTTGTGGTTCACAACAATCCTCTATTTGGGGATAAATACAATTAGTTGAGACTGCAGTTGACTGGGGTTTCAAGGGTTACATGTTTAGATTAAGTCCCTTATCATATGTAACATACTATTGTTGTTTTTGTGTGTTCAATCTCAACACAGTGGAAGACCTCATGATGATCTCACTGGAGGGACCAGAAGAAGAAGATACAGCATGTGTAGAATCTGCTGTGAGAAGAAAGCCAGGCGGCCTCACATAAAACCCTCTGAGCAAGGCAGCAGGTCATACCAGCAACTTTTCCAATGGCTGACAGTGACACAGATGACGATGATGAACTGGTGCTCTTTTACAAATAAGCCACTCATATGTACATATTTATTATTTGTCTACACTGTACATATAATTTAATATTTGTTTTCATTTTCTGAAAAATTGGTTGTGAATTGAATTGAATTAATCTATGTATAGCCCTTTTATTACGTTTATAAAAAATTGTTATGTATGTTATAATATATAAAAAAATAATAATTTGTTAATAGTTGTTTAAAAATTGTTATAACAATAAATAACCACAAAGAACTAAGAATAACATTTAATATGATTGTCTGATTTCTGTGTTAAAAACAATCTAAGAAAACACTTTAAATCTGTAGACTACTGCCTAATAGTCTTCTTATTGTCATTTGATGACAGTTGCTCATATACTGTAAGCCTAAATAAGGATATTTATTATTTTGAACAAAGCTTAAATGTTATTTCAGAAGTTTCAAAAAGTGCCCCCAATTTTTTTATAAATGCCCCTGGATTTCAAAATTGCCCCCACTGACTGAAATTTATTTTAAAATTTCCTACCCTGATTCCACGTCGCAGCTCCTCGGGCTCAACAACTTCTCTGCTACTCCGTTCATCTCAGCCATCAAGGCACTCTAACTCCTTCGTCGACCCCATCCACAGAGCCTCCCGCAGAAAGTTTGTTTACTCCTGGCCTGATCGCTCCACGCTTTCCATCCCCTCCCTCTGGTCGGCCGAGCGCATCGCTGCAGCTCGTCATCACAACAACAGTCTCCAAGAGCGAGATGGTGGCACAAAATTAGGAACTGTTACAGTTACCCCACCACCCTCTACTCTTCTTGCTGACTACACTCCCCAAACCCGGACTGATACACCTTTTATTACCTCCATTAGTTCCTACCACATACCCACTGCAACACGCTCAGTGGCATATCCCGCTGCTGCTAACCATAATAATTTGATTAGAGTTCCCCTGCAACATCCCTCACTACCTCCAATTAATATGAATCTGGCAAAAGTTTGTCTTTTAAATATCAGATCACTAAATAATAAGTCTTTTTTATGCCACAATTTTATTACTGATAACAAACTGGACTTTTTTTGTCATCACAGAAACTTGGTTATCTGAGGGAGATTGTAGTCCTCTTATAGAGGCAACCCCCCCTGATTTTACCCACCTTCATCAACCCCGGCTGTCAGGCAGGGGAGGGGGGGTTGCTATTATTCACAGAAAAGGTTTCAAATGCTCTCCCATTTCACATGGTAACTATACATTACTAGAAATTTCAGTCAGGTTTTAGAGCACTTCATAGCACAGAAACTGCCCTCCTCAAGGTAACTAATGACCTCCTTTTAGCAGCAGACAGGGGGGAGAGCGCCGGTTTAATTCTTTTAGACCTTAGTGCAGCTTTTGATACTGTAGATCACGCCATTTTAATCGATCGCCTCAAAACCTGGGTTGGCATCAAGGACACTGCACTTGGCTGGTTTTATTCTTACCTTTTAGAAAGATCATACTCGGTCACCATAGGGTAATCACTCGTCTTCTACGACTCACATTACCTGTGGTGTACCACAAGGTTCAATTTTAGGTCCACTTTTATTTTCTATCTACATGCTTCCACTCAGCCAAATCCTCCAACGACACAACATATCTTTTCATTGCTATGCAGACGACACACAGATATACCTTCCGCTGAGACCTGGTGACCCAGAGAGCCTGGCTGCTGTCTTAGATTGCCTCTCTGACGTTAACTGCTGGATGGCTCAACATTTTCTTCAGCTCAATAACTCAAAATCAGAAGTCATATTATTCAGTTCCCCAAACAATAACACCAGTCTCATCAAGAGTCAACTTGGTCCCCTGGCTGCTTATTTAAAACCTGTTGCCAGAAATGTGGGTGTAATGTTTGACTCTCAATTAAATTTTGAATCACAGATCAAAAAAATTGTCCAGTCCTGCTTCTTTCAATTAAGAATAATCTCAAAAATCAAACCCATATTGTCACGCTCAGATCTGGAAAAAGTCATTCATGCACTCATTTTCTCTCGACTACTGCAACTCCCTCCTTTCCGGCATAAATCAAAAATCCATTTCCCGCCTCCAACTAGTCCAGAATGCCGCAGCTCGGCTTCTGACTGGTTCTAACAGACGGCATCACATTGCTCCAGTCCTGGACTCTCTCCACTGGCTCCCTGTTTTAGAATTGATTTTAAGATTTTGCTGATCACTTTTAAAGGGCACCTGGTACTGGCCCCAAGCTATATCATTGAAATGTTAGCCCCATATGAGCCAGCTCGCAGCCTTAGATCCTCCGGTGGGGTCCTTCTGGCCGTTCCAAAGTCAAGTCTTAAATCAAAGGGTGACCGGGCTTTTGCCATCAGAGCCCCTCGACTTTGGACCGACCTACCTGAGGGGATAAGGCTAGCAGAATCAGTAGCTTCTTTTAAATCACTTCTTAAAACCCTTTTTTATAGAACTGCTTTTAAGTGATGTCATCCTTTTATGCAGTTTACCCTTGTTTCCCCTATTTTAGTTTGTCTGTTCTGCTTTATTTTGCATTTGTAATTTTCTATTCCTCTATTGTGTTCATTGCCTATATGGCATTGTCTCCTTTGCCTCGTGTATTTTCTGAAATGTTTACTTGTATTGATGTTATGTTTTTACCTTGCTTCTATGTAGAGCACTTTGTAAACTCTGTTTTTAAAAGGTGCTATATAAATAAACGTATTATTATTAAATGTATTATTGTAGGGGACCGAGGGCTGTCGGACCCACTGGGCGGTAGGTGAGATTGTGGGGAAGGCTGGGAATCTGTTGCCAGAGAAGGGAAACCATGGAGAGCAAGGATATTGTATTTATTTTCCAGCTGGACATTCACGTTTTGATGGGTAGGAGAGTGATGCCTCCCAATCCAGCTGCTGCAAGCACCAACCAGGGACCATGGCCTGTGATAGGATGGAGTGGAGATGATTGGGCTTTAACCTTTGCCCCAAGCCGTAGCCAGGAATCCCTATTGGACTGTGAATGGAAGAGTGGCATCAGCAGCAGGAAAGGGAGCGGTGGCATCATGCACTCAGGCACTGGTGTGAAGATGACTATGTCTATTAGCTTCTCAGCATCCTGGATCTGGTAAAGTGTGGATATTCTTCCTTCCAGCTTTGTGATTTGATCTGGGTTTAGCTAAATTGACAGTTGTTACACAGAAAGGACTTTAAAAAGCACAACTTACCAGCACAGGCCCAACAAGTGGACACCCTTTAGGCTTCAGTTTTCAGTTTGCCAATTGTAGACACCGGTAGACCCCGTAGCATTAGTTAGCTCCCATAAGTTAAGCTTAAAATATCGTCAGGCTGTCCGGTATGTTAGATGTTAGGGAACGTTCAACTTATTGACATTAGCAATTAGCCTCACTTCGTAAAGGTCTTCTATTTAAAAGCCTGCACAAAACAAAAAAAAAAATCAGACTTGTTCTTTTACAGAAGACAGCATGATATTCTACTTAAAGTGAACCAAAACCGATCTGGCCAGGTCACATCCATCTTTTACTTCAAAATACAGTAATCGAGACTCTTGCCAACTACTTGCAGTTCTGCAAATCCCAAAGCTTACTACCAACATATTCCACTCTTCATCTCAGGCTCCAGAGTAGCTACTAGATTCTGGCTCCATCGGCACTTCTATCACGTTCTCTCCTTGTCTGGCATTTCTCCCGCCCTTTACTCTGGACACTCCTTTAGGATTGGAGCTGCTACCTCTACCCTGTTTTGTTGCTGTCTCTGAGCCAGGCTGTGACAGCTCAGGCTGAACACAGCACATTCTGCACAACCCAAATGCTCAAACACTTCTGTCTTATTTGTCAGTCGAGCTGCAATCAGCCCAGTAAGCGTCAGAACTACGTTATTTGACCCCTGACCCCTTTTTTCCTTGTTTTCCAGTTCTTAAGTGAAATTCATCAATGCATGAACAGGAATTGCGTCCTAGCAGAGTAGTGTGGATCATAAAGAAAAATATATAAATTATCTCCTAAGCCCTGAAACCATGACTGCAGCTGCCTGAAAACTCTACCAAGACTGGAACATTGATTTCAGATGGTGCATTGTTTCATATTCATCATCCGATTGGTCAGATACAGTATGGTCTTCAGCAAACACTCTGAAGACTTCTGGCACAGACTTCCTTTACCAGCCTGGTCCGCAGACTGGTATATTATGTGGAGCAGTTCAGCTCGAGGAGTGACAGAAGTCATCATGAGATGCCCCAGCTTAACTGCGTGAAGGCTGTGATACGTGCTGCAATATTTACCAGGCCCTATCCTCCCTCCAGTACCCTCTTACTGATCTCTGCTAGTGGTGCCCTGACCAGAAGAAATCCACAACTGCCCTCTGAATTCCTTGAACCAGGCCTCTTGGTGGATGTAAGTCTGTGCCAAAGGATCGAGGCAACCAATAGCAAAGCGGAGGCAGCAGCTATTTCCATTAGGACAGTTTGGCAAACACTTGCTCCATGACACCCTTCCAGTTCTTACACTGAAACTCCAAAAACCCAAGATCTTTATGTCCTGGCTACCTTTGGCTTTTCCTTGTCTGCCCATTGCTCAACCTGCAAAGCACCACTCTTTACCAAGTTAATTCTTGCTGATTTCTTTTTCATAAAATCCAGACTACTACCCAGGACCATTCATCTGGTCTCTGACAAACACATTAATGTCATCAGTATCAGCTGAAACCAGAGATAGGACAATGCCCCTCTGAACATGTACTGGATCACTCAGCCCACCACCCACTTTTACCAAACAAAAAAACTTCCTTATACAACAAACCCAAAGCCGACACAAAGCCTTCTTCAAAAAGTAGGAAAAAAAACAAAACATGGTCAACCCTATCAAACGCATTCTCCTGAACTCATGATAGAATTCCAACATCAATGTTGTACAGCTTACAACTTATCAAACAAGTCTGTGGATAATTCATTCCAGAAAGTTTTGTTGGCTAGTACTTTTGAAAGAAGTGTATTGTCTGTACATTACAAGGCCACTGATTTGGAAGCATAGGACAAGTTGGTCACCGTCTCTCGCAGCCAGAAAAAAAGCCTCAAGGGTCAGATAGGTCGGGCTCAAAACAAAGACCTACAAAACACACACACACACACACGGACAGAGAGAGAGAGAGAGAGAGAGAGAGACACACACACACACACACACACACACACACACACACACAAGAAGAGACAGTAGCTACTAACTGGAGAAGCCAACCATAACCACAAAGAGGCAATGCTCTAGTCAAATACACAATAACAGTTTGCTGAGTACCCATTATACAACGACAATAGAAATAAAAAACAGTATCCTCTTTCATACGGACAATATCAGCACATTAGAGTGCTATTCAGGGAAATTAGACAAGCCTCAACAGCTTTGAGGAAGGCTGAGGCTGAGAAAGAACCATCCAGTATCAGCAGAAGCACCTTAGAGGGAGACACAACATCAGATCAGGAAGAGGAGGATCACACAGTGGTCCCAGAAGTTATAGAGCCAGACCTGAAGCCAACAACCAGTCCATCAGGCCCTGTCCTTCCAACAACCCGCAAGCTCCTCCAACAAGTAAGAAAGAGCCTGTCCCTCCTGGAGCTGGACTTCACTGAGTTCAAAGAACTTACTTTGGCCATACTATCTAAGTCTGATCCATCAGCTGAGCTCCAACCACTCAAGCAGGACAGCCATTAGGCCATCGCAGAGCTGAGAATAAAGGAGGATGCAACCAACAGGTAACTGAGCTCCAGCAGAGAGCTAGAAGAAATAAGGGAGCGACTCCAGGAGGAGAGCTATAATGTATCTCCACAAAGTTTCCACACAGGCAGCTGTCCCAATACCTACCCTCTCCCCTGATGCCAAAGACCAACTCACTCCGACAATGGCACCTCTGCCCATCCACAGCCCTTACCTTCCTCTCTTTTCTAACCCTGACACCCACAGACTTAAGCCCTATTCATTTATTGAATATACAGAAAATGACAATTACATTTTGGACACATCTAAATACAGACCCAAAAGACACACTCATTTAAAGCAGTAAAAGCCCAAGAACTGAACCCTGACAACAATCCCCTCCCGTCTGCTGATGTGTAAGGTAACCCACCAGGCTCCGATTGGCAGTGGATTCAGAACAACACAACAGAATAAAAGAAATGATGAATCAAACAAAAGATCTATATTTAGAACATTGAGAAATAAAACAAAAATCCAACGTATACTAAACTGTTATTTGACCTAAAACAGAGAATATAAATTGGCTAAATGTCTGCACTGTGTCTGAGATAGAAAACAGAGCCTGATCCTGACCAAACACAGGCTCAGTGACCACCAACTGGTGGTAGAGACAAAGATGCACTTCCTCCTCCTTCACTGTCCTTCTAGGTGAAGAACCAGCACCTATTCTGGCAGCTAAATATGTATCTGCCTGCCATAGCCTGAGGGACGCACTGTCACTAATAGATTCACAACATGAAGTAACTGTAATAAACTCTATACAATTGTAGTGTGCTGTATTGTATGGCATCTGTATAACCTGCCTATGAGACTTGTTTATTTAATATGTAATATGTGTATTCTGAAAATCTTATATTAAATCTGATATTTCTCAATTTTTTATCATTTTGGAACTTTAACTATTAATGTTCGAATCGTACAACAAAGAACAAGTGCCATTTGTTGTTTGAGCTGTGTAAGCAGGTCCGTAATAGCCAGATAATAACAATGGCGGACAGCAGTGGATTCTGCAGTACCTCCGGTAAACATATAATGCATCACTCTTCACAACCAGACACATTCTGAGGTGGATGAGTATCTGTAATGCATATGTGGATGATCTGATTGCGTAGGCTAGTGGGCTCCAACCACCGGGTCGCGGACCTATTTTAATGTCTAACAATACGAAGAGGAACCCCAGCAAATGACGTAAACATGGCCCGCGATGTTAATTTATATTATATTATTGTTCAGTGGTCCAGCACTGCATTTTTGTAACTTGCTGTGTGTGACCCCTGCAATAAGAGTCCCAAATAGTTTACTGATTAAAGTACTATCAAATTATGCAGAAGCCCAATTTGTTTTGAGAAACAGGAGGTCTTAAAAATCTACATTTGATAACATATCCATTGCAGCCACAAATTGTTCAGGATATAAAACATTTTTGTTTAAATATAATGCATTTAATACTTTACTTCTTTCTTTACAGAGCTTGTATACAAGCAATAAAGTAGGCCATGTATATGAGATATGTGTCTACAGTTAATTATGAACCCTCCTCGGGATTGTGAACGTTTAATCATGGCGTTTTGCCGGTTACACTTTTGTCTTCTTGCTTCCTCATAGTACATTTTGTTTGTACACCCTCTTGTGATTCCGAGAATAATGCAACCAACAGCGAGTTGAGCAATGTTTACTCTGAGCTGGTCGCCATCTGTGAAAGCTGGCGCTACTGTACAAAGCGCCGGGCTTCATTCTGCTTTGAACAGGGAATCATGTGGTGGCTTGGCTGTGGTAGGATAATGGAGCCCCAGCAGACCTTGGATCTACTAGAAAATGTGTACAAGCTTCAATGTTCATAAAACACAGTATATTTCTCATACTCTCATTGCTGCAGCACCTGGATTTACCCTGTCTGAAATGCTCCATTTAAGCGGCTGTTTCTTTCAAAGTTCTTCCGAAAAGCCCTGGCTCTGATAGGTCAGTGTTTTCTGATATTCAGCCAGGAAAACACTGTTAACAAGTTCAGCTCTACTACTACTGAGAATATTGCTTCTAAACCCACTGGATAACTTTAGACAAAGATTTTGCTTTTTGTTGGTTTGTATATTTGCTCATTTTGAAACAATCCGTTTGTAGACGTCATCCCTCCAATCTCACATCTGAACATTCGGAACCATCAACATTTTCAGTTGATACATTTTTTCCTTGTCACAAAAAGATAATTTGTATGTTGCTCCTTCTAAAATACTGAAAGTATGGGCTATGACCTCAATAAGTTAAAGAATGTCTTATTGTTGCTTAACAGTCTGCCACAATATGTCCCTGATAAAAAAGTAGAAAAAACAATGGGCAAATGCTATCTATTTAGTTCTGACATTTAAGAAAAACCTCATTCCCAGCCTGAATAAATCCCAAAAGTATCTCTTGAATCATTGTTAGTGATCCCTGGGAGCTCCTTATATCAGACCAGTGGAACGTGTGTGTACCTGGTAGAGTTCGATGCGCTGCTCAGACACTCGGGCCCCATGGTTTTGAAGACGGAAGATCCGAAGTTCAGCCTTCACCAGGTTGGAGGCGTTCTTTTCCATGGAAGACACATCAAATGTCAGCCGCCTGAAGTATGGGTTGAAATGTGTTGGAGAAATGACATCTACAAAAAAGGAGAGAATGGCTGATTTAGGATATTTGTGTGGATTTATCTATTGGTACCAACCATGTTTGCTTGTCGTGAAGGAGACCAAATAACGCTCAAAATGTAGGCGAGGGAATGACTGGTATACGGCCATATTCACATGGTGTCTTGACCTCAAGATATTTGAATTAAAATGGGTTCAATGAGTACGCACACATTTCCTCTTTACAGGCAGGCCCACTTTATGCTAATTCCATGCAGTTTGTGATAAAAAAAACATGCAGTTTTTATGTTTATGTGTACATTTTTCCTATTCTAAAAATGGATTCCCAGTATACAGAAATGTGACTCTTGTAGTTTAAACGAGTCCAATAATATTCAAGCTCTAACTCACACAGGCTCTGCCCTCTACTGCTCTTTACGGGTAATAAAGTGTCCTCCACTCAACGAGCATGCATTCACCAACTAGAAATTGCTAAAAACTCTGCATGATACAGCTACATGTTTCTTTGTGCTCCTTGATGAACACTGTGGTGTGCAGGGTGTCTACAGCTTGTCTTGTGACCTTTTGATCTGGGCTAGGCCATGGCTCTACCCAGTTCAGTTGCGTAATAACTGGGTTGGCTGTGGCATCCTGCAAATAACTAATTAGCAGGTCAGGATCAGTGGGGTCGGGTCAATGTTATCGCAGCAGGCCGTGCATTTGTCGGACTCCACACACTAAAGTCCAGTAAAGGGTGGGGCCTGTGTCAGTTGGAATACAGTTTACAGTATTGTAACCATGGACGATAAGACCAGACAGAGCAATCTACCAACAATGTACCAATGTTATGGTCCCCGGACAGTGGATGTGTACATATTGTAAAACCCTCTGAGGCAAATTTGTGATTTTGGGCTATACAAAATTAATTGAAGGGGGCCCTGTTGCCACTATGCTGCTTGCTGAAGAGATGGCCGATAGCGATGTGTGCTGTCTTATATACTGTGGGGTCCACACGTATTCAGGTAGGCATGTCCTGAATGAACGGCATATGCAAATTCTCAGTGGGTGATTACGTGCGCATGACTAGAGTAGTAAAGGGCTGCGCTTGTGGATATAAAACTATCGTAACCTTAGTTGTTGACGATTTCATTGTAGGACATGTTTTTAAAAACCTAATGTATAGAATGACCTGAAGAATGATCACAGCAAATGACAGCAAAATGCACTTTTGTAGTTTTTTTTTCTGGTCATGGTTAATGGACTGTACTTGTATAGCGCTTTTCTAGTCTTTCCGACCACTCAAAGTGCTTTAACACTACATTACATCATTCACCCATTCACATCCATTCATACACTGATGGTAGTCTAAGGTGCCACCTGTCCATCAGGAGTAACTAACATTCATACCCACATTTATACATCTTAGGCACAGTTACAGAAGCAATTTGGGGTGAAGTGTCTTGCCCGAGGACATATCGACATGTGCTAGCGTAGCCGTGGATCAAACCGCCGATCCTCTGATTGAAGAACGACCCTGCTCATCACTGAGCCAGTCGGCCCCATTGTATCCCAAACTTTATTAGCATAAAGTGGGCCTTCCTGTAAAGAGGAAATGTGTGCATACTCATAGAACTCATTTTCATTTAAATATCTTGAGGTCAAGGCACCCATGTGAATATGGTCGTACCAGTCATTCCCTCGTCATTTTGGCTTCTGCACACAAGTGTAATAATGGTTGGGGAAATCCTGGGCTAAAATGTTGGAGAAGTTATGTAAACAAACCCATATGTAAACACAACAGGCAATATAGTGGTCAGCAAAAATAAATGAGAATCCATATTTCCTACAAAAAGTCTAAAACTGAAACCTTTACCCCTAAATAGAATTCATACTTAGCTGAAAGGTTCTTTGTATAACTGCCAACCCAGTGGTTAAAGGGACAATACTTTACCCACTAAGCTAATGTCGATGATAAAGGCCATTTCGATAAGTTATTAATGTAAAAATGATCAAAGTAATGTTTATACAATGTGCGATAACTCAATGACTTAAAATGATCAAAGTCCTGTCTATATAACGTGCGATAAGTCCATCAGGGTAAAAATGATCAAAGTTCTGTCTATATAACATGCAATTTACAAGTATATTATTTATTTCCATAGATTAAAGACTCACTGTTATTAAACATTTAAATATCATCACTACAATTATAAATATAAGCGCCGTATACACTGTAGAAACTGTTATCTTCATGATAGAGCGCAACATGCTACATTAATCATGTATTGCATCACCTTTTGCACTCTGCACCATTGCACAATGTCAGATTTGACAATGATCCTCCTGAGCCACATTACACAATTGTTTTCATAGAAAAAGAACTCCTGAGAGTGTTCCTTTAAAGATCAGTTTGGTATTCCTACAGGCATCAGACTTTTAAAAGCCAGGTCAGTTGAACCCTGACACCCACATCTACACACACTCCTACAGTACGACAGCAGCCATTCACGGTAGCAGCAACACAATCCCCCTTAAATACTGTACTTCTGAAACCATGTGTGAAAGTGTTTGACATACGCTTCCATAGGGCCAGGGTCACACGCGCAGCATTGACAGGCACACGTGTTGCCATGTCTGACAGATGCTGCTGAACACACACAAATGTACAGCACAATACTGAAAACATGTGTGCGGTGGAGTGTTTGACAGCGTCCCACAGCACGATGAATTAGGAGGCCCGGAGGTCATACATTGATGGCTGTAACGTAAGGCAGAAGCCCAGGATTAGCAAGACACTGTGGTTTGTTTAGGGAGAGTATACAACCACAGCAACCAGCTAGACACATGGACTGGGACCAGATGACAATGGCCAACACAGAGAAAGAGAAGAGTCTTTTTGCACATTCTTTAAATATGGTTGTCTATCCATCCATCCATCCATCCATCATCACCCGCTTATCCGGGGTCGGGTCGCCGTGGCAGCAGGTTCAGCAGGCCGACCCAGGCCTCCCTCTCACCCGCAACACTTTCCAGCTCATTCTGGGGGATCCCGAGGCGTTCCAAGGCCAGCCGGGAGATATAATCCCTCCAGCGTGTCCTCGGTCTTCCCCGGGGCCTCCTACCAGTTGGACGTGCCTGGAAAACCTCTAATGGGAGGCGTCCAGGAGGCATCCTGACTAGATGCCCGAACCACCTAAGCTGACTCCTTTCGACACGAAGGAGCAGCGACTCGACTCCAAGCTCCCCCCTGATGTCCGAGCTCCTTACCCTATCTCTAAACCCTACCTGGTTTTGTCTATTGCTTTGATAATACTGTCTATGATTAACAACCGTAATGGCGATATAAATAAGTATTAAGAGACAGAGACAGTAGCCAATGGACAGAGTAAATGAGAGACATTGCTTTCAGACTGGCACAGTCACACGTTTAAAACTGCAGGTAGCATTTTCCCCATAGAATAATGAGAGATGTAAAGCCTTCCATCTTCAAAACATTCACAGAGAAAAAAAGTTGACTAGCTTAGAATATTCCTAGGTACATGAAGTTGTCTCATATTAAGGCTGTAACTCATACTGCTATCTGAACCTCTTTATTTAACAAAAATATATATACTCAGAACATGTAAGTTGTTAGAAGTCATGCATTTTCTGTATTCCCTATAGTGCAAAAAATAACTGAGGACGTTTAATAAAAATATAAGGCACAAATGCATACTGCATTATTTTTCTTGTTTGTCTGAGAGAAGGCACTCTGTTGTTCAACCAAACTACTTATACCACTGTTTTTTGTTGTATAAATATAGCTATATATGTCAAGCTGCCATGGATGAGCAGAAAGTAATCAACACAATGTCTGTTGATTATGATGATTATGAGATACGATCTGACGTTTTTAATGTGGAAACCAGTCAACCAGTTAGAGTTCCAGTCTGCTGCTTGTTGGACCAGTGGAAACCAGTCAACCAGTTAGAGCTTGAGTCTGCTTCAGTGGATTAATGACCATTTCTCCTTGATGGATGTTAGAAAGAGTAAGTTATGATGCTTCCAGCAGTGTATGCTGTATGTGTGTCAGCTAGGTAACAGGTTGACTTCGGGGGGCATGGACATGCAGCTCTCCTACATGTAATACATTCATGCTGCCAAATAAAGGCCTAAAGTGAGCAGACTTGAATCACCCTGGCAACTGGGAAGGCCATAGCATATGATTCATTTCTTTTGTCACCGTGTGTCATTTATGTCCGGGCGAGGAATTATTTTTCTTTGCTTGGTGAGAAAAAATGACATCCTCAGAGGATTTGAAGTATCTATGCAAGTGACTACACAGAAACACACTGCAGCAGAAGAATGAAGCCTCACTGTCTGCTTCAACTTCTGACTGTTTGTCCAGCCAGCTCTCAAGATTATCACAGCCACCTGTGAAATACCTCGTCTGCTGTCGTCTTTCAACATGTCTGTCTCTGGAGTCTCTGTCCCTCCATATATATCCTAATGGGGTTTGCATTTATCATCAGGCACTACGGTTTCCACCAAGAGATTTGTCCAACATTGCCCAACAACTCCTGCAGCATCTGTGTCTACGTCGTATCTGGTTTGTTAGGGCGTGTCACCACCACATTCATGAATCTCCTGGTGTTCTGTTCAGAGTAACAACAATGTACAAACCTGGCAACTCCACTATGAGGACAGTTTCATTTGTTGAGATGCTCAACCACCTTTGTCCCACCCAAGAGTTATTAGAGTTGGAGGAATCCCAAATCTTCCAAAGACCAAGAAGTATTTCTCTAGCCAATTTCCATGAGCTAACTCTGTTCAGACTCATGGGAGACTGGAGCCTATCACAACACACATTTAGCCAAAGGGCCCACCCTGAACAGGTCCCGTTCTATCCCAGAAGAAGGTGGATGGTGGACTTTACATGCAAGGTAGTGTTGGGCGGTTTGACCAAAAATCACTTTCGGCAGTTTGACCAAAAATCAGGTTCTTCTAGAGCATCTCCGGTTTCTCTTTCTTCATCCTCCATCTCTGTTTTTCTTTTCTTGAATGTGTGTAGTGACGGAGCCTCTCCCAGCTGCTATTAGACTGTAATTCTGCCAGCTCTATAATAGGTTTACATTTACAAATGTTTTGTTGTAAATGTAAACTTGTGATAAAATGTTGTCTTTAAAAGATCCAAGTGAGAAGGGTGTGCAGTTAATACGGTCCCCTCTCAACGGTCCCCCTCTTCAGCCGGCCATTTTGCAGTATGTTAGTATATGAAAATGTATATTGTCAGGCAAACATAACCTGCATACCATAGGAAACAGTGTACTGTCCAATACTAAAGCAAAGCTTCTGTAAGTTTTGAACAATAATAATTTGAATGCCAACGTTATGTATGAAGCTTCAAACATTTAGATACAGGACAACCTGTATTATGTTTGTCCTGTGTTATGTTTCTCCCTGACTGCCAACATTACCGCAATAACACGCTCCTGTAGGTACATGCTGTACAATATCAGGAGAATACGACCCCTTCTCACTCAGAGGGCGGCACAGTTTCTGGTCCAGGCTCTGATCATCTCGCGTCTAGACTATTGCAACTCCCTCCTGGCAGGTCTACCTGCTAATGCCATTGGACCTCTGCAGCTCATCCAGAATGCAGCTGCTTGACTGGTCTTTAACCTCCCGAAATTTTACCCACACTACTCCGCTCCTTCGCGTCCTTCACTGGTTACCGGTGGCCGCCCGCATCCGCTTCAAAACATTGGTACTTGCGCACCGTGCTGCAAACAGATCGGGTCCAGTCTACATCCAGGACATGGTCAAACCGTACACACCAGCTCGTTTACATCGCTCGGCTTCTGCCAATCGTCTCGTAGCTCCGTCACTGCGAGCTAAACACTCAAAGTCACGACTGTTTGCTGTCCTGGCTCCTCAATGGTGGAATGAGCTCCCCATTGACATCAGGACAGCAGAAAATCTCTACACCTTCCGTCACAAACTAAAAACATATTTTTCGACTATACCTTGAATAGGGAAGGTAGCGCCGTAGTAGCACTTTAGCAGCACTTAAATGGCTCTTACTAATAGCACATTGTAGTTTAACTTTATTGAAGAAATTGTACTTTCTCGATTCTTGAAGTTCTGAGTTTGTACTCATGGTTGAATGCACTTATTCTAAGTCGCTTTGGATAAAAGCGTAAGCTAAATGACATGTAATGTAATGTTTGCTGGACCAGAAATTTGAAGAGGTTTACTCATTTCCTACAAACCATCTTTTCACAGCAAAAGGACAAATCTTGATGAGATGAAAAGTTCAGAGCCTCCTGCTTTGTGGTATATGGTCCTGTACTAGGATATTTGTCACTTTCTGCTTTCCATACAGAACAATGGTGAAATTCCCACCCAGTAAAGGCATGTTTTTCACTCAGCCGGGCCACACGGCCTACATTCAATTTCAATTCAGTTTATTTTGTATAGCCCAATATCACAAATTTGCCTCAGAGGGCTTTACAATCTGTACACATACGACATCCCTGTCCCAGGACCTCACATTGGATCAGGAAAAACTCCCTAAAAATAACCTTTGACAGGGAAAAAAGGGAAGAAACCTTCAGGAGAGCAACAGAGGAGGATCCCTCTCCCCGGATGGACAGGAGCAATAGATGTCATGTGTACAGAATGAACAGCATTTACAAAGTTGCATAAACACATTACATGAATATGACAATGTGTACATCTACCTGACAGCACTGCTCGCAGTGTGGTGTGGCCGTTCCATGTAATCCGTTACTCCCCAGGCCTACTAGTTCATCAACACTTTCACAAGCAATTTGAAATGTCGCTAAAAGTGAAATGAAAACATCAGTGATGCAATCCACCTTAAACTACTGTTAACACGACCGGTTGTATGAATGCTATTTCCACAAGCAGATCAACAAGAACCAAAGCACATGGAGAAGCATCACAAACTATATGCGCAGCTCTATGATAGGCTTGTGAACCAAATGAACTCTAAAGCAATTCTTTAATCAAACAAGCACACATCAACATGTTGTTGGCTGTAGCTCATTAGCCAACGTTGAACAGTATGCAGTGTGAGTAGCTGAGGCAGATGAGCCAAGACCAACAATGCTCTGTCCTGTTTCGGAGAAAGTCACACTTCCAGCTCTGGAGGACCAGCTGAAGGCGAACTGTTTACACAAACTGCTCGGAGCCTCATGAATGAGTCCACTGTGCTTGAACGCAACACTGGCTGCATTGAGCAGAGACCACGCTGACACACAATCGACATCCACAAGCCCTGATGGACATTCACTAATAGAGCTCAGTACTCAGGCTGGACTGATACCTACTTTTTGAAGGCTGAACCCAATATTTTCTACTCAATAGAAAAATGCTCACTCTGCACTGAAAGACAGATTGAATGTAATTAGTTAGCAGCTCCTTTAGGTAGAATGAGACAGATACTCTGTGTAGTATGACACGTACACAATATAAATATATTAACTAGGTCTACTGACTGATGAGGGAGGAACCTCCACCACATTGGAGCTGCCCGACACTGATCTAAAAGCAAGGCCTTGACAGCCTCAGTAAGCTTCAGGCAAAAAGTGTCGCCGTTCAACGCGTTGTCCACCCATGACTAACGGCTCAAGGTGATAAGCCTGCCATCATAGCCTCCACCCAAAGCATCACAGTGCCTCTCCAAGAACTCTGTCGTTGTGATCTTCATGTAATTAATTGCACACATGGGGATAACAAAGCACACTTTCAGGCAGTCGGCCGGAAAGGCATTCATGGAGTTGCCCTAGATTGTTCACACAAAAAGCAACCGAAGTAGCCGAGAGTACGCTTGTGAGAAGTTCAAACCCTGCTCACTTTCACACCTCCACACACCCGACCACTCACTGTGTTAGGTGGGTGTAATTGTCAGAGATCGTCTGCTTTAGAAAGGTAAAGAAATTGGAATTGCAATTCTACATTTTCCTTTTTTTCCAAGGGTGGGTTCAGATGGATATCAGTCTTGTGGTGTGTATTAAGTATGGAACAGACTGTGGAAACAGTTTGTGGTTTCAGGGGGAGTTCTTGGTGTATTTTATTATTTTTTTCTTTGGACAGAGCCAGGCTAGTTGTCTCCACCTGCTTCCAGTCTTCATGCTAAGCTAGGCTAACCTTGTGGCTCTGTACTAAACACATAGACATGAGATTGATACCCATCTTTTCATCCCGATGTTGTAAAGAACATGTTGAAGTATAATTTGTAGATGCTTTACTGTTCATCGACATATTAACAGTCATATGATACGATAGGTATAGCTAGGATCGCTGAATGAGAACAGCCTACATATCTACAAATAATGCTCAGTAAACACATTTAAATCCTCACAGACAGTGCAGTAAGTAGGCTGCCAGTTGAAATACAGTTATTATTCTAGTAAAAGGAGATCTGCAGGAAAATTCCAGAGGTTGGTTGACAGTGTGGGCCATAAGCAACTGACTGCTTGACTGCCTGCAGGCAGCAGTATACAGCAGAGTCAGCCCACATTACCACTGATTTCTCCAAAGTTGACATGAAAAGGATCCACCACAACTGGCGCCGCTGTGGTCTGGCTGTGAGTGTGTTTGTGTGTGCGCATTGCTCCAGCACATTGACGGGACTAAGACAGAAGTGAAGCGAGTGATGTCATATCACCACACAAGTGTGTATATACACACAGTGGCATGGATGCTGCTCTTTCATGCAGTTCCTCCCAGAGACAAAAGTTGATGTCACATGAGAGCTGTCACACACAGCCAACACAGGGCCCCTGATTCCTGCAATCAGTCACTTCATTACTCTTTACTCCCATTAACTTAAATACCAACAGCAAAGCTCGAAAACATGTGCTATGTTAACAGTTAAAGAAGTACACAGTCTATGAGTGATTGTCCTCTGTTGGTTATCGACTGATTCAAAAGAAAGGAAGCAATGGTTAACAAATTGTTGTTGTTTTCCATTATGTCTACAGTCCTACTGTTAATATTCTTGTGTCTCCTCGTTTGAGGAGATAGAGTGTTGATTAGTGTCCTACATTTGTATTTACAGCCACCTAGTTTGTTTGGGACCTGTCATAGTAACATGTGTTGCTATGAATACCATTCAATGCGATCGCCATTGCCAGTTACTTACTGTCAACACTGTGGGTAACTGTGAAACACAAGGAGCATATGAGAATCCTGTAAACAAAGTCACAAAGCTGTGCTAAGCTTGGACCGCACATTCACATGGTTTGGCAAATGAGCTAGATTTAGCAAATAAAATTGTAAATGAAATAAAAAATAGGGAACATTGGTATATGGTTGGGATAGCTGTGTGAAGTTCTATTGGACAGAATCCTCCAGTGGGGTTTCATGTTCTAATGTGTCTAATGCAGGACTCTTTCACAGGACATTGACAGTACAATAGACAGAAATCCCTCAAGTGCAGTTTAAATAGTGCGCCGGAAGCAAACGGGGGCCCATCTGTCAGTGACCAATCTATTTCAAATAATAAAACCTAAAAGATCTTCCTGGCTGCAGCTCGCAGTAGGGAAAGCACAGTGAGGACATTTTCCTACTGAATAAGAAACTGGTGCCAATTACTTGAAGTATAAATCACTAAAATGAGACTAGCTGGTCCACCTGAAAGGTCACTTTCAGTGAGCTTGAGTCGGAGTTGTTGCAAGCTTCAGGGTTCCAAGATTACATTTGGGCTGATGCGTTCCGCTTTTTTTACTCTCCACCCGGACAGTTTACCAGCATGCAACCAAAGCCTGCTCCGACATGATCAGTTAATACAACTCAGACTACAAATCCTCTGACATTGTATTATCGTCACTTGATAAGTGAGAACTGAGTCCTGCTACTCTGTGCGGCTGCTCTGCTGCTGCTATTGTATGAAGCAGACACATTCTGTTTATACTAACAAACATTTTAGGGTGGTGGGTAATGAATGTAATCGGTGTAAGTCCGAACACCGTGTAACACTGACTACCGTGAAAAGACTTCCTCGGAATTTATAGGAAACCTGTGTGAGGATCCATCAAACACAGGCTTCCTTCCTGGGGGGAGAGGGCTGAGAGTGCTGTACTTGGCAGCTCTCCTCCTCCTCCTCCTCCCCTGGCTCTATGACTGGTGGCGTTGTCAGCAGAAACCACTGGCTTCACGGTTCTCTTCCGCTCTGCAATGACAGAGTTAGTACCACTCTGAGTGCCGGACCTCTGCCTAATCTGTCATGACGACATCTTTTCCATATGAAATGCAATGTAAAAACAGCATTAGGCTGCACAAAACCCATTCTTAAATATTCGCTAACTTGGGTCATTTCTAAAAAATAGAATTACATTACATTAAACTATTCATCCTTCCGGATATGTTCTGGGAAGACATCATAGGACTGGAGCAGCTCAGTATAACTAGGTTTGGACCCAGAAGCACGACTCACAGATCCGGTTTAGTTCAAAGTTCAGTTGAACTGGTGGTCTGAACAGATAAGAGAAGGAACACTCATCCAGTTAGGTATCAGGCAAAGGGTCAGAGGTCAGGCAGACAGATGTGAAGGCTGGAACGCTACGTAGCAAGCACATTCCAAGAACTGGCAGAGAATGAATGAAATGGGCTTATATAGAGATATATTCTTCCAAGAACTGGCAGAGAATGATCTATATCAGCCCATTTCATTCATTCTCTGCCAGTTCTTGGAATGTGTGTGTGTGTGTGATGATGTGGTTAAGTGGTTATTTAATTACGTCAACTTAGTGGTTTAACTAGTGTACTGCTTGTAGTTCAAAGCAGTATAACTTTTTTAATCGGAATGCGTCTATAACTTTAATTTTGCTACACTTGATGACCGTTTCATAAACACTCACTTCAGCTTAAATGTACAGATTTCCCCCGAAAGATCTCTAAGGTTTCTTAAGAAAATTACAACAGGGTCTGTGTCACATCCCGTATTATTGTTGCTGGTTAAAGCAAAATGCATGCTGGGATACTACCCCAAGTTCACAAACACAAGTCTGTTCGCAAAGGATCCTGGTTAAAATGGGCAGAGCAAGAACACTTCCAGCTATTTGGTTTTATATTTTAAATACCTTCCCAAAGCCTGGAAAAGGCCTGTCATGTCAATGTAATCTGAGCCTAGTGGGAGAAACTCCGTGAGCATGTGCAGAGGGTCCTATAATGCGAAAACATTTCCGGAAGCTCGGAAACGTTTGTGTGCTCTCATTGGAGATGAGATGAAGTGTGATAAGGTTTTACTTTCAAAGTATATTGTTGAAACATCTCGCCCTCTAAATTTGATCTGAATGCATTATTTCAGCTAGTTGTGGTTATGCACGGAATGTCTCAAGGTCATTGTTGATTCAGCAGGTTTGAGGCACCGGGGTCAGCCCTCCCCACCAGCAGTCCCCTGACCTCAGCTACAGGCTGCAGCTGATCAAACTGTTTTTTCCACACCGAGCTCAATGGTTTCTCAAGCTTCAGCTGCAGCTGGACTAGACTTAACAGGCAAACTTCACACACTGTCAGGGAGTAGGAGGTTGCAACATGAAAGGGTCATTATAGGCTTGGCTGGAGCGGAGCAGGACACCTGCAGTAGTTAAACATCTGACCTGGAGCACAGGAAAAAACAGTTTGAGCTAAAACCGTTTATTTTGAAGTCGGCTTGTGAGGATTCAGGCAGCCTCGATACTCCATTTCAGCTCAGGCTTATTACCATTTGCAATTTCAGTTTCCAACCTTCTGTTCTCTCTCATGACCTGAACAGGTGGCAGCCATATTATTCAGCTCTATCCATGAGAGGAACAATAACAGATTCAAAGTGTGGGAATACATAAATGAAAACATTTGCTGTGAAATAATTACGCTGTGATCCCAAGCTGTTAGGAATTCAGCTGTGACTGCATTTCCAGATGTACTGGCATGAAGTAATCCACATGCGTCTCTTCAGCACTGGCACCCACATAATCATCATCATCTCTTTCTCCACACACACACACACACACACACGGTGATATTATTAGGTCTTTTGTGTCATACTTTTTAAATTTCAGTTACCATAGAGATCTTTACTGCAAACATGTAGATTTAATAAAACATAACATTACGTTAACATTAGAGTTTATGAGGAAATATTTCTGTTTGTGTAAATTCCCCAGAAGTCAGATTTATTACCGGATGCAACTGTTTAGTACCTCAGAATCACTTTTACCATTTGAGAATGGAAACAGGGACTAAATATTGGTCTGCAGGATTGCAATGCTGGGACTGACTTAAGGGAAAACTATTTGACCTACTTCTGAGTATTTCTCACTTCTGTAAGGCATGCACAGGGGAAGAGCAGGATAGAAGAGAGTAATAAGTTAATTTATAGTGAAAAATCACAAATATGAAAGAAGATAATTATAAAATCAGACGTCCTGTAATCTGGAGGTCCATGTGTGCGATAAGGATGTGCTGCTTCATGGGGAGATTTGGAGGCAGTAGCAGTTTGGAGTCAGACCTGGACAGAATCAACCTTGGAACCATGTGTTGTTGGTTGTTGTTGCTCAGGTGTGGCCTATTACAGTGATTCAAACAATAAATAGCTATGAATTCCAACTCAGAGCTTCAGCTTTTCGTCTGTATGTAACCGATGTGAAGACCAGAGAGCTGTCTATGGGAGAAAAGCAAACCATTCTGAAGCTGAGAAAAGATGGAAAATCAATTAGAGCCATTGCAAAACATTAGTTATAGCCAGTACAATCATTTGGAATGTCCTGAAGAAGAAAGAAACCACTGGAGTACCGAGCAACAGACGTCGAACCATTGGACCAAGGAAAACATCAGTGGCTGATGACAGAAACATTGTGAGGCTTGTAAAGAAAAGCCCTTGAACAACAACCTGAAGGTATCCCAAAATATTTTGTGAGCGAGAAGATGCAAACCACTCAGTGAACAAAGCTAAAAGGAATCGCAGATGTGCCAAAACGCTTCTGCTCAACAGTTCTGGGACAAAGTTTGATGGACGTAGGGCAAAGATTAGCGTCGACCAAGTGATGGAAAGGCTCATTTGTTTTTTGTTTGTTTAAACCAGACTAGTGTGAGAGTTTTTAAGCAGATCTTTTATATAGTTTTGCTGTTTTTCATTTACAAGTATTCAACAGGGATTCACTCCATTTCAGGATTCTCAGTTCAACATGGAGGCATGCGAGAAAAAAAAGTATCTTCAAGAATGCAGGTGCGTTCAAGTGAGTATCATGGCAGCGTGACTATCACAAGAACCGAGCAACGGTGATTGAACATGGCGGCTCCCTATCTCCAGCTGTAGGAAGCCAGATCAGCCCAGAGGAAATCATATTAAAACAAAAACAAAACCACAGGACATCTTTTCCCTTCTTTCTTTTTCTCTCTCCATCACATCTTACGCAGAACAGAATATCCTCGCAGGGAAGAACTTGGAAGCCTTCATGGATCACTACTACTCCTAACAGGACACTATAGACTAAAAGCAGCAGTTCATTCATCAACTCCGCCAAAAGAAAGAAACCGGACTCATCCACGGACAGAGGATTTATAAACAACCAATATGTAACCAATAGTTTACTCTCCAGCATGAATAAAAAACTTGACATCCTCCTTTTACTTTGTGAAGGAATAAAAGACCTTACGTTTTGCCTGTAATTCCCCACAACCGCATCATATCCATCGAAAAAAGTAAACTCGCTACGGTTATCCGTAACAAATGGAAACCTTCACCAGAGAAAACAAAGTCACAAAGAAAACTATTTTGGACCTGCAGACTAGAAGCATGCAAGATCTCATATTTTCTGGCATTCCTGAAACTTCTCCGGATAACCCCGTCAAAGATCAAAGAATGAAACTCCCAGCGGACACAGAAAAAACAACATAACCTTCCATCACATCGGTACACCGTCAACCGCAGGACCCCGACCGATCGTTGCAAAGTTAGAACATGTTCAAAGAAATAACTAATCAAAAGCAAAGAAGAGGAACTAAAAGGAACTCATTTCGGCCAGAACGACTAATTTCCACACAAAATAATTGAGTGCTGCTAAGTAGCGGAAGCTGAACGACATTAGGAAAAACAACAAGCAAGCTTACCTGGTGGTGGAAAAACTTTACATTGATAGACAACTCCTCTGAAACGCAATCTAAGCAAATGGCAAATTTAGCCAATTATTAAAACAGGAACGATGTTGGTCTTGGCGACAGTTAGAGAATGATCATCCCCCCACTCTGCCAATGATTCTCACAATTAAACTGATCAGTAATAAATTCAAACCAAGGAATCTAATAACACCATACATCCAGTCATTATTAGTGACCATGCACCAGTGTCCAACACCAACTTACTTCCAAACACTCATCCAACTTGCGCTTCAATACCTTTGTATTGCTTTTATGCAGAGGCATCCTTAATGGAATTGAACATATGGGAAACAGGTAAAGCAGTAAATAGAGGACAAATAAACAAACACTCAACAAACAAGGGAAAAAAACGGAACAGGAGCAAGAGAAAGTGGCATTTCAACTTAGCATTTACACCACAATTTCTTCACAAATGGCCTGCTTTACTTTGTGTACTCTCCTTCAGTGTCTTTTTAGAAGACAGTACCTGTAACTGAAAAATGTATTTTCAATTTTTAATGCAAGGGATATGAAAGTACTTTTTCTGCCCCAAATAGTGTCTGCAGGTATTCCCTTCCAGCCATCCACTGTCAATAACTTTGGCCTGTATGTTGCCGTGGAGGAGAGAGAAAAAAAAGCACCGACAGCATTCGCCAGCCGGACTCCCTCCTCAGCCCGGTCACACAGTGACACCCGGTACCTCAGAGTGCGCTGCCAGGGAGCTACGTGCTTGGAGGCGGGGACAAGCCGGGTGCACTCCAACTCACACCTGAAGCCACTCAGCTCGTCCCACAGCTGCAGCTCGTCAGCTCGTTGTCTACGGGGGCTAAAGAGCAGGACTGTCTGTGCTGACGTTGCGAGTTCGTGCCATGATGTCCGTGGACTTGCCTCCTCGTGTCTTAGCTGAACTTTCCCTGTCTTTTTGTGTGGAGTATTTTCTTGAATTTTTTGTGTGGATTATTTTCTGTTCGACCTTCAAGTGGATTACCTGGTGAGAGCCTTTTTTCCCCTTCCCCTGGTGAAGAAGAGTTTTTGGTTTTGTTGGGTTTGATGTTCGATCACCTGTGGACTAAGGGGACACTGAGTTTTTTTGTGTTTCTATTTCCCAGCGACTTGTTGTGCTCTAATAAACTACACCGTGTGTTCGGCTAAGACTAAACGTTCCTGTTGTCGTGCGCTTGGGGTCAGAGACAAACCATAACAGCAACACCACTTTTCAATTCAGTGTATTTTGTATAGCAATAGAGGATCCCTCTCCCCGGATGGACAGAAGCAATAGATGTCATGTGTACAGACGAACAACACATTCAACACCAATGAGGGCAGGCCCTTGAGGCAGGAGGCACAAACAAGGAGGCCAGGTCCAGGCCAGGGGCTGGATGCAGGAAGCAGGGGCAAGGAGTCAGGACCAGCTTCAGCTTCACTTGCAGCTGCTTCTAAAGTGCAAAATAAAATTTGAAAGCAACTCTCATGAGCTGATGATCAATTAAGATATTCTCTGATCTGGATGTTGGCAGTAAGAGTGTTTGGTGAGATGTTTTGTTCGACTTATGGAGATGATTTATGGAAAACTGAGAGCAATTGCGACAAAGCAGAGGAAAATAAAGTATGATAAAGAGTGCAGCAGATAGGAGCAGACAGCTACACACACACAGCAGCCAAGAGGAAATGAAGGACACAGCAAGAAGACGGGGGACAGGAGGAGTCGGCATAGAGAGAAAAAAGAAGAGCCTGAGAACAAGAGAGGCTGAGCGCGAGAGAGGAAAAGAAAAAGATCTCCACAGAGGGAATGTGAGCAGACTCCTCCACCCAGACTCTCACCTGCCAACAGTCAATTGAAAACAACTCTGCACATAATCCCTGGGAACTAAAAATACCCAGCGCTTTGAAGGCCTCTCAGCCTCCACAGCAGATCCATGCTCCTTCTGCTCTATGAGGGGATTCTTTAGGCATGGGTTGAACAGAGGCAAGGGTAGATATACACATTTACCTTGTGCACATATGGATGGAAGATAAAAAAAGATACTAGAAACACAACTAAGATACTAATGAACTGTGCGTTCAAAGCTTATTTCAATATTACACACACACACACATGATAAGATTACTGTGCATCTCATGTGACATGTATTTATAATAGCTAACGCATTCTTGAGCAACAACAACGAAGCAAGTTCTCGTTAACTACATTTCATTCACAATTGGAACATGAACTTGCAGAATAGGGTTAAAAAGGACACAAGTATTTTCAATGGATGTCCAGAGACCAGCACCTGGACCAAATGATGAAAGACAGCTACTAGTGACAAGGCCAGTGTTCAGGAGTTTCCTGAAGAAGTCTGACACGCGCACTCCAGGCTGAAGCCTGTTCAGACTCTCATCTTACACAGGACTTGTGTCGTTGTTGTAAACAATAGAGAAAGAGCTGGAGGAGAACTCTCTTTCTCTCCCTTCTGTTACACAATGCTGCTGGCCACAGCGACTGAGCGCTGCAGCGGCGTCCAGCTCTTGCGTAAGTGAACAGAGAGCGGGCTCTCAACAACAACCTGCGGTGAGGTCCGTCTCTCAGCTGAGTGACACTTCAGTCATCACAGCTGAACGCTGGCACTTCAGAGATGAAACATGTTAGTGACCGTGCATTCTGGTACAGCAACGCAGCAATAACAGCAAGACCGCCTGAAAACCACCATCCATTACGGTGACAATCAGTCCCACTCTGAGAATAGTAGTGGTGAAAGTGTCTCATTCTGCTGATCTCACACCTTATCCTTTAAGTCCAAAACACTGTTTGTTTGTATGCATACATATTTTTATATGTAAATATATGTCTTGTTATGTAAAGCACTCTGAACTACTTTGGTATGATATGGTGCCAGTTGAGTGAATGAAAGACCTTCCTTCCATTCATCTAACACCTTTCTAGTTCTTCCTTCCATCCATCCATCCAACACCTTTCTAGTCCTTCATTCCATTAATCCAACACCTTACTAGTCATTCTTTTCATCCAGTACCTTTCTAGTTCTTCCTTCCATCCACCCAACACCTTTCTAGTCCTTCCTTCCATTCACCCACCAAGCACCTCTCTAGCCCTTCCATCAATCCATCCAGCAACTTTCTAGTCCTTCCTTCCATCCATCCAGCACCTTTCTAGTCCTTCAATCCATCCACACAGCACCTTTCTAAACCATCCATCCATCCACCCACCCAGCACCTTTCTAGTCCTTCCATCCATCCAGCACCTTTCTAGTCATTCCATCCATCCACCAAGCAGCTTTCTAGTCCTTCCATCGAGCACATTTCTAATCTTCCGACCTACATTTAATTCCATTTTGACCTCACCATCACATTGACTACCTCACCATGCGTTTCCTCACCCGGTAGCCTGTCAATACAAGCTCTCCCCTCCCCCCAGAACAACAACAATAGGTCCCACTGGTGGACTGGTGGGTCTCCTACTCCTATCCCTCTATTATCCACCTAAACTTCCGCTCCCCGACCCATTTACATTCCGGTCAGAATCACCGGCTCCGCCTCGCACCCAACTTTTGGTCGTGTTCACCATGTTGCGTCCAATCACACTTACCCCTAAAACTTCCTGTGCTGATGACGACAGTGTTTTCCCCCATAGAAATGTGTCAGATTAATGCACGTTCTGTAGCCAACAAGGCTCACATCTTAAATGACTTAATTCACAAGTCATAATTTGGATTTTCTATTTCTGACTGAAACCTGGCAACGGGAAATGGAATGCATCCATCTAAATGAACATTGCTTTGTGAACTGTTCTTTTATTGGGACTCCGCGCTTGACAAGACGCGGTGGAGGTCTTGCCGTGGTCTGGAAGAATCTGTTTTCCTGCCAAATGGGGAGCACAGAACCTTTTACTACTTTTGAACTCCAGCTGACTAAAGTTGGTCGGCTAAAACCGTTTCCTTGTGTTTTAATTTATCGACCAGTAGGTCTGTTTTTATCAGAGTTCACAGACTTCCTGACCTCTTATCAAGCTAGATAAAGTGGTACTGGTTGGTGATTTTGATGCCACAAACTGTGTAGCCACTGAGTTCCTGAACATTACTGAATCTTTTAATTTCACACAACATGTTTCTGGCTCCACTCACAGGGGTGGTCATACCCTGGACCTTGTGTTCTCTCTGGGTCTAGATATTGATCATATCCGCTGTAAGGACCTACTGATCACAAATGTATTTTCTTTGATCTCTCTGTAAATGCTGACTCTGTATGTCCTAATTGTACAGCTGATCACTTTGCAAAGCACTTCAGCTATGTTTTTAACACACATTTCAATGATGTTGAATTTTATGTGGCACCTTTTAAGAAAAGGACTAGGAGTGCAAACAACACTTCTCCATGGATGACAGACACTGTCTACTCCTTAAGATGGAAGTGTTGCAGGACAGAACGGCTATGGAAAGCCAGAAGTGCATTGACACCGTAGACCATAACATCATGATTGAGAGGCTACGTGATTGGGTGGGCATATCAGGCATAGCGTTGAAGTGGTTATCATACCTCGCAAACAGAAGTTTTACTGTCTCGGTGGGAGAATTTGTGTCAGACATCTCTCCACTGTCCTATGGGGTACCGCAGGGCTCGGTCCTGGGGCCTCTTATTTTCTTTATACTTATTACTCCTGGGACAGATCATTAAAACCTATAATGTTGCTTATCATCTATATGCAGATGATATCCAACTCCATGTCTCCTTTAAACCCAGTGAGGCCTTCAGGTTAACCAGCCTCCTTGATTGTGTCAATGCTATTAAGGACTTGACAGCAGTAAATTGCTTACAACTGAATGATAATAAGACAGAGGTTCTATTTATTGCACCCGATGATGCTGTCCCTATGATCAAGCAGAGCATTGGTCCGCTCTCCTCTCCACCTAAACCTGCGTAATCTCGGGGTAATTATTGATAAATCCTTATTGTTTGACCACCATGTCAAGCAGCTGTCTAGATCATGTTTCTTCAACCTAAGAAACATCAGCAAATATCTATTTGATCTAAAATCCAAAATGCTGCTGCCAGAATACTGACACGGACAAATAGACGGTCTCACATCACCCCGATACTGAGGTCTCTTTACTGGTTCCCTGTAGAGTATAGGATCCACGTTTTCTTACTGCACAATCTTTTACTGTGTATTGTACTCTGCTCTTTAACTGTTGGAATGTTTTTGGCCTCCATTATTAATTGTCAATTTGTTTTAATTGACTACTGTACTGCACTTTGACCCTTTGTGATAAGTGCAATATAAATAAACCTTACTTACACTACATGTCATCATTCACCCATTTATACACGTCATGGACTAGTGGAGCCAGGGATCAAACCGCTGATTCTTAGTTTGAAGGATGAACCGTTCTACCACTTAGCTGTCCATCCTTTCATCCATCTACTGCCAGCAAACTGTATTTCAGAGAAAAATGGTATTTTAATTGTGTGAATAAACAGTTAAGCTTAATAATAAAGAACACATTTCCAAAGAGCAAACAGTACACCAACTCAGTGTCACAGAAGCATTTTGCTTCCACAGACCAATTTACCTTCACAATAGTAGTGGACCCCTCAAACTGCCACTCATTCACATTCTGATGTGGAGCTTCAAAATTAAAGCCCGCTGAAATGTCCCATACCGGTTGCGTTTCCTCTCAAATCAGATGAGCGTACTAGAATGATCACGATGGTATGAGCATATGATTCAAGCCGTTGAATCAAACAATTATCTATTTTAGTGACAATATTAAAATATCTAGAAATATCATATATCACGTTATAGCCCAAAAATGTTAAGATCCAATACTTAGTTTGCCAATGCAGTACAGACTTTCAGGCACATGCCATTAACTCTCTCTCCGCATGAACGGAGCCACTCCTTTCAGTCGTTCTGCTTCCTATTACAAAAGTGACACATCCTTCCTGCACTCTTTAAAGGCCTGATTAGAGGCAGATCTGAAACTTGTGCCAAACAACACTTTTTGTCCTGCACCCCTCGGCAATTTATACACCACAGGAATGTCTCTCCATACTGCTGGTACCTGAAAGACAACAGCTCTCTCCGCTTCCAGATGATCAGCTCTTTTCAATGCTCAAGTAAATCTATTGTTTTAGTTCCCCTCATTGGCTTTATTTCATGATATAAATAGTTCATCCCTAGTTCATGCTGCAAACTGAAGTGTTAGAAATCCCTTTTACAGTTTTTTTTGCCAACACAAACACTGTAAAAAGCAGGTTCAAAGTGTCTTGTGTGGTGAATTGTTACCTGATGGGGAGCTAATTACTGCCTTTGAATTCAGCTCACTAAATAAAAGCAGTGAGCAACATGTGGTTTGTAAATAAGCAGTAAAGCTTTGGCTCACCATGTTTACTCCCTGTAACTTTCTTTAAATGCTGTTTGAAACAGGATATTTACGGCCATGGGCCCTCTGTGACTTGATGCTGTGATGTACGCTTGTGTCTGTGTGTATCAAGGGCACTTCCAAAGAAAACAGCAGCGCAAATCAAATGCCAGCTATCATTACAGACAAACATTGGCTGAGAAAAAGCTGTTTTTTGCGGGGAAGTGGGAGTGTGTTCATCCCTTCTGAGCAGCATGTCAGTCTTCATCAGGACGTTTCACACTGTTACACTCTGTTCTCTGCACTCCACAGGAACAACACAACTCTGCTCCGACATCAACCTCTCAGAGAGCATGTGTGTGTGCGTGCGTGTGAAAAGTTAATATCTGCTGTAGTATGAAACACTTTGAGCAAAACATGCTGCCCAACACACTCTGCACAAACCAAAGATTTTATGTGACTGTTAATGTGCAGAAACAATGAGAAGTATTCAATCATATTTTCCTATGATTCCGTCAATATGCAGCTAATGCTATCTAGAAGGTTAATGAACAAACAGTATGTGAGAGATGTTTGCTCCCAATGTGTTGAGGCCATCTACACCACTTAATCGACGGCTGAACACAGTGCAGAGGCAACAGGTTGTAGACATTTCTGTCGACATCATGCAACAGGTAGCAAAAAATAAACTCATAAGAAGCTTTGCAAAGACCGTTGGTGCATTTCAGTGTGAGAAAGGAAGACTGGTATTTATTTTGCTTTGAAGAGCAATACAGGAAAGGAGCTAATAATCAAGAAGGGGTTAGGTATATGAAACTGCTTTCTTGATTCCAAGAGATTAAACTAGAATTACGGCATGGTGGTTGTAAAGCCTCTGACAACTAGTCAAGATACAGTTTACATCACGTCGGTCCAAAATGTCATTACTTAATCCTTCGTATTCTGACAGACATTTGTGAGAAATTGTCATAATTAGCATCTGCATTTTTGAGTAATGGCCAAAGTGGACGTATGTGTTGAATTTGATCTCTCCACCTGACGCCCTGCATTTATCAGATGGCTCTGTGTTCACAGACATTTTCAACACCTCACTGGGAGACATGCCAGGCACCAGACTGCTTTAAGGCATTCCCCATCCACACCATCATCCCTGTCCCCCAAAAAACAAGACTCACAAGCCTGTGGCCCTGACCAACATGGCCCTCCAGGATCTAGACTCCTCAGGAACCTACGCCAGGATCCTGGCTCTGCTTTCAACACCATTATCCCGTCTTTGATGCAAGACAAGCTTTCTCACATGCCCGACTACACTTGCAAGTGGATCACAGACGAAGCAGCACGTGAAGTTGGGGAAATATGTCTCTCAATCTCGGACCACAGCACCGGGGACACACCTTTTGAGTCACTTGCCTCTGACAGGAGGCTGCGGCCAATCAGGACCAAAACCTAAAAAGAAAACACTTATCAACAAGGCCCCGGGCCCCCACTGACTTAGATCCCTTGGACAAATATGTACACATGCCTCCACAACTGTATTCATTAAAACAAGATATTTTTAAGTACTCATATTCTATTGTAAAATGTGTATATTTTATTATGTTCATTATTATGTACTCATTTTCAAATGTCCTGTATATGCAAACATACTTGACAATAAACCATTTCTGACCCTCTTGAGATCACTTTCACGAGAATTGACTGGACAGACGGACGTCACGAAATTTAAATAAAAAGGTTGTTTCAGCAGTTATCCACATCACCTGCACAATGGTGCTTGAATCAGTTTGTGATCAGTGGATTCCAAGGATTGGTTAAATAACATTTCAATAAAGTTAGTGAAAGTTGATGGTCATGCTTCAATAATACAATTGGTATGAGACGGAATGTGATGAATTGAGTTGTACTTCTATAGAGCGTTTCTAGTCTTCCGACCACTCAAAGCGCTTAAACACTATGTCATCATTCACACTCATTCATACAATGATGGCAGGAGCTACCATGCGAGGTATCCATCAGGACTGACATTCATACAACAGTCACCACTACAGGATTTTGGAGTTAAGGGTCTGGCCCAAGGACACATCAACATGGACTAGCGAAGCCGGGGATCGAACCGCCGATCCTCTGATGTCCGATTGAAGGACGACCCTGCTCTACCACTGATCCACAGTCGCCCCAATTTAATTATTCAATAATCCCCACATGATATATTGCGGATTGCAATAGTTATAAACTACATAAACTTTGTTATGGGAGAGATTGGCTTACAAACTATGAACACAAAACGTCAGCCGTCTCAGTCAGACTCCTCGGTACAACACACAACATGGTTGTTGTCTCTATTATACAAAAATACACAGTGAAATCCTTCCATCCTTATGAAATGTAAATTTAAATAGGAAAGTAGTCACTTGTGGAGACATCCAGTCAGATGCAGCAATGGGGGGTCTGCTGTGGAGAAACTGGAACTCTATAGCACTCCGGAGACATACGGGGAGCTGGAGGGCACACGGGCATCCTGTCCACTCAAACAGAGAGGCACTGTGTCAACCAGCCCACACTTAAGAGTCTTTATAGTTGAGGCTCACAGCTATGCTATTACATACATATACAAGGGGCAGTTCAAGTGATGCACTAGTAAACACTAGCATTACTACTTTCTGTCTAAGAACACCACATGTTAAAGTCAAATTGAAGTTTGAAGGGTAAATATCTGAAACATTTAAATGTTTTCAAACAGTAAGATTAGTGTTCAAACTTTGTGGCCATGGCAGATTTTAACTTTGAGCAACCCCAGAAGGAAAAACACCAAAAGTGAAAAGCTGATAGTAAAACTAACCAATTCAGTGTGATGAAAACAAGATGTGGGGCGAAAACACATTAGGACTTAATTAATTAAGCACATGATCCACAAAACATTAAGCACATGATCCACAATAACAAAACAGACAGGAGGGGAAAAAACAGTGATTTCCCCCCCCCCCCCCCCCCCCAGTTCCTCAACGGGAGCCTCTTGGTGAACCACCGGGTCTGACGGGGTTCCGCCAGTGGTAATCAGTTATGAGCGTTGGATCGCAGATCCGGGAACAAAGCACCCAGCACCGCTCCTCTGGTCCATAACCCTCCCAGTCCACCAGGTACTGATACCCCCTACCTCAATGGTAGACATCCAGGAGGGGATTGACCGTGTAGATGGGCACCCCCTCGATGAGACAACAGGGTTTGAGGAGGGAGACATGAAATACTGGGTGAATCTTCATGGAACGAGGCAACTGTAGTTTGACCGAGACGGGGTTGATGATGGAGATGATGGGAAAAGGGCCGATATATCTGGGGGAGAGCTTCCTACACTGTGCAGAGAGGGATGTCTCTGGCCGAAAGCCTAACAGACTGTCCAATACGGTAGGCCTGCGCTGGAACACAACGTCGATCCGCCACTCTTGTTCTGTGCGAAGCAGAGCGGCCCGAGTCCCTTTCCAGACGCGCCTACAACGATGGGCATTTCTCTGGACCGAAGGGACAGCAACCTCGACCTCCTGGCTAGGGAACAGGGGAGGCTGATAGCCCATGGAGGCCTCAAATGGGGATAGCCCGGTGGCAGTAGATGTGTGGGAATTGTGGGCATACTCGACCCACGGGAGGTGACGGCTCCATGAGGGATTGGTGGCGGTCACACACCTGAGGATGGCCTCAAGCTCCTAGTTCATTCTCTCAGTCAGTTTGTGGGAGGCTGGCCGTGGCACCGAGGTTGTGACAGAATGCCTTCCACAACTGGGATGAGAACTGCAGCCCACGGTCCGAAACTATGTCCGCAGGGATGCCATGAAGCCTAACATGTTGAATAAGCAAATCGGCGGTTTCACGGGCTGATGGAAGCTTGAGCAGGGGTATGAAATGAGCGGCCTTTTAAAACCGGTCCACCACAGTCCTGTCTGATGGGGGGAAGCCAGTGACGAAATCCACCTCGATATGGGACCACGGGCGTTGGGGCACAGGGAGTGGTCGTAGTAACCCCACGGGTGGTCGCTGCGAAGTCTTGTTGTGGGCGCACGTAGAGCAAGCCAGCACAAACGACCGGCGACCAAAAGGTGCGGCGGAGCCAGTTTATAGTCTGGCGGATGCCGGGGTGGCCTTCACCTTCTCGGGGTCCTTTCTCACCTGGCCCTCCTCAATGAAGACGCCCAGGAACTGCACAGTGGTAACGTTGAACTCGCATTTCTCCGCCTTAATGAAGAGCTGACTCTCCAACAATCATTGCAGGACCTGGCGGACATGGTTAGTGTGCTCCTGGGGATTCAGGGAGAAGATGAGAATGTCATCAATATAAACAAACACGAAATGGTTTAGGAAATCGCGGAGGACGGCATTCACCAGGGCCTGAAAAACAGCAGGGGCATTGGTTAATCCAAACGGCATCACCAGATATTCAAAGTGTCCCAGGGGTGTGTTAAAGGCCGTCTTCCATTCGTCCCCCTTTTTTGGACCAGGTGATATGCGTAACAGAGGTCCAGTTTCGTGAATATCTTGGCTCCAGCTAAGGACTCAAAAACAGAAGAGATAAGCGGTAAAGGGTACTTATTCTTAATGGTAATTTTATTCAAACCTCTGTAAGCAATGCAGGGACGGAGGCGCTTGTCCTTCTTGGAGACAAAGACGAAACCCGCTCCTACACGTGAAGATGAGATGCGTATGATTCCTGCAGCGACTGAGTCGGTTATGTACTTCTCCATGGACTCTCGTTCTGGCCGGGAGAGATTATATAACCGGCTGGTGGGAAGTGGGGTGCCCGGGAACAGGTCAATGGCACAATCGTAGGGACGATGAGGAGGAAGTGAAGGGGGCCCGCTCCTTACTGAATGCCTCTCCCAAGTCGATATATTCCAGGGGCACTGCGGCGAGGCTAGGACCAGTGTCAGATCTGCTTGAAGGACGAGGCTGACGAGGCACAGCAGATCTGAGGCAGCGGGAGTGACAGGCGGAATTCATCTGAGGATTGTGTTCCTTGAGCCAGGGAAGTCCTAGGACCATGGGTGTCTGCGGGGAAGGAAACTCGTAAAACCGGGTCCTCTGACTGATTGCCGGACACAAGCAGGGAAATAGTCTGAGTGTAGTATGTTATCTCTGCCAGTGAACTGCCATCTAGTGCGAATACCAGCAGAGCGCACTCTAATGCCTCCACAGGAATTCCATGACTCCATAACTCTGTGTCCAAAAAGTTCTGTTGAGCCCCTGAATCAATGAGCGCTGACAGGTGCACCGGCCCAGATGACAAACCCAGGGTGACAGGAAACAGTGATCGAGACTTGGAATGGGAAATTGTCCTTGAATCGCCCGCCAGCATCCCCACTCTTACCAGCGAGTTCTCTCTTTTGGCCAAACAGAGCAAACGGCCATGCGGTGTCCCGACTCACCACAGTACAAACGGGGCCAGTCTGAACGGGCTTGGAGGCTGAGAGCTGGTAGCGGGAGCAAACTGACGGACAGGATTGGAAGGCCTGTAGTTCCTCACCCGACAGCGTTCTGGAATACGGTTATCCATATTGATTGAGAGAGTGATGACCTCAGCCAATGACTCCGGCTCCTCCCTGCTCGTCCTTCAGAAAATCCGAAAGACTGCTGCGATATATTCCTTTCAGCGCCTCCTTGTCCCAACTAGACTCCGTGGCCAGAATCTGGAAATCCACAGAGTACTCTGCTGCGCCCTGACGAAGACTGAGCAGGCGCTGAACAACGTCCTGGGTGTACACCGGGTGGTCGAATACTCTCTTGAATTCCCCCAGGAAGCGCTCGTAGGAAACCAGGGCAGGGGAGCATCTGATGAGCCAAGCTTCAGCCCAGACCAGTGCCTTGCTGCGCAGCAACCCCACCATATAAGCCACCCTTGCATTGTCCAAGGCGAATGTGCGGGGCTCTTGGTCAAAAACAAAATTACACTGGAGCATGAACCCTCTGCACTCCCCGGACGCTCTACCATAGGGCACAGGTGACGGAACAAAAGACTCATGGGTGCCAGATGAGTCCTGCGGGACCGGCTCCGGAGATGGAGAACGGCGCAGCGTGAGGTCCTGTATCAATTCAATTCAGTTTATTTTGTATAGCCCAATATCACAAATTACAAATTTGCCTCAGAGGGCTTTACACATACCGTATCAGGCCTCTTATCTCCGCCACCTGGGACCCGATGGAACGCTGGGAGTCGAGTAGGTCCTGCAGAACTTGGTGTTGGCCGAGGAGATTGCCTTGAGAGGAAATCCCCCTCTGCAGAATATCTGCAGGAAGCGATGCTGCGGCGGCGGCTGGGTCCGTCATGTTGGTCAGTTCGTTCTGTTATGATGTGTGGTGTGGAGGACCCAAACGCATGCTCACGCAGCAGTTTTCAAAATCAAAGTGAGGACTTTATTCTCCTACTATGCCAGGGGAAACCAAAGAATAAAACAAACAACAACGACCAGAATTGTCCAGCGAATCCAGAACCCTCCTTTCCTTCGCTGGAGTCGGGAGGGCAACTCGACCGAACTCTCTTCCTGGGCACAAACAGGATCAACATAAACTAGGCGTTCCAACACACGGGAAGGAATCAGACTGGTGACCAGAACGAACTGACAACGTGCCAGGGAATGCCGTGGTCCTTAAATCAGCTGGCAGTACTCAATGGAACGAGCCCCAGCTGAGCCAAAGGAGAGGGCGTGGTAGTGGGCGGAAACCGGGGGTGGAAACTGTAGGCTGACAAAAGCAAAACATTAAGCACATGGTCCACAATAACAAAACAGACAGGAGGGGAGAAACAGGGGAGCTCACACTAAGAGCAGACAGGGATCCTAACATCTGCTTTCTCAACTGGCAGGTTTTAGTGAATTGTGGTTGTGCCTTCAAATAGAATCAAACCGTTTGTATTTATTACTCTATTGTTAATATGCATTACTCTATTGTTTTGTATCTGTGTATATTTATTACTCGATTGTATTTTTTTTATCTGGCACAAGAATTTCCTTTACGATTAATAAAGTTCCATTTTGTCTTATAAAAATTTCTGGTAACTTTTGTAGAGTGATGCGTCTCATGATGTCGAACTGATGATGGACAATGCGCTGTGATTCTAGAGGGAAAACAATGATCAAAATGTTGATTTAGTACTTAAAGTTGTGGACTTACAAGCATTTGATTAAAATAACTTATAGTCTTCTTCGCAGGTTCCTATATTTCACATGATGCAATCGCTCTCTCTCTTCCGGTAAGCGTATTGCATCACTTCCGGTTGCCAGCTTAGCAGCTCGCGATGTCTTCCTCTCCCCTCTTGCTCAGAGTGTCTCATGTATAGCTATTCCTCTGCCTCCCTTAATGATAACGGTACATGCAACAAGTGTAGTTCATTTGCTAGGTTGGAGGTAGTTCTAAGTGGGTTAGATGCACGGCTCCGCACCATCGAAGCTCAGACAGTTACGCTAGTTAGCCCGCCTCCCCCCATAGCCGGTGCGAAGCCTTTTGCATTAGCCTCTGTTAGCTGTCCCCCGGCAGCCACCGAGCAGCCGGATGGCTGGGTGACTGTTTGAAGGGGTTTTAAGTCTAAATAGAAGCCCACTGAGCACCACCAACCTCTTCACGTTTCAAACCAGTTTTCCCCACTCAGCGACGCACCCGCTGAGAAACCCACTCTGGTTATAGGTAGCTCCATAGTCAGAAACGTGAAGATAGTGAAGCCAGGGACCAAAGTCATATGCATCCCGGGGGCCGGAGCGGGCGACATTGAATCTTGTTTAAAACTGCTGGCTAAAGATGAGCATAGTTACAGTAAGATTATAATACACGCCGGCGGTAATGACTCCCGACTGCGGCGGTCGGAGGTCACTAAAAATGTATGTGGAATCGGTGTGTGCTTATGCCAAGACAATGTCGGACACCATAGTTTTCTCTGGTCCTCTCCCCAATCTGATCAATGATGACATGTATAGCCGCATGTCGTCATTCAACCGCTGGTTGTCCAGGTGGTGCCCAGCAAACAATGTGGGCTATGTAGATAACTGGCAGACTTTCTGGGGAAAGCCTGATCTGATGAGTCGAGACGGCATTCATCCCACTTGGGATGGAGCGCGTCTTATTTCTGCGAACATGGCCAAGTTGATTAACGGACTTAATCCATGACCCAGAGTTCAGATCAGGAAGCAGAAGCAGAGTTGTAGTCTTCCACCCTTCTCTGCACTTCCACTCGAGCAGTTACCCAGCCTTAACCTTAATTCTATAGAGACTGTGTCTGTCCCGCGGCCACTTAAATTAATTAAATCAAAAGTAACCAGAAGAGGAGTCATACAAAATAACCTCATACAGGTTAACATCACTATTGCAACAGTGCAACAAAAAAGGATAATTAAATGTGGACTCCTAAATATTAGATCTAAAGCTGTATTAGTAAATGATTTAATATCAGACAATCACATTTATTTATTGTGTCTTACTGAAACCTGGCTGAGCCATGAAGAATATGTCAGCCTAAATGAATCAACTCCTCCAAGTCATATTAATACTCACATTACTCGAGGCACCGGCCGAGGAGGTGGAGTAGCAGCCATCTTTGACTCAAGCCTATTAATGAATCCTAAACCTAAACTAAACTACAACTCATTTGAAAGCCTTGTTCTTAGTCTTTCACATCCAACCTGGAAAACATTACAGCCAATCCTATTTGTTATACTGTACCGGCCACCAGGTCCATATTCAGAATTTATATCTGAATTTTCAGAGTTTTTTATCAAGTTTAGTCCTTAAAACTGATAAGGTTATTATTGTAGGATATTTTAATATTCATGTGGATATTGATAATGATTGCCTTAGTACTGCATTTATCTCATTGTTGATGTCGATTGGCTTCTGTCAGAGAGTACAGAAACCCACTCGCTGCTTTGGCCACACCCTCGACCTTGTTCTTGCATATGGCATTGACATTGAGCATTTGGAGGTCTTTCCACAGAACACTCTTCTGTCAGACCATTACCTCATAACTTTTGAGTTTATACTCCCGGTGTATACACCGTTAGTCAAAAGTTTCTACACCAGATGTCTAACTAACAGTGCTGTAGCTAAATTTAAAGAAGCGATTCCTTCTGCATTTGATTCAATACCACGTCTCAATGTGACGGAGGACTCCTGTGCTAACTTTAGTCCGTCCCAGATTGATCATATTGTCGATAGTGCTACAGGCTCACTGAGAATGACACTAGACTCGATAGCCCCACTGAAGAAAAAGACAGTGAGGCAAAGGAGGTTTGCTCCCTGGTATAACCCTCAGACCCACGACCTAAAGCAAACTTCACGAAAGCTCGAAAGCATATGGCGTTCCACCAATCTGGAAGAATCACGCTTAGTTTGGCGAGACAGCCTGAAAACATATTAAAAAGGCTCTCCACAATGCCAGAGCAGCCTATTACTCCTCAGTATTAGAGAAAAATAAGAACAACCCCAGGGTTCTCTTTAGCACTGTAGCCAGGCTGACAGAGAGTCACAGCTCTGTGGAGCCGTGTATTCCTATAGACCTCAGTAGTAATGACTTCATGAACTTCTTCAATGAAAAGATTTGAACTATTAGAGGCAAGATTGATGATCTCTTGCCCTCAACTACTGCCGATCTGTCATCAAGAGGAGTGGCCTTGGAAACGGCTGTATGCCCTGGTGTATATTTGGATGGCCTTTCTCCCATTAACCTAGACCAATTGTCCTCAACGGTTTCTACTTCTAAACCGTCTACCTGTCTCTTAGACCCCATCCCAACGAGGCTGCTTAAAGACGTGTTGCCTTTAATTGGCACCTCTCTGTTGGATATTGTTAATGTGTCTTTGCTAACAGGCCATGTACCACATTCCTTCAAAGTAGCTGTAATTAAACCTCTCCTAAAAAAGCCCACTCTTAATCCAGAGGTGTTGGCTAACTACAGACCGATCTCTAACCTTCCCTTCCTCTCTAAGATCCTTGAGAAAGTAGTCGCAAATCAGTTGTGCGACTTTCTACATCAGAATAGTTTATTTGTGGAGTTTCAGTCAGGATTTAGAAAACACCACAGCACAGAGACAGCACTGGTGAAAATTACAAATGACCTCCTAATTGCATCAGATAAAGGACTCATCTCCGTACTGGTATTATTAGACCTTAGTGCTGCGTTTGACACCATTGAACGATGAAGCCTCAATGACCACCAACGTTAATCACGGACTTCCACAAGGTTTTGTGCTTGGACCAATTTTATTTACCTTATATATGCTTCCTTTGGGCAATATTATCAGGAAACACTGCATAAACTTTCATTGCTATGCAGACGATACTCAATTATATCTATCGATCAAACCAGAGGAGACCAACCAGCTCGCTAAAATTCAAGAATGTCTTAAAGACATAAAAACATGGATGACCTGCAACTTCCTGATGTTAAACTCAGACAAAACTGAAGTTATTTTACTGGGCCCTGAACACCTCAGAGATCAATTATCTGGTGATGTGGTTTCTGTAGATGGCATTTCCCTGGCATCCAACACCACTGTAAAGAATCTCGGCGTTATCTTTGACAGAGACTTCTCCTTTAACTCCCACGTTAAGCAAATCTCAAGGATTGCATTTTTTCATCTACGTAACATTTCAAAAATCAGGCACATCTTGTCTCAAAAAGATGCAGAAAAGCTGGTTCACGCGTTTGTTACTTCCAGATTAGATTACTGCAACTCCTTATTATCAGGCTGCTCTAATAAGTCTCTTAAATCCCTCCTGTTGATCCAGAATGCTGCAGCTCGTGTACTCACAAAAACTAAGAAAAGAGATCACATTACTCCTGTATTAGCTGCTTTGCACTGTCTCCCTGTAAAATCAAGAATCACATTTAAAATTCTTCTCCTCACCTACAAAGCCTTGATTGGTGATGCACCATCATATCTTAAGGAGCTTGTAGTACCATATTGCCCCACTAGAGAGCTGCGCTCATTAAATGCGGGGCTACTTGTGGTTCCTAGAGTCCTAAAAAGTAGGATGGGAGCAAGAGCCTTCAGTTATCAAGCTCCTCTTTTATGGAACCAGCTTCCACTTTCAGTCCGGGAGGCAGACACAGTCACCTCATTCAAGGCTAGACTTAAGACTTTCCTGTTTGATAGTGCTTGTAGTCAGGGCTGAATCAGGTTTGCCCCGGTCGAGCCCCTTGATATGCTGCTATAGGCTTATAGGCTGCTGGGGGATGTTTTAAGATACACTGAGCACCTATCTCCTCTTCTCTCTCTCCTTATGGATGAATTTACATCTCTCCATTGCACCTTATTAACTCTGCTTCCTCCCCGGAGTCGTTGTGACTTCACGTCTCAGAGGGTTCATTGGACCTGGCGGTGTCTGATGCCTGATGAGCCGGCCTCCCGCGTTGGCCCTGATGATGCGCCCCGCCCCCCCTCCTCTCTACCTCCTTCTGTTTCATGGATTGGAGTTCCATTCATACATTGTCATATTCATGTAATGTGTTTATGTAACTTTGTAAATGCTGTTCATTCTGTACACATGACATCTATTGCATCTGTCCATCCGGGGAGAGGGATCCTCCTCTGTTGCTCTCCTGAAGGTTTCTTCCCTTTTTTCTCTGTGAAAGGTTATTTTTGGAGAGTTTTTCCTGATCCGATGGGAGATCCTGGGACAGGGATGTCGTATGTGTACAGATTGCAAAGCCCTCTGAGGCAAATTTGTAATTTGTGATATTGGGCTATACAAAATAAACTGAATTGAATTTATACCATTTGTCAACAAGCCTGGTACAGGGCCATGTTTTCCATGGCCCTGTACTTGACCTGTGGTTGTTCATAGAACCAGCTTCCACTTTCAGTCCGGGAGGCAGACACAGTCACTACATTTAAGAGTAGACTTAAGACTTTCCTCTTTAACAGTGCTTATAGTTAGGGCTGAATCAGGTTTGCCCTGGTTCTGTCATATTCATTGAATGTGTTGTAACTCTGTAACACTGTTCATCTGTACACCAGACATCTATTGTTTTTGTTGTCCTGGCAACGGGGACGCTAGCGAAATTGAACGCCGCTCCATCTAGAACTGTTATTTGTTTTTTTCCTACTTTTTTTACAATTTAACATTCATTTGAATTATTTTCAATTTTATTTAACAGTGTAGCCATTCTTCTGAGTTAATTATTCAGCAAATCATGGATTGTTTTTTGTTTGGTGATTGCCGTTGGCTCTTGCTCTCCACCACTGCGATCTGCCAAGGGGCCGGTCGACTCCCTGCTCCACCGCTGCCGCCTGGACAATCCCGGACAACTTTAATTAGGATTGTCTTGTGTGAATGTTGGACTTTAGATCCGTCTGCTGGATTTGGCTTGCTAGACCGGCACCGAAGCAGCAGTTGGACAGTCTCTCTTCGCCGGTGCAGGGCTCACCTGTGTGGGGCTCCTCTGGCTCATCTCCGCACTCTGTAGCTGGAAAGCCTGCTCTGGTGTGCCCCACGAGGCACACCCGTTCGGACCGGTCCGCTGTCGCCCTGCCAGTGCTCCTGGACGCTCGCCTGTGCCCGCGGACTGCTGTAGGCGCGGAGGATGCCGCCTCTCTGCTATGCCCATGCCCACCGATGTCCGGCTGCCGACTGGCTGGCCTGCTGCTGATATCAGACGCCATCCGGCTGGTTTCCCCGTCTCCAGCGAAGCTACTGCCGGCGCGCTCCGCTCCTCTGCCCCAACTGCGCTGGCTCTGTGGCTTCACCATTAATTGCATCCTCCCCAGCTGGCATGGTTCTGCAGTATTCCACCTCGCAGCTCCTCGGGCTCAACAACTTCTCTGCTCCTCCGTTCATCTCAGCCATCAAGGCACTCAGACTCCTTCGTCAGCCCCGTTACATCCACAGAGCCTCCCGCAGAAAGTTTGTTTACTCCTGGCCTGATCGCTCCACGCTTTCCATCCCCTCCCTCTGGTCGGCCGAGCGCATCGCTGCAGCTCGTCATCACAACAACAGTCCCCAAGAGCGAGATGGTGGCACGAAATTAGGAACTGTTACAGTTACCCCACCACCCTCTACTCTTCCTGCTGACTCCACTCCCCAAAACCGGACTGATACACCTTTTATTACCTCCATTAGTTCCTACCACATACCCACTGCAGCACGCTCAGTGGCATATCCCGCTGCTGCTAACCATAATAATTTGATTAGAGTTCCCCTGCAACATCCCTTACTACCTCCAATTAATAGGAATCTGGCAAAAGTTTGTCTTTTAAATATCAGATCACTAAATAATAAGTCTTTTTTATACCACAATTTTATTACTGATAACAAACTGGACTTTTTTTGTCATCACAGAAACTTGGTTATCTGAGGGAGATTGTAGTCCTCTTATAGAGGCAACCCCCCCTGATTTTACCCACCTTCATCAACCCCGGCTGTCAGGCAGGGGAGGGGGGGTTGCTATTATTCACAGAAAAGGTTTCAAATGCTCTCCCATTTCACATGGTAACTATACATTACTAGAAATTTCAGTCAGGTTTTAGAGCACTTCATAGCACAGAAACTGCCCTCCTCAAGGTAACTAATGACCTCCTTTTAGCAGCAGACAGGGGGGAGAGCGCCGTTTTAATTCTTTTAGACCTTAGTGCAGCTTTTGATACTGTAGATCACGCCATTTTAATCGATCGCCTCAAAACCTGGGTTGGCATCAAGGACACTGCACTTGGCTGGTTTTATTCTTACCTTTTAGAAAGATCATACTCGGTCACCATAGGTAATCACTCGTCTTTCACGACTCACATTACCTGTGGTGTACCACAAGGTTCAATTTTAGGTCCACTTTTATTTTCTATCTACATGCTTCCACTCGGCCAAATCCTCCAGCGACACAACGTATCTTTTCATTGCTATGCAGACGACACACATATATACCTACGGCTGCTGTCTTAGATTGTCTCTCTGACGTTAACTGCTGGATGGCTCAACATTTTCTTCAGCTCAATAACTCCAAATCAGAAGTCATATTATTCAGTTCCCCAAACAATAACACCAGTCTCATCAAGAGTCAACTTGGTCCCCTGGCTGCTTATTTAAAACCTGTTGCCAGAAATTTGGGTGTTATATTTGACTCTCAATTAAATGTTGAATCACAGATCAAAAAATTAAGAATAATCTCAAAAATCAAACCCATATTGTCACGCTCAGATCTGGAAAAAGTCATTCATGCACTCATTTTCTCTCGACTCGACTACTGCAACTCCCTCCTTTCCAACTAGTCCAGAATGCAGCAGCTCGGCTTCTGACTGGTTCTAACAGACGGCATCACATTACTCCAGTCCTGGCCTCTCTCCACTGGCTCCCTGTTAGTTTTAGAATTGATTTTAAGATTTTGCTGCTCACTTTTAAAGCAGGCCTGGGTCTGGCCCCAACCTACATCATTGAAATGTTAGCCCCATATGAGCCAGCTCGCAGCCTTAGATCCTCCGGTGGGGTCCTTCTGGCCGTTCCAAAGTCAAGGCTTAAATCAAAGGGTGGCCGTGCTTTTGCCATCAGAGCCCCTCGACTTTGGAACGACCTACCTGAGGGGATAAGACTAGCAGAATCAGTAGCTTCTTTTAAATCACTTCTTAAAACCCATTTTTATAGAACTGCTTTTAAGTGATATCGTCCTTTTATGCAGTTTCCCCTTGTTTCCCCTATTTTAGTTTGTCTGTTCTGCTTTATTTTGTATTTGTAATTTTCTATTCCTCTATTGTGTTCATTGCCTCATGTATTTTCTGAAATGTTTAGTTTTTACCTTGCTTATATGTAGAGCACTTTGTAAACTCTGTTTTTAAAGGTGCTATATAAATAAATGTATTATTATTATTATTATTATTATTGCTTCTGTCCGTCTGAGGAAAGGGATCCTCCTCTGTTGCTCTCCTGAAGGTTTCGTCCCTTTTTTCCCCGTGAAAGTTTTTTTCAGTATTTTTGGGGAGTTTTTCCTGATCTGATGTGAGGTCCTGGGACAGAGATGTCGTATGTGTACAGATTGTAAATTGTAATTTGCGATATTGGCTATACAAAATAAACCGAATTGAATTATAGCGCTTTTCAAGTATTCCAACCACTCAAAGCGCTTTAAAACTACATGACATCATTCACCCATTTATACATACACTGATGGGAGGGGCTAAGGTTCCACCTGCCCATCAGGACTAACCAATATTCACACACATTTGGTTAAGTGTCTTGCCCAAGGACACATCGGAGCCGGGGATCGAATCAACCGATTCTTTGATTGAAGGACGACCCTGCTCACCACTGAGCCACAGTCGCCCCCAAATGTATGTGATCGATTTTCCAAACATACCTAAAAAGTTATTAGCATCCAACTTAGCATCTCTCCTGCTGGAACTTTCCATGCAGTGAGTGGCAGGCGGGGTATACACAAAAAGCCCCATAGCTAACTGGGTTTAAATAAACCACTGTAAACCTTGGCACAGTGTCTCCCACCCCCTCACCCCTCGACTTCGTCATTCCGCTTCACCCTGTCTGTGAGGCTTTCAGGCCCATGTGCCACACATTGCTGCCTCTGAGGATTTCCTGGCACCCAACCAGACAAGGCTGATACTAAATAAATAGAGCCTATCAGCTGAGGGGCTCACTGCTTGATCTCCCTCCTGTCAGCATCGGCCTCCAGATGTGAGGACCTGGCCAGTGTCACCAGTTCACATGAATGGGAATCTTTCCTCCCTGCGTGTTGACTCAGTATTATTTATACCCTGTAAATGCTTTGCTGACTGCCCTTGGCATCAGGCCACATCTATTCATATTCAAGGTATTTACACAAGAGGTAGGGCCAAGGATAACATTTAATGCAAAATACACCTCAGGGCATACAAAATGTCCTGCTAATTTATTTTTGCTTCAGCTCATGTGCTCACATTTTTGATGGGAATGGGAAAGCCATATTGGGAATAATAGCCCTGCAGTTTGATTTAATATTTTTTTTTTTCTACAGACATGCTTCTGATGTTTTTTCTACAGACATCTTCTGATGTCTCTTTGATCCACTGAAGAAGAAATTCAACTTCTCCACATGGGAGGTCAAAGGTCAGGGTCAGCTACAGAACGGCAGAGAAGAGAACCCACGCTTTCTACTTGAAGGGTTATAACTCAAACTTGGCTTCCTCTGTAAATTGTATGTTTATTTCCAGGAGGCAACGTCTGGTTCTTAAACCTGCATTCTTTCTAATGTCCATCAGGGGGCAATTACTCTGTTTGTATAGAAGTTTGTGAGAGAATGACAACTTGAATGATACTTCTCTCATGATGTATTCCCTCAGTAAACATTGTAAACTGTTCATTTAGTAAATTATGGTCCATTTAGATTTAAAGAGACCATATGCTTTAGGGCGGCGCTACAAAGTGATCGACACGTCTCTACCACATATGTATACGGTGTCTCTACGTCACTCCTACTCAGTCCAATGGTGAAATATGAATGGGATAGCACTTTGCGGCAACATATTACGTTACCATGACTACATAAATATTGTGGGTATTTATTTTCTGAATTGATTTGAACGTCTTCCAGCTCTTTCCTCACGAGATGAGACGGCATTTCAAATAATCTATTTACTCGTTTTTGTCAAAAAAGATAATAATAATATATATATATATATAATTTCTGCTTGCATTCCTGTGTTTTTATGTTCCATCTTTAATCCTTATTGTTATTGTGTAAATGTAATTTATCGGGCTGAACACCCATGTGCCATCCTCTTTGTTTACCTTTTTTTACATCTCCATGCTTCCTATGGTGTTTAACGTCACATTGCAATGAATTGTGAGTAATTCCCTTAGGCAAAGTCGTCATCTAATGCATCCTTACAGAAAGGGTTCATAAAGGGCTCAACATGTCTGCCAGAGAGCCCTCAAACACTCGACGATGTGACAGTGGGACAGCCCTAAACCCTCAAGGACTTAGCAGGAGTGCGCCACAAAGTCTGTGAGGGTGGAGATTGTGATTGGGCCCAAATAATCACTTCTGCTCACTGGTTGCCAAAATCCAAGATGGCGATGGCCAAAATGCTGAACTCAAGGCTTCAAAACTGTGATCAACAAACCAATGGATGACGTCACAACAACTATGTCCACTTCTGTTATACAGTCTCTAGTTAACCCTTATTCAGACATGAAACTACTGATTTTAGCGGATCGATACACCGCCTGCCCATTATTTTTATCTCAACTTTTGAGGTGTCATCGTGCATTTTAGTTCAGTCAGTGAAATGTTGGAAATCAGTTAGCTGGGCATGGTTGTGAGCTCCTCTGTATGCTTGTGTCAATACATAAAGGGGTGCTCCACCAATTTTACAAGTAGAAATCTTTGCACAAGAACAAAAGACGAGTAACACAAAACACTGAATATCGACACATAATACAGACGGCTACCAAGGACATGTGGGGGTGGAATGTGTGTGTGGATTTAGGAAGATTTCCACGAAGAGGATTTAAATGAAGAAGGCCTGAAGTTACACTGAAAGAGTGAATCCTGAACAGCCACGCTACTCACACATGCTTGGTGAGTCAAACTCAAGCTGCATCCGACACAAGACAAGATGGGAGAATCGTGGACTGAAAAGAATTTAGCCGGGTAAGTGCGGACATATAACACCAAATGACCCCCATGACACAAGGGAGTCATTCTTCTTTGAGTCCAAGGTGTCGAACGGCTCCCAAAACTCTTTGCTAGTCAGGACACTGGCACCAGAACTGCATTTAGAGATGCAGCAGTATTTTCAGAACCAGTACTCTGGGTGATCCACAGACACCTTCACAGGGATTCTAATGTTAGTAGAAATTAGATCCAGTGAGTGGGTGGAGGCAGACTCCCACCTTGAGTGAACTAGTAGCGCAGACATAAATGAATGAGTGGTTGGGGTCCACTCCCACGCTACGCCCTGACCTCCTTGGTCCTCAGCTATCTGCATGCACACATTCTACTGGAGCAGTCACCAGCAGTGACGTCAGAGAGTTAGCGGAGGACAGGCTCCGCGCGCTCATCCACAAGAATGTTCCAAAACAATCGCAAAGACGTGACCACAACTGGAGGCGTTTAAACTTGTCATTATGTTAAAATCAATGGGATCACACTTACTCTCTGCCGGGTAGAAGGGCTGCATGTCGACCTTGTGCACCTCCTTGGCGTAGTACTCCTCCTCGCTCCGCTGCCGCTCGCACGTCGCCGCGCGCTCGTTCGCCTTCTCCTGCAGCAGGTCGCGGGTGCTGTTGTAGATGGCCACGATGTCCCGAGACACCTCCTCGGGCTCGGGGAAGTCCTCCGGGGGATTGGTGAGCTTCAGCTTGCTCAGGATCTGCCCTCGGATGGCCTCGATTCGCTTCTTCTTGAACTGGTCCATGTCCAGCGTGCTGCACGTGGACAAACTGAGCGCCACGGCGGCTAGATCCAGAGTGAGGAGAAGACTGACGACACACAGGTTCATCTTCTGCGGCTTCCAACACAAAATAAATTGATTACAAAAATGTTAAAAAACGATCGAGGATAATATTCACCGAAGCTATTTAAACCCCGCCAGGCAGACACATGTCTGAGTCCCAAATCATGTATGACCGCGAGCCGAGTGGCCCCGAACCGCTGTGTGTAAAAGCGAATGGTTCGAATTCCCCAGTTTCAGTAAAGTGTACCTGAAAACCCATTCAGCTGTGTGGACACAAGGAGAAGCCGTGACTAACGCCGAGAGAGTGTTGGCGGAGCGGGACGTGCGGCCATCAGGCGGCTGCAAGAGGTCTGGGGACCAGGGGAGCTGAAGACAGCGGGACCGAGCTCACCTCCATCGCGTTTACTCTCCACACAGTCGGTCAAAGATCGTCCGAAGTTCAGCGTGGACGCGCCGTGAGATCTTTTTTAAAAGTTTTTTCTGACGCGCTGAAATCACGAATCCACACAGTTGTGATTTCACGATGAGCGTCGTCCTTCAGAATGAGCTCACTAACAGCGACTGCATAGCGCCTTTACGCGTCTCTCTCAACCCATCTAGTTGGGGTACGACTCGTGCCAAGCGGACAGCAGCGGCCGCTTTAAAAAGAGATTAATACAGGACGAAAGTTCCACCTGCTCCTCTCTGGTCTGTGGTCTTCACTGTTGGAGAAAATCCCCGTTACGAGACGGTTTGTTAGGCGCGCTCACTGTGCCCATTGGGACAGCGCTGCAGCGGCTAATGGCCCGTCGGCCCCTGCTGCGTTATGACGCAAGGTCCTAAAGCCGGTCTATGTTTGTTCTCTCACGAGTTACTCTCTGCGTCATTAGACACAAGTTCCATTTTTCAACTGGTGTTCGAACTGTGCTGAGCTCTGCAGAATGTCACATGTGTTTGTTGTGTACAGACCGAGCTGCTGCCTGCATACAGACCATGGTTTCATCACGTGCATGCTGTTTGAATAGTGCACTTTAGGTATACTGCACTGTGTGCTAGTGAGTTCACTTTATTGCCATTACAACAAACATGACAGTGAAACCATGATCTAGATAGAGCGATGCAGAGGAGACCATGAGGCCAAACGGGTCTGCTGTGGGTTTCAATGCTGTCTGAACTTTGGATTCTGATGCATTAGTTTCAAAATACTGAACCAAACCAAACTGTGACACAAGAGAAGGTGTTGAAGGCCCCCAGTCACTCGGTCACCACCATAGACTGTTAAAGCATTACCTGGCCTCTGTGTCAATCAGTAGCTTCACTCAGACTGATCTTTCTCACAGTGACAGGATCCAACACGTCAGGTTGAATGCTGATTGGCTGTGGTGACAGGCGGACCTGATGTCGTCAATCTGAGACAACATGTCCAGGAGTCTTTACCACACATAGGACCATGTCTCCTGAGGAATACTAGCAGGCATTTATTTGACACTGATATACAAAGGTTGATGGCCACTGTCCTTTCTCAATCAAATGAAATGGAAGGCTGAGCTAGCTGTTTAGCTTTGATATTTCATGAGTCAGTTTGAAGCTACACTTTATGCTGGTGTGTCTGAGCAGACAGACATACAACAGAGCCCAGATAAAAGGCAGTATACCACGGTGTGTGGCCATGACAGACAATGGTCTAGTGTGGTGCAGAAGGCCTGGCGCGCCACTGTCCCCCCCTATGCAGATGTCCACAGCTTTTACAACCAGCGAGGGCCATAGGAAACCCTGCAGTCACACTATGAAGACGTCCCACCTGATACTAAACTCTAATGCTGCGTTCACACCAAACGCGTTGCAAATATTCATGTGTTCATTCGCAACCATTCGCAAAAAGGGAGCGTGGCTTGTCTCCGTAAAAACAAATTATTTATTAGTTATAATTTCCACCATCCACCACAGAAGAAATAACCACTAGTTCTGCTTTATACTTGTTGTGGACATCCCATAAACGTCGGAACGTCTAACGCCCGATAATTTATGCTTCCAGTGCTACTATAGCAGCAGCAACTCTGGCGAAAAAATAACGTGCCATTCGCGTCGCCCAGCGAAATTCGCAACCATGTGCATTGACTTTGCATGGGATCTACTTGCGTGAAAAATTCGCAACGCGTTTGGTCTGAACATAAGGGGACAGAAACACCAAAGACACAACAAAGCACTAACATCATTTCATCAATTGGTTATTTATTCAAAAATGACTATTTACAGAGTTTACAATGATACAATAGTATGATGGAGAAGCCCCTTCAAGTTCCCCCAGGTCCTACATCTGTCATCCTGCTTCCACATGGTTTGTCTCACAGAGTGGCAAAGGGGCGTGCTACCGGATTTAAGCAGTTCCACCCATCCTGAGGTTCAGCTGTTCTCTGCAGGTTAGGGTTTCTGTACACCAGAATGTCCCTGAAGGCGTCGCAGCCTGCTGTCCCTTCAGTCCTAATGGACGGTGTCATCCTCCTCTTTGTCCCAGTCTTTCATGGTGGCTCCCATCATGAAGTCATCTGAGAGGACCTTCCAGGAGGACGGTTCTTCTGCTGCAGCCGCCTACACACACACACACACACACACACACACACACGCACACTTTAGGGTTCAGCTTGGCTCATGTCTTAATGAGACAACAGTGACACCATGAGGTGACACTGGGAAATCACAGCATGTTAGACAGAGTAATATAGAGCATCGGACCATTCTGCAAAATCAGCAGTGGTTTTTTTTTTCTCTGACTGGTTCGGTGTACAACATGCATGATAAGCCAAAGGGCACAGTCGCACATCTATCTCTTTATTCTCTGCAGCAGCTGTGAAACGTGACCAACATCTGGCCTGAGTTATTATGACTTTTAGATGGATAGATGGTGTCCTCCTCCTGTAGAGAAGGAAGACATCAGCCTGTGAAAAGGACGTCATTGAACTTACAGCCGTGTCTTCAGTCCTGCTGCTGGCTCCGCTGCCTCCCTCCGTCCTTCTCAGCACATCGATGAAGTCTTTCTTAGAGACGGAGGAAAGAAACTTTGCCTTCTTCCTCTCTGAGCCACCAACTTCCTTGACCTTGATATCGATGGTTTTCTGGTGCTTCCTCACAGCGTTGAACAGCTGCACCACCCCTCTGAACAGAAACACGCACTGGGATCAGGAATGAAACTCATTGTTGAGAATGTTAAACCAAGCCTCACAGAAAAAAGTAGACACCTGGTAGCAATTCTCTGCAGAGCCTTTTCAGTGTCGCGGTCCTTCACTACGTCAGGTTTCTCTCTGGCCATCATCTCCCACACTCGCTTCTTGTCAACCTGATGCACACATGAAAAAAAACGTTTCATGCTGGACATCTCGCAAAAAAACACTGGTGTGTGTGTGTGTGTATATATATATATATGGCTTTTGGAGCATTGGAAGCAATGGGCTGCAGTGCAGTGTACAATATTTCCACATGTTAATTTTCAAATCTTCCCCCACAACTGTACCGTACGGCATAATTCAGACCCACGGCCACTGCATTGGGGGAACCAAAGCAGCAGGCAAAGATTTTGGGCTATACAAAATAATTTGAATTGAAATTGAGCTGCCGGCCAGATGCCAACAAACAGAAAGACACAACGGAACAGGGGGGCAAGGGCTTGGTTCTGGCGCGACAATTTGTTTACATGTAGGCAGGGTAACAAATATTCTCATTTTTATAGCTGAATAAACTAATTTGCATAAAGTTTAAGTCCGGTTGTGGTTATGCAAATGTAGTTACGGCGAATGGTCAGTGAACTGTCCGTGTTGAAACCACCATGCATCATTTATGGTTAGAACAGAACTAGTGTCCCTTTTTACAGTTATTTAATTTCCCGGGAAATTATTTGGAAGTGTTATCCTGTCAATAAAGCCTAATGAGTTGTAGATGGGATACACAGACAAGATGAGCCAATAAAGAATCTGACAGCGTCAGTAATTCCTCACTGTGCTCATTACCTGTTTCTTTCTCTCCAGCTGCTCCTTTCTGTCTTTCTCCTTCATCTTGTCCAGCTCTTTGCTCTTCACAAGGATGCTGGTTCTGCTCTCGAGGGTTTTCTTTCCCAGGATCTTGGCCATGGCGTCAGCCCACCCAGCATTAGCGTTACTGCCATCTCCCTCCACAGCCTCCTCAGCCTCCTCCCCATTACTCCCTCCTTCACCATCTCCGTCACTGTCTCCTTCGTCATTCTCTCCATCGTCTGACCTTTCATCGTCGCTCCCTCCTTCAGAATTGCTCTGGTCATCGTGGTCCTCACACTGAGGCTGTGCATCGTCTCCTAAATCACAAAAACAAATACAAATATGTTCGACTGCTGCAACCCGCTCTCACGCCAGTGAACTTACATTACTCATGGTCCACCACAGTTATGAGATCAGGAATGGGTGAAAAACAATACTTTGGAAACCCAATATTCTTATCTCATTAAGAAACTCATTGTCTAAATGTTTCTGTGGATAATCTGCTTTTGAATGAAAAATGTTTAATATAATTTAGTTATCTTTTAGTTTATGGCTGTGAGCAACAGCCCTGGACTGCTCTTTTCCATTTCCACCATATCAGCTGTCTCTGCCACATTACTAACATTTATGTTACTGCAGAGAGATGTTTTGTCATGTAGTCTTTCTAATTTCATTGTGCTGCAAACCCCGCCCCTTTTCTGTGAACTTCTCACAAACCAGCTTCGGACCGCTCAGCGTGCTCAGTGATGGGGCGAGCTCATGCGGAAACCCGAGAGGTACTGTGGGTAAGTTCAAAAAAATAGGTCCCGAAAGACAACTCCCACGAGACATCATCAGTCAATTCTCCACACCAGCGTTCTCGCACTGGGGAAAGCATTTCTTAAGTGGACTACATTCAACATATAAGGCGGCGAAGTTTCCCTTGAACTAACCTGACAGGTTAGTGCCCCCCCTACAGTGCTGCACTTATTTAAAGCCCGTTAAAGCTGGGTAACGTGAGCTGGCTAACAGGAACAGGGCTAGTACTAAGCTAGCTACGGAGCACATTAACGTCTACCATCAAATGAAGTTGCGTCATCTAGCGAGGACACGTATCGGGGACATTACAAATAGGTTTTTCAACACGTTTGCCGCGTTTTAGAGAGGCAACAATAGTGGATTGTGGATTTAAAAACTCACCAGAAGAGTGCACATGTGTTTTCATCAGAGCTGCCATCATGGAGTTACATATAAACCTCTCCGTAGAGTCCGACCACAATTGGTTCCGTCCCTACTTCTTCTTCGCTATTATGGCGGGTGGCGGCAACCAGCGTTAAGGCGCATTACCGCCGCTACTCTGTTAGAGTGTGGAACACCCTGAACCCACAGGCTGCTTGAGTGTGAGAGACTGTGAGCGCTTGACATGGTGTCAATTCGAAAACCACAATGTGTACAATTGTTGGTATTTGTTCGAACTTTTTAGTCCCAGATTGTACATGTCTTCCAGGCTCTTTCATCATAAGCGGAGAAGTCATTTTTTTAATGATCTGTTTACTTGTTTTCGTCCAAACCGATTCAATGACAAAATAAAATGTTTGATGAATATGTGTAATATAGTCTCTGCTCTGATTTCATGTGTTTGTAAGATGTTTCCAGAGATGTTCTTCCCTTTCCATTCCATCATTATTACATCAAGTATGTAGTTGTTGCCTTACGTAGTTCCCTAACGACCATATTTGTCAGACCCTTAAAGTTAAAGAGATCCCCCTTGATCTGGTTGGGCGGTGACTTTTTAAGTGCAAGATCTCCTTTGTTCATTTACTGTCGGGTATATCATTATTCAGCCAGGGTAAAGCCTCTCGTATATATATATATATATATATATATATTGTTATTAATTCTCAGATTGATGCAGTACTTGTTAAAATCAATGGTTTGTCAAAAATAATTCTGGACAATATTACTTATTTTTCTGACAATCAGTGTTATGTTATGTTCAGGAAGGCCTATTAATAAATGATAAATCCTTTTCGAATCAATCAACGAATCAATTTGTTGGACCCTTTACACCCTCTGTTGAAAATAATTTTTTGACAATAAAATATATTTATATTTTATGACATTCATATAAAATAGTATTCCTACCACTCAAAGCGCTTTAACAATATATATATATATATATATATATATATATATATATATATATATATATATCAATGCAGATATACATTATACATTATGGCAATATCAGAGCAACAACCTGTTGATAGAAGATGAACATTTTGCTGGACGTTTCCAGACTGGTCAGAGATCCAGCAGCAAGGACGACAGTGCCAAGGTGAAGACAAAAGAGGGTTTGTTGACCTGGGGGTATCATGGATCAGGTGACAATAACCATTAGTTACTGTACACGTTGAGTCCGTGGGCGGATTTCAGGGCTCAAGGATCCTGCGAAGCTGAGTTTTGAGTGAGGAGTCCCGACATAACAGATGGAAATAAAAAGAGCCGTGAAATAAATGTGGCAATAGGAAATACAACATATACAATACTACATTCTGCTGAAAAAAAGGTGAAATAATCAAAACATTTGTCCCGTGAAATATGTCCTTTTTAAAATGAAAACATGTATTTATATATTTATTGACCTATATTGACTTATTTAAACATTTACCCATTTATTTATATACATTTTATTAATTCTGTGAGGCATATGTATTTATTTATTCGCGTATGTATTTATATATTAAATATGAAATGAAATGACATTCCATATAAACACAGCTACATACGCAGAGAGGAATCTCAAACATATTGTTATGTCATTTACATTTCATATTTACATTTACTTATGTAACCTCATGCTATTGCCTCGTTCATAGCCATGCTCATTTTCCTTTACGGAAGGATACCAGTGCTAACGTGATTGTCACCTCATTAACATGTGGGTGAAGAAATACAGAGATAGATAAAAGTTCTTAAAATGTATACATAAGTAATTCATTTCTAAAGAAACAAAAACACATATTGATTATTTATTTGTTTTTATTTCTGTGTATATTTATTTATATTCAAATGAACCTGCTCATTTATTGGATAATTGAGGCTTTTTAATTTTTACATTTCTTTTCTACTATTTCATTGATTCTGATGGTAGCTTTAGTCCTCCTTACAGGAGGATCACCTGGAGGAAGAATACAGAAAGGACACACCAATTGTGGGTGTGTCCTGTATGGGCTGCTGTCATACAAACAGGGGGAAGAAGCACTTTCAGCCATATCTTTTGACTCAGGGTTCTGTCGACTCACTTAGGAAACAGGTCTGGAGAGAGCCTGACAAACCTCCAGGGGAAGAGGATTTGTCAGTCTACTGCCCATCTCAGGACAACATGTCACGGACTAAACTGGGTAAATACATGTCCATTGTCATTCATATCTGTGTTAATGACTGAACTCTGCATGCTTCTCTAAACTGTGCTTAACAAAACACAATTAGTAGTGTACCCCGTGCGTCTCTTGGGATAATGCTTCGAGTGCTTTTATTTTCTACATGTATAGACAAATCATCATTTTCAATGACTTTTTCACACTGTCAACTAATACCAAGGACTTCCTTCAAGAGTACTGGACACTCAATGTATTTTATGCGTAACTTGACTACTTTCCCGATCCTTGAAAGGAACCACGTCCCTTGACCCAGTGCAGCGCTCCCTGAGTGTGAACTGATAGGAATCGTGGCAGCATGGTGTCTCTGCTGGCTAAACCTGACTAACCAGAATATGGAGAGTCTCTGCAGGCGTGTCATGCATTACACATGGGGACTTTACTATGTCACACATCTCATTAGAATGCCATTTTTGTCACATTTGAATTAAAAAAAATAGGAATTCTATTATTCAAATGAAACCTTTGTTCTGTCATTGAAAGGTTTAACATTTCATGTATAATCATACAGTCCTGAAGGGCAACTGTTCAAAAGGAAATGTCCTTCACCTTATTAAGAAAAATAGTAAAAAAAACAGTAAATATTAATATTAAATAATACACCCTGCTACAAGTTATCAAAAATACCCATCGACCTTGGCAAGAAAAACCAAGTAACCAAAGCTCTATCTAACTATTGCAACATCACATGAAATAACTTCCCTAGTGCTGAATAGTTTTGTTCTTATCATGTTTCAGGAGCTAGGAGCCCTTTACTGGAGGCAGCTGTGGGGTTTGCACTGGGCGCAGTGGGAGGCTGCATACTGGGAGCCACAGAGGACCCAGTGGAGAAGACCCTATTAGTGATGACTGCAGCCGGTCCACTGAAACCAGTGGTGGATGAAGTCAGGACAGTGGGTGCTCTGGGGCTGGGGACCCTTATTGGAGCCACAGCACTGACCACGGCCATGACTTCAGTAGTAGCTGGTGTGATTCTGGCAGCAGCTGTAGCTTCAGTGCATGCTGGTACCTCCCACACAGACTCTGTTAGCTTCTGGGCATCAACAGGACTCGCCGGGGCCTTCGTGACCACTCTCAGTGGAGCCACGCTCGGGGTCTCTATCGAATGGATTGTGAAGAATTATGGGATGGTGGGCCTTCTGTGGGCACTGAGCATGTTCACTGTGCTCAAACCACCCCTGCACTTTGTATTTAAGCTCATGTGGAAGCAGGGAGAGGCCTGTTGCACTCTGGGATCTAAAGACTGGGACAGTCAGAGGAAACACACAGAGATTACAGAGTTGCAGCACAGGCAGAGAGTGGCTCTGCACATAGAGCAGAGAATCCTGACACTGGAGAAGGGCGGCAGCGCTAGCGGGATGGAGAGCATGACCACATGGGTCACTGAGCAAAGGCAGAGAGAGGAGATAGAGAGCAGGAAAATGGAGAATGAAGAGGCAGAGATGACGCAAAGAACTATGCAAGACTGGATCAACACAGTGGTGGTTAAATATGTGGACTTTCTGGCTTTCTCAGGGATACCAATGACAGTGGTTGCCATAGTAACATCAGGGTTTGGGGTGTTTGGTTACGGAGGCCATCAGTCTGTGTTGATAGTTCTTCTGGCTTTGGTTGCAGTGATAGCCTATTTGCTCCTGCAATCTTCAGACTTTAAGTTCTGGATGTTGATAGGATGCATGGGAATGCTGGCAACTTTCGTCATCGCCATGCTAACCCTACACGCGGGTCAGGTGGTCCTAACAACTGCCATGAAGATGCGAGCAGCAGGGCAGAGTCAGTCCAGAGAAAACATCAGTGCTCGAATTAACCACCAATCCTCTCTGGAAGCTTTGAAAGCAGCTTTTTTTGCGGCAAAATTATGCGAGTTGGGTTTGGGGGCTGCAGTGGGGGGACCGCTGGTGAGGCGAGGAGCTGGAGAAGTGAAAGTCATAGTGGGGGCAGCTTTGGTTGCGGGAGGTTTACTGGCCGGGGTGGAGTTTTTAGCCCCAGTGCTAGGAGATGGGGGGACAGCGGGGGCGTTGCTGGGGGTGGTGGGGGCAGCAGGGGTGTCTGTGGGTGCAGCGGCAGCTATGGCTGGAAGGTGGTCCTCATGGCCAGGGACTTTGGGAACAGTAGCAGGGTTGGTTATTGGAGCATTAGTGATGGGAAAATGGCATATTGTCAACATCGGCCTGCAAGTGCCTGTGGCCTATGTCTTTGCTATGACCAATTCATTTTAACACAACACATATTAAGATCTTATCGGCCTGTGAAAAATGTTGTCAATGCAGTATGAGTTGCTCATGTGTCATTTGTACTTGTTGCCTGTGTGACAAAGAGCTCCATTGTTGTCTCTAAAACAATCAGTGAGCCACATTGTTGTACATGTTCCTTCACTCGTTTATTTGAACTCAATCTCACATACCTGCTGCACAAATACTCACTAAAGCACCAAATGTGGATTAAACAGAAAATAATGACCAATAAACCGTTTCTTCCTTTTTGAGTAACATTACAAACCTCAGTGACCAGCTGCTTAAGGAAACGACTGAACATTATTTTCATAATGAAACGTTTACAGATTTACATATGTAGTGGCAACCAATAAACTTGAGGCTGAGAGCCATCGAAGTTGGAATGCATTGAGAGACACATAAACACATTATAGGTTTTGAGATTTGTTGAAAATGACAAAAATAAAGAATAACATCAAGCTGAAGTTTTAACCTGATTCATATTTTTGTTCAAAACATTGTAAAATCCTTCACATTACATTAAATATATTTTTTGCCAGATGTGGTTCTAAAGCCAACAAAAAATTCACAGTTAAATTCCAGGGTTTTAGCCCATTCTGAGAGCAGTACATATTGTAGGATGACACCGGTCTGGAGATCAGGTCTGTCATGTAGAAATGCATGTACATGGTTTTCTCCGGGTCCCCCAAAGAAAGTGCTATCCATGGTATGCATTTAGTCAGGAGGATGTTTCTGTTGAAAAACAGCCATTTGAGTTCACAGTCCCTCTCAAACCTTCAGGGAACATGGTTGGGAATTCTTTGAAATTAATGGAAGTTTATGACTTGACATCCGGCCTAAGAGGGATATATTTAAAACACATCATCCAAAGTCCTATATAAACTCTAAAGCTCTGCTCCACTCTTTCCTGTTACCATGATCAGACCACCCCTGTTGTCCAGAACCTTCACTGGCACAATGGATCATGTCCCACAATGGATCCAATTCAAAGTCCTCCTCACTCACATCACCCTCCTTAACCAGAGTCCCTCCTTAACAAGAGCCCCTCCTTAACCAGAGTCCCTCCTTAACCAGAGCCCCTCCTAGTGCACCGACCTGCTTCACCTCCACACTTCACATTACACTTCCCTTAACCTCTGCTCCACTAATGCCCACCTCCGGTCTCCACGACTCAGGACCTGGGACGACAGAGCCTTCTCCATATGTCTCTCTCTCCCAAAACCCATCAGAGACCGCACCAATCTGTTCATGTAGATTTTGTATTGTGTTGTTTTGTATGATCATATTAACTTGTGGTAAGTGTTTTTGAGTATTGATAAAGTTTATACATTTCCATTCATTTATGGTAACTGTGTGTTATTTTCTTATATGATTAGTCACTAACAAACCACTGATATTAATGCAACACCATCATCATACTCACTGCAAAAACATGAGTAAAAATAATGTCTAATAAAAAAAGAAAATACAAATGTACATAGACAATCTGCAACACCAAAAGACCACATTTCTGCCTCTTCAACCTGTTTCCTGTTTTATCATGTGACACAGAGCAGCCAGTCATGTGACCTCAGTTTACCTGAACAGGAAGAGGTAGTAGACTTTGCAGCTCAGGGGAAAGTCAGCCGTGTGCCTCCACTAACAGAACTGACACTGACTGTTAACATCAGCCGAGAAGTTTGGGGTAAACAGGTAAGAAACATTTCATAGAGACATTTTACAGTTGAAATAATGGCTTTACAGAAATGTACAACTCTTGAAAAGACCTTCACGGTCACAGTGTTACTGGTATGTGTTTAGTCAGATATCAGCTGCTTGAGTGTTCTCTGTCTCACAGAGCTGCTTCGGTAGCATTCCTTCTCTGGCCAAGATATCATATAGTCTGTTGTAATAAGCAAACTAAACATGGATTGTTTTCAAATCAATCACTCAACTATAACACTGTTACACTGTTGTTTGTTTGGGTACATCTTGGCACTACTGTTTAGTTTGTTTTGTTAGTAAATTTATTTTAATATGATTATTCTTTTTTTTGGTATATATTGTGCATTTTACCTGTATGTATAAATGCTGCTGCTATCTATCTGTTTTAAGAGCACTAAAATCTCATATTAATCCCAAATTAACTCATATGATCTTAGTTTTTACTTATGGTAAATGAACTGTACTTGTATAGCGTTTCTAGTCTTCCGGCCACTCAAAGTGCTTTAACACTACCTGACATTCACCCATTCACACACTGATGGGAGGAGCTACCATGCAAGGTACTACCTGCCCATCAGGACTAACATTCATACACTGATGGGAGGAGCTAGCATGCAAGGTACCACCTGTCCATCAGGACTAACATTCATACACTGATGGGAGGAGCTACCATGCAAGGTACCACCTGCCCATCAGGACTAACATTCATACACCGTAGGCACAGCTACAGGAGACATTTGGGATTATGTGTCTTGCCCAAGGACACATCGACATGGGCTAGCGGAGCCGGGGATCAAACCACCGATCCTCTGATTGAAGGATGACCCTGCTCTACCACTGAGCCAGTTTATTAGCACATTCATAAGTTTTCAAGATAAATCAACGTAACAATTTTTTATACAACATTCAGAGCATTAATATCTCCTCAAATAATTATTATCTATGTAAAGATAGTGGAGTAATGTCTTCCTCAGCAGGGTGTTACGTTTCTTTCCCTCTGTGTGTTGTTATCAGAGCTTCTCCGTGATTTGCTGACATTGGCTGCGTTTCCTTTAGTGCATATTAGTACCACCGTTCTGCCCTGCTCTCATAAGACGTTACCGCTGATAACTGACAGCGTGCTGGTAGAAGCGTAGAACCCAGCCCCCAGCCCCCAGTTCCCCGCCAGATGAACATGGTTGGCTCTGTCAGCACCGTTGCCAGGCTTGTCCAGGGAATGTGATCTCCCAAAGCTTTAATGAGGCCCTGTGTGTGGAGCTTCCTTGTAAACAGAGTGAACTGATTTCCAAGTGGCTGCTAACAGTGCTGTAGTGATGAAGCCGGACAAATAATAAATTGTAGAAAGACAATAGTATGTCATAACTATACATGTGGGACACAAGAAAACACTTCATATAGCTAGTCTACCATCTCTTGTGGCATATTGTACTTAAGAAGTTCCCAATATATTTTTGGGGGTTTTACACAGTAATACACAGATATGTTGAAATCAGAAGTGTTTTAAAAAATAATAAAACTGCCATTTAAAAAAAACTGTAACAGAGTAACACATTGTATGTCTGCTTGTTCATGTGAGCAAATATTTTGTAAATGCTTTATTTACACATTTCTTTTTAGAAATGGGGCCCTTAGCAGTAACTCAGCTTCTTGCCCTGATCTCACTGACTGTTGCCATGGACAACGGATTGCTGAAGACTCCTCCTATGGGATGGATGGCCTGGGAACGCTTTCGCTGTGATATTGACTGTAAAGATGACCCGGAGAACTGCATCAGGTATAATCAGTTTGGGCACTTCAGTGATTTTGATTACTTTGGATATTCTAAGCAAATGTATTGAAGCTTTAAGATAAGAGACTGAGTTATAGCCTAAACCAATCTACTCAGAAAATACACTCAGTTGCTGGTGGAGAGAAAAAGAGGAGACTGTGTCAGATTAGGAAACCACATGATGAGGTAGTTCTGCTGTTTTTATGGGAGCTGTGGATGTTTGCTGTAGAAAGGGGGTGGAACGATGGCTCCTGCCTCCAGCCAAACCTCATGCTTCAGAGCTTGAGGAGTGTGAACATGATGGTCATGCCAGGCTACATTGCAGCGACGGATGATGACCAACGTTTTGTAAGATAGGTGGAGACCGTTTTCAAAATGAACATAGTCAATCATTTGGCGGTTGATGCTGTTTTAAGTGAAAGTGTGAGACCGCGGTAGTTACTTCCACACTACTAAGTTGAAGCTGAATATTTATAGACATTGTATATACAGGGTTTAGCGTCAGAATAATAGGCTCATAGCCAATACACAACCCCCTAAATATGATTTATTATGAATTCATGCATGGTTGACAAACTCTGTGTTCCTTTCGACTGTCCATCGGGTCCACAGGGAGGACCTGTTCAGAGACATGGCTGACCGACTGGTTGAAGATGGCTGGAAGGAGCTGGGCTATGAGTATGTGATCATAGATGACTGCTGGATGTCCATGCTGAGAGATGAACACGGGAGGTTGCAACCTGACCCCTTCAGGTTGGTGTACTTGTCTCACTTTATGTACCATTAGCATTCATTTATTTAATTAACACATTCTCATAGCAATGCGTCATATAACGCCGCCTGGTCAGTGGAAATAAGCGTCAGACTATGAGCTCTTTGTAACCCTCTTGTGTCGCATTGACAGCGTGTCTTTTCAAAATAAACGTCTGTCTTCACAGGAAGTTTAGGAATAGAGCATGATTGTGGGGAGGGGGGAAGGGATCGAGAACCAAAAAAAGGGACAAGTTACGAAATAAAGACAACTTTGTCTCCTCTAGTCCGGTAGAACCAATCTGCCGATTTTCAATCTTATCTCGCACTATCTAAGTTTGGTATATAACGTGAACATCTTGTGTGGCCCCCTACTTGACATCAACGTTTAGTGTTAGTGCGGCCCTCGCGTTTTTCTCACACGCACGATTTTCGGACACTTTCAATTGATTGAAGTCCGCGAAACCCCCTCCGGAGAACGGCCGGTGTTACGGTTAAACAGTCGACCCTGTTAACTTTCGACTTTTCACGTATAGCGGTCCTCGTGAATGCCTCTTGGTTTAATTTTGTAATGGAGTGTCAACCCCTCTCATATACATAATAATATATACTATACAAATTAAACAAAGCGGCATTCATGAGGGCAGCTACGTGTTCTTCTCCTATTTTCAACAGCTGCCTAACTACGACAACAACGGACGCGTTTGTTCAAAGTCGCCAGTTAACACGGTCGCTTCTTAAACCGTAACACCGGTCAACGCGGAAATACCGCATCCAAAAGTAGTTTACGGTTACGGTTTCTTCAGCCGAAGTACGTGCCATCCAGCCCCCCATAATTCGGTGTGTACGGCTTAAGTGCAGCGTTCGATTTTCAAACACTTAAATTAGGTTGAAATCCGTGAAATGTCACCGGAGAACGGCCGCTCAACGCGGAAGTACCGCATCGAAATGTCGAACGCGTTTGAGTACTTTCTCCATAGTTATTAAGGAGCAGTGGGCTGCAGTGAAGCGCCCCGGGAGCAACTGGGGGTTCAGTGTCTTGCTCAAGGACACTTCAACATGAAACTATGGGGAACGAACAAGAGACCTTGTGGTTACGGGACTCTCCCCACTGAGCTACAGCCGACTAATGTATGCACACCATTCAGTGGTGAGAAGTATGCTGATGCCATTGTGCAAGATGCCCTCCTGTGCTTCAAACGGCACTCATGGACCTGCAGTGCAACTCTGAACTCAAAGCCAAGTTCAAGGAGGTGAGTAGCCGAGCAGACAAGCCCCCACCTTCCCTGAGCTTTCCAGGATGTTCAAGTGGACCATGTGCCTTTTTGGGAGCACATATCTGTGTGAAAAGCTCTTCTCCACCATGAATAAGTCAAAGTACAGGTCCAAACTCACTGATGAGCATCTTCAAACCAGACTGAGGGTCTCCACTGCTTCCTCCCTCAAGCCAAATGTGGCTCAGCTGTGTGAGAGGAAACACTGCCAGGTCTGTGGCAGCAAGGAGTAGACAAGAGAAGCCCATGTTCTGAAGAACCGTTAATGTTCTGAAGAACCCGTTCAACCGTTCATGTCCTGAAGAACCGTTCATGTTCTGAAGAACCTGTCCAACCGTTCATGTTCTGAAGAACCGTTCATGTTCTGAAGAACCTGTCCAACCGTTCATGTTCTGAAGAACCCGTCCAACCGTTCATATTCTGAAGAACCGTTCATGTTCGTTCATGTTCTGAGGAACTGTTCATGTTCTAAAGAAACATTCATAATTGTTATTAATGAAGATTGAGAAGATTGGATCAGTTGTACTTTTTTTTTTGAATACTTGATGCGGCCCAGCCTCACCCAGACTCTACTTCCAGTGGCCCCCAGGTAAATTGAGTTTGAGACCCATGTTCTAGTCTCACCCCAGTTTTAATGGATCAAATTGAACAGATAAAACTGTTCAAATGTTTGCGGGTTCAATTCAATTCAGTTTATTTTGTATAGCCCAATATCACAAATTACAAATTTTCCTCAGAGGGCTTTACAATCTGTACACATACGACATCCCTGTCCCAGGATCTCCCATCGGATCAGGAAAAACTCTCCAAAAATAACCTTTCACAGGGAAAAAAGGGAAGAAACCTTCAGGAGAGCAACAGAGGAGGATCCCTCTCCCCAGATGGACAGAAGCAATATATGTCATGTGTACAGAATGAACAGCATTACAGAGTTACATAAACACATTCAATGAATATGACAATGTATGAATGGACCTCCAAAATCCATGAAACAGAAGGAGGTAGAGAGGGGGGGGCGCATCAGCAGGGCCAAGGCAGGAGGCATCAAACACAGCATATGAGACGTGAAGTCACAAAGACTCCGGGGAGGAAGCAGAGTTAGTAAGGTGCAATGGAGAGATGTAAAGTCATCCATAAGTAAAGAGAGAAGAGGAGATAGGTGCTCAGTGTATCCTAAAACATCCCCCAGCAGCCTATAAGCCTTTAGCAGCATATCTAGGAGCTCGACCAGGGCAAACCTGATTCAGCCCTAACTATAAGCACTATCAAACAGGAAAGTCTTAAGTCTATTCTTAAATGAGGTGACTGTGTCTGCCTCCCGGACTGAAAGTGGAAGCTGGTTCCATAAAAGAGGAGCTTGATAACTGAAGGCTCTGGCTCCCATCCTACTTTTTAAGACTCTAGGAACCACGAGTAGCCCTGCATTTAGTGAGCGCAGCTCTCTAGTGGGGCAATATGGTACTACAAGCTCCTTAAGATATGATGGTGCATCACCAATCAAGGCTTTGTAGGTCAGAAAAATATTTTTTTCTAAATTAAATGCTCTATTAGTCATTTTGAAGGAAACAGAAAGAGATGCAGCAGACACACATTTCCTTGTGTACTCTTGTTTGTTTTTAGTTTTACACAACCAACTGTATGTCATTTGTTGACCAACGTTAGCAGATGAGTTTTCTTGACGGAAATGCATTTGTGACAACAATGACAACCAAGAGAGAGAGGGCCGTGTATGCGTTACCATGCGTTCCTCCTTATTCAGGATGCCAAGATAAACTGGAAAAGACCACCAGGTCCAATTCTGGGCAATTTTTATCATTGTATTTTTCAAACTCCATTGTTTGCCTCCTGAAGGAGTGCTAGCCACTGACAAGCTTACAGACGAGAGACAGCAGGGAAAACAGTGTGTAGAGCCGGTCAAATTTAACTTAGTGAAATAAAGATTTGTTGAGACCAAACCAGAGTTCCCGATTATTGGAACAGTAACCAATATGTTTTTGAGTCTTATTTTGTTTCCGTCCAGTTTAAATAAAGTGTGTTATATGATAAGTTCACGAGGCAGTTAAGCCTGTTTTAGTTCAGTGATAAAGAGACACTTCAGAAGGGGTACAGTTTTTTATTTTTCGGTTAAGAATATTTCCTTGGACTGATGTTTTTGTGAGTTTATTTTGTATATTTGTCAGACATAGCAAAGTCGCTGCTCGCAGGCAATGCATCTTGGTATGTGTAGGCACCGACGGTACTGCTCTCAGCAGGAGTGATCAGCTTTCTCTGTCAATACAAAGCGCAAGGACGGAATTTATTTCTTCAGTGGTATACACTGATTGGACATCCACATAAAAGATGGCAAGTTTTCCCTTTAAAAATTAGGTTTGACTAATGTAATTACATCTCATCTCGGGGGTCCTGTTTGTTTTTCTCTAGGTTTCCAGGGGGCATTGCAAAACTGGCAAGGTATATCCATGACCGTGGATTGAAGCTGGGCATCTATGCAGACATGGGCACTCACACATGTATGGGATTCCCTGGCACCACACTGGATACAATCAACATTGATGCCCAGACCTTTGCCAGCTGGGGGGTAGACTATCTGAAGTTTGATGGCTGTAGCTCAAATCCCATAGAACAAATGCTGGGTAAGAGCATACTAACCAACTGGCAATAGAATGAAGTCATTGTAAACCTAAACTTCTTAAGTACAATATGTCACAAGAGATGGTGGACTAGCTATTTGAAGTGATTTATTGTGTCCCACAGGTTACCCTCTGATGTCCAAGGCTTTGAATGCTACAGGCAGACCGATGGCCTACTCCTGTAGTTGGCCTGTCTATGTTGGAGGCCTTCCCCCAAAGGTGAGTATCATCCCCACACCAGCTGATGAGTCACTGGGACTTGGATGTTCAATGACGATATTCTTATTTCTTTTATATTCTTAATTGTTGTTCACTTAAAGTTAGTGCAATTCTATCCTCTCTAATGGAAAGGTAGAATGACAAGACAGTCAGCGCATATAGGTCACTGACTCGTTGTCAGTGTCAGGGCTAGAAGGAGTGTTGTCTTGAGAGACAGCACTTTGAGAGAGATTTGTGCTCAAAAGGCGGACCCCCAAGTGTGTGCAGCACAGCAGTAAATCCCACTGTGTTGACAACCTACTCCACTAGACGCAGTGGTTACCAACCTTTTTAAGCCCATGATCCATGACCTCTGCTTGGTGACAGGCAAGATCTACCTATTGAGGCGTTGAGAGAACTTTACAACTTGAGGCTTTTTATTTTGCCTAATTGTAATTGAATTAAATTAAACACTTTGGTCCAGCTTTCAAATTGATGTGACCAAGAACACACTAAATGACTTAATTTCAGTGCAACATAAAAAGTACATTGTTTGTTAACCGCACACAATATGAAGAAGAAAAAACACATTTGCAACGAGCAGGCTGGATGAACTACCAATATTAACTGTTGTATTTATAAACTGAAGCTACAACACAACACTGACAACATTCTCAGTCAGTAAGTTCAGTTCAGCTCTGTGTCCAATCACAAGGCCATCAGAAGTCATGTGACTCCAGTCAGTGTGATGTCTGTGACTGAACACTGTCTGTGAGTGGCTTGTAGTTGGGTTCATAAGCACAGACAGCCATTCTGAGCCCTTATAACAGTGGTTCTAAAACTGTTCCTGTCACGCCCCACTTTGGAGGAAGAAAAATGTTCACGCCCCACAAAAATAATTTTATTATCACTATTTGTGCTTTTTCAAATAATAGAATAAATAAAATTGCAATCACTTTCAAGTAAACCAGATTGCTCCATCAGACAAGAAAAAAAATAATTTGCAATCACTTTGTTAGAACAATGCAAACTATCTGTGCTAATATTTGCCAAAGAATAGCTTATTGTGGCTGCAATAACCTGTTTTGCACTGAATATCCCTTCAAGATAATAACAATAAAGTGCAACCTGTGAAAAAGTAAACTAAACAAGTTAAAATATTTGGCAATAAAGAGTTTTACTGAGTTTTACACTGAATCTAAAAACAACAATATCATGCAACCTGTGCAAAACAAAATGAGTACAGATATCTGTGAGCCATCATGTTTTATCAGCATTCGTGGCAATGAGCCTGCTTTCCACTACAACTTCTTTTTAAAACGGGGTTCGAGGCTTGATACGGCCACTCTCAATTCATGCTCAATGTTGAGCTTTTGTTTTGAAGGGCAACAGCAGAAAAACCGATCTCACGGAGGTAGGACCTGGCGAGTCGCCAAGAATCTTGGCCGTCGCGCATGCGCAGGTATAACCCGTTAACGCTGTAACGTAAACATTTACGCGACGGTACAGGCATTTCGCCATGTATTTATTAATGACTTTTATGTCTGTGTGCTTTGAACGTGTGTAATATGTGAAGTTCTCAATAAAAGTCTTTCTGCATGTCCCCCTGCGCCCCACATGTAGCACCACGGCGGACTACGTCCCCCTCACTTGCTGTGTAAGAACACATTTTCAGGCGTTCATGAATCAGGCGATCAGAGATCTTTTCTGACGTAGATCTTCAAGTCCGTAAGAAAATATTTCAAAAGACACTTCAGAAAATGTTCGAGAATGAGGAACAATGTGTTTCTGAATTTATTTTCATTTTATTTTCGAGAGTGACATTGAACGTCTCCGAGATCGACCAGTCGATCACGATCGACGGGTCGGCGATCACTGCGCTAGAGGAACCTACCACTATCAGTTATGGGCAGATAAACAACTGTAAAAATTACAATACTTCGTAAAATATTTGTACCAATCTTTTCACAATGATTCAAACTCAACACACCCTCACATGGTTCAAGATTAAAACTGGCCACTCTGCAAAAAACAGAAACACGAGGAGGATTCAAAGCAGCACATTCTTCCCATTACTCTCTGGCAAATCAACATTTTCAAATGGGTCCACCCCAATCAATCAAATAACATAAGGTTCGATGTTAAAGGAAGAGTTTGTAATGAAATTCAGATTTCACATTCATCATTATCTATGAAACACCATCCTTGTTTCAAAACATTTACAATAGCAAAACGTAAACCATCTGGAAGAATACTGATTTTCTGAGCAAAAAGAAACCACTTAATTTCCACACGTAAGCCAATAAAGCCAAAGCACATATTCCATAATTCACTGTTTTAATTCCCCAACCTGTCTAGTTAACCAGCTCTCCTTTCAATGGGTCGAGTTCTTTGAGCTGTTTGGAGATCTGTTTAAACTGGTGTTCGAGGAAACTCGCCTGGCTTGTTCACTGCTGTCCCTCTGACGTCTACTCTGCTCCCACTCACAACTCCACTCAACCAGTTAATGGCAGCTGTCCTTGAATAAATCAATGCTCTTGGTAAGGTGCCAGGTCGGTTTTACAAGTTAGCAATAAGCCCTACGGGAATAACCTTTCAGAAATGTATTGTTGTTTGGCACACAATAGTACTTAGCTTTTTACAACCATGAATACACTTCACTATTTTCCTTTGATAAACTCTCACGACAACTGGCTTTAAATGCAGATTAAATATGCATCTCAGGATTATTAGCAGGGGCAAAGCAACAGCTCAAATACTTCCTATACTTCAATTCATTACAGTCTGTCATAACATACATTTCTTACTCAGCCGAGACTGGGTGAAAGTCCTTTTTGTAAAATAAATCCTTTGAGGGGTAGGAGAGATGTCTTTGCCTGGCCTAGCGTAGACACCTGCTGAGGGAAAAGAAGTCTTTCAGACTTTTTTCTTTCAGAAAAACAGTGTCCTGCTTAACCCTGTTTAGGCAGGGGGGAATAAGAATCTCCGTCTGCCAATTCCTGCCCACGATCGGGGTCCTCTGAATCGTGAGCAACGACGAAGTTCTCAGATACTTGACCTGGACGATGTCCTATTGTCCTCAGCCGAGTACCAGATGATGTCCCTGAGTCTTCTCTTTTTATTGTCTAGTTGTGCCATTCCCCCCTCCTTCACATCCTCACACCCAGTGGCTCATGATTTCATTCATTGCTTTAGATTCACACACACATTATGGCCTCAACAGGAGACACTTTCTTATAGTCAAAAGAAACTTAATTACGTCACGACTGAGCGGGCATATGAGGAAACATTTCAACAGTTTCCAACCTTTTAGTGCAATATTACAAATAACCTTTTGGTTATTAAATCACTTTGTATTAAGTCACAATACATACATGCTAAATCAACTTTTAGTTTATACTTATTTTTGATATGATATAAGCTCTGTGTTCTGTGATCTTTTTAGTCCAGTCTTTATGCTTTTTACTTAGTGCAGTGCAAACATACATACATGCAAACACATACACACACACACACACACACACACTTACATACAAACTCCCAGACACACACACATGCATGCTTACATAAGAAAACACACACGCACACACACTTACATACAAGCTTCCAGACACACACACACAAGCATGCTTACATAAAACACACACACAGATGCATACTTAAATAAAAACACACACACACACACAGACGCATACTTACATAAAAACACACACACACATACAGATGCATACTTACATACAAACACACACACACAGACGCATACTTGCATACAAACACACAAACACATACATATTTCCATAATATTTTTGTTCGCTGCCCTAAAGTCTATCTCCCTGGTCCAACCAGGTGAACTATTCCCTTCTGGGTGATATCTGTCACCTGTGGAGGAATTACGTCGATATCCAGGACTCATGGGACAGTGTGCAAGGCATCGTTGAGTGGTTCTCCAACAACCAGGATGATCTGCAGCCGGCAGCGGGGCCTGGACGATGGAATGACCCTGACATGGTATGATGGTCTTTATTATTGATCCTGTACAATAAGACATTACACAACTGGCCATAGAGGCAATCAGAACCTTAACTTTAGTCTCTTAAGACACGTTCACATCTAAGATTACGGTATTTCAAACCATAGTAAATACATTTTCTTTTCTTTTTTTGTATTTGGTTTGTTTGTGTTCACACTGTCTGATTGCATGACTTGTATACAGAGGTTGTAACAATTCTCCCTCCTAATAAAACCTAAGGGGAAAAGTACAATGCTATTTTAAGGGAATGGGCAGATCTGATATTGAGTGTTGTGTCCCTGCTTAATATGATTGACAACCACCACGAACAGCGAATGTGAAATAGTCATAAAAGAAACCAAACAGTCAATTGCAGACACCAAATGTTATTATTAAAGTAAAATCAATGCGGCATACACTGCAACACACAAAACGAACACGCATCACAAACAATTAACCGCTCCCAAAGCATAATTCCATCCCCGGATCCCGACAGTCCCGAAGTCTTTTAATGTCCCTAAAAGAAAGTCAATGACAAATTAACCCCCCCCAAGCCAGCAAACAAAGTTCAAGACAGGCAGAAATGAATGAACTACTAGCTATCTATCTGAACTCCCCAAAAGGAATACCATTGCCATCTGAAAGGAAAAATACTACTTTAAGGATCATACTACTGTTCAAATGGTAGTTTATGGACAAGAGTATTTTGAACAGGCTGCTCTCGGGTATGTTGTGGAAACGCTGTGAACACACCTCCAAGTCACTTCACATAGTATGGAGGTAACTGAATACTCTAAGACTAAGTTATATTATTCTAACTTACATATGTAGTTATGGGAAATATAATACATTTGCAAAGATTTGGAGCTCATTTATGCAGTTTCTGGAGGGGGAAGATTTTGTTGTAACCCTATAGTCTATCGTTTTTTACATCAGGGAATGTGGGAGCATTCTATTTTTACATTACATTACATTACATGTCATTTAGCTGACGCTTTTATCCAAAGCGACTTACAATAAGTGCATTAAACCATGAGTCCAAACCTAGAACAACAAGAATCAAGCAAGTACAATTTCTTCAATAACGTTAAACTACAGAGTACTATCCGTAAGTGCCATTTAAGTGCTACTAAAGTGCTAAACAACAAAGTGCTATCGGTAAGGGACATTTAAGTGCTACTAGAGTGCTACTACGGCTCTACCTTCCCTATTCAAGGTATAGTCGAAAAAGATGTGTTTTTAGTTTGCGACGGAAGATGTAGAGACTTTCTGCTGTCCTGATGTCAATGGGAAGCTCGTTCCACCAATGAGGAGCCAGCACAGCAAACAGTCGTGATTTTGTTGAGTGTTTAGCTCGAAGTGAAGGAGCTACAAGCCGATTGGCAGAAGCCAAGCCAAGCGAACGGGCTGGGGTGTACGGTTTGACCATGTCCTGGATGTAGACCGGACCCGATCTGTTCGCAGTACGGTACGCAAGTACCAATGTTTTGAAGCGGATGCGGGCGGGCACCGGTAACCAGTGAAGGTCGCGGAGTAGTGTGGGTAAATTTCGGTTGGTTGAAGACCAGTCGAGCAGCTGCATTCTGGATGAGCTGTAGAGGTCGAATGGCATTAGCAGGTAGACCTGCCAGGAGGGAGTTGCAATAGTCTAGCCGTGAGATGACCAGAGCCTGGACCAGGACCTGTGCCGCCTTCTGAGTGAGAAGGGGTCGTATTCTCCTGATGTTGTACAGCATGTACCTACAGGAGCGTGTTATTGCGGTAATGTTGGCAGTCAGGGAGAGTTGACTGTCGAGTGTCACACCGAGGTTCCTGGCAGTCAGAGTCGGAGCCAGCACTGAGTTGTTGTGCTATTTGTGGTAGTCTAAGATGTATCTATCTGTGAATGTACATATCTGTCACTCTCTATTGTTATCTTTTATTTAGTCTCTGCTGAGAAACAGTCAGTAATGCCGAATAACAAATCATGCCACTGATATCGCTATTTGAAATATCTTCTATATGTACTTTTTGCTGTGACTTGTCCTGTCTTGTCTTTGTGTAATGTGAAAAAGACATTAAAAAACATGTGTCGCTGCTAGCTGTTGTAGTTCTTATTATATTACTTTATGATCAATTTGTCATAATTTCTAAGCATGTAAGCAATTATTTAAGTTATACCTATAAACGGCATGCTACTTAAATCAAACTTCAACACAGAGGAACATATTAGTGTATGGCTGCACCCCTGTCTGTCTTACCAGCTAGATCATCGCTGAAAAAGTCCTGGAAAATGATGCCTAGAATAGAGTGGGAGTCTTACTGAATATGCCCCCAAACTTGTGATATCTCTCCTCAGCTCATCATTGGAAACTTTGGTCTTAGTGTGGACCAGGCTCGCGCTCAGATGGCTCTGTGGGCTATAATGGCTGCGCCTCTCATCATGTCTAATGACCTCCGAAACCTGGACAACAGTGCAAGGTTCATCCTGCAAAACAAAGTGGCAGTTGCCATAAACCAGGACTCCATGGGAATCCAGGGAAGACGCCTTTTGCAGGTCATTATCATTATTGAGACATAAGTTTAGTTACAGTGAACCAAACAGGCTGGGAAATACTACACAATAATACACTAATGTGATTGTCAACAGTGAATCAAAGGTAAGCACTGTGTGTGTAACCGTGTGTGTTGTTTCTCAGGAGAAGAATCATATTGAGGTTTACTGGAGGCCTCTGTCTCATTCAGCCAGTGCCCTTGTGTTCCTGAGTCGACGGACAGACATGCCCTCCCTCTACCACACCTCTCTGGCTAAACTCAAATACGATACTGGCAACTATGAGGTTTGTTCACCCTTTTTGTCTTACCTTGTGTATCTTTTTTGTACTGATATGGTTAGTTGATTAGTGAAATGTTAGATTATTTTGTGGGACAACTAATCCATTAATCAATTACAGTGATCAGAAGATTAGCAAAGGGCTATACTAGTATGTTCCATTTACCATTCATCAAGAAGTGTCATATTATCTGGTTCCAGCTATCTGGTCCAGGGTGTTGGAATGTAAAAAAAGAAAAGAAAAACGTCACCTTGATCTCTTGAACATTTCTATGGAAATTTGTTTACTATTTTCTGATATTTTATACACTAGCCAATGACTGCATTCAATTTAAAGAAGACAACATAAATATATTATTATATCTAGCATTAAAGCAGCACAAGAAACAGACCAGAGTGATAACTCATACATCTAATTAACCGTAAACTAGTGCTACTGTTGATCAGTGGTAGAGCAGGGTCGACGGTTTGATCCCCGGCTCCACTAGTCCATGTCAATCTGTCCTTGGGCAAGACACTAAAACCCAGATTTTCACCTGCTGTTCCTGCGGTATGACTGGTGAGAAAGTCCTGATGGATAGGTGCACCTTGCATGGTGTAAAAGTGCTTTGAATGATTAGAAAAGCTCTATACAAGTACTGTCCATTTACCATTTACTAGTTTGCATGAATGTAAGACAAACCCAGTGGGAAATGTCTTACAACTTGAATACAAAAATAGATTACCAAACAAATTACTTCTTACTGAAATGTGTCTTGACTGAACATTAATTCAAACATGGCAAACATGAAGAGACAAAACGCTGGCAAGATTAGCAACTACTGTCATGTACGTACAGTAAAAATTCAGTAAAATGTTATTGTTAAAAGTACTTTATACTTTTATCTTTGTCTTTTTTACTCCAAGCATCCCTAACAGTTAAATTCCACATGAATAAGAAAGTACTCTTGCTTTTTATATATCTATAGTAGTTTAAAATTAGGCTAAAATCATTAAATGTGAATGACCTTGCCTTTTTCCATCTTCAATATGTCCTTTTCTTGCTTTTAGGCCTATGATGTGTTTACTGGCTCAACAGTGACAGGGTTGAACGCCACCACACAGTTTACATTATCCATCAATCCCTCGGGTGTTGTCATGTGGTATGTCTACCCAGAACAAACCTCCAAAGAGACGGAAACGCTCCACTACCAGCACAACAAAGCCTCACAATTCACCTTCCACAAAGCTGAACCTGGGCATCTTACAGTGTTATAAATTAACTGTTGTGGAGAAAATAATGCTACGTTGGAATTTTATAGAATCATTTACATGCTCAATCAAAGTCATGTCACCTCTACTTTGACTTATCATTGAACATATGCTCTTTAGCTCTAATTTTTGTAAATGTTTTTTTATGTTCTCTTCTCTTTTTAATTGTTTAGAGGTGCCTTTACCTTCAATTAAAAGAAAAATGTACTAACTGTGGTCCTTGTTTGTGATGTTTTTGCCCAGAAGTAACTACAAGTCATTTTGTCCGAATCTAGTTCAAATGAGGACACAATTAATGCATACAATCAGTGGTGGAAGTAACTAGATTAATTTACGCATGACTGCAACAAAGTCCTATTTTTGTACTCTGTGGCGTATACTGTAAAAAACAATCATTTAATTGGACTATATTTGAAGTCACATCTGTTACAGAGTAAGAAACAAAACTCACATGAACTTTATGAAAAAGGAGAACAGACAGGAGCCACATCAGCTGTCCAGAGACGTAACAGTCTGCACTCTGTGTTACCAGCAACCTTGGCAAAATAGTCTAGTATCTTAAATTCCAGGATAATAGCATTTATTCAAGAAAAAAAACATACTTAGTAAATGTCAAATGTATTGCAGTTTCTGGATGTTTTTGCCAGTGATCCCAGTGAAGAGTGAATTACAGTAGTCCAGTCTAGAGGAGATAAAGGTGGGTGTCCTGTTTGTTTTTCTCTAGGTTTCCAGGGGGCATTACAAAACTGGCAAGGTATATCCATGACCGTGGATTGCAGCTGGGCATCTATGCAGACATGGGCACTCACACATGTATGGGATTCCCTGGCACAACACTGGACAAAATCGACATGCCCAGACCTTTGCCAGCTGGGGGGTAGACTATCTGAAGTTTGATGGCTGTAGCTCAAATCTCATAGAACAAATGCTGGGTAAGAGCTAACCAACTGGCAAGGAATGAAGTGATTGTAAACCTAAACTTCTTAAGTACAATATGTCACAAGAGATGGTGGACTAGCTATTTGAAGTGTTTTCTTGTGTCCCACAGGTTACCCTCTGATGTCCAAGGCTTTGAATGCTTCTTTGCATCTGAAAGGGTTAAAGTGGGCGGAGTTTGGAGATGTTTTTGAGATGATAAAAGGAACCTGGTGTGGGGTGCCAACAAGGAGGGCTTATGTTTTGCTAATGTTTAAATGGAGAAAGTTGTTGCTCATCCACGCCTTTATCTCTCCAAGACAGGCGGTGAGACATGACATGGCTGCAGAGGGGCTTGTGGCAGTTTTGATGTAAAGCTGTGTATCGTCAGCATAACAGTGGAAGGACATCCTATGTTGGCTGATGACACGACTGAGGGGGAGCATGTAATGAAGAGGATGGGGCCCCAGGACAGACCCTTGCGGGAGACCACAGGAGACAGGGAGCATTCTGGACTGTCATCTTCCCAGTGAGACATATTCACTTTAGCACTGAAGCCAGGCTGACAGAGAGTCACAGCTCTGTGGAGCCGTGTATTCCAATAGACCTCAGTAGTAATGACTTCATAAATTTAACTATTAGAGGCAAGATTGATGATCTCTTGCCCTCATCCAGTGCCAATCTGTCATCAAGTGGCGTTGCCTTGGAAACGGCTGTATGCCCTGGTGTATATTTGGATGGCTTTTCTCCCATTAACCTAGACCAATTGTCCTCAACGGTTTCTACTTCTAAACCGTCTACCTGTCTCTTAGACCCCATCCCAACGAGGCTGCTTAAAGACGTGTTGCCTTTAATTGGCACCTCTCTGTTGGATATTGTTAATGTGTCTTTGCTAACAGGCCATGTACCACATTCCTTCAAAGTAGCTGTAATTAAACCTCTCCTGAAAAAGCCCACTCTTAATCCAGAGGTGTTGGCTAACTACAGACCGATCTCTAACCTTCCCTTCCTCTCTAAGATCCTTGAGAAAGTAGTCGCAAATCAGTTGTGTGACTTTCTACATCAGAATAGTTTATTTGAGGGTTTTGCAGTCAGGATTTAGAAAACACCACAGCACAGAGACAGCACTGATGAAAATGACAAATGACCTCCTAATTGCATCAGATAAAGGACTCATCTCCGTACTGGTATTATTAGACCTTAGTGCTGCGTTCGACAAAATTGATCATGACATCCTATTACAGAGATTGGATCAGTTGATTGGCATTTCAGGTACCGCACTAAGTTGGTTTAAATCCTATTTATCAGGTCAATCTCAATTTGTATTTGTAAACGATGAAGCCTCAATGACCACCAACGTTAATCACGGAGTTCCACAAGGTTCTGTGCTTGGACCAATTTTATTTACCTTTATATATGCTTCCTTTGGGCAACATTATCAGAAAAAACACTCCATAAACTTTCATTGCTATGCAGATGATACTCGATTATATCTATCGATCAAACCAGAGGAGACCAACCAGCTCGCTAAAATTCAAGAATGTCTTAAAGACATAAAAACATGGATGACCTCCAATTTCCTGATGTTAAACTCAGAAAAAACTGAAGTTATTTTACTCAGCCCTGAACACCTCAGAGATCAATTATCTGGTGATGTGGTTTCTGTAGATGGCATTGCCCTGGCATCCAACACCACTGTAAAGAATCTCGGCGTTATCTTTGACCGGGACTTGTCCTTTAGTTCCCAAGTTAAGCAAATCTCAATGACTGCATTTTTTCATCTACGTAAGATTTCAAAAATCAGGCACATCTTGTCCCAAAAAGATGCAGAAAAGCTGGTTCACGCGTTTGTTACTTACAGACTAGATTACTAAAACTCCTTATTATCAGGCTGCTCTAATAAGTCTCCTAAGTCCCTCCAGTTGATCCAGAATGCTGCAGCTTGTGTACTCACAAAAACTAAGAAAAGAGATCACATTACTCCTGTATTAGCTGCTCTGCACTGGCTCCCTGTAAAATCAAGAATCACATTTAAAATTCTTCTCCTCACCTACAAAGCCTTGATTGGTGATGCACCATCATATCTTAAGGAGCTTGTAGTACCATATTGCCCCACTAGAGAGCTGCACTCACTAAATGCGGGGCTACTCGTGGTTCCTAGAGTCCTAAAAAGTAGGATGTGAGCCAGAGCCTTCAGTTCTCAAGCTCCTCTTTTATGGAACCAGCTTCCACTTTCAGTCCGGGAGCCAGACACAGTCACCTCATTTAAGAACAGACTTAAGACTTTCCTCTTTAATAGTGCTTATAGTTAGTTAACTTTGTAATGCTGTTCATTCTGTACACATGACATCTATTGCATCTGTCCATCCGGGGAGATGGATCCTCCTCTGTTGCTCTCCTGAAGGGTTCTTCCCCTTTTTCCCTGTGAAAGGTTATTTTTGGGGAGTTTTTCCTGATCCGATGTGAGGTCCTGGGACAGGGATGTCGTAGGTGTACAGATTGTAAAGCCCTCTGAGGCAAATTTGTAATTTATGATATTGGGCCACCCATATCCCTCGCAGAGGTCGCTAAGGTAGTTAAAAAGCTCCTTGGTGGCAAGGCGCCATGGGTGGATGAGATCCGCCCTGAGATGCTGAAAGCGCTGGATATTGTTGGGCTGTCTTGGTTGACACGCCTTTTCAGTGTCGCATGGGGGTCGGGAACAGTGCCCATGGACTGGCAGACCGGGGTGGTGGTTCCCATCTTCAAGAAGGGGGACCGGAGAGTGTGCTCGAACTATCGTGGTATCGCACTGCTCAGCCTCCCGGGAAAAGCTTATGCCAGGGTGTTGGAGAGGAGGCTCCGACCGCTTGTCGAACCTCAGATTCAAGACGAACAGTGCGGATTCTGTCCCGGTCGTGGAACAGTGGACCAGCTCTTTACCCTCGCAAGATTACTGGAGGGGTCCTGGGAGTTTGCCCAACCAGTTTACATGTGCTTTGTAGACCTGGAGAAGGCTTTCGACCGGGTCCCTCTGGGGTTTTTGTGGGGGGTGCTGCGGGAGTATGGGGTGCCGGACCCGTTGGCACGGGCCATCCGGTCTCTGTACGCCTGCAGTAGGAGCTGTGTTTGTCTCCTCGGTAGTAAGTCAGACACGTTCCCGGTGGGTATTGGCCTCCGCCAGGGCTGCCCTTTATCACCGGTCCTGTTCGTGACCTTCATGGACAGGATATCTAGGCGCAGCCAGGGGGCCGAGAGGATCCGGTTCGGGAGTCTCGGGATCGCCTCTCTGCTGTTTGCGGATGATGTGGTCCTGTTTGCCTCCTCGGACCGTGACCTCCAGCATTCACTGGGGCGTTTTGCAGCCGAGTGCGAAGCGGCAGGGATGAGAGTTAGCACCTCCAAATCTGAGGCCATGGTGCTCTGCCGGAAACCGGCGGATTGCTCCCTCCAGGTGGGGGCAAACTGCCTACCCCAAGCGAAGGAGTTCAAGTATCTCGGGGTCTTGTTCAGGAGTGAGGGTAAGGTGGAGCGGGAGATCGATAGGCGGATCGGTGCGGCTGCAGCAGTAAAACAGGGCACTGTACCGGTCCGTCTTGGTGAAGAGGGAGCTGAGCCGGAAGGCAAAGCTCTCCATTTACTGGTCGGTCTACTTTCCAACCCTCACCTATGGTCACGAACTCTGGGTCGTGACCGAAAGAACGAGATCTCGGATACAAGCGGCCAAAATGAGCTTCCTCCGTAGGGTGGCCAGGCTCAGCCTTAGAGATAGGGTAAGGAGCTCGGACATCAGGGGGGAGCTGGAGTCGAGTCGCTGCTCCTTCGTGTGGAAAGGAGTCAGCTGAGGTGGTTCGGGCATCTAGTCAGGATGCCTCCTGGACGCCTCCCATTAGAGGTTTTCCGGGCACGTCCAACTGGTAGGAGGCCCCGGGGAAGACCGAGGACACGCTGGAGGGATTATATCTCCCGGCTGGCCTTGAACGCCTCGGGATCCCCCAGAAACGAGCTGGAAAGTGCTGCGGGTGAGAGGGAAGCCTGGGTCGGCCTGCTGAACCTGCTGCCACTGCGACCCGACCCCGGAAAGCGGGTGATAATGGATGGATGGATGGATGGATGGATATTGGGCTATACAAAATAAACTGAATTGAATTGAATTGAAAATTCAGTTCTGCCAGAAAAGTAGGACTGAAACCACTTGAGTGCAGAGTCTGACAGTCCAATGGTGGTGTGGAGGCGCTCTAGGAGGAGAGTGTGATCCACTGTGTCAAATGCAGCAGTCAGGTCCGATAAGTCAGGTCCGATAACCTCACAAGATTGAGGCAGCCGCCCCTGCTGCTTCTGCCTGCTCTCGTCTGTTTTTTAGGAGAGGCGCAGTTCATCTCGGATGGATTTCTACTACAACACCCACACTGCATCGCGCGCGAACGTCATCACAACAGGAAGTATGTGAGGCTGTCGGTGTGAGCAGTGTGGCAGGAAAAAGTGAGTGTAACGCTACTGTAGCTACGTGTGTCTCGAAGGAAGCGGTTTCCCCTTCTGCCAGCGCCATGGACGACGCCCAGGATCAATACACCCCTATTAGGAAGAAATAAATCCGACGGGCGAGGCTTTGTTCCCTCGGTTCTCATTTGGTGGACACCCTAGAATGGAACGGGCGATGGAGCAGCTCAACGTACAGCTCAGTAGGCTGACCCGTTCCCTCCGCCGGGCCAGGACCGTGGAACTTCCGGAAGGTAACCGCAATGGGACTCATCCAAAAGTGTCACAGCACCTGCCTCGGCCCCATGACTGTCAGCCACACTTTGATTTGATTCCGTAGGCTGGAGGTACAGTCACGGAGCAGCAGCCATAATGGCACCTTGTGCCCTACAGCCCGTGTACGTTAGCTCTGACAGCCGAGTAGATAGCACGGGGGAATTGTGCTGATTAACTTATAGTCTCCCATGCACATGCACATGCCATGTCAATGGTGTGATATTGTATCTGATGTAATCCTAGGAGCTAGGAATACCCATTGTTAGTTTGTGTAACATTAATGTGTGGGAATGTTATTGCATCTTACATATGGCTATGTTTATTCCTCTATTGCTTTTGTGAATACAACATCATACATAATGGCAACGTTCCATGTATGAATTACTCCATTTGATCTATTTTTGTTAGTGCTCTGTAACTTTAGAAAGCATAGCTTTTGACTTAACAGCAGAATCCCTGGAAAAGTATCCTTGGCCCCCACCTCCTGTTGTTGCTTTACAAAAGCATACCTCAACCCATACTACTGTGATTCCCCTCATCCACACGTGTTGCCTACAAAGTTCTATTAGCCCCGCCCCTTATGTTCACACGTTGTTGACTGTAGAGTTGCCAATGAAGCCACCTGGTACAGAAAAGACCAGACGACGCCCGTGGTGTCTCTTTCTGTTCCATTTTGTACGTTTTATATTGAGTTATATTTGTTTTATGGATGGTTTTGTAAGGAGTTATCCTTAGGTTTGTATTTTGCATCAAAGCAAATGTGTTTTTATTAATTCCTATCAAGAAGTCGTGGGGGGGAGAGACATTTTTAGATCAGTGTTCCAGCTAGTTGCTATAACTGTAACAGAATTATTGAATGCAAGTTTTTAGAGTTTTGAGATTAGTTTGTTTATATTTGTAAATTGAAGTATTTTAATAATTATGCACGTTCAAGTGGGTTATGTTATTTATGTTAATCATTGTTTTAATTATGGTTTTAAGTGTAGGTTTTCTAGAAACTTGTCTCCTAACAATTGTATAAGGTCTTTGAAGTCCAGGTACTGGTGAAAAAGATGGTGACTGTTATACCTTTTTTTGTGCCCATGTGTTTTGTTCAGTTCAAGTCTAATAGATTTATAATATATCCTATTTCTCGTTCCACAGACAATGAGACTGCAGTGTACACACTTATGCCAATGGTCATGGCTGACCAGCACAGGTAAGCATCGAACCAGACAGGAAAGCATGAGTAGTGTGTCAGGGCTCGTTTAAGAATGCATGTTTTGTGCCACACTTTGATTTTGTCTAGTCTTTCTTCTTACATCTGTTACAACCGAGGTATCAGGAATTTGTGTTGTTGTCTACAGAGACCAAGGATTTACTCTTTCCATCCTGTCTCTAAAAGGTCAGTGTCAGAGTTACTGCTCAACTCCAAGTTTGATGTGAACTACGCCTTTGGACGAGTGAAGAGAAGTCTACTACACATCGCTGCCAAGTAAGATATTGTTCACTCCATTCTCATGCATCCCCTTGAATTCTGCCAGGACCCTTTTTCCTGTCTGGAATCAAAATGTCAACAAAGATGGCGGTGTAGGAGGAAAATGTTGGTTTGAGGTGTGGCCTTGTGCATTTGTAGTGTGTGACGACACAGGGGTTCATATCGGCGCTAGACCAGACAATATTAGCTTATTGTAGATATATCGATAAAGGTGTATATGACAGCCGAGGTAATTTAGAAACAGTGTCTTCCTTCATAGTTTGTCCATCAAAGACCTTTTGCAGTTGACTTTTCAAATGGAAAATGTCACGCACAGAGTTTTTACAAAATAATTAATACCAAGTGTCCAATGCTTCACTTGCAACACAACACACATGCACACTACTTTGTCTTTGCCGATGGCATCACACCTCTCGCTGCACAGTGACTGCTGCCATGACTGCAGTATGGATGATCGCAATGCTCACCAGCCTCCTCCCTTGCTGAATTTGACTGGTGCAACAAGGAGTTCTGCACCGCGTGACATGACAGCTCGAAATGATGGAGTTTCATTTCTCATGCTTCCACATCACCAGCATTAATACATAGTACTGATGATGTTACTGATGATTACAGCGGCGCATGTACATGCTGCGACCAATATTTGTTTGTTATTTTGTGTTTATCATTAATGACATATGACAGAATACATTCATCAACATCTGAAAAGGAAGTGTGGGGATTGGATTTAGGTGCAGCGGACTTTGAGACTAACCAGTCACACCTGCTGGACCAAACGCCTCCAAACTGGCCCAGGGAGGAGAGGGAGCTAAGCTCTTGGGTGCTCAACCAGTCAAAGTTGATGGGCAATGTTTTCCTCATGTTTAATGTGAATATGAGAAGATATTGGCCATATTATCTGCCCATATAATTGTTTTTAATGCTGCTGTTTACTTTCCTTATGATGCTAATTCAATAAATGCACTAGAGGTTTGTTGAAAATGGGCTACAATTGAATTTTCTTGTGCATTCCTGTGTTGCATAATGACAATAAATTATCCTTAAACCATGAATGTCTGGATACTCCGATATCATCCCAGTCTCTCTTAAATAGCGTATTTGAGAAGCTGATGGGATTTGCCTGCAGTCTGAATGTAACCTATATTGCTCTGTTTTCTTTCTGTACAGCTGTGGGTCAGTGGAGTGTCTGGTTCTGCTGCTGAAGAGAGGAGCCAACCCAAACTACCAGGACATCTCTGGCTGTACCCCTCTGCACCTTGCCGCTAGGAACGGGTATGAGCCATAACTCTGTTTACATGTTTGTGTTGTACAGTTTTTATTCTAGGTCTTGTGTCACTTGGTCCAGTGAGTTCACTGTTACACACTTTTTAAAAATTTGATTTGAACACATTTTGTAAATCCTTGAGGTTCAGCAAACATGTTGAATGCATTTGCTTCCTCATTAATAATTTGTTAAGCCAACGTGGACCCAATAAAAAAAAAAAACGTCTCCATAGCGCTACTAAAGGTAGAAGGAAAAATACTTTGAACTCTCCTCTAGAAATGCTGCCAGTGGGTGACAAAATCCTTTCTTTGTCCTACATTTGGACTCTCACTTATAATTCCAGTAATATATACTATCCGAGACAACCCCCAGCCGGTAAGGTATTGATGTGTAGACATTAGCTGACCAACATGCTCTGTAACCGTATACCAGCCACCCAGCCATCCAGCGGCTGGCCACACGCAAATAACCATTCACATCTTTCCTGGATTTCTGCTGCTTGAGTCTACTGTTTTCCATAGAAATGAATGGACCTTAATGGATTCATTTCTCAGATTCTTTTTATTCTGCTTATTTGACTTCTATTAGACGAGTCACCGCTAGTCAATGGACCTTGAAGAAAGTCGTGGCTGTTAAATGTGTGTGTGAGTGAGAGAGTGTGTGTGTGTGTGTGATAACTCTGCTACTTAACACTTGCCTTCACTGTTGCTTCAGACAGAAGAAGTGTATGGGCAAACTACTGGAATATAATGCTGATGTCAACATCTGCAACAATGAGGGACTGACTGCTGTGAGTTGATTTGAACCCTCTGGCTGTTTGTGTTGTATTGAATGTCTTAAAAACATTGTAATCCTCATTGTTAATAAACATATTGGAGGCTATTTAAGTCCTGAAGTCTGGATAGTGATGGTGCATGTGAACCTGTAATGCAGATCCACTGGTTGGCAGTGAATGGGCGGACTGAGCTCCTCCATGATCTGGTCCAGCATGTGTCCAATGTGGATGTGGAGGATGCCATGGGGCAGACAGCTCTACATGTGGCCTGTCAGAACGGACACAAAACTGTGAGCCAATTTGAAGTATCTCTTTCATTGAAATTATCTGTATTTGATGCCTGAGTTAGTATAGCACGCAAAGTTTGCGAAGATGTTGTTCTTTGGAGTGATCAGTCAGCCAGCCACTTTAGTCCACTTGGACTCAACACTGTATTATAACAGTGGTTACCAGGCTTTTTGCTGCCGAAACTGAAAATATAGTTGCCATTTATTTACCTTTTTATATTTTGAGTATTTAAGATACGTTTCAGTTATGCATAAGCTTAATGATGAAGCTATGACATCAAATAATACACATTTTATTACAGTAACAGAGCAACATTTTTGTAGTTTGTGTTTTATCTGATATAATTTAATTCTTGAGGTATTCTCTAGGTAATATGTCCACCCACATCAATAATGCAGCTGTCCTGTACACAGATCCCTTAAAAATGAATCCATCAAACATCTGGTTGCTTGTTCATTCAGTCTTTTGTTAACAGATTTTGCTTTTTTATAAATATTGTGAAATTGTTGTAAAGCCTGGCTTTGGTTGGATGTGAACCCGATAGTATTATATAGGACAGATGTGTGTGTTCAGGAATAGCTTCCACACCATGCTTAGCCAATGGAGCGATTATCCAGGTCTGGGCCTCCTCCAGAAGTTTCAAAAGTATAGAGATAGCCTTGTTTACTTACCTTTTGTCCTATTGACTATATAGCAATTACATAATGAGACAGCAAATACATAATTTACAGTCATTTCAGTAAATCTTTAAATTGTTGTACATTAGTATTTATTTTCTTCTTTTTATCCCAGTGAAATATTTTCTGAGTGAACTTGTTGTGTCTGCTTAGACGGTGTTGTGTCTTCTGGACAGTGGAGCTGACATCAACCGGCCCAACGTCTCTGGAGCTACACCTCTGTACTTTGCCTGCAGGTGATCTCATTGTAACGTTTCATTGTGTGCTCTCAACCTCTCTTCAGGCACCGGGTGGTCATTTTCGTGTCATTGATTTGCATGTCAAAATGTTTTTATATGTTGGTTTTTCCATGTAAACATTCAAAGAGAAGGCTAGCTCAAGACGGATTTTTTTGGAGCTTTTGCACTCTTAATATATCCATTCACCAATTATATTGTGTGCAGTTTATATTCAAAATGTACAGTGTACAACAACACAGAGGCTACAAAGTCCCAACCAAAACAGCACATTTGATTATTAGATCCAGTCCTTTTGAATCTAATAATCCTATTTCACAATAGAAGCCCTAGATATTTGGCTAGCTAAAAGTCAACTCAATAAAAACATCACAAAGCTTAGACTATATCAGATTGCTCTGAGTCAATAGGATCCTGGAGTTGCACTGGGTGCACAAATCTATCTGAAACTTTGAATGAAAAATTGTTGCAACTGTTGCAAATGCACATCGTTGTTATCAATAGTTCAAATGTGGAATATTCGCAGGCAGTATAAAGGCCTTCACATTTACACTTCCTCTTAACTTTTCAGGAGTAGACATGCACTGACGCGTGTTCACTTGCATAAGAGTCAGACCCATTAATTGTCGTGCCAGGGTACTAAAGTAATCCAGAATATTAGGGATTCAAATGTTCTAAAATACCCAGTATATCACGGTCCATTACTGTGTTATTCTGTAGCCATGGCCAAAGAGACACTGCACAGATCCTGCTCTCTCGAGGTGCCAAATACACCCCTGACAAGAATGGAATCACTCCTCTGGATCTATGTGTGCAGGTGAGGTTGTTTTAACCACCTTTTCCACTTCACACCATTTCCTCTTAGTGTGGTTCAGTTCATGTGGTTACTGTCCCACCTTTGGTGTGTTCAGGGTGGATATGGGGAGACCTGCGAGATCCTCATCCAGCACAACAGCAGGCTTTTCCAGACCCTCATCCAGATGACACAAAATGATGATATGAAAGAGAACATGGTATGACCAGTTTGTGTCTGCATTCATTGATAAGCCCTGTGAATAGTCTTCTATTGACATGTATGTTTGTGCAGCTCAGGCAGGTTCTGGAGCATGTTTCTCAGCAGAGTGACAGTCATTACCAGAGGATCCTGACCAGTCTTGCTGAAGTGGCTACCACTAATGGACACAAGCTTCTCAGGTATAATTGTACATATTTTATTTATTTCATGTTGTGTACATATTGATCATTTTATACAGAAACTTTTTTTATTTTTTGTGGTGATTCCTAATTGTATATGTAGGAATCATTATGAAACATCTTTCGGAGTTCACTTTCTTTCTAAGTGAGACGTTCACATTAATGCAAACACAAAGACTGTGAGCAGGGGGAAACTCCCCTGACTCTATTACTGCAACTCATTTCTTAAATTCCAAACTGTAAAAGATACAATTTGTGGTTTCAATCATCCTATTACACCATGAACTGTATATAAGAAGTGGATGTAGTCATTGTGACGTCAACCCTGTTTGTGAACTGATGTTTTGAAGCTTTGAGTTTGGCATTTTGGCCGTTGCCTTCTCAATTTTTGTCCGTAGCCATCTTGGTCATTTGGAACCAGAGGTGACATGAGAGGGAAGAGCTAAGTTCAATTGAAGCCTGAATAAGACATTTTATATGGCCATACTGTTACAATGAACTTAAATAAACGGAAATTTGACCCTTTCCCGTGTGTTTTCAAAGTCGGAAACATCGACAACACCCAGACTTTACAACGCTGTCAACCACAAGGTAGCCCCGCCCTAATGCATATCCTGCTTTATGGTATATTTGACTCTAAATAGGACATCATTTACTCAAAGAACATAATGCTGTATTCAAGAAGACTTTAAACTAGAGATTGAGGCCATAAACCCATGTTTACTAATCAGTTGAGTTCATTTCTCAAAGACGTCCATACAATCAGGGGAGTTGTCCCTGATGGACATTAGGGAGGTTTAGAAGATCTGTATTTAAGATTCTGAACATTATCCCTTGTTTGTTATCCATTATCCATCCTCAGCCTGTCCAGCAGTTATGAAGCTCAAATGAAGAGTCTGCTGAGAATCGTTCGTATTTTCTGCCATGTGTTCCGCCTGGGGCCTTCATCACCCAACAATGGCAACGACATGGGCTACAATGGCAACAAGACGCCTCGGAGCCAGGTCTTTAAGGTAAGTAGGAGCTGTACATACAGTGCATTGTAATCTGCAGGTGCTGTAAGAACCCTCGGGGAGGCTACTGGAATGGAAGTATGCTCTATGTTATTTGCAGAAGTGAGATTAAACCAACCAAACATATTGTTTTCAATTTAAATGTATGTCAAAACTGATGATCACCCATTTCAAATTGTGATCTGGTCCAGTGGCTGGTAAATATCTTTGAGGCGACATGACTACATCACTTGGACCAATATAAATCAACCAATATTGGCTTATAATGAAGATCAGTATCAGCATGCAGTCTGTGTTGGCGATTAAGTAACAGGAAATGTCAGAAATCTCAAAGAAATTAGTTAATTTAGAAACAATGTCTCAATTACAAAGTTTGTCAGAACACTAACATGTTTACTTTTGCACTGTAGAATGTCCTGCTTAATACATATATTTGTCACTAATCTTTAAGAACCACATTTAAGGTACCAGAATTATTTTGTTAAATGAATTTCTTGTGGGTTTGTCACTTTCACATAACACATAGTCATTTGATCTTTGATCTGAAAACATTAATGACTGCAGTTTTAAAGCACAAACATGTCCGGCTTTGTTTAGTCCTAGTGGGAGTATCAAAACCAACACTGGAGCAATAGTGTAACTTTGTGTTAATTCCTTCTTTTATTGGAAGATAGTTGGTAACACATCATAACCCGGTATCTTGATCACACTGACTTGACTGTATGTCCTTTCAACTAAAACAGCCCCAATAAGAATTGACTCCATTGGTTGCAGATGTGTGCGAGACAGATGGAGGTGGAGACGATACAAAAAGATGAATGTTCCTGGACAGGTTCTGCTGTCTTTGATGTGAGCCATGGACATTTTTATCATTTGCAGTTGAAATTTGGGAAACATGATCTCTGGAACCCTGCAATCTCATAATCATACTTACTATTGTCAAGGTAGCTGGGTGTTTGCATTTATTCTCCCACTGAATGAAAATATGAAAGATGATTAACTCTGATATTTAATGTTCCAATTCTGTAAATCAAATGTAGTTATAATTCTTCTGCTCAATGGTTTTCAACACTGCCTGCACATCTAACACACCAACAAAAAAAGTTAAAGCAGCAGTGACTTGGCTAGAGATTGTATATAAATATCTCCTGTAAGTATAACATGTTTCATAGTACACTGATTATTTCAATATTGCCCAACCATAAATGGAGTCTTCAGGTTTTTATTTTACTGCTCATAGGGAACATCTCTAGAAAAAAAACTTTCTAAAAGGATTGTTGTGGGACTTAACAAGATTCTGCTGTGGCATAAACTCCAAATAACCTCTAAAAACCCTTAATGCATTACTTTTAAAAAAGAAAAGGGGTTTTCTCTCAAGTCACAGAAAAAAACACATACAACTGGTTTTGAGACGCCTACATCCTTTGTATTTACGTGGAGCCAAAAACAATCAGACAAAGACTATACTCAACTTTGTGTTGCGAGATAACACACAAGAAAAATAATATATTTGTAATTTAGATGAACCGACCCATTACATGCAAACATCACTGCTGGTGCAAATGACAGTGTCCTTACAATGGCCTTTAGTAGATTCAACATTGTCATGGCTTGTACTCACTTGGACGCATGTCATTAGTCTTAACTCGATCTCGGACAACATGAAACGTGTGCTAACGCCTGGAATAAAGCTTTGTGAAACCTGCAGATATCCTGAAAGCCAGTCACTCCTTGTAGTGTTTTCTGGATGACTCCTTTGGTTTTCTCTGTGATCCTATGTGGCTCTCACCTCCTGTCTGTGTCTCTGCAGCCTTTGGAGCTGCTGTGGCACTCCCTGGATGAGTGGTTGGTGCTCATCTCCACAGAGCTGGAGAGGAACAGAAAGAACCCGTCTTCCTCCTCTTCCAGCAGCGAGATAGCCTCTCTGCTTCTCAAACAACGGGAGGTCGACCACTCCACGCCAAAGCTGCCCTCCTTGCTGGATCCTGAAGCCATCATGGAAACAGAGGTGTACGCCGATGGGGAGGACGTCATCTCCATGACAGCCAGTCGGCTCAGTGCTGTGATTCAGGCCTTCTATATGTGCTGCTCCTGTCAGATGCCACAAGGGTCTGTGCTCAGCCTCCATCTGTCAATCATGATGTTGCTACTGCATATTGCTACAAAAATATTAGCTACAATTACTACTGCTGGTACTACTACTGCTACTACCTTTGACTTACTACTACTGTTATAGCCACAACTACTACTATTGGTACTACTACTATTGCTACTACTTCTGACTTACTACTACTGTTATAGCCGCAACTACTACTGCTGGTACTACTACTGCTACTACCTCTCACTTAATACTTCTGTTATAACCAGAGCTACTGCTGCTGGTACTTCTACTGCTACTACCTCTGACATACTACTACTGTTATAGTCAGCTACTGCTGCTGGTACTACTACTGCTACTACCTCTGACATACTACTACTGTTATAGCCAGAGCTACTGCTGCTGGTACTTCTACTGCTACTACCTCTGACATACTACTACTGTTATAGTCAGCTACTGCTGCTGGTACTACTACTGCTACTACCTCTGACATACTACTACTGTTATAGCCAGAGCTACTGCTGCTGGTACTTCTACTGCTACTACCTCTGACATACTACTACTGTTATAGTCAGAGCTACTGCTGCTGGTATTACTACTTCTACTACCTCTGACATACTGCTATAGCCACAACCCCGTATGCTGGTATTGCAACCAATTTTGAAATGCTTCTACTATAGCCAGAACTTCAACTCCTTATGCTGGTATTACCTTCACTACTACTTCTGACATACTACTACTACTACTACTACTACTACTACTACTACTACTGTTAAAGCAAAATACTATTGCTGGTTCTACTACGGCGTCTACTTTTGATGTACTGCTATAGATACACCTACAACTATGACTGCTGGTCCCACTACTAGTACTAATACTACTTCTGACATACTGTACTGCTATAGCTACCACTGCTCTTACAACTAATGCTGTTACTTTTAACATACTGCTTTTGCAACAGCCACAACTACAACTGCTGGTACTACTTCTTAATCTACTTTTGACATACTACTGCTATAGCCACAACTACAACTTCTACTGCTGATAATACTACCGCGATTACTTTTGAAATACAACTACTGGGATAGCCACAACTACTAATGCTGGTACTACTACTGCTTCTACCTCTGCTATACCTTTACAACTGCTTGTACTATTGCCACCACTTTTGCTTTACTAGTACTGCCACTAGTACCACAACCTTAATGTCTACTGCTGATAATATTACTTTGACCACAACTTCTGTTGCTGGTACTACTACTACACTGCCGATACTAGTATGAACATAGCATATAGGATAAGATTACTACTTTATAAGATATATATATATACTTTTCTTTTTTTACTGTGTGTCCTCCACTGTGTGTATTACTACCAGTAAAGTAGTTGTCTAGTTTAAATATATAGTATAAATATGTATGACATATAGCTAAATAGTATAATGAATATCCATAGACTTCTTTACATTGCAGTTTGCCATAACTTCCGATAACACCAAATACATAAGTGCTAAGGCATTTGCTAGTTTCTGACTCTGGGAAAAGTTGGAATAACAATACAATTCCCCACAATTACTGTATTGTTCACTATTTGATCTTAATATCTAATATTTGTTCACTTTCACTTGACTGAGCCTCTGCTGAAACTGTTCGAGAGGCCCGTTTCCCACTTTGAAAACCTCTGAGCTAGATGTAGGAGCACAAGCTCGAGACAAACTAATCCAAAGTATCCCTATTCATCTTTCAGTACTTAATTTACTGCTGCAAGTGATGTCTTCTATTATGATCTAACATCATTTTCAGTTGAGAAGATTTTGCCATTTCAGATAGAAATGAACAGAATTGTTAAAACACATGCTATTGACATGATTTTGCTGTCGGCCTCTTATCCTGTATCACTTCATCCTCACTCTTTTCTTTCCTCACCCAGAATGACATCCCCTCGCTTTATTGAGTTTGTCTGCAAGCATGATGAGGTGCTCAAGTGTTTTGTAACCAGGTGAGTCAATGAGGCCCTCGGCCATACTTCCTCCTCTCCGCAGAGCACCCGTACACTGGCTATTGATCCAACAACTACTTCCCTCTTCATTTATTTTTTACTTTAATTTCTTTGTTCTCTTGCTTCTCCCTGTCTTGTTTCTCACACTGTTCATCCTCTCTTTCAGAAATCCAAAGATTATCTTTAACCACTTCCATTTCCTTCTGGAGTGTCCAGAGTTGATGTCACGCTTCATGCACATTATCAAGGCCCAGGTAAGACATGATGAATTATTTCATGAAATGTTTCGAGGGACTGAATATGGAAGCACAACTTCTGCCAGGAAACATGGTCTGTTCTTTCTGAGTGAGAAGTAACATAATATTTTCTTCTTACAATTTGAATGGTTGGTTACTACATGGCAACATGTTTGACATATATAAGCCTTTTTAAACAACTAAACTATTTCAAGTGAACTAACATAAAAGGGACTTTGTTCTTTTTTCCGTTCAAATGTTCAGTTCATTTGAAAAAATATTTAGTTCTGTTTGTGGTCCACTTCACCGTCATCACTTTGCTGGTCGATGCTTTCCCCTTCAAAGACATTTTTACGTGTTTGCACAGGCGCAACCAGAACAAGTGTGTAAAGAGGCATGTGTCTTTTATTTTATTTCGCTTTTAAAAACCTCCCCTTTAATCAATTATATTTATTCATAAGTTTCTCGACAAAAACTGAATTTCTAGATTATATTTGAACGCATTATAATTTTCAGCAAATACTAAATCTTATTGAATAGAACATGAATGCATCATAATGTTTTTACTTACCATAACCTCCGTTAACATTAGCTGTTACCTCTGTTATTCCGCCAAGCAGGACTGTGCTGCCCATTTGCAGCTCCTGCCCATTGCAAAACGGATTTGTTGTTCATTGTGGTTATCAGGGATCGCTGACTAGAAAGCATGAATCCCGATTTCCAACTTTAACTTCGACCAATAAGGATTGGCGGCCGATCAAACGATCCCTCACGGCAAACCCAGAGGGCTAAAATATAATGGCATAAGGCCAAGAGAACCAGGAGCATGCTGAGTTCACAATGCAGAAGTAAAGCTTATGGCAGCGCAAACATGAAGCCAATCGTACTCCAACTTCCTTTGTGGTCACAGTATTGTTTGGTTTTAAATTCTTTCACATTTTGTACGTATAAAATAGTCCACATGCTTTCATGAGGCACAAGGTTACGTTTTCAATCGTTCCAATTAGTTGGAATTAGATGTGAAGATATTATTGGCTCTGGGAAACTCATAGACTTTTTCACAGTTTTCTGGCATTTTATAGACTAAACAACTACTCAATAATATAAATAATAATAGGCCGATCAATCATGCAAATGAAAGTAAGATGCGATATACATCATTGAATGTGAATCTGACAAGTTCATTGTTCAACTGTAAAATGTTCCACTCAACCTTCACAAAGTAATTTTAAGGTATATGAAAATGTGTTAAATTTATGCAATTTATGTAAAGAAATAGTGGAGTAATGTCTACCTGAGCAGAGAATGAAGTCCCCCTCCCTTTGTGTTATCAGAGCTTCTCCTTGCTTTGTTAGTGCATGTGACCGCGTCAAACTGCTTAGCTCACGCACGCCGGCCTGCACTGCAGGCATACAGCAACTGACAACTGATGAAACCATCCCAACTGACAGCGTCATTGTGTAAGTGTAGCGCCCACCCACCGGTTCCCCCTTAGGTAAACAATGTTAGCTCTGTCGGCACTTAAGTCATTATTAGCACAGATAGCTGTGAGCCATCAGGTCGGCTGACCAGTGGGCGATCGTGACCGTAACTGCTCAAGGTCAATGCCTAACCTGAAACAAAAAAGTCTCTGTCACCCCACCTCTGCTTAGTGGGGCGAGTCTTGCCAAGAGGAGTGGGATTAATAATTACTCTGACCTGCAGTCACCATGTTGAGAGCTGTATTGAAATCTGTATTGGCCTTAAGAATCCAGTTTCCTTTACTGCAATTCCTTGTTACTTATCGGCCCACATGCATGCTGATAATGATGCGTCTCTGATAAATTAACTTTAAATATAGACTGATTTATCAACGTTTCCAATTTGTCTGGCGCCTTATGTTCAGCTCTTTTCTTAGCAGGGAGAGGTAACCCCCATTTTTATTTAAGGTTGTTTTCACCGTGTATCCTGTCAAGGCCTTGTACCATCAGCCATCATTTATTAGCGCCCAAAAATACCCAACATTTTAACCTGAGACTTTATTCTCTACTTTGATGTCCCACTGTCTTTATGCTGTTCATTCCGTACAAATGACATCTATTGCGTCTGTCCATCCGGGGAGAGGGATCCTCCTCTGTTGCTCTCCTGAAGGTTTCTTCCCTTTTTTCCCTGTGAAAGTTTATTTTTGGGGAGTTTTTCCTGATCCGATGTGAGGTCCTGGAACAGGGATGTCGTATGTGTACAAATTGTAAAGCCCTCTGAGGCAAATTTGTGATATTGGGCTATACAAAATAAACTGAACTGAATTGAATTGAATGTTTGCGTCTTCAGGGACTTAATGGAAAGTGACTTTGAAAGTCCTGTCTTCACTTGAGATTCATGAGGATTTTCTCTCTCTTCCATGCGCATCCCTCATTCTCCCTCCAACACTTGGAGAACAAAGGCATATATTATGCAAATAGACCCCAGCCCCATCTGTATTACAGACGAGTATTTCAGAACTGAAGGCTTTCCGAGCCGTCGGTCGAGACTGAGAAATTCCCAGTCTGAGAGTAGAAAACACACCGAAGTGGTAATTAGTTTAGGAAAGTGCTGTGCAGTGGGGGATGAAGTTTTTATTTTCTCTCTCAGCCCTTCAAGGATCGCTGTGAGTGGTTCTATGAGCATCTGCTTGCCGGCCAGCCAGATTCAGACATGGTTCATCGTCCGGTCAACGAGAACGACATCCTGCTCATCCACAGAGGTACAAAGGCTCCTCTTTATACACAAACAGAAGTGTTGGGGGTGAGAAAATCACACCAAAATTCATTCAACGATGTCATTTACACTCCAGTGTCATGTTGCCTGGCTTATTAAATGCTCACAGAATGAGCAGACGTGGATATGTGCCGGTTGTTGGTGCCAACATTTAGACCACGTTGATGCTCAAACAGGCACCAGAATTCTTCACTGAAAGAAGCTTTATTATTTTGAATTGCAGCTGCATCACGAGGATAGAGGTGTGCTTTATTTTCGTCACCGCATTAAAAAGTTTTTGCAGGTACCAGTGAGATGATGAAAAGCTAAAAAGATAGGCCGTTTGATGAATACCATCATGAGTTTATAGTTTTATAATACTATGAGAAATCTGATAGAGTAGAGTACTCTACTATAAATACACACTTGCATGTTGGCAACTGATCATTTTCTTCACTCACTAACAGATACCATATTTCGAAGCAGCTGTGAGATGGTTTCCAAGTCCAGCAATGAGAAACTCAAACTGGGCATTGCTGTTCGCTTCCATGGAGAGGAGGGAATGGTGGGTTTCTAAATTCATAGGGCCCTTTGAGAGTTCTCAGTGATAAAACGTCTGTTTCAGTCGTTAGCTGATGGAGCAGCAGTATTTCAGTCCCATGTCTCATGTCACCCAGCAGTGAGCTGTGTTATATGTGTCTGTATGTTACAGGGCCAGGGTGTGGTCCGGGAGTGGTTTGACATCCTGTCCAATGAGATCATCAACCCAGACTATGCTCTGTTCACTCAGTCAGCTGATGGTACATGGCATTTTCCTTACTGTGATAATATATATATTCAGCATGACAAGCAGAACTTCCTCCTGTAGAATAACAGTGTGTGTTGTGTGTGTGTGTGTGTGTGTGCTCTACAGGTACAACCTTTCAGCCCAACAGTAACTCCTCGGTGAACCCAGACCATCTCAACTACTTCCAGTTCGCAGGTCACATCCTGGGTCTGGCTTTGTACCACCGACAGCTGGTCAACATCTACTTCACCCGCTCCTTCTACAAACACATTCTGGGTAAAAGAACACAGGCGCATGTGTGAATTTGAGTCAGACTAGTGTAATGGCTTATTATATATAATATATAATTGGAATGCACATCATGCACCACACTGCTGGAATCAGCATGACTTTCTCTTTCCGTTGATTGTGGAGAGTAGAAATTCTATAAAAAAGACACTCCTTTATAACTTCGGATACTGCTTCAAAATCACAAAAGAGACAAAGAAAGAGATGGGAGTGAACCAGGCAAGTGCAGTGTCCTTAATACCAACATCGACCATATCAAATGCGGAATCAAAATCAAACTTAATTAATTGAGAAGCATCAGACTTTTTTTTAGATGAGAAAGATAAAATTGGTCTAAAAATCTTGAATTGTAGGTTTCTTCAGGAGGGTCAGTCTATTGCATTTAAACTGGGTGGGACACAGCCAGTAGATAATGAGCAGTTGATAATAGAGAGAATTTGTGTCTGAAAACTGTGTGTCTGTTGGAGTAAAGTGGGAGATTAACTCTCACATTACAATTCTGTTGAGGTGAGCAAACTGCAAAGCTTTCTGGTCATAGGTGTGGTATAGAGCCTAGTCTCATCGGTTTCATGGTGAATCAGAAATGGTGGAAAAACTGCTCACGTCTCAGTGGAGGCCTGATGATATCCTGGCTAGGAGTAGGGTCAACCACGAATTGATTACAAGCTTATTTTAACTGTACCCAAATTTGGCCAAAATCCTTCTTTTCAAGGATACGAGATACCTTGAGTTTGTCTTTCTTCCATTTTCTTCTCAGCTCACCCACATTGACTCTTTAAATCCTGTCTATTGTCATTAAGCCAGAGGACGGCATTATGTTTTCCTTGATAGGGGAGATCTCAAAGAACTTACATTAATCAAAAGTGAAAACTAACTGGTCGTAAAATTGCGATTACCATATTGGATGTCAGTGTTACAGGTACCAGGGTTGGTACCGAGTAGCCAGATGATATGATTCTGCAAACAGGATACACAGATGACACCAAGCACATTCACGTCTGGTTATCGCGCCACGCTGCGCAGAATGCATTTATTTCCATATTCAAATACATAAGTACAAAACATATTAACAATCTTCCTCAATATAACAATATTACTCATTAAAAGTTTACTGAGCCAAAAATACAGTCAATGGGCGTGATGGTGTGGTGCCATTTTAGCTAGCGCTGCACACCGGCTAATCAAAACTATACATCCACACAAACTTATATTTATACATTTACAGACATCCATCTCCTAGCTGCTAAAACAGTAACTGCACCCAAACAAACTTATTCACTTCTCATTCTTTCCTCACCCACCTGCAAACAGGACACACAGATGACACCAAGCACATTCACATCTGGTCATCGCACCACGCTGCGCAGAATGAGGGGACGTCACTCGCAAGGTTCTGCTCGTAAACCATTCTACTGTCGTAAAGTCTGCTTAATGCAAAATAGAGCTCCACCCTGCCCCCTGCCTGCTGTAAGGTGGAATGTACAATCCATACAAAACTAAAGCATTTCAGTACTTTATAAACTTATAATCTTCCTAGCTAATATACTGTTCACTTTGAAACATATTGTTTGTCAATACAAACAAAACACATTAACACACATGTGCACACACATTGGTGGGAGTCACACCAGCAAAACATCTTCCTGTTGCCGACAGGTTCCACATGTGAGTTTATTTGTTACGTTCCCCGACTGAAGCATAGGGGAGGCGGGAAGTAACAATGAATGTAGCGTTACCCGAGGGAGAATAACTCGCAAGCAACGAATGGATAAACAAAAGGTGGTTTTATTAACCAAAGACAAAACAAGAACTACTTCCATAAAGTGAGGAAGCGCCGATAGTCACAGTATCAATGGATATGGCGGAAGCAATGTTACAATAAGGTGAACCGTACAACAAATAGCACACTAGCACACTATCGACCACACGTAACAGCAACAGCACCAACACACAGCTTGTACTCTTCTATGGGGCCCACAGGGTCATCTGGCTGGCTTCCCCAGCCTCTTATCCACCTGCAGCTCTAAATCAACCAATTGCCCTCAGCTGTAGGCTCATCTGCAGGCAGGGTCACAGGCGTCACCTGCATGGATCCCACAGGATAGAGCATCAGCCACCCCACTGTCCTCTGCTCCCCCTGGGCAACTTCTCCGCAAAGACATGGCCAACCCGGCAAAACCCTGTTTTCACTCCGTGCTCAGGGGTGCGGCTCACGTAGTTGGTGTCAGACCATTTCCTTTCTTCAGACTGTAGACTTGACTTCCCCCTCTTTGGACCTCTAGTTTGTTCTGCGCTCCAGTGTTTCCATTTGGGAATGACCTTATCCACTTGAGCTGACCTTCCCAAGTCGTCGTTACCAGTCGAGGGTTGGATGACCTGCAGAGTTTGCCTTGGGCATCCTATTGCTTTTTGAGATGGTGTAAAAAAGCTATTTAAATCCTCGTTAGACCTCTGCTGGCTCTGTCTTACCTTCCCACTGAAGGTCATTTTCTGTGTGAGCACCACACATCGACGTTGCGGCAACTCGAAGACTGCCTATCCTTTGTGCACTCACTAGTGCGTTCACCAATTCAATTCAGTTTATTTTGTATAGCCCAATATCACAAATTACAAAGTTGCCTCAGAGGGCTTTACAATCTGTACACATACGACATCCCTGTCCCAGGAACACACATTGGATCAGGAAAAACTCCCCTAACTATAAGCACTATTAAAGAGGAAAGTCTTAAGTCTATTCTTAAATGAGGTGACTGTGTCTGCCTCCCGCACTGAAAGTGGAAGCTGGTTCCATAAAAGAGGAGCTTGGTAACTGAAGGCTCTGGCTCCAATCCTACTTTTTAGGACTCTAGGAATCACGAGTAGCCCCGCATTTAGTGAGCGCAGCTCTCTAGTGGGGCAATATGGTACTACAAGCTCCTTAAGATATGATGGTGCTTCACCAATCAATGCTTTGTAGGTGAGGAGAAAAATTTTAAATGTGATTCTGGATTTTACAGGGAGCCAGTGCAGAGCAGCTAATTCAGGAGTAATGTGATCTCTTTTCTTAGTTTTTGTGAGTACACAAGCTGCAGCATTCAGGTTTAACTGAAAGGACTTAAGAGACTTATTACAGCACCCTGATAATAAGGAGTTGCAGTAATCTAGTCTGGAAGTAACAAACGCGTGAACCAGCTTTTCTGCATCTTTATGGGACAAGATGTGCCTGATTGTTGAAATGTTACGTGGATGAAAAAATGCAGTCATTGAGATTTGCTTAACATGGGAGTTAAAGGACAAGTCTCGGTCAAAGATAACGCTGAGATTCTTTACAGTGGTGTTGGATGCCAGGGCAATGCCATCTACAGAAACCACATCACCAGATAATTGATCTCTGAGGTGTTCAGGGCCGAGTAAAATAACTTCAGTTTTGTCTGAGTTTAACATCAGGAAGTTGCAGGTCATCCATGTTTTTATGTCTTTAAGACATTATTGAATTTTAGCGAGCTGGTTGGTCTCCTCTGGTTTGATCGATAGATATAATTGAGTATCATCTGCAAAGCAATGAAAGTTTATAGAGTGTTTCCTGATAATGTTGCCCAAAGGAAGCATATATAAGGTAAATAAAATTGGTCCAAGCACAGAACCATGTGGAACTCCGTGATTAACGTTGGTGGTCATTGAGGCTTCATCGTTTACAAATACAAATTGAGATCGATCTGATAAAACTTAGTGCGGTACCTGAAATGCCAATCGACTGATCCAATCTCTGTAATAGGATGTCATGATCAATGGTGTCGAACACAGCACTAAGGTCTAATAATACCAGTACAGAAATGAGTCCTTTATCTGATGCAATTAGAAGGTCATTTTTAACTTTCACCAGTGCTGTCTCTGTGCTGTGGTGTTTTCTAAATCCTGACTGAAACTCCTCAAATAAACTATTCTGATGTAAAAAGTCACACAACTGATTTGCGACTTTCTCAAGGATCTTAGAGAGGAAGGGAAGGTTAGAGATCGGTCTGTAGTTAGCCAACACCTCTGGATTAAGAGTGGGCTTTTTCAGGAGAGGTTTAATTACAGCTACTTTGAAGGAATGTGGTACATGGCCTGTTAGCAAAGACACATTAACAATATCCAACAGAGAGGTGCCAATTAAAGGCAACACGTCTTTAAGCAGCCTCGTTGGGATGGGGTCAAAGAGACAGGTAGACGGTTTAGAAGTAGAAACCGTTGAGGACAATTGGTCTAGGTTAATGGGAGAAAAGCCATCCAAATATACACCAGGGCATACAGCCGTTTCCAAGGCAACGCCACTTGATGACAGATTGGCACTGGATGAGGGCAAGAGATCATCAATCTTGCCTCTAATAGTTAAAATCTTTTTATTAAAGAAATTTATGAAGTCATTACTACTGAGGTCTATTGGAATACACGGCTCCACAGAGCTGTGACTCTCTGTCAGCCTGGCTTCAGTGCTAAAGTGAATATGTCTCACTGGGAAGATGACAGTCCAGAATGCTCCCTGTCTCCTGTGGTTTCCCGCAAGGGTCTGTCCTGGGGCCCCATCCTCTTCATTACATGCTCCCCCTCAGTCGTGTCATCAGCCAACATAGGATGTCCTTCCACTGTTATGCTGACGATACACAGCTTTACATCAAAACTGCCACAAGCCCCTCTGCAGCCATGTCATGTCTCACCTGTCTTGGAGAGATAAAGGTGTGGATGAGCAACAACTTTCTCCATTTAAACATTAGCAAAACATAAGCCCTCCTTGTTGGCACCCCACACCAGGTTCCTTTTATCATCTCAAAAACATCTCCAAACTCCGCCCACTTTAACCCTTTCAGATGCAAAGAAGCAGTTAGTAGCAGTAGTTAGCCAACACCTATGGATTAAGAGTGGGCTTTTTCAGGAGAGGTTTAATTACAGCTACTTTGAAGGAATGTGGTACATGGCCTGTTAGCAAAGACACATTAACAATATCCAACAGAGAGGTGCCAATTAAAGGCAACATGTCTTTAAGCAGCCTCGTTGGGATGGGGTCCAAGAGACAGGTAGACGGTTAGAAGTAGAAACCGTTGAGGTTAATTGGTCTAGGTTAATGGGAGAAAGGCCATCCAAATATACACCAGGGCATACAGCCGTTTCCAAGGCCATTCCTCTTGATGACAGATTGGCACTGAATGAGGGCAAGAGATCATCCATCCTGCCTCTAATATTTAAAATCTAATAGTAAAAATATTTAGGAGTCCACATTTAATTATCCTGTTTTGTTGCAGTAGTGTTGTTAACCTGTATGAGGTTATTTTGTATGACTCCTCTTCTGGTTACTTTTGATTTAATTAATTTAAGTGGCCGTGGTACAGACACAGTCTCTATAGAGTTAAGGGTGGGTAACTGCTGGAATGGAAGTGCAGAGAAGGGTGTAAGACTACAACTCTGCTTCTGCTTCCTGATCTGAACTCTGGGTCATGGATTAAGTCCGTTAATCAACTTGGCCATGTTTGCAGAAATGAGACGCGCTCCATCCCAACTGGGATGAATGCCGTCTCGACTCATCAGATCAGGCTTTCCCCAGGAAGTCTGCCAGTTATCTATGTAGCCCACGTTGTTTGCTAGGCACCACCTGGACAACCAGCGGTTGAATGATGACATACTATTATTGTCTTGGCATAAGTACACACCGATTCCACATTAATTTTAGTGACCTCCGACCGCCGCAGTCGGGAGTCATTACCACTGGCGTGTATTATAATCTTACTGTAACTACGCTCATCTTTAGCCAGCAGTTTTAAACAAGATTAAATGTTGCCCGCTCTGGCCCCCGTGATGCATATGACTTTGGTCCCTGGCTTCGCTATCTTCACGTTTATGACTATGGAGCTACCTATAACCAGAGTGGGTTTCTCAGCAGGTGTGTCGCTGAGTGGGGAAAACTGGTTTGAAACTGGTTCAACCGTGGCAGAACACTTTGCTAACGATGGATCATCTTGTTTGGCACCGATTAACTCCTCTCGGGTCAGTGGCAGGGATACTGCAATTACCCCCTTAGGGTCCTTGGAGGTGGAGTTCACCGACACACCAACAAGGGAGAACCTGTTCTTAGACAAAACAGAAGCAAACCGTGAATCAGACCAGTCAACATCGTAAGCCTTTATCTGGGCTTGGGCTCTAGTCGGCACACTATCCTTGAGCACATCTGGGTGTCTCTGAACCAGATCATCACACACACACACAGTGAGATTTAGGGCCATCAACAACTTCAGGAGTAAACTTTACCTCCCGCTATATCGTTTTTCCCATGACGAAATCCTCACCATCGACAGGAAAATATGAGCGGACAGTCACTGGGAAGAAACCAGTAACCAGCTTGGTCTGCAAACACGGTGGAGAGGTACAGGAACAAAACCCATTCCAATTCCCCTAACCACTGCACATCACAGACAGACTTGGCACTAAATTAAACCAGTGTTAGCTTTGGGTGGCCTATAGATTGAAACACTTTGATTGAAGCACTGGATCCAAAAGTCACCAGGTCGGCAACACTGACAGACCGTCTATTCAGGCCTCAATAAAAAACTACTCTCCATAATGATCATAAGGAATGTAAACCTATAAGGAATGTAAAAAAAACAACATGTATTACTACCAGCTTTAAGGTAGCAGCTTGTAGAATACTCCGGTGATGAGCAAGAATACGCACGGGCAGGCAGTTATCTCGTCCAATCATTAGATTTGGGATGAATAATTTGACGGGCATATCAGATTCTTTTTTTTTTTGTCAGAGCGTTTAATTAGGGCCCGAGACCTGACGAAGTCGATCGAGGACCTATTGTTTTTCGATTGTTTATTATTATTATTATCTTATGCTGGCACCTTTGCAAGGGTAAAAGAGGGTCATGGCCTAAAGTTGCATACTTCAAAATTTCCCACATATCAGAATCTGTGAAAATACTTGGGGTGTCGGGAAAAAGTCAAAAAAATTAGCTCGGTGGCGCCCCGCTTGTGTTGGAAAAGCTAATACTTTTTTTCAGCAATGGCCGATTTACTTGAAATTTGGTACACATGTCCACTTGGACCTGCTCTACAAATATGTTCAAGGGGACCATAAAATGCGCCACATTAGACTCCGCCATTTTGAAAAGTTATTTGGTTAATTATTGGTTCAATGTCATCAGAAAAGTTGTTTTAACTCGGCCATACATTATCTAATCTGCTCCATATTTCTCATAGGTCATGACATACTGACCCTGAAGACATCCATATGTTAATTTTGAATTTAAGTCATGTGGCACATTTTTAGCCTTTTCTTCACGTTTTGGGGAGTTGTAAAACAGCGAACTCCTCCTAGAGATTAAACCCGATTCATTCCAAAGTCGGGCAGTGTGATCTTGAAACCTTAGTAGTGAAAAGTTATCAAAGGATTTAAAAAATATAAAACTTTGTGCGTAGGCCACAACGGCAAAGAACACCATTCGCCATGAAAATGGAAGTTGTTTTAACTTGGCCATACATTATGAAATCTGCTCCATATTTCTCATATGTCATGACATACTTACCCTGAAGACATCCATATGTTAATTAGAATTCTAGTCATAGCGCCCCCTACAAATATTAATTTAAGCAGCCCCAGTGCTACGTTTGGCCTACATGTCTAAAAGTAGCCTACATGTCTTGGTAGGCATATGTAACACATGTAAAAGAAAAAGAAAGTCTCTTGGGACCATGCTCCAAACTGTACCGGAAGTCGGACATTTTGATTTCTGTGTGATTCTTTTCATAATTTAGCCCATTCCTCCTAGGCAAATCATCGGATAGGCTTCAAATGTGGTCAGTGGTCTAAAATCCTTGGTGATTAACATTTATGAATTGAAGATGCTTTTCCATCACACAAAAAAAACTCTAACTCGTGGACGCTTGGTCCAACGGTCGCAGACACTCGGCCGCGCGAACCGGCGTCCAGCAAGTACCCTCCACGTGCGTGAATTGTCGAGGGCCCAATCAATGCTGCTCGCAGCTTTAATTTTTATTGATTTCTGTGGGGATGTAAAGAGAATTTCAACAAAAATATCCAACATGTTTTTAAAGAAAATGCTACCATGCAACAGTAACTAACATTCACACACCCAAGGACACAAGGTCATGAACTCATTCAGACCACTGAGCCACAGCTCAGGACTCTGTGATAAATAAGAAATCTATATTGTAATATACTAAAATGTATCACCAGGTATCCCGGTGAGCTACCAGGACGTGTCGTCCATTGATCCAGAGTATGCGAAGAACCTGCAGTGGATCTTGGATAATGACATCAGTGATCTGGGTCTGGAGCTCACATTCTCTGTAGAGACGGACGTGTTTGGGGCGATGGAGGAAGTGCCGCTTAAACCCGGAGGGACCAGCATCCTGGTCACCCAGGACAACAAGGTCAGTCACTATAAACAGAGGCATAATATCTCCCAGTGTCAACATAACGCAACAACTTATTTCATTGGTGAAAGGGCAAGTTCAGTTATGGGTGTCCTGCTAATTCGAGATAAAACAATAAAACATTACAAGGATGGTTTCTCATCCTTTTTTTCTTCTTGTATTTGAAAATGAAAATTAGGTTGGCAACTGCTGCTCTCAAAGTCTAAATTAGTCTGTTTCTACTGAACATTTGACTATTAGTTAAATGTAGACACATTTGTTCTGTTTGAATGTGCTGTGATGATGCAGCATCAAGTATCACTACTCGAGTTCAAACAAGTCATTTGGTGGTAGGGGAGTCTAGAATACAGTGAACCTGTTAGCTGTCTTTTCTCTACGTTAACCTGCCGTCTTGTCTGCATACTGAGGATTTTATACAACTTTTTGGTGTCTCAATGACTTTTCAGAAATTGTAAATAAAGTTCCTTAATGTTATGGATGGCCTGAATGCAATTGCTAGAATTGGCTATGGATGTTATTTCTATTATTCATCTATAAAATCACATATTGTACAAAATAAGATACGTTACATTTCTCCACTGGTTTCCTTAAGTAAAACCACAAATTAAATTTTCACACTTCATTTTTTTGTATGGATTAAACTAATGACAGCAAACAAACTATTTTGTGAGCATCGGAGGTGGATTCCAGTATCTGTAGGTAGAGCCAGCCTGACTTCATATTGACCTAACATGCATGTCAATTTAATCTAAAAGCCCAAAATGTAAAAATTATCCATTTAAAAAGGCCAGTAGGGTTGAGTATTTCGCAGAAGGTCAATTGTAACCAGACCACGAAATATTTCCTAATATATCTTACTTACAATACTGGGCTCGGTCAAATTTGTATAAATCTGTTTTGATTGAAAATGTGTGGCAGCCAAGATTTGAAACCATTTATAAGATGTGACATACACAGAATATATTGGTTTCTACTTCTAGGTTTGAGTATTTGGACAGGTTTCTACATGTATGATGTTTATGACTTGGTCCCTTCTAGTATATTCATCCATACTTGGTCTCCTATTGATCTCTCTCTTCCAGCTAATTGCCAGGAAGAGTCCCAATTAGAGAGTGCAGTACTGCAGTATTCCTGCAGACGGCACTGTCTTGTAAAGCAGGTTACAGTCCAACAGGAGCCGATAGACAAGAGAAAGAGACAGAGCTCATATATATATATATATATATATATATATATATATATATATATATATATATATATATATATATATTTGTGTGTGTGTGTCCCTTCTCAGGCCGAGTATGTCCAGCTGGTGACGGAGCTGAGGATGACGCGAGCCATCCAGCCTCAGATTAATGCCTTCCTGCAAGGATTCCACACCTTCATCCTTCCCTCGCTCGTCCAGCTTTTTGACGAATATGAATTGGTTAGTCATCCTGCTCCAATCTTCCTGTCTTCTCCTGCGTTTCTTCCTCCTCCCTCTCTCATCCATCGTTTTCTCCGTTGCCATTCTCCTTGTTCCCCTGCCTGCCCGCTTGGCCCAGATGCAGGGATTGATTAGCCACGTCCGGACAGGCGTCTAGTTGGGGGAGTGGGAGTCACCTTGAAGTCCATCCCTCTCCTCCAACTGTATTAAAGGTTTTTCTTGTCTGCTAGTGTCAGCAATTTCAATTGTGCAAGGATCAATAGTGTAGCATGATGATTATCTCACCTTGGTTTTGTTGGACATGCTTCGGCCATTTCGTCATTGCAGGGCAGCCAACAAGTGAACAGCCTGCTTTGTTTTTTCACAGCATAGCTGTTTCACTCTAATCAGCTGCTGTCAGCACCGCCAAATTTAATATATACTTTTTAAAGGAGCTGAACAAATTCAGAGCCTATCAATGAGGAATTGCCTCCAAACGGCTATAAACATAACAAGAACTCTATCAGTGCAGAGTGGTGGCCATTAGCTAGCCAATGGGGCACACATTGGGACTCACATGCTATAATGTGCTCGGTAAGCAAATCACAGAGAAGCTCAAACTACAACGTAAGAGTAAGTGGAACATTACTCTGCGACGTCTTCATTTTAATGCTCTGAATTTCACATGTTGCACCTTTTTAAACTAAAGCGCTGGTTTCAATACTCCTTGTTGGCAGAAGCATTACAAAGTGGAGCTTTGGATATTGGAATGAGAGCAGAATCCCTAAGAATCAATGTAGCTCAAGGGCTATCTTAAGACCGTTGTTTCTGCCTCATATTCTTCATATCAGAGGTGTACAGAATTGGTTGATTAGCTACAAAACTGGGATTTATGCTCTGACTAATTTGAACGTGTTTATGTTCATGCTATGTTTGCAGGAGCTCTTGTTGTCAGGCATGCCAGAGATTGATGTGCAGGATTGGTGCAGGAACACTGAGTACACCAGTGGCTATGACCCTCGGGAGCCAGTCATCCAGGTGGGACTGACTCCATAACTACACATTTATGTCTCACTTGAATCATCTGGGTGCCGATGATGTTTACCAGTTATGGTATCCAAACCGTAGACGCAGATTGTTATCTTATTGCATTTATGGATTCCTTTGAAAAAAAATTCAAGGAAAATAACATTTCCAGAGCGATGAGTGGGTATCATAAACCTTTTAGATGTCAGAGCAGAAAGAACAGCGATCAGAATTTCTTATGCCAAAAGGGATGCAATATGTTTCAGAAAATTTTCCCAGAGTCTGACAGTAGGTAAAACATCAGGTCGCCTGCTCTCTCTCCTCTGCATATAATGCGTTCAATATTCACCACTATATATGACATTAGCATGACAGAGTTTACACAGCTTTATAGATCAAGCTTTGCATATTTAAAGGTCACCTATTATGCAAAATGCACTTTCTCATAAATGTGTCTACAGAGCCCCAGAGTGTCAGAAAAGATCTCCCTTCTTTCCTGCTACATCTTTCTGAAAACCTGTGAAAAAATGACCGAGCAAAAGGCTCATGAATTGTCAACTTTTGGTGCCGTATGCCATGTGGGTCCCTGGTGGAACAGTGGAACCATCCACCAGGAAAAACTATTTCAGTTACGTTACACAGCAGGATTCACCTCAAACTGAAGCTCTGGACGGATCTGGACCGGCTGTCTGTGACCCAACTTTAAACTTAGAGCTGTAAGTTTTTGTCATTTTCATGTTATTTTAGATACTGTGTATTTAGCAGAAAGTTACCATTAGCATGCCAATGCAGCTATCTTCCATTGTAGGTTCACAGGCTGGGGTAATATAGTAACCTTAGGTAATACAGAGAGAGACTGTGTGGCCATTAAGTCTCATATGAAGCCAGTTAAATAACGACAGCAGTAGATTGGATGTGGCTAACTGTTGTTTTCCTTGCTGCTTTTAGTGAAAGTGAGTACTGTAAAGCAGCTAAGCTAGCTTGGTTTATTGGAAGGCCCGGCTGCTACGTGAGCCACAGCGCTGTTTTCCTTTATCAAGCAACCCTGTTAACTGGCCACTTTGTCTGGTTGTCATAGTTACCACATCTGTTGAATACAGAATACAGCCGTCCTCGTGAATGCCTCCTTGTATACTTTTTCATCGCAATGACAAAACATCAGATTTGTCTTTGGGGGCTTGTTTGAAGACACCTGTCCACTCATTTTGAACAACAGTTGTTGATGTTGAAAACAGGAAGAGCAAACTTTCCTGCCTGTGAGAACTATTCAGCTCTTGTCAACGTTAAAGAAAACATGCAGGATTCAAACTCACACCACCATCGTGAGAGAATAAAAGATCAACTGGAGACTAATTCAGTGTGCCCTTATCACCGTATTATCATCATAAAACAACACATACAGCGAGTGATCTTTTAAAAACAGGAGGCAGCCAGATCACTTTGTGATCACACTGTCTGCGTCGACCTGAAGACCATTTGGGTATTTTATTGGTCTCAACTTAATTAAGCAGCAGTTTAATGGCAGATGCCTAAAATAGTCATTGTAGTGCTGAACTTCAGTGCTGCACTGTTTGTAGCTGTTGCCATAACTACCCATGTGAGATGATGATGTTGTAGTAAACTATAACTTTCCTGCTGTCATACACCATGATGTTATTGCACACCAGTATAATGTAACAGTGAATCTGCCATGTTTTACAGGTGATCTGAGTTACCTGATGCTCCTCTCTGAGAATGTGCTCGTGAAGCCAGAAGACTCTCCTCACAGTATAAGAAACCATCAGCGGAGAAGTTGAGCCAGGATGAACTCTGACCTGAGAGCTCCATCAGCATGCTACACAACTTCAGAAACCCTTTACTAATGGAGCTCATGATCTGGACAGTTTACATCCAAGTTATGGCGTATGTGTACAGATTGTAAAGCGCTCTACAAAATGAATTTAATTGAATGGCTTTGCAACTTTTAGCATTATGTATACCTAATGTATATTTCAGTGTCTATAAATAAAGAGCTTTATTTTTAAGGAGGGTTTTTGTCATTTTTAAATCCAGGTACTAAATACGCAAGTGTGTAAGCAACACAACATACTTGTCTGTACATAGTCTTTATTAGAGTGACCAGATGACAATATACTTTTTACATTATTCTCTCTCTCATTTTAAAAGTGTTTGATATACCGGTACCGGTTCAGGCGGTTTCATTTGCAAATCCGTCTTTACCCTGACAAAAGAACACCACATACTGTCTGAGATACAAGTACAAGTTTGTCAGTGTTCGGTTTCTTCAAAGATGTAAATTAATTTAAGTGTAATGTAATTCCCATTTTGTTACTGCTAACTGAATGAATCTCATTACACTTACAATATGGCGTAAGGCAATTTCTCTCAAAACACATGTAATTCTATAGTATACATGTTCCCTTACATTGCCAATAGTGTGAACATTGGTAGACTAATGTTTTGACTGGAATATGCCTTTCAACTTTGTAATACCATGATATAATACTGTAAAAAATTAACAAACATAATCTACATTTCATAGCATGAATATGGCATTACCTGTCTGAAACGTTTATTCATTCTAACATGTTAGCGCTGTATCTCAGGTGGTTGTAAAAAGATACAATATCTCCTCACATCAGATGCTTTCTTCTTCACTGGGCTCTAATTTCTCATAAAGGTATCTGGAAACAAAAAACATGAGGTGCATGTAATGTAGATACTCAGCTGAAGTGACAGATATAAAAAGCATTATTTACTGGAGAAAGAAAAGAGGCCAAAGAACGTGTAATCTTGGCGGCGGGTCACGTTCCTGCTGTAACGTGTTTTAGTTTTGGATTACAATCTTTGAATTCCTGGTAAAAGTGCTGCTAAACCTCCATGTAGGCACACAGCTGAGGTCCTATGTTTCTGTTTATCAAGTGACCCGATCAACAGGTGATCTTCAGCCAAATGCGACTGTGGTTGTTGTTGTTGTTGTTACTCTCCTCGGGAATGGCTTCGTTTTTCATTACAAAGTCTTATCATATCTGATTTGCATTACGTTTTGAACGGTGGTTGTTGATGTTGAAAACAGCCCTTTTTAAACGTAAAAACAGCCAGTCAGCTCTGAGAAACAGGAGGCGGCTGGGGACCATGTAGGTCTGCTTGAGACCATTCGGTCCTGTGTTCCGGTGGAGTTCTGCATTTTTGCTCTGGAACTCCACCGTGGCCTGATGTAGGATCTTTAAACTTATTATTCCTACGTGATCGCCTCAACATAAACATTTGCTTCATTAATTTGTAGCACCACAATTACATTTGTTAAACAGCAGCTTTGTTGTGTTGGAAACCAGTAAAATAACAAAATGGTCTGCAGGCCAAAACAGGATCTTGAATCCCATATGTATTTATTTCTAACAAATAGGCATATTTAGAAACTTTATTAAAGATAGATGAAATTGTTTCTCTCTGTTTTCAACATCAACAACCTCCATTCAGAATGCGGCTAAGTGGACTTGTGTCTCCAAACAAGCCTCCAGAGAACAATCAGATCTCTGGTTGTCAGCATTCGCCTGAAACAATTATCAGTGCAACCAGTGAAGGGGTTTAGTTGCTTTTTTGGGTGGGGGTGTGGGCAGTTCCTATACTGACGTGAGGTCCTGGGACAGGGTTGTCATATGTGTACAGATCGTAAAGCCCTCTGAGGCAAATTTGTGATTTTGGGCTATATTAAAATAAATTGAATTGAATTGAAGCTATGGAGATGGTGATTGAATGTGTTGTAACTGTTGTGCTGTTCATTTTTACACATAACATCTATTGCTTCTGTCCATCCGGGGAGAGGGATCCTCCTCTGTTGCTCTCCTGAAGGTTTCTTGCGTTTAAAAAAAAAAACTTTTATCCCTGTTAATGTTTTTTGGGGGGAGTTTGTCCCGTTCTGATGTGAGGTCCCGGGACAGAGGATGTCGTATGTGTACAGATTGTAAAGCCCTTTGTAATTTTGGGAATTGAACTGATTGGTCAGTGGCTGCCTGTTAATCAATCAGAGCAGACTTGGCTTTTGCAGCATGCAAACATAATAAATACATAATTGACAACATCAAAATACATGTTTAAACCCGAAGAAATTAGAATAATAACCGTGAATTCTGAATTGCACCGCAACAACTTCTTTGTAGACAAACCGAACCACCTCACCTAATTCTGTTAACCGCTCGACATTTGTTCTGCAGTGGTTCTGGAAGGTGGTGAACAGTCTGTCCCAGGAGGAACGTGTTCTTCTGCTTCAGTTTGTCACTGGAAGGTTTGTCTGTCTGGTTTCCACTAAAGCTTTTGAAATAGAAAAAAATTGTAAATGTCTATGAATTAGTAAAAAAGTTTCCTTCTTTATCAGTTCCAGGGTTCCGCATGGTGGCTTTGCCTTCCTGATGGGTGGCAGTGGTTTACAGAAGTTCACTGTTTCTGCTGTGCCATTCAGCTCTAACCTACTGCCTACCTCTAGTACCTGGTAATGACTTTTCCTCTCTGTCTCTTTCGATTGACATAATCATATTCAAGCATGTAGGATCTGCTCTTGGTCTTGAGTCCTTTTTAAAACATGTATTCTGTTATCCTTGCCTTGTCATGGTCTGTCATGGTGGGTGTTGTGACTCGTATGTCTCAGTCTCGGCCACAGGAACCACCTGTTGGCCTTTTTATTTTGCCTTTTCCTGACTACCATTGAAGTGAGCCATTGTTCCCCATAGATACCTTAGGTACTGCATATTTTACACATATTATTGGCATATTAGACAATTATTTCAAATAAGTTATTTAATTTCCCAAGAAGGTTCTTTACCATAACTGTTAAAATCTTGATGAAAAAACAAGATACATTTATTATTATTATTATTAAAGTATTTTTTTATATAAATATACTATATTATATATTGTTACATTTTCCCTTATATACAATTGTTTGCCAGCAAGAATCTTTCAACCGTTGAGTTTAAGAACAGGAAACAGCACTAGCTGTTTCCTGTTCTTAAATTCAAAGGACTGCAGTGATGCATTGTGATAATCAACTTAAAAAATGAATAAATACAGACCCTGTACAAGTCACTCTACACACCTTAAGCACTAGAGGGCAGTGTGTCTCTTTGGTTGTGGTGTTCTCTACACTGATGACTGTTTGAAAACAGGGAGAGGTCTCTTTATGGCAGAATGGGCAACAGGTAATTCATATTGCAGCAGGTCTTTCTCTTGGACAGGCGTGAGACATAAGAACTCCTCCGCCAGCTCGATGAGTCGTCATGACCACAGCGGATGATTCTTTTAGTTTTTTCCTCCACAGTATCAACATGCTGAAACTCCCAGAATACCCAAGCCAAGAGGTCCTGAGAGACCGGCTGCTGGTCGCGCTGCATTGTGGGAGCTATGGTTACACCATGGCGTAGCATCAGTCCCTGCTGCTGTGAGGGTTTGCAGACTCATGCAACACTCCCTCCTTCTCAGACACACTTTTTGTAGCCAGGCGCTGCTTTTGCTGGACAAAGAAAAGGGAAGTCCAGATTGTTATGAATGAGCTGCTGCAGAGCCTCAAAGGACTGAATGGAAACCACAGGTTCTGGATCTTCATACCGGTGACACAACTTCTCTTCTTTTCATTGAAGTTGGTATCTGGTAATTTATGCAAATAACAATTGAATATCTTCTAAATTTGAACATGTAAAACATAATTTAAAAACATAATTTATACCATGAATCCTCTACTTAAATACAATACTCACAATACGATATATTCATGCATGCTTACTGAATGTTAAATATGGATTTGGTTTAAGGACCTTCCCATATGGAACCAGTGTAGAATTGATTAGTTTCTAACATGGAATCAATCATTGCGATCATATCCAAATCACTGCTGTCTTTAATAGGCCATAATCAGGCCCACATACCAGCAAACTGGTATGATAGAACAAAAACATTTCATTTTTACTTGGTTTTGAGATTTTCTTTTGTCATCTCCATATAAAAAAAAAAGTCATTGTCTTTTGGGCTGCTATCTTATGTCTACTACTAAAAGCCCTTCCCATCAGGGCTGGCTATTATCAGAGGTTTAAGATGCCACGGTGCCAATATGATACCTTGATTTTTTTATCCCATATGGCAAGAAACCAACATCTCTTACTTTGTTTAAGAAAATGAGCCAAACTTACAAAATACAGTAAAATCAATATGTATGAAAGTGATGCGTGATAGTCATAGGCCTACATCCATCTGGTTTCAGGCTGCAGGGATGTGTAGCTGCCTTTATATATGCTGAAAGAAGAAACTGTTGTAGTATTCAAACCATCATTGGAACTATGGGGCCCTGACCCAGATCAAAAGTACACATGTTGACAAATAATTAACAATAATTATTCTCATTTTTATTATTAATTAGGTTGGTTTTAGTATTTCTACTCTGAATATATTCAAATGTAGCTACTTTTTTTTTTTAACCTAAAAATATACAGTATTTCACCACCTACTGAAGGGTTTAAATGACCAGTTAACTGTATAAATCAAATACTCGTTGTAGGAGTTGGGGTGGTGGTGATAATGGATTCATGACCTTAGTATTTCTGAAATATATATATATATTTGACCAATCTAATAGATAGAAAATAATGTTTAAAATAATACAAAATTATGAACACTGGCGTTCTACCAATATAGGGGGTGCTGTCATTGCAGGGAAAAGTGTTTCTTTCTTATTTTTTTAATAAGTGCACAAATTAGAATCCACAACAAGGATAATTTTTTCATGGATTTGTTTGCAAAAATTGTTTTCATTTCTTTTGGAGTTGAATGTACTGTACTGTATGTAAACTGGACTCATCCCACTATGATGGAACATGTTTGAGGAGGCAAAGCTGTATTATTGAACTTACTGTATCATCACGCCCCTCAAATGCTTGTGGTTTACGATGTAAAATTATTTTTTAACTTTGAACTGAGTATTTTGCTGTCATATCTATTTGTTCTAGTTTAGTAGACTTTCGTGAGGAACAATACAATATATCTACACGTTAAGTGTTGGCTTGCAGTGCCAAAAGACAAAACCTGAAATCCTTTTCAATACCTTCTTTAATTTGTATTTTTGCTGACAAAAATATGCTGAATATGCTGTGTTTTTATTCTTCTTAAGAGAAGGGCCATGACGTTTTCCTTCTTTCATTTGTAAAGGGAGTGTACATGTTGACTTAATATTTCATATTATCTATCAGTGTTGTTTTGAGGATTTTACCTGAAATGATTTTGTAAACGGCTGTTAATGTTTATTGAAAATGGATCCTTTATAGATATTTATGTAAATGTCTACATTATCAAATTATGCATATTCAAATATGTTGTGCTTTGAGATTTTATCCAATAAAAGTAATTTTGACAATCCTGGTGATGTTGCCAGCCGGCTGCAGAGGAAGACATGGCTCATGTGTGAGTGAAGAGAAGGTAGAAGGTGTGCAGCCCTCTGGTCGAGCGGCATGTGAGTGCTGTGCTGGGTCACCAGTTTAGAGCAGAAGGTCTACTGGTGCTAAATGGCCCTTAACCAGCATTTATTGAGTCCAGCATCTGCTGCAGCTCTGGCCTCACAGCGCATTAAACTGGCTGCAACCTCCGTTCTAGTGTCAGACCAGTATGGTCTCCAGAAAACCACATCAACCAAAAGCCTTATTAAAGCTTTGTTACATGACTGTAAATGCGGAGCAAGGCAAGAAAAACTACTAGTACTATCAAAAAGTTCTAAAAAGAGAATGCCTAAAATATATACTTAAAATAAAGTACTTATAAAAGATCATAATATGAAATATCTTAATAGCAACTAAATATTAAAATGTTTAAAAGCACTGCTGAATACTTAATGTACCACGACAAAGCATCTTGCCAAAGTCATGTTTTTTGATTTCCCCTCTTGGAAATAATTTGTGATACAAATTGAAATATTCAATACATACAAACCTATATTCAGATGAAAAGATGTTTGTCAAATCCTGGTTAGAAAAAAAGAAAACAAACTTTAATGTTCAGGTTTACAAGGATATGTGTTCCTTTTGTATTTTCATTAGAATAAACATTTGAATCACTGAATGACAATGTAAACTTTACTATTTTAGTAAATCCTATTTTTGTATCATATAGTACTACGTATTTAAGGGTTTTATCTATAGCTGTAGGGACTTTATTGATAATAAGAACTTCAGGGAAGAACACCGACTTTTATCTATCTTTCAACTATCATTTTTTTCCAGATAGGCCGCAATGCAACAGCTGTATGGTATACTCTTTCTTTAAGCCTGATAATATAGTTTGTATAGTTGTAATACTTTAAATATCATGGTGTCTTTCATAAAATAGTTTTCCCCATATTTAACATGATTTGGACCGAACGTCGTAAATTGAAACTATAATCTAATTTAAAGACTATTTGTAGCTGACCCCAGCCGGACAATGGTGAAGCATACTGATGTTTCAGAAATCTTTTATTCTTGAACTCAAATGTTCTTTTCTCCATAAAGATCCGTAAATCACCGTAAGAGCTATGCAGTAAATAACACAACAGAAATGAGCTCTTACTAGTGCACAAATTAATTAAAATAAAGTCACTAAACATGTAATTAAAGCCTAAATAAAACACAAAGTACCTTGTTCCCGTTCCAGCTAGGAGCTTAGCAGTCCGTAAAGTGGATTATGAGAGTAAACAAACATGAACTCCTTTTCCTTCAGTAAACCGTAAAACTCACGGACTTTTTGCAATGTCAAGTTGCGACAGGACCGGTGATAAAGGGCAGCCCTGGCGGAGGCCAACACCCACCGGGAACGTGTCTGACCGAGGAGACGAACACAGCTCCTACTGCAGGCATACAGAGACCGGATGGCCCGTGCCCCAGAGGGACCCGGTCGAAAGCCTTCTCCAGGTCTACAAAGCACATGTAAACTGGTTGGGCAAACTCCCAGGACCCCTCCAGTAATCTTGCGAGGGTAAAGAGCTGGTCCACTGTTCCACGACCGGGACGGAATCCGCACTGTTCATCCTGAATCTGAGGTTCGACAAGCGGTCGGAGTCTCCTCTCCAGCACCCTGGCATAAGCTTTTCCCGGGAGGCTGAGCAGTGTGATACCACGATAGTTCGAGCACACTCTCCGGTCCCCCTTCTTGAAGATGGGAACCACCACCCCGGTCTGCCAGGTCCATGGGCACTGTTCCCGACCCCCATGCGACACTGAAAAGGCGTGTCAACCAAGACAGCCCAACAATGTCCAGCGCTTTCAGCATCTCAGGGCGGATCTCATCCACCCCTGGCGCCTTGCCACCAAGGAGCTTTTTGACTACCTTAGCGACCTCTGCCAGGGGATATGGGTGAATCCACCCAAAGTCTTCCGGCGCTGCCCCTCTCCGGGGGACATGTTGGCCGGGTTTAGGAGTTCCTCAAAGTGCTCTTTCCACCGCCCGACGATGTCCCCAGTCCGGGTCAGCATGTTCCCCCCCCCTGCTGAGAACAGCCTGGGGTAGACCCTGCTTTCCCTTCCTGAGCCGTCGGATGGTTTGCCAGAACTTCCTTGAGGTCCAACCGAAAGTCCTTCTCCATGGCCTCCCCGAACTCCTCCCATGCCCGAGTTTTAGCCTCCGCGACCATCGTCGCTGCAGCCCTTTTGGCCCGCCGGTACCCGTCAGCTGCTTCAGGAGACCCCTGGGCCAGCCAGGCCCGAAAGGCCTCCTTCTTCAGTTTGACAGCTACCCTCACCCCCGGTGTCCACCACCGGGTTCTAGGGTTGCCGCCACGACAGGCACCGATGACCTTCCGGCCACAGCCCCGAGCAGCCTGCGTCCACAATAGAGGCTTTGAACAAGGGTCCACTCGGATTCCATGTCCCCAGGCCTCCCTCGGGATTTGTGAGAAGTTCTTCCGGAGATGGGAGTTGAAGACCTCCCGGACAGGATCCTCTGCCAGACGTTCCCAGTTCACCCTCACTACACGTTTGGGCTTGCCAGGTCCTCTCTAGCCGAGTCCCCCGCCATCTGATCCAACTCACCACCAGGTGGTGATCAGTTGACAGCTCTGCTCCTCTCTTCACCCGAGTGTCCAAGACATACGGCCGCAGATCAGATGATACGATTACAAAGTCGATCATTGATCTCCGGCCTAAGGTGTTCTGGTACCAGGTACACTTATGAGCCACCTTATGTTCGAACATGGTGTTCGTTATGGACAAACTGTGGCTAGCACAGAAGTCCAACAACAAAACACCATTCGGGTTCAGATCGGGCAAGCCGTTCCTCCCAATCACGCCCCGCCAGGTTTCTCTGTCATTGCCCACGTGAGCGGTTGAAGTCTCCCAGGAGAACTATGGAGTCGGCAGGCGGCGCCCTTTCCAGGACCCCTCCACCGACTCCAAGAAGGCCGGATACTCCGAAATGCTGTTCAGTGCATAAGCACAAACAACAGTCAGAGCCTTACTCCCCGCAACCCGTAGGCGCAGGGAGGCGACCCTCTCGTTCCCCGGGGAAAACTCCAACACAGCGGCGCTCAGCCGGGGGCTCGTGAGTATCCCCACTTCCGCCCGGCGCCTCTCACCCTGGGCAACTCCAGAAAAGGACAAAGTCCAACCCTTCTCCAGGAGCTTGGTTCCAGAGCCCATGCTGTGCGTGGAGGTGAGCCCAACTATATCTAGCTGGTACCGCTCCACCTCCTGCACCAGCTCCGGCTCATTCCCCGCTAGTGAGGAGACGTTCCACGTCCCTAGAGCTAGTCTATGCTGCCGGCGATCGGCCCGCCCAGGTCTCCCGCCTGGCCCGCCGCCCGGTCTACATAGCACCCGACCCCGATAATTCTCCCTGCGGGTGGTGGGTCCACAGGGTGACAGCTGCTCCATGTTGTTCTTTCGGGCTGAGCCCGACCGGGCCCCATGGGCGAAAGCCCGGCCACCAGACGCTCGCCGACGAGCTCCCCTCCTGGGTCTGGCTCCGGGAGGGTGCCCCGGTTTCCCTTGTCCGGGCAAGGTGGCTACAATCCGTGGGCTGCTTATCATCAGGGTTTGTTGAACCGCTCTTAGTCTGGGCTCTCCCCCGAGACCTGTTTGCCTTGGGAGACCCTACCAGGGGCTGACGCCCCGGACAACATAGCTCCTAGGATCACTGAGCCACTCAAACTCCTCCACCACGTTAAGGTGGCGATTCATAGGAGGAGCCCTTTATCACCGGTCCTGTTCGTGACCTTCATGGACAGGATATCTAGGCGCAGCCAGGGGGCGGAGAGGATCCGGTTCGGGAGTCTCGGGATCGCCTCTCTGCTGTTTGCGGATGATGTGGTCCTGTTTGCCTCCTCGGACCGTGACCTCCAGCATTCACTGGGGCGTTTTGCAGCCGAGTGCGAAGCGGCAGGGATGAGAGTTAGCACCTCCAAATCTGAGGCCATGGTGCTCTGCCGGAAACCGGCGGATTGCTCCCTCCAGGTGGGGGCAAACTGCCTACCCCAAGCGAAGGAGTTCAAGTATCTCGGGGTCTTGTTCACGAGTGAGGGTAAGGTGGAGCGGGAGATCGATAGGCGGATCGGTGCGGCTGCAGCAGTAAAACAGGCGCTGTACCGGTCCGTCTTAGTGAAGAGGGAGCTGAGCCGGAAGGCAAAGCTCTCCATTTACTGGTCGGTCTACGTTCCAACCCTCACCTATGGTCACGAACTCTGGGTCGTGACCGAAAGAACGAGATCTCGGATACAAGCGGCCAAAATGAGCTTCCTCCGTAGGGTGGCCGGGCTCAGCCTTAGAGATAGGGTAAGGAGCTCGGACATCAGGGGGGAGCTTGGAGTCGAGTCGCTGCTCCTTCGTGTCGAAAGGAGTCAGCTGAGGTGGTTCGGGCATCTAGTTAGGATGCCTCCTGGACGCCTCCCATTAGAGGTTTTCCGGGCACGTCCAACTGGTAGGAGTCCCCGGGGAAGACCGAGGACACGCTGGAGGGATTATATCTCCCGGCTGGCCTTGGAACGCCTCGGGATCCCCCAGAATGAGCTGGAAAGTGCTGCGGGTGAGAGGGAAGCCTGGGTCGGCCTGCTGAACCTGCTGCCACCGCGACCCGACCCCGGATAAGCGGGTGATAATGGATGGATGGATGGAAGTTGCGACAGGTACATCTATTTCCGGTCTCACCGGAAGAACTTCAAAATAAAAGGACCAACAAAATATGCAAAGGCACTTACAAAATAAATTATTGCAGGAACTAGTCAACATATTAATGGAACGATTTCAGAGTCATTTACACACATTTATATATATATAAATATTCTAATATATAATATATATATACATCATACACAATCCTCTCTGAAAAGCATATATAGCACATACACTGAGGAGTGGACAATTATTATTTTAATTATTTATTTTATTTGTATTATTTGTATTTAATTATCTTCTTTTCTTTCTTGGAAAGTACACTATACCTGAATATCATGTGTACCAAGACATACAACTGAAACATTTACAGAAAGCGACTGTATGAAAATACATATTGTTATGTATTTTGGGCCAGACGACTTTGGCCCAAGCTGAATCTATTTTAGGACGCTGATTGGCTAAATTGTGTATCACTCATTTATATCTTTAATCAGTAATAGGTGTAATCAGGATCAAAGTAGAAGAGTTGGTTTAAGTCTTGATTAATAAGTTAAAACCTATGTAATAAAAGACTGTTGATACAAAGGAATATAAGAGTGTTCTTTATTTCTGGCTTGCAAGCGGAGAGAAGTTTACACAGACACGTATCCCAGTGACAGTGGAAAGGACTCACACAGACTTGTGTCCGTCTTTCGTTTTTAAGTGCTCAAATCAAAAGGTTACTCCCTGTGAGTTGTTATCTGTGTTTACACAGTCTCGGATGGATCCACAGCAGAAAGGCTATAATTTAAAAGAAAATAATGAGGATGTTCCACAGTAAAGAATAAGATCAAGGTTTGCACTTTTTTCATATCACAATCAAAGCAGATAGGTCATAACTTTTCTAAGAAAATAATGAGGACTTTCCAGGCTAAAGACTATTCAAGGTTATTCTGCCATTAAAACCATTAAACTGCTTCTTAGACCTGTCTCTTCCTGGACAAAACGATTCGGCCCCAGGTGCAGCTGAGACACGCAGACAGGTGGAGAAGATGTGCAGGAAGTGCAGGAAAAGCATATATTTTGAGCAGATATCCTATTTTACAAATATTAATGGGTATATTCCATATTTCCAAAACACAAATATTGACAATTTGTATAATTTATAAATATATTTAAATATTATTATTCTAATATCCATCCATTTTCAATACCGCTTATCCTCATTAGGGTCGCGGGGGTGCTGGAGCCTATCCCAGCTGACATAGGGCGAAGGCAGGGGACACCCTGGACAGGCCGCCAGTCCATCGAGGGCACATGTAGGGACATACAACCATTCACTCTCACATTCACACCTATGGGCAATTTAGAGATCAATTAACCTGCAGCATGTCTTTGGACTGTGGGAGGAAGCCGGAGAGCCCGGAGAGAACCCACGCTGCCACGGGGAGAACATGCAAACTCCACACAGAAGGACCGCTCCGACCGGGAATTGAACCCGCGGCCCTCTTGCTGTGAGGCGACAGTGCTAGCCACTACACCACCGTGCAGCCCCTATTCTAATATCTTTTATTTAATTTAATTGTTGTGGTTCAAGGTGGGGCCAGGCCCCATGGCCCTCTATTGGCCAGCCGCCACTGGTTAGTAGTGATTGGTTGTCAAATATAATTTTACTTGGAATGAAGACTAGCTATGTCGTCATCCTCAGTTCTCTTTCATACCATGGCACAATCAAAGAATTCCCCCGAACCTGTTTGATGTATAATTCACATGAAAGTCTGTGTTTGCCAGAGTTGTTCCCTTTGCAAAATCGTAAATCAAATAACCAGACCGCTTGACAATTGTGCTGACCTGCTTCTAACTGTACTGATGCGGACCCTATGGGATGTGTAGCAAACCTGAAGCCCCTCATGGGCTTCAGGTTTGGCAACAAGGTACATGGCAACAAATCCCAAGGCCCACATAGACCTATCTAACGCTGTTCATTCTGTACACATGACATCGATTGCTTGTGTTCATCCGGGGAGAGGGATCCTCCTCTGTTGCTCTCCTGAAGGTTTCTTCTTTTTTTCCCCGTTAAAGGGTTTTTTCAATTTTTTAATAATGCATTCTATTTGTAAGGCACTCTTCATCCAAGAATCTCAGAGTGCCACAGGGGGAGTTTTTCCTGATCCGATGTGGGACAGGGATGTCGTACAAGGCAAATTTGTAATTTGTGATTTTGGACTATACAAAATATACTGAATTGAATTGAATATACCTATTTGTATACTGGCCCAGTGGGTCTGCTACTGGAGTTTTGGTGACCATACGCAGTAAAATATTGTGAGTGTGCTCCTAGTGCCCATGTGCCCCTCTCTGGCTGTAAATCCCACACGGGTGATCCACTCCCTGGGCTTGAATTCTAAACTCTCGTTACTTTATCTGCTGGCTCAGGATTTTCCTGATTGCTCCATGTCTTCATGACATAGATAGATTCACTTCTCCAGCTTTTCCCCTGTGGAGTTATTACCTCTGCATCCACAGACGCTGATTATATCTGTTCAACACAGAGCTCTCACACAGAAGAACACACACAGGCTGCTACTTTTGTTTACAACAACACCCTGCTTCATTCCACATAACACATTCCCTATCTTCTGACTTTCTCTTTCCTCCTTATTTTACAGCTCACACGTTCACATGCTCAATTTTCAGGACACATGGTCCAAGTCTCTTTCGCACCACATATTCATGGCACACATTCTGTTTTTCCACTTTGCTTTCAACAGTACAATGAGGCAAAACATGTGGTTGTGACAATGACTGAACTGTAGGAGAGTGAGACAAGTACACATATCCAGATCCTGGAGGACGTCAAGCAACTTCCAGGTTCGACATTTGTCTACACATTTACACAGGGAGAGAGACAAGGACACATTCACAAAGATGGAGAGCGACAAGGACACATTCACAAAGATGGAGCACAACAAGGACACATTCAATTCAGTTTATTTTGTTTCGCCCAATATCACAAATTACAAATTTGCCTCAGAGGGCTTTACAATCTGTACAACATACGACATCCCTGTCCCAGAGATGGAGAGACAACTACACATTCACAGAGATGGAGAGAGACAATGACACATTCACAGACAGAGAGAGAATAACAGCATTCACACAGGGAGAGGGAAAAGGCCACTTCCCCAAATTGTTGGAAAATTCAACGCTGTACACCGTTCACACAGAGGGAGGAAGACAACAACGTATTTCTCTAACTTTATCTTTACAGTATAGTTACAGTATTTTAAGCACAACATTCTTTGTGTTAATATCCATCCACCTTTATTCAACAAGGAAATATTATCTGGGGAAACAAAAAGGCCTAAAGACACTGTAATTATATATAATATATCCAGTTGACTTGATTAACTGACTCCTGAAGATTTTTATTAGTCCGATCTCCAGATACATTTTGGAATGTATTTTAGCATTGAACGAGGTGCATTTTGTCCCCCATCACTTACATTGAAAGTACAATATGAAAATAATAATAATAATAATAATGCATTTAATTTATATAGCGCTTTTCATAATACTCAAAGACACTTCACATAATTAAAACATCCTAAAAGCTAAAAATAAATAAATAAGAATTGCTAAAATACAGGTAAAACAAATAAAACAAATAAATAGGGACTTTTGAGTCGCTCGGACCCTGATAAGAAAGAAAACAAAAACAAACAATCACACATTAAAATCAGTTCTGAACAGGTGGGTTTTGATTTGCGATTTGAATAAGGAAAGATTAGTGCAGTCTCGGATGAGTTTGTGGAGAGAGTTCCAGAGGGAGGGAGCAGATATGGAGAAGGCTCTGTCACCCCACGTCCAGTGCTTGGTCCTATGTGGGATGGACAGGAGATCGGCATCAGAGGAGCGGAGCTGACGGGATGGAGTGTGGTGGTGGAGCAGGTCGGTGAGGTAGGAGGGGGCCTGATTATGGAGGGCTTTGTGAGTGAGGAGAAGGATTTTGTATTGGATCCGTTGTGGGACGGGGAGCCAGTGAAGGCTCTGGAGAACAGGGGTGATGTGATCACGGGAACGGGAGAGGGTGAGCAGGCGAGCAGCAGAGTTCTGGATGTATTGGAGTTTGTTTAGGATTTTGGAAGATGTGCCATAAAGAATACTATTGCAAGTCAATTCTGGAGGTGATGAAGACGTGGATTAAAGTTTCAGCAGCAGATGAGGAAAGTGATGGGCGGAGACGGGCAATGTTTTTTAGGTGGAAGAAGGAGGTTCTGGTGATTTGTTTGATGTGATGTTCAAATGAGAGGTTGCTGTCAAACATGACTCCGAGGTTGCGGATGTGAGGGGAGGGAGACAGAGTGGAGTTGTCAATGGTGGGGCAGAAGTTGTGACTGGTTTTGGTGAGAGATTTTGGGCCGATGATGATCATATCCGATTTATCACAGTTGAGTTTGAGAAAATTGGTTTGCATCCATGATTTAATGTCAGTGAGGCAGTTGATCAGAGTGGAGTGAGTATTAGTGGTAATGGCTTTTGTGGAGATGTAGAGCTGGACATCATCAGCGTAGCAGTGGAAGAGGAGACCGTGATGACGTATGATGTTTCCAAGAAGGAGCAGGTAGAGGATGAACAGAAGAGGACCAAGCACCGAACCCTGGGGGACGCCCTGAGACAGGAGAGAGCAGTTCCGGTGATGTTGAGGGACGATTCGAGGCGGGAGAGAAGGATGTTGTGGTTGATGGTGTCGAAGGCTGCAGTAAGATCCAGGAGAAGGAGAATGTTGAGGTGGCCAGAGTCTGAGGAGAGGAGGAGGTCATTGGTGACTTTGAGAAGGGCTGTTTCGGTGCTGTGCTTTGAGCAGAAACCAGATGGAGAAATGGAAAGGGCGGGTGAGGTCTTCAGGTTGCTGTAAATTATATAAATTTTTGTATTGAAAAATGAAAGGAAAGAGTTGCACTTGTCGACTGTAAAGGATTTGGAGGTGTTTTCCCTGGGTTTGAGAAGCTTGTTTATTGTTGAGAAGAGAGCCTTTGGGTTGGAGGAGCCAGTGTGTATGATGTGTGAGTAGTAGGTGGTCCGGGCTGAGATGAGAGCGTCTTTGTATTGTTGAAGGTAGTTAGAGTGGGCTTGGAGATGGACTGTTAACCCAGTTTTCCTGCAGAGTCTTTCAAGCTGGCGCTTACGGGATTTCATGTGGTGGAGATCAGGAGTATACCAGGGGAGTGAGTGAATGAGACCGTTTGGGTTTTAATAGGAGCCAGCTGATCAAGACAGGAGGAGAGTGTGTTATTGTAGTAATTTACGAGATCGGAGGGATTATCAGACAGTGGGAAAGGGGAGGCCGACATGGTACACTGTAAAAAAAAAAGTGTCAAATATACGGTAAAATACCGGCAGCTGAGTTGCCAGTACTTTACCGTAAAAAATAAAGTGACACGTATAATACATTACGTGTTTTTGTAAAAACAGCAGTTCTACCGTAAACTTAATTAAAGTATTTGTCAGTGAAAAATACAGTATAACTGTATAATATACTACGGTACTTTATTGAAAAGTTAACGGTGAATTACCGGCAGCTGAGTTGCCAGTACTTTACCGTTAAAAAAAAGTGACACGTATAATACATTACGGTATGTTTTTGTAAAAACAGCAGTTCTACCGTAAATCTATTAAAGTATTTGTCAGTGAAAAATACAGTATAACTGTATAATATATTACGGTACTTTATTGAAAAGTTAATGGTGAATTACCGGCAGCTGAGTTGCCAGTACTTTACCGTAAAAAAATAAAGTGACACGTATAATACATTACGGTATGTTTTTGTAAAAACAGCAGTTCTACCGTAAACCTAATTAAAGTATTTGTCAGTGAAAAAAACAGTATAACTGTATAATATATTACGGTACTTTATTGAAAAGTTAACGGTGAATTACCGGCAGCTGAGTTGCCAGTACTTTACCGTAAAAAATAAAGTGACACCGTATATTACATTATGGTAGTTTTTTTGCAACCGTAAAATTCAGTTGAGAACTGTTTTTGTTTATGGTAAATTACGATTAAAAAAACGGATATATCATAAACCTGTTTACGGTTATTTGCTTTAGAAATAACAGCCATGTTATAAACAGTACATTCTTTTTAAAAACAGCATTCTACTGTAAACCCAATTACAGACTCTCAGAGATAAACACAGTACAACTGTATGAGTTACGGTATTTTATTACAAAGTTCAAAGGAAGTTGCCAGCAACTGTGGTTACCAGAATTCCTTTGCAAAGAACATGGTACAACGTATAATAATTAGTTGGCATAGATTTTAGTCACATTCGCTTATTGTAAATTACAAAGGAATATCAAATAACACCTTTTGTAAATCAAGATACAAACCATCGTTGATAAACCTTAAGAAACTAACATTCTCTGTGAAAAAACAGGTTGAACTGATCCAATAACATGTACTGTATACTCACAAAGCATTGTGGAGATCTTGAAGAAACAGCATGTGGACATGAAGGATAAACCATGAATAAACATGAAAAGATTAGCCACTTGCCCTGAGTTCATCAAGAGCAATGAGTCGCTGAGTCCAGACTTGACTAAAGAGGGCACCCAACATGGTATAGTCTCACACGGACAGAAAGTTCAGGAAGTTCTGCTTAAAGACTCGTATGTGGACCATCAGGTGATCCTCTATGCAGCCAAAAAATGAAGCAAAGGCAAAGTTAGATTGATGCAGTGCTTGAGCATGATGCCTAAACAGATGAACATTCACTGCCTTCTGGTGTTAAACTGAGCTCCAATGATCTTTATCATTGGAGCTCACTGATTTGAATAACTGAAATACTCAGTGTATAATAGCTAATATATCTGCCTCCGCCATTCAGTTTGATTTTTGTTAATGAGGAGACCCAGTCCGATGGCAAACAATGCCCTCCTTCATTTACCATTAAATTAATAGTACGGAACCCCTGTGTGCAAAGACACAGTTGCAAACCTACGCTCCTGTAGGTTACATGCTGTACAACATCAGGAGAATACGACCTCTTCTCACTCAGAAGGCGGCACAGGTTCTGGTCTAGGCTCTGGTCATCTCACGGCTAGACTACTGTAATTCCCTCCTGGCAGGTCTACCTGCTAATGCCATTCGACCGCTATAGCTCATCCAGAATGCAGCTGCTCGACTGGTCTACAACCTCCCGAAATTTACCCACACTACTCCGCGACCTTCACTGGTTACCGGTGGCCCGCCCCGCATATCCGCTTCAAAACATTGGTACTTGCGTACCGTGCTGGCGAACAGATCGGGTCCGGTCTACATCCAGGACATGGTCTAACCTCACACCCAACCTCGTTCACTTGGCTCGGCTTCTGCCAATCGGCTCGTAGCTCCTTCACTTCGAGCTAAACACTCTACGAAGTCACGACTGTTTGCTGTGCTGGCTCCTCATTGGTGGAACGAGCTCCCCATTGACATCAGGACAGAAGAAAGTCTCTACATCTTCCGTCTACTTTGAAGGAATGTGGTACATGGCCTGTTAGCAAAGACACATTAACAATATCCAACAGAGAGGTGCCAACTAAAGGCAACAGGTCTTTAAGCAGCCTCGTTGGGATGGGGTCTAAGAGACAGGTAGACGGTTTAGAAGTAGAAACCATTGAGGACAATTGGTCTAGGTTAATGGGAGAAAAGCTATCCAAATATACACCAGGGCATACAGCCGTTTCCAAGGTCACTCCTCTTGATGACAGATCAGCAGTAGTTGAGGGCAAGAGATCATCAATCTTGCCTCTAATAGTTAAAATCTTTTCATTGAAGAAGTTCATGAAGTCATTACTACTGAGGTCTATAGAAATACACGGCTCCACAGAACTGTGACTCTCTGTCAGCCTGGCTACAGTGCTAAAGAGAACCCTGGGGGTGTTCTTATTTTTCTCTAATACTGAGGAGTAATAGGCTGCTCTGGCATTACGGAGAGCCTTTTATATGTTTTAAGGCTGTCTCGCCAAACTAAGCGTGATTCTTCCAGATTGGTGGAACGCCATATACTTTCGAGCTTTCGTGAAGTTTGCTTTAGGTCGCGGGTCTGAGGGTTATACCAGGGAGCAAACCTCCTTTGCCTCACTGTCTTTTTCTTCAGTGGGACTATCGAGTCTAGTGTCATTCTCAGTGAGCCTGTAGCACTATCGACAATATGATCAATCTGGGACGGACTAAAGTTAGCACAGGAGTCCTCTGTCACATTGAGACGTGGTATTGAATCAAATGCAGAAGGAATCGCTTCTTTAAATTTAGCTACAGCACTGTCGCCCGCTCTGGCCCCCGGGATGCATATGACTTTGGTCCCTGGCTTCCCTATCTTCACGTTTCTGACTATGGAGCTACCTATAACCAGAGTGGGTTTCTCAGCAGGTTCGAAACGTGAAGAGCTTGGCGGTGCTCAGTGGGTTTCTGTTTAGACTTAAAACCCCTTCTGCTCGGGGGCTGCCGGGGGACAGCTTAGAGAGGCTAATGCTAAAGGCTTCACTCCGGCTATGGGAGGGAGGCGGGCTAACTAGCGTAACTGTCTGAGCTTCGATGGTGCGGAGCCGTGCATCTAACCCACTTAGAACTGCCTCCAACCTAGCAAATGAACTACACTTGTTGCATGTACCGTTATTATTAAGGGAGGCAGAGGAATAGCTATACATTAGACACTCTGAGCAAGAGGGATCGGAAGGGGGGAGAAGAAGACATCGCAAGCTGCTAAGCTGGCAACCGGAAGTGATGCAATACGCTTACCGGAAGAGAGAGAGCGATGCGTTCAGGAACCTCACGAGATTCACGAGACTGTACGGCTCCTACCTGGTCAGCCATGCCTCATGTAGCTAACCGCTAGCTAACATAAGGTTAGCTTCAACCCCTTAAGGAGAGGTTAACCTAACAAAGAAGGTGTCACTAACGTCGACCGTTCAACAGCTTTACTCTGACTAATACATTATGTTGGCATTCTTACCTCCAGAAGAGACGTCATGTTCCCAGTGGTCCGGCTGTCGTTCCTTCAATGGCGTCTCGAGAATCACTGAAGAAGACGTGCTGTAGCAGCACAAAGTAACGAGAAGTGGCGCCTAAAATGGGTTCAACAGTTCAACCTCCGATCGTTGTTTTTTTTTTGTTTGGATTGCCGTGTTGGTTTGATCACCGGCACCTGGGCCTCTCTCCTTTGATCTCTGTGTCTGTCTGCTTGACGGTCTGTCTCTCTCTGTCTGTCTGTATCTGTGCTGTGTTTCCTTCTCTAGTAGATCTTAGTTTAGAAGAATAACATACAATACAATAAAATAAAATAGCAGGGCAGTACATATTACATTTAAGAATTAAAATAATAAAGGAAATGAACAAAATAAATAAAAATGTAAGTATATACAGTGTAATCTAAGTGCATATAAAGTGAAAGCGATGCAAGGTTTATTGAGGAGGATCTGGCCAGAGGTGATTATTATAAAGTCCAAAGCAGTTGGCAGGACATTTTCTCCTGTATCTGGAATGTTATAATGTATCTGGAATGTTCTCCTGTATCTGGAATGTTCTCCCGTAGATACAGGAGAACATTCCAGATACAGGAGAACATTCCAGCGGCGCTGAAGCAGTCTGTTGGATAATGTGCTCCGCTGTACCTGCAGTAGGTGGAGAGGGTGGTCCGGGTTATCCAATATGGGACAATCAATTTCTTCAGTATCCTCCTCTCCACCACCTGTTCCTTATAGTCCTGTTTGCAGCCAATGATGGAGCGGGCCTTCCTCACCAGTTTAGTGAGTCTGTTAGTGTCTCTGGCTCCAATGCTGCTACCCCAGCAGACTATGGAGAAGTCCAGAGCACTGGCCACAACAGACTGGTAGAACATCTCCAACATCTCAGAGCACTGGTCCAACAGACTGGTAGAACATCTCCAATCTTTCAATTCAATTCAATTCAATTCAATTCAGTTTATTTTGTATAGCCCAATATCACAAATTACGAATTTGCCTCAGAGGGCTTTGCAATCTGTACACATACGACATCCCTGTCCCAGGACCTCACATCGAATCAGGAAAAACTCCCCAAAAATAACCTTTGACAGGGAAAAAAGGGAAGAAACCTTCAGGAGAGCAACAGAGGAGGATCCCTCTCCCCGGATGGACAGAAGCAATAGATGTCATGTGTACAGAATAAACAGCATTTACAAAGTTACATAAACACATTACATGAATATGACAATCTTCTTGCTGCCCACATCGAAGGATCAAAGTTTCCTTAAGAAAAAGAGTTGACTCATCCCCTTCTTGTACACAGCATTGATGTTGGCCTTCCAGTTCAGTCTGTTGTCGATGGAGACACCCAGGAACCTGTACTCCTCCACCATGTCCACATCCTGCTCCACCATGTCCACCTACTCCTCCACCATGTCCACATCCTCCTCCACCATGTCCACATCCTCCTTCTCCATGTCCACATCCTCGTCCACCATGTTCACATCCTCTCCCAGAACTCTCAGCGGTTGTGGAGCCGTCGTCTTCCTCCTGAAGTCTACCACCATCTCTCTGGTCTTGGCAGGTGATTTCTACCGGCCTGCTCCACAAAGTCATCCGTTTCTGCCCTGTACTCCTCCTCCTGTCCATCCTTAATACACCCGACCACTGCAGAGTCATCAGAGTACTTCTGCAGATGGCATGCCCCCGAGTTGTACTGGAAGTCACTGGTGTACAGGGTGAACAGGAAGGGAGACAGAACAGTTCCCTGTGGGGCTCCAACATTACTGACAGCCAGCACACGGCCCAGTCGGACATACTGTGGTCAACCTGTGAGGTAGTCAGTGATGCAGGAGACGGTGGACGCGTTGAACCCCACAACCCGCAGCTTCTCAATCAGCAGTAGTGGTTGGATGGTGTTGAATGCACTGGAGAAGTCAAAGAAAGTGATTCTCACAGAGCCACCGGTTCCATCCAGGTGCGACTGAGCTTGTTGCAGCAGGTAGATGATGGCGTCGTCCACTTCCACACAAGGCTCATAAGCAAACTGCAGAGGGTGAACCAAGACCAGCCTCTCCAGCACCTTCATCACATGGGATGTGAGGGCAACTGGTCGGAATTCCTTGAGGTCAGATGCAGTTGACTTCTTTGGAACAGGGACCAGGCACGACGTCTTCCACAGCACCGGGACTTCCTCCTGCCTCAGGCTCAGGTTGTAGAGGTTGATGGTGGCACTTAAACAGCGACAATAATGGCGGACGTGAACTCGCTAGGCAAATAACACAGACGCATCCCCACGGCTAACAGTTCAATGTTGGGGCTCCTTCACACATGGTCGGGATTGCACCACCTCTTGTTCACATACACTGCAATCCCGCCACCTCTCCTCTTACCGCTCTGTATAGCGTCTCTGTCCGCACGAACAGGCCTGAAGCCGGGCATCGACGCACTGTGATCCGGAAAGTCCGCGTAACGCATGAGGCTACATGTACGGAAGCCCCTCAGACTTTACAGCGCGCCGAGTTGTTGGTCTTATTTGCCAAAGCCTCACGTTCCCCGTTACAATTGCCGGTACTTTCCTCAGGACTCTTTTCTGGGTTCAGCTCTTGGCTTTGGAGGCCTTTAAAATGGAGGGTGTCTTGTAAATTTGACTGTAGGTGATTCAAAACATATAGTGCTCGTTTGTGCTTGTCTCTCTGTCTGTCTCTGCCTGTCTGTCTCTCTGCCTGTCTGTTTGTCTGTCAGTCTGTCTGTCTCTCTCACTGTCTTTCTCTGTATGTCGGTCAAATCAAGAGAAAGTGTGGTTTGAAGGAATCTTAAACGGTGAAACTGTACATGTCATGTGTATATGCAAAACAAGGAGAACTTATGTACGGGGCACCCATCATATGCACAATTACCTCCACTGCTTCGAATGAGAAGAAGAGTTTGCAACTATAATGTTTTGTTTTGTATTGTTTGTTGGTTACATTTGTGTTTGTGTTTGTGTTGAAACAGTGACAACATTTATTTTTTACAAAGAATAAATGCAAAAATTACAGTGTTTTAAATGTATCTCCCAGTATATTTACGTCATGAGCCCAGTGAATCGTACATTTAACAGTGACAAAATGTATGTTTTACAAATAGAATTTGTAAAAATGACGGTATTGGCTGTTATATATATTACGGTATATTACTGTAATAAGTCCAATTGTTAGTACATTTAACAAGTGACAAACTGTATTTTTTACAAATAATGAATGCGAAAAAAACAGTGTTGGCTTTAAATTTATCTTCCAGTATATTATGTTATGAGCCCAGTGAATCGTACATTAACAGTGACAAAATGTATGTTTTACAAATATAATTTGTAAAAATTACGGTGTTGGCTGTTGTATATATTACGGTGTATTACTGTAATAAGTATTTTGAATTAACGGTCTATTACTGTTGGGATTTAACGGTTTTTCATTGTAAAATATAGACTTTTTTTTTTACAGTGTACTGGCAAGAGAGGCTGAAAGAGTTGTGGGGAAATAGTTTTGAGATTTCTGAAGGATATGTTGCGCTTGGTTCTTGGATGGGGATAGGAATGCCAATGTCCATGGTGATAGCCAGGTGGTCGGAGATATTGAGGTTGAGGCTGGAGAGCTGAAGTATTGTGAGACCAGTGGAGCACACCAAATCCAGGATGTGACCTCGGCTGTGAGTGGGGAAGTTGATGTGTTGTGTGAAGTTGAAGCATTGTAGCAGTTCTAGGAATTCTATGGCAGGTTTACATTCCGTGTCATCAATATGGATGTTAAATCACCAAGGAGGAGAACGGCAGGTGAAATGCACAGAGCTGGGTCAGAAAATCAGAGAAGTCAGAGAGGAAGGAGGGGTTTGGCTTGGGGGGGCGGTAAATAACAGCAATTACCAGAGGAGTCGGACCAGAGAGTTTGAGGGCAATATGTTCAAAAGAATGAACGGCAGGAATGGGAATGGTGGTTTTTTAATGTCCTCCCGGTGGACAGCAGCAACAGCACCTCCCCGCCCCTCTGGACAAGGTGTATCTGTGTATGTGAATCCTGTGGGGGTGGTCTGGTTGAGTGAGAAATAGTCAGAGGGTTTATGCCATGTTTCAGTGAGGCAGAGAAAATCAAGATTACTGTCCATTATGAATTCATTCAGAATGAGGCTTTTGTTATTGAGTGAGAGGGTGTTGAGCAAGGCCAGTTTCAGGTGACGTTGCGTTGTGATAGGCTGTGAGGACTGAGGAAGGGGACGGAGATTGGACCAATTCACGTGTGGTTTGTTGTGATGACGTAACAAGGAAGTACGATTGCGACAGGACCACAGGGATGGGATGGAGTTTTGGGAGGTGACGTTGTAGGTGAACATGCGGCCAGAGCCTCTGTGTGAAGGATGGCCTCGGCAAAGTATTCCATGTTGTTTCAGAATGTCCATGCAGTCCGGGCGGTGCAGTCCATAGTGACCAACTGTAAATGGTCACTATGGATAGAAAGAATGATAACACAGCACATCTTATTTCAGTGCACATATTATGAACCGACTTGTGCTGTACGGTGTCACCTCACAGCAGAGGGGCAGTCCTTCTGTGTGGAGTTTGCACGTTCTTCCCATGGCATCGTGTGTTCTCTGGCTTCCTCCCACAATCAACATGCAGCTTGGGTTAATTGGAAACTCTCAAATTGCCCGTAACTGAGCGTGATTGTATGTCTCTATATGCGCCCAATGTCAGCTGGGATCGGCTCCAGCGCCCCGCGACCCTAAATAGGATAAACGGTTTGGGGAATGGAATGGTCTGACTATTGTTTTAAGACAGACTTGATAAAATGTCGCTGACCATAGAAAAGTTATTGATCAAGAGCCATGGAATCACTTTGTCAAAACCAGTTAGTTATTGTCAAAAAAAGTCCATTCTTTTTTATATAGGGGAGAGTATTTACATACATTGTTTGATAGTGTCACATTTTAGGAATGAGTGGTCATTAATGGATTCACCCATATCCCTGGCAGAGGTCGCTAAGGTAGTCAAAAAGCTCCTTGGTGGCAAGGCGCCAGGGTGGATGAGATCCGCCCTGAGATGCTGAAAGCGCTGGACATTGTTGGGCTGTCTTGGTTGACACGCCTTTTCAGTGTCGCATGGGGGTCGGGAACAGTGCCCATGGACTGGCAGACTGGGGTGGTGGTTCCCATCTTCAAGAAGGGGGACCGGAGAGTGCTCGAACTATCGTGGTATCACACTGCTCAGCCTCCCGGGAAAAGCTTATGCCAGGGTGCTGGAGAGGAGGCTCCGACCGCTTGTCGAACCTCAGATTCAAGACGGGCGGATTCTGTCCCGGTCGTGGAACAGTGGACCAGCTCTTTAACCTCGCAAGATTACTGGAGGGGTCCTGGGTGTTTGCCCAACCAGTTTACATTTGCTTTGTAGACCTGGAGAAGGCTTTCGACCGGGTCCCTCAGGGTTTTTTGTGGGGCGTGCTGCGGGAGTATGGGGTGCCGGACCCGTTGGCACGGGCCATCCGGTCTCTGTACGCCTGCAGTAGGAGCTGTGTTTGTCTCCTCGGTAGTAAGTCAGACACGTTTCCCAGTGGGGACAGGATATCTAGGCGCAGCCAGGGGGCGGAGAAGATCCGGTTCGGGAGTCTCGGGATCGCCTCTCTGCTGTTTGCGGATGATGTGGTCCTGTTTGCCTCCTCGGACCGTGACCTCCAGCATTCACTGGGGCGTTTTGCAGCCGAGTGCGAAGCTGCAGGGATGAGAGTTAGCACCTCCAAATCTGAGGCCATGGTGCTCTGCCGGAAACCGGCGGATTGCTCCCTCCAGGTGGGGGCAAACTGCCTACTCCAAGCGAAGGAGTTCAAGTATCTCGGGGTCTTGTTCACGAGTGAGGGTAAGGTGGAGCGGGAGATCGATAGGTGGATCGGTGCGGCTGCAGCAGTAAAACAGGCGCTGTACCGGTCCATCTTGGTGAAGAGGGAGCTGAGCCGAAAGGCAAAGCTCTCTATTTACTGGTCGGTCTACGTTCCAACCCTCACCTATGGTCACGAACTCTGGATCGTGACCGAAAGAACGAGATCTCGGATACAAGCGGCCAAAATGAGCTTCCTCCGTAGGGTGGCCGGGCTCAGCCTTAGAGATAGGGTAAGGAGCTCGGACATCAGGGGGGAGCTTGGAGTCGAGTCGCTGCTCCTTCGGGCATCTAGTCAGGATGCCTCCTGCACACCTCCCCTTAGAGGTTTTCCGGGCACGTCCAACTGGTAGGAGGCCCCGGGGAAGACCGAGGACACGCTGGAGGGATTATATCTCCCGGCTGACCTTGGAACGCCTCGGGATCCCCCAGAATGAGCTGGAAAGTGCTGCGGGTGAGAGGGAAGCCTGGGTCGGCCTGCTGAACCTGCTGCCACCGCGACCCGACCCCGGATAAGCGGGTGATAATGGATGGATGGTCAGTAATAATAATAATAATAATAATAATAATACATTTATTTATATAGCACCTTTAAAAACAGAGTTTACAAAGTGCTCTACATATAAGCAAGGTAAAAACATAACATCAATACAAGTAAACATTTCAGAAAATACATGAGGCAATGAACACAATAGAGGAATAGAAAATTACAAATACAAAATAAAGCAGAACAGACAAACTAAAATAGGTGGAAACAAGGGGAAACTGCATAAAAGGACGACATCACTTAAAAGCAGTTCTATAAAAATGGGTTTTAAGAAGCGATTTAAAAGAAGCTACTGATTCTGCTAGTCTTATCCCCTCAGGTAGGTCGTTCCAAAGTCGAGAGGCTCTGATGGCAAAAGCACGGTCACCCTTTTATTTAAGCCTTGACTTTGGAATGGCCAGAAGGGCCCCACCGGAGGATCTAAGGCTGCGAGTTGGCTCATATGGGGCTAATGATGTAGCTTGGGGCCAGACCCAGGCGTGCTTTAAAAGTGAGCAGCAAAATCTTAAAATCAATTCTAAAACTAACAGGCAGCCAGTGGAGAGAGGCCAGGACTGGAGTAATGTGATGCCGTCTTTTAGAACCAGTCAGAAGCCGAGCTGCTGCATTCTGGACTAGTTGGAGGCGGGAGATGGATTTTTGATTCATGCCGGAAAGGAGGGAGTTGCAGTAGTCGAGTCGAGAGAAAATGAGTGCATGAATGACTTTTTCCAGATCTGAGCGTGACAATATGGGTTTGATTTTTGAGATTATTCTTAATTGAAAGAAGCAGGACTGGACAATGTTTTTGATCTGTGATTCAAAATTTAATGAGTCAAACATTACACCCAAATTTCTGGCAACAGGTTTTGAATAAACCGCCAGGGGACCAAGTTGACTCTTGATGGGACTGGTGTTATTGTGTGGGGAACTGAATAATATGACTTCTGATTTGGAGTTATTGAGCTGAAGAAAATGTTGAGCCATCCAGCAGTCAGAGAGACAATCTAAGACAGCAGCCAGGCTCTCTGGGTCACCAGGTCTCGGTGGAAGGTTAGGACTCACCTTGTCACTTTGGTACCTTTGATTGGATTGTGGTTGAAAGACGCAAGGGTGCGTGCATTCATGGGAGCTTAGTAAGCATCTAGGAAGCTAAGATGCACTAAGAAAGTCAGCAGGAAACTGCCAGCTGATTTAAATTTGCATGCATTGATCATAGTTGCAGCCCTCAGGGTCATCCCACGAATGCAGTGGCAGGGTGTATGATGGCAAACACTGAACAGTGACATAACCAATGTACTATGAAGAGCTACATAGAGTGTTTTCCAATTACTGTCTTACACTGTGAGAGATTTTCCAAGACATACAAAAAATGAAAGGCAAAATGTGCAAAGAAAGAAAAGACAAAACAATCAGGTTTCAGATGTGATTGTCCTCCATCTTTCTCCGGCTGTCCAGTGACTCCTCTTCCATGACCTATGGCCTATGGCAGCTGATGTTGTCTGTTTGCCCCAAATCAATCATTGTGTGGATGGATTAAAGCAGATTAAGTTATATTTGCATAATATATTTTTAATTACTTAGCTTACAGCCGTACTGTAATTAGTATTACGATAATGAGTTAGCTAGGGTTCAAACAAAGTACATTTTATCTTGATTTGTCAGTTCGAAAAAAGCCATCTTAGTGCCAGAATGTTTGGAATCTATGTGGTTTGTGAAAAATTGGTCCAATATTTACTCTGGTGACTATGGAGCAAAAGAATCGGTCATAATGTCTACTTTTCCCATTGGAGCAAATAAACTCAGGAGCTACCGCTAGTCTCTTAAAGTGACGGGGCAGTGGCCAAACCTAAATTATACAGATACAGGAAACTCTAGGCCGTCTCCTTTCTAAACTTTCTCTGCTCTTATTATCTTCTTCCTCATTGATAACTGCCAGAAAGGGCTTTCCGACAGAAGGCATTTTGGCTTTCTAAATTAAGCTGCTCCAGCTTGCCAGAGTGTAAATAGCCGAATAGCTGGCGTGTGACTATTCTAACCAAAGATTGAGAGTGGTTCTCAACCTGGGGACCTGGAGACCAACACATACACATTCACTTTATGAGGGATAGCTTTGCATTAATTAATCTTTTTATATATTATATTCTAATGTGGTTCTTCCGTATCTTGTGTTTTTTTTTTATGTATTATACATTTTTATGTAATCAAGTCTCCCTTGAAAATAATAAAGATACATTTTTTGGTGCTCCTTTGAACCTTTTGTTGTTATGTTTGTACTTTGCACACAGGTGGTGTTTGCAGCAGATGCAGGTATCAGCTTTATACCCTTCAAACTCCACTCCCTCCCCCTCCCTTCCTCCACTCCAGATCCCCCACCGTGAGTGCTCCTCAATGAAGCAGACTGCAGCCTTCGGCGCCGCTTACCTGGATGTGGCTGCAGCCATAACGTGCTCTGGCATCCTCACTACAGGCTGCTTTCACTCATTAATTCACTCAGGAACTGTGCCAGCCGTGCCTGAAAGATGGCCGTTGGGGGAAGGGCGAGGTTGAGTCACAACCCTCCAAGATAACAAGAGGAACCGGCTTTGCCACAACACAGCATTGTCAGTCCTACTAAATATTTCGAATGTGTCAGCTTGTCTGAATAGCACTGCCACTCTGCATGCTCACAGACAAAAAAGGTTCTCCTCTTGGCACACAGGAGCTGAAACCAGCAACTTAACACATGAGTTTGATAGAACTAAAAATATTCATAGGAGTACTGTACAGCTTGTTTTTATTTTAACTAACTAGTTTATATAGAGGATTAGTCCTCTCTACATCATATTAATTGGCAAAGTAAGCCAAAGACAGGGCTCAGTGGTAGAGAAGGTCGTCCTTTAATCTGAGGATCGGCGGTTCGATCCCCGGCTGAATGTTGCATGAATATTAGTTAGTTCTGATGGTCAGGTGGCACCTTGCATGAGTGCCCCTGCCATCAGTCTATGAATCGTTGTGAATGGGTGAATAATGACAAGTAGTGTGAAAGCACTTTGAGTGGTCGGAAGACTAGAAAAGCTATACAAGTACAGTCCATTTACCTGGGCTACCATTTTCATAGTCTTATTTGTCATATCTCAAAATAAATCTCATCTTTAGCATATATTGTCCTATTGTCTATCAGCATACATACCTTTGGCTTGTCCAAGTCTATTTTCGAGTGCCATGTTTTCCACTTCTCATCCTGCAAGCAGTACTAGACTGTTTACTGAGCCAAGACCAGAATATGGAAAACACTGGTATTGGACAGTTGGTAATAACCACAGTTGAAGTTGGTAGTTTTCCTCCCACGGCCATGGGGGGCAACATTCAACACTCTACAACAAACTTTGACAAGACCCAAAGGGAGACTTTATGAGAAGTGTTTCAAATTACCACCTCAACAAAAGAGCAGCACAAAACCACTTCGCTGAGCATTTCTATGGAATCGAGACGGTCTCCCACGCAGTGAATGAAGCTGTGTCTCCAGGTGGCAGCCTTGACTAAAGGCATCTTGTGTGGACACATGAGAGCAGGGATGGAGAGCGAATGCTTCTTCTTTTATGCATGGATCCTCCTCTTGCTCTGCCTCTGGTCTCAAGGGGAAGGTCAGAGTTATGATCAGGGTCCTTGTGTTTTTTTCCCCTCTGCCTCACAGGTCTATGAAAGGGTCAACCAATCAAAGGGCAGACTAACTGTATAATGCGTATGTGAGGGCTCTCCCACACCCTGGCCTGCCTCTTTTTGCTTGGCAATCATGAATACACATTAGTGCCGGAGAGTTCAAGGGGTTGGCTGTTCAAAACAGTAATTATGTTTCTGTATTTGAACTCTCTCCACCTCTGTTTGACATTGGCTCTGATGTTGCCACTCGTGTAGTAAGCTGTGTTGCAGTTTCGTGCACCCTCATTTGTTGAGCTGGGTCTCTTGATGTCTTTGTCAGTGCTGCAAGGCCACTGACATGTCATATTGATCTTACAGCCCCCTTTTCCCAGCTTCATGTCGAGCATTCACATACGGCAAAGACCTTTGAGGCCAAAGGTCTTTCCTCCCCTGTGATTGGAGGTCCAGCCTAAATATGATTCATGTTAGCATGTTATTTAACTTTCATCATTCTGCCTTTAGCATGTGGAGGTTTTTTTTCTTCTTCTGATTTTTTATGAAACTTCCACAACTTAAATGTCCTTTGAGGCCAACTTTTCTTTTGAAATTGAGATAAAGAAAAGTAAGAAATAAAGACAAGGAGACAGGCAACATATGCTAATAAAACATTGGTTTTATTATATATATATATATATATTTATGTAAGAAAATGACTGAGCCTCGGACAAAGATAACAGACTTTGACACTTATTTCCAAGCAGCGAAAATACGTATGGAGCCCTTTCCTTTCTTGTTTTCTGCATAGGAATATGCTTACTCCTGGACAACAAGGAGAGCGTATTGTACCATCCAGAGTGGCGATATCTGGCAGAGCGCTTTTGATCCATCAAGATTGTTACAGAACTAAATCTCTCTGCTGCCCGGCGACCTTGACTTTAGTGAAAACTCCGGATTTAAACACAGCTACTCCTCTTGCCAAGGTGATGAGTGGATAAAGGGTGTAATTGGGCTTTAGACAGACTTGCAGCCACACATTTCCTGCCCCTCCTCTTCAGGGCTTTGGGAAAGATAAAAACAAAATGCATGGCCTAAATAGTAATGAAACAACTGGCTGGAAATGGGCTCAAGATGGACATGAGAGAAAATGAGCATGTGAATTGTGTTGAGTTACATCACCTCTGGTTTGTCTTATTTCTACTTTCTCAGTTTCTTCGGGGTATTTTTGTTCATTAACCTTTCATCAGTCACTGACAGAAAAAGTAAAATATGGTGATGAACTTCTGAGGTCTAGGGAGTTTTTGGCTGTCTCAGGGGTTTTGTGCTGATCGTTTACCATGTGAAGTGATTATACGGCAACTGGCCTTATGTTATCTTCGCAAGGCAGTCTGTTGTAAATAGCTCCCAAGTTATCTGGGCAGTACAGTCACTCGGAAAAGAGTAATTGGATAATTAATTTAGTCCTGGACAGGTCAAACGGATTTTTGTCTCGTCTGCCTTTCTGTGGCTCACAAGGTCCTATGGACACATGATTGATGTGTGCTTCAGGGTAATTAAAGAATCATCCTACACACAAAGCATAGTGGGAAATAAATGCACATCAAAGGTGATCAGGGTTAGACCAATATACATACTGAACATGTATGTTCGATACTGGCCTTCTGTTAAATTGATTACATGTTTAGTGCAGAATTGACCAGTAGTAGTCTTTAGTAAGCACTTAACATGATGAAGTGAATTCATGCAAGCAAATAACAATGCAGTACTATTGTAACTGAATGGAATTGATGGGAGGAGGTGATTGGGTCCGGTGGACCTATGGTGGGTGGCACGGGCCCTGATTAGGTGATAAAGGTGCACCTGCTGGGAGATCCGGGTCTTTTTCCATGTCTCCGCCGTCACGAGCGAGTGCGCCGAGATTCCGTTCTGTGTCTCCGATGTCACGAACGAGTGTGCGAGACTCCTTTCACTTTCCCTCTCGCCGGATGACACGTAGCGTTTAGTGTGTAGCGCATTATACGTCGGGCGTCAGGAGTTCCGTGTATGGGAGGGCTGTTTTCAGAGAGCTTCCTGAGCAGTGCACCTAATCATAACTGAGGGGGGGGGATCCAAGGGGGGTCGCTGGGTTGCTGGACTGCTGTTAGTGGGACGCTGCGTTTGTTCTTATTTTTCTTTAAGTTGTTTGCGGTGCCTATCATGGCCCACCGTCTGTGAACTCCTCCTGCCTGCCGCATGTCATCATTCAACTGCTGGTTGTCGAGGTGGTGCCCAAAAAACAATGTGGGCTACTTAGATAACTGGCAGACTTTCTGGGGAGAACCTGATCTGATGAGAGACGGCATCATCGCACTTTGGATGCAGCGGGTCTCATTTCTGCAAATATGACCAAGTTGATTAACGGACTTAATCCATGACAACCCAGGGTTCAGATCAGGAAGCAGAATCAGAGTTGTAGTCTTACACCCTTCTCTGCACTTCCACTCGACCAGTTACCCACCCATAACTCTATAGAGACTGTGTCTGTCCCACGGCCACTTCAATTAATTAAATCAAAAGTAACCAGAAGAGGAGTTATACAAAATAACCTCATAAAGGTTAACAACACTACTGCAACAGTGCAAGAAAACAGGAACATTAAATGTGGACTCCTAAATATTAGATCTCTGTCATCTAAAGCTGTATTAGTAAATGATTTAATATCAGACAATCACATTGATTTATTCTGTTTTACTGAAACCTGGCTGAGTCCTGAAGAATATGTCAGCCTAAATGAATCAACTCCTCCAAGTCATTAATACTCACATTCCTCGAGGCACCGGCCGAGGAGGTGGAGTAGCAGCCATCGTTGACTCAAGCCTCTTAATAAATCCTAAACCTAAATTAAACTACAACTCATTTGAAAGATGGATGGAGAGCAGGGGCATTTGTAGGATTCCAAGAAAGAAGGGGCTAAGCCCCAAGGGGAGTGTCGCCCTGGTGAATGTGTGCGCGCATAGCACGCAGCAAATTTTTCTTGGGGCCCCTGATATCCATTGTTTCTGACAGTTTCAGATAGATTGGTTCAATCAGAAATAGTGTGATTTTGCTCCGTAGTTTTGCTTCATTCAGTATATTATAACACAAGAGCCAGAATTTCAGGGCCATAGTGATATGTTATGCTCATTTGGACACCCACACTGAGATAAAGATGAACTAGTTCAGTGTCAAATATACCATTCAATGCCCCGAGGGTACAAAGCGTTACAGCGGTCTTTACTATAATTTATAATTCATAATACTCGGAGGGCCGGATCAACCCTTGTGTTAGAGCCATATGAACCATCTCGGGCTCTGAGAAGCTCAGGGAGTGGTCTCCTGCTGGTGCCCAGAGTCAGGACTAAACACGGTGAGGCTGTGTTTCAGTTTTATGCTGCTAAAATCTGGAACAGTCTTCCAGAAGATGTGAGACAGACCTCAACTCTGACAATGTTTAAATCCAGGCTGAAAACAGTCCTATTTGACAACTGAAAGTATTTTATCTGCACTCTTCGCTTTTAATATAATTAATTAATGATTATTTTTTTTTTTTTATGGAATGATTTTATTTGTCTTTTTGTAATTTTATGTAGCTGTAAAGCACTTTGAATTGCCTTGTGTACGAATTGTGCTCTATAAATAAACTTGCTTTGCCTTGCCTATTAGCTACTCTGCACTGACTCCCTGCAAAATCAAGAATCACATTTACAATTATTCTCCTCACCTACAAAGTTTTGATTGGTGATGCACTATCAATTCAATTCAGTTCATTTTATATAGCCCAATATCACAAATGTATCTGTAATGTGCAATGGAGAGATGTAAATTCATCCATAAGGAGAGAGAAGAGGAGATAGGAGCTCAGTGTATCCTAAAACGTCCCCCAGCAGCCTTTTATCCTACAGCATCATATCTAGGGGCTGGACCAGGGCAAACCTGATTCAGCCCTAACTATAAGCACAATTAAAGAGGGCAGTGTATCTTAGGAGCTTGTAGTACCCACTAGAGAGCTGCGCTCATTAAATGCGGGGCTACTTGTGGTTCCTAGAGTCCTAAAAAGTAGGATGGAGCCCGAGTCTTCAGTTATCAAGCTCCTCTTTTATGGAACCATCTTCCTTTTTCAGTCCGGAGGCAGACACAGTCACCACATTTAAGAGTAGACTTAAGATTTTCCTCTTTAATAGAGCTTATAGTTAGGGCTGAATCAGGTTTGCCCTGGTCCAGACCTTAGATATGCTGCTATAGGCTCATAGGCTGCTGGGGGACATTTAAGGATACACTGACCTCCTCTCTCTCCTTATAGATTAATTTACATTTCTCCTTTGCACATTATTAACTCTACTTCCTCCCCGGAGTCTTTGTGACTTCACGTCTCATAGGGTCCATTGGACCTGGCTGTTTCTGAAGCTGGTCCTGGGTCCTTGCCCCTGCTTCCTCCATCCAGCCTCTAGCCTGGACCTGCCCTCCTTCTCTGTGCCTCCTGCCTCAAAGGCCTGGCCTCATTGATCTAACCTCTTTCGCGATGCCTGCCTGGTGGGCCGGCCTCCTGCATCTGTGGCCCTGCTTCCTGAACAACATCCACTACCAGGCGCCTTCAAGTAAGTATTATTCAGCATTATTCTGGGTTAGAAAAATAACATTGTTGTCATTATAGGAATAAGAAACTGTACATTTAAGCAGCAGAATGATTTACATTTTGAGTTTTGTTACGAAGTGGTTTCATGGTATCTCAAATCTGATCAACTTTGTTGTCAGCAGCAGGCACACATTTTTAAGTGGAAAAAGTTAGCAAATAGATGGTAAACATAGTGAAGCAATTAACAGCTAGAGATCTTTTCTCAGGAGTTGTTCAGACCAAACCTCAGCTAAAAATGAGAGCAAATTATTCCTCAGGTGTGCACAAACTCAACTCAAATGAAGCCACTCCATTTCCACCTGATAATAAGCCATGGTTTTCTATCACAACAAAAATGTTGTCAAACATTAACTTTCAAATGCAAAGACACTATAGGAGTTTACTTTGGTGCCATCTGATTGTGGTGTAAAGAATACGACTGTACAAACAAATATGTTTGTCATTAGAAAAACAGGTAACTCCAGTGAAATATGTCTGTGTGTGTGCTAAACCATCTCAGCAGATATGTAGAATGAATAAGATCCCAGCATCCATTGAGGTACAGACTGGAAATGATCAGCAACACTTAATTAATAATACATTTATATTACATGTGGTTATTTTGTTCAAAGAGACAGTTCTCATTCCACCTCAAAGTAATTTATTTATGAGTTTTTGAGCACACTGGAATCTTTTAAGTTGTTTGGCATGTCTGGGTTTCATCCACCTCTCATTTCACTACGCAAAATAAAAATGGATTACACAGGAAGTCTCCCCGGTGCTCTGTGGTATGGCTTGGAAAGAGGCATCATTAAAGTGATTATTCTGATTAGTCTCTGACTACATCCTGTAGTGAAAAGCTCTAATCATCACACACTGCTACAACCAGTCCTGATTGACATCTACCCCTCACAGTTTACACAGAAATAATACCTAGACCAATGTTAAATTCGCCATGGTGTCTGGTCATTAAATCCCTCTACTGAAGAAGAGACAATGTTGAGGAACTGACAGCCCAGTGGATCAAAGCAGAGCTGTTTCACCAGTGGCAGACTCAGGCTGTCTGAGGAGCAGGGGCAAAACATATAGAAAGGGCACCAGATGCACTTTATCACATTTTCTCCTGTGGAAGGGTTATCCTAGATATCACTTCATCCCCTGGAAGCTACACTTTAATTTGCAGAGTACTAGTTGTATTCATGTTCTCTTTTTAGAGCAACAATTACACTTTGTCTTCGTATTCTTTTATATGTCAAATATCACCCACCAGCCATCAACAAGGATGGAGATAGCACAGGGGGCACAGGCGGTGGGCATTCTCCTCCACCACTGAAAACACCCACCTTAGCATTTGCTGTATTTGTGGGTGTGATGCCAGTAAATGTTGTTATTTCTGTTGCTACATTAGCAATTATCTGTTACATGGTTGAGAACTGGGCAGTGACAATTAGAATTAGGAAAAAAGAGAGGGAAAAATCAATTCAAGTTTATTTAGTCAAAAATGTTAAAAAGGCGTCAGGTTCTCTCAATAAACCAAAATAATAAACCAAAACCCCCACGCTGACTAGAACATAAAAGGTCACACTGAACTACCATAGAAAAAGGAAAAACAATACTGAGCTCCTAGCCACAAAAAAAGGAGAAAACATACTCAACAAAAATGGCAAAGAAACCCCTACACAGCTTCCCCCAAAATGACACAAATGGTAGCCTGCACTTAGGCATCATACCACAGCATTTCCGACTGTTCGCAGGTGAAACGAGAGAGAGAGCGAAGCACTGGACCTTGGAGTGTGAGTGAGTGTGTGTGTGTATATATATATATATATGTATTTTATTTTCTCAGTCTTTTAACCTGCAACCCCCCGGAGTGATTCATGAAGCCCTTCCCTGCGTCTTCTCTTTTAACATCTTCTCTCCAATGCTGGTTCTCGCTGTTTTAACCATTTTGTTTTATTATTTATTGTTTTATTCATTTTAGGATGGTTTGTTATTAAGCCTTCTGTAAACGCAGTCCCCCTAGTGCCAGTGCCTCTTGTGGCCCTCTTCGGAGACTTCTGCCACTTATAAACATATACGTTTTTTTTTACTCATTTTCTCTCGCTTTTGGGTTTGCTATAGCTCGCTAGCTTTTCTCAAGAGGTCACATATACGTAATACGTGACCTCTTGAGATGTGTGACCTCTTGAGATGTGTGACATATTTTGTGACGCACAGACGGATGTATCCGGTCCTTTTTCAAAATAAAACATTTTTATGACTTTGATAAACACTTTTTTTTTTTTTTATTCACTCTTTCTGTGCGACCCGGTACCAACCGACCCACGGACCGGTGCTTTAGGTCACTCTTCTGACCAAACCCAAAACAAGCAGTCGGCTTGGAAGCCCAGCTCACTAATACAGTGAGCCTCTTGACTGAGACACACACACACACACACACACACACACACACACACACACACACACGTCTAAAAGCTGTTTAGAGTGCAACCTTGATGTGAAGCTGCAGTTGGAGGCTTTTAGTGTTCTGTTGGTCAGACGTGAAAACAGTGGAGGTGAATGCAGGTAAGGCAGTGCTGACACAGAGCTTTTAATCTCCATTAAGGCTGCATAATGCCATATTTCACATCTGATTTGCTATGACGTCTCTCGCTTCAGGCCTAATCAGCCACCCACCCACGCAGGAGTGCTTTTCCAATGAACAACACTGATTTACTGAGTGAAATGTGACAAACCTGTAGCTGCAACTATGAAATATGTTTGAGAAAAACAAATGTATGAGAAATAAACAAAGTTGGAACAGAAAACCGTGACAAAAGGCTTGAATACTTCTTTGAATTATACAGATTTAGTAAATCCTGGAATCAATTAAAAAAAATTATTAAATAATAAATAATCAAAGAGAGATGATAACAATTATGGATCATTTAGTAATTTACAAACACAGAAATGAATGATGCTTGTGATTTATAGTGACAAGTGTATCAATGAGCAAATATACAGTACAAATAAATGTATATATGAAAGAAAATAATTATGAATGATTTGAGTGTCTATGTACAGATTTATGCAATTGATGATGCAAATTAACCAAAATGAACGAATGTAATAATAAGCAATTAAATAATAACTTAATCTATGGATAATTAAATGGATGCATACAATCAGTACTAAAAGTGATTTAAAAAGGACAGTGAATGGACGAGCACATATTGCTGCTGTGGATGAACTAGGCGCATCAGAGAGCAGCCTGCTCTTCTGAAGTATCATGATGTTGTCCAGGTTGGGCCCCTGAAAAAGATGTGTTTTACCCTTCAAACCAACTGTGCTTTTGCTAAAATAACTGAACCAGACACAGCAAAACACAAGATTGTCTCTGTGAAGCCAGCCAGCTCACTGTGAGCCTAAGAAAGAGGAGGAGGAGGAGGAGGAGGAGGAGGAGAGCAGGTCCTTGTCCTGAGGAGAATAAACACAATGACCACATCTGAGGAAGCAATATACATCTGTTAAACAGGAAAAACCCTGCTGTTCACAGGCACACTAGATGAAGTGGAGACATGGAGAAAGAGAGAGAGGCTGCTTCAAACACACTCATTTCTGTAGACCGGATGAATATATTAAAAGTTCAGCAATTATAAAACCTTAACAGTGATATTTTTGAACCACTTTCATGATATCCATCTTAAAATCCTCATGTACAGCTCCGTCGGACTATTGGAAAGCTGTGTGCACAGCTTTCCAATGGTCAGGAGAACTGTTCTGCCCCACTTTACAGTTTAGTGTTTTGTCACTTCTTTATTAGCTGCCTGTAATTGATGATTTTACGTCTGCATCTCTATAAAACCTTTGATAAAGGGCATTTGAACTTAGTTTAACTAATTTACATTTCATTATTTTTCTATTGACATCTGCCATTACAAAAAAGGATTAACTTGAAGGGTTGGGGGGAGGTTGGTACCAGAGTACCTGGTACCGACCGTAAGCCTCCTCTGTGGCATATTTCCTCTAAGGAGAAAATCAGTTATATCAGTTATACGTTTTCAGTGGGAGAGGCTTACAACAGGCGCTGGTGCTTGATGTTTGCCCAGCCCAGATATGAACTCTCTGTCCAACTGAGCTCTTTGTTCAACGAAACAGATAAACAATCCTTTATAACTGCTGCACACACACATACGTATGCACGCTATATCCTGAAAGGAGGACACATCAGTCAGTGTCCTTTTCAGAATCAGAAACTTGTAATAGCCAAGTAGGTTTACACCTACAAGGAACTTAGCGTAGTGGATGGTGCAACATAGGACATCAGACATAACAAGCAACAACAGGCAACAACAGTAGACAACTAGGACTAGTCTACAGTTTTGAAAATGAAAAAATAATAATTTGGAGGTGATGAGTTAGAAAGAAGTGAGCTTCCCAGACCTCGATATCCCTGCTGAATTCAGCTTGAGGCCGGGGTCTCCAGGCTTCTTTATTCACAACTAGCATAACACAAACACACACCTGAATCTGCTGCCGGCTGACTTTTTAAGGAACAAGGAGCTACAGGTCTCAAGGACTATGAACAAGCGCAGTGGTATTACAGGTGGAGCGCAGAGGGAAATGTAGAAAGACTTTATTTACTTACATATTACTAAAGTACAGAAAACTAAGTCATTAATAAATACATGTCAAAATGCCTGTACCTTTGTGTAAATGTTTCCGTTATGCGCAACGGCCAAGATTATTGGTGACTCACAATATCCTACATGAATGATATCGGCTTTTCTGCCGTTCTAAACTCAACATACGACATCCCTGTTCCAGTACCTCACAAAAACCCTTTCACAGGAAAAGAAGGGAAGAAACCTTCAACAGAGGACAGAAGCAATAGATATCATGTGTACAGAATGAAAAGCGTTGCAGAGTTAAAACACATTCAATGAATATGAAATTTATGAATAATGAGTAGTAGGCATGGACCACGATCGAGATTTCCACAATCCATGAAACAGAAGGAGGAAGAGGGGGGGGGGGGGGGGCATCAGCAGGGCCACGGAGGCAGGAGGCCGGCGCCACCAGCAGAAGGCATCGCAAAAGAGGCTGGACCAATGAGGACAGCCCCTTGAGGCAGGAGGCACACAGAAGGAGCAGGGCCATTGGGAAGGAGGCCATGTCCAGGCCAGAGGCTGGATGCAGGAAGCAGGGGCAAGGAGTCAGGACCCAGGACCAGCTTCAGACACAGCCAGGTCCAATGGACCCTATGATGTGAGAAGGCACAAAGACTCCGGGGAACAAGTAGAGTTAGTAATGTGCAATGAAGAGACGTAAATTCGTTCATAAGGAGAGAGAGAAGAGGTAAGAGGAGCTCAGTGTATCCTAAAACGTCCCCCAGCAGACTATAAGGCAATAGCAGCATATCTAGGGGCTGGGGCAAACCTGATTCAGCCCCAACTATAAGCACTATTAAAGAGGAAAGTTTTAAGTCTACTCTTAAATGTGGTGACTGTCTGCCTCCCGGACTGAAAGTGGAAGCTGGTTCCATAAAAGAGGAGCTTGATAACGGAAGGCTCTGGCTCCCATCCTACTTTTTAGGACTCTAGGAACCACGAGTAGCTCCACATTTAGTGAGCACAGCTCTCTAGTGTGGCAATAGGGTACTGCAAGCTCCTTAAGATATGATGGTGGATCACCAATCAAGGCTTTTAGGTGAGGAGAAGAATTTTAAATGTGATTCTTGATTTTACAGGGAGCCAGTGCAGAGCAGCTAATAGAGGAGTAATGTGATCTCTTTTCTTAGTTTTTGTGAGTACACAAGCTGCAACACTCTGGATCAACTGGAGGGATTTATGAGACTTATTAGAGCAGCCTGCTAATTGTAACGACCAGACCTTCTGGGTAGTTTTTGTTGTCACTGTCTGTATTCTGTTGTGTTTTCTGTCACTCACCTTGGAAAAAGGTACCTCGTTGCCTGCCGATTCGAATACCTCTTCCTGCCTGTCTGATTACCCGTGTACCGAACCCTGCCCAAAGTAAAGAGTTTGCTTTTGAACCCGACTACCTCGTCTCGAGTCTGCCTTTGAGTCCTTCCCCCGTTGCTCCCAGCCTTTCCAACAGTACAAACTGGCCAAACATGGATTCAGGTTCCCTCCGTCAAGCTCTTGCCTCGCAAGGTATTCTCTTCCTTTATTATGGGGTCAATTACTGGGAGAGCGCTAGCCTGGGCTACCCGCGTATGGGACAGTCTTCCGCTAACTTCTCATAACAGTGTTTCTCTGATGAGATGCGTAGGGTTTTCGACCACCCCATAAGCAGTAAAGACGTTGCCTCACGCCTACTTTCCCTACGGCAGGGATCCCGTAGCGTAGCTGTGTTTTCCATAGACTATAGCGCAGGGGTCAGGGTGGTCTGATGTATCTCTTCAGGGTTTTTTTCTCAGAGGGCTTAATTCAATTCAATTCAATTCAGTTTATTTTGTATAGCCCAATATCACAAATTACAAATTTGCCTCAGAGGGCTTTACAATCTGTACACATACGACATCCCTATTCCAGGACCTCACATCGGATCAGGAAAAACACCCCAAAAATAACCTTTCACAGGGAAAAAAGGGAAGAAACCTTCAGGAGAGCAACAGAGGAGGATCCCTTTCCCCGGATGGACAGATGCAATAGATGTCATGTGTACAGAATGAACAGCATTACAAAGTTACATAAACACATTACATGAATATGACAATGTATGAATGGAACTCCAATCCATGAAACAGAAGGAGGTAGAGAGGAGGGGGGGGTGGGGCGCATCAGCAGGGCCAACGCGGGAGGCAGGCTCACCAGGCATCAGACGCCGCCAGGTCCAATGGACCCTATGAGACGTGAAGTCACAACGACTCGGGGAGGAACAGAGTTAATAAGGTGCAATGGAGAGATGTAAATTCATCCATAAGTAAAGAGAGAAGAGGAGATAGGTGCTCAGTGTATCATTAAAACATCCCCCAGCAGCCTATAAGCCTATAGCAGCATTATCCATGGAGCAAGTCTATGCTTAACATAACCCCAGTGAGGAGGAACTAGTGGTGAGGGATGACTCGGAGAGTCTCGAGGCCTTAATGCTTGCTGTAAGGTTAGAGACCCGTCTCGGGGAGTTTAGGAGAGAGACCTAGCGCCTCTTAGTATGCCAGTCCCTGGCCCTTGCTCAGTCCCTCCTTTTTTCATTTAGGAGAGTCGGTCCACGTCCCGACCGAAACCCATCCCCCAGCTACCTCTCTTCCGGCCCAGCCCCCTAGGCTCCATGCTGCTCATGACACTCTCTCCTCATGGCGTGAGGAACCCATGCAGCTGGGAGGACTAAGTTGACTCCGGAGGCGCTGCCAGCGCGCCTAATGAAGGGCAGCTGCATCTACTGCGGCCCAGATGGGCCATCTCATTGCCTCTTGTCCAGTAAAAGACCGGGCTCGTCGGTGAAGAAGACGTCACTGGTGAGCCGTACAACACTGTCCATAAGTCCCTCTTGTGTACTTCCCAGAATTTCTATCACTCCTCCGACCGCCTCTCCCAGTCAGATGGTGTTGGTGGATTCCGGTTCGGATGCCAACTTGATGGACAGAGGATTGGCTCGAAGACTGAGGTTAGAGAGCCGTCCGCTCTGCAAACCCTTTGTGAAGTTAACTCACCACACATCCCCTGTACAGTTAACCTTCCCTGACCACCACACATCTGTTTTCACCTGTTCCCAGTCCCTGCAACACCCCCTCATTTTGGGCTACCTCTGACAGTGATCGCATGGCGCAAGGAGTGTTCAGAGGATCTTCTCCTCCAAGGGGAAGTCTACTTCATGTCTGCGCCTGAGACAGTCGATGAAGGAGTATGTGACCTCCTCATCGGCCTGCAGGTCTTGATCTGACATTATCGTCTCCAGCAGGAGCCAGTTTTTTTTTTTTGTGAGCCCCCTTCGCACTGTATCGATTACAGGGGTTTGAACAACATCACCATCAAGAACCCCCTCCATTTCATCGGCATCTTGTCCTGTTACCAGGTGCTAAGGTCTTTACTAAGCTTGACTTAAGAACTGCGTATCATCTGCGTCAGAATAAGGGAGGGGGACGAATGGAAAGCTGCTTTTCAACACCCCTAGTGGGCATTACGAATATCTCGTAATGCCTTTTGGACTAACTACTGCTCCAGCGGCTTTTCAGGCCCTGGTGAATGATGTCCTCTGGGACCTGCTCAACATCTCTGTTTTTGTTTAGTTGGACGATATTCTTATATTCTCCCCCGACGAAGAGGCTCACCGGATCCATGTCAGACACGTTCTCCGGCGCCTTCTTGACCATCAGCTCTTTGTGAAAGCTGAGGTGTGAGTTTCACGTGTCCATTGTTTCGTTCCTGGGGTTCATTATGTCGGAGGGCAATGTGCAAATGGAGCCAGCTAAGGTTGAAGCAGTTACAGATTGGCCCACTCCTAGCAACTGCAAGGAAGTCCAACGTTTTTTGGGGTTTGCTAATTGTTATAGGAGATTCATTACGAACTTTAGCTCTGTCGCAGCCCCCCTGTATGCACTAACCTCTTCTGCTGTCAGATTCCAGTGGAACCTCACCGCCGATGCTGCCTTCCGCCGCCTTCCGCCGCCTTCCGCCGCCTCAAGGAAGCATTCACCACTGCCCCGGTACTTGCCCTCCCGGACTCCCTTCAGCAGTTTGTGGTGGAGGTGGACGCCTCAGATGTGGAAGTTGGAGAGATACTTTCACAAAAATCCGCGAGGGCTAACAAGCTGCACCCCTGTGCCTTTCTCTCTCAGAAGCTCTCACCGGCTGAGAGGAATTATGATACCGGGAACTTCTGGCTGTCAAAGTAGCCCTGGAGGAATGGCGGCACTGGCTGGAGCATCCATTCCTGGTCTGGACAGATCATAAGAACCTCGAGTATCTGCGGACAGCTAAAAGACTGAACCCTCGTCAGGCCAGGTTGGCTTTATTCTTTAATAGGTTCACTTTTCACTGTCTTATCGCCCAGGCTCGAAGAATGTAAAACCTGACTCTCTGTCTCGGCTGTTTGACCCTATTGCTCCTTCCAACCCTCCCTCATGCATTCTGCCCCCGTCCTGCCTAGTAGGGGCTGTCACTTGGGGCATTGAGGAGAGGGTGAGGCAGGCTGCCACAAGAGTTTCTGTCCCTGATGGTTGCCCACCCCCCCTTCCAGCAGGCTGTTTGTTCCCTTTTCTCTCCGGTCGCAGGTCATCCAGTGGGCACACGCCGCTCGAATCTCCTGTCACCCCAGGGTTCGGAGGACGATGTTCATCATAAAGCAGCGGTTCTGGTGGCCCGCGATGGAGAGTACATGTCAGCCTGCCAGGTGTGTGCACGGTGTAAGGTTCCTCGACTTCCTATGCCCGGCCTCCAACACCCTCTTCCGGTCCCACATTGCCCCTGGTCAGACATCTCTCTGGACTTTGTCACAGGGCTTCCCCGGTCCGAGGGTAACACCACTGTTCTCATACTGGTGGACCGGTTCTCTAAGATGGTCCACTCCTATCCCTGCCTAAGTTGCCTTCCGACAAGGAAACGGCGGAGGCTGTACGATCTCATGTTTTCCGTCTCCATGGTTTCCCTGCAGATGTGGTCTCGGACCGTGGTGCCCAGTTCATTTCTAAGTTTCAGGGAGTTCTGCAGGCTCTTAGGAACCACGGTCAGTCTGTCATCTGCATAGACCTAAAAGATAAAGGGGGTGCCCTTTGAAGGGATACGAACCGGAGGAAAGGTCTTGGGGGCCAGCCAGCAACATTCTGGGACCTAACCTCATCAGGGACAGGGTACTGTAACACCAAGACCTTCTGGGTAGTTTTTGTTTGTCACTGTCTGTTTTTGTTGTGTTTTCTGTCACTCACCTTGTTTCCAGTTTCAGACTCCTCCCTCCTGTGTGTCGCCCTCCTGTGTGATTGCAAGCCCCGCCCTCATCGAGTAGACACAGACTAAATACGCAGGGAAACGAGACACAGATTTTCCATCTGTCTCGTTCCCCTGCGTATTTAGTCTGTGTCTACTCTTTGTTCAGTGCCAGTTTGTCTCTTAACGTTCATGAGCTTACCAGCAATTTACCCCTGTGTGCCTTCTCGTGCTTTGACCTGTTTCTGTCCATCCGTGACTCTTTGCCTCCCGATTCGGATACCTCTGCCTGTCTGATTACCCGTGTACCGAACCCTGCCCGAAGTAAAGACTTTCCTTTTGAACCCGACTACCTCGTCTCGAGTCTGCCTTTGAGTCCTGCCCCCGTGGCTCCCAGCCTTCCTAACACTAATATGGAATTGCAGTAATCTAGTCTAGAAGTAACAAACGCATGAACAGTTTTTCTTTATCTTTGTGAGACAAGATGTGCCTGATTTTTTAAATGTTACGTAAATGAAAAAATGCAGTAACGTGGGACGTCCCAATCAAAGATAACGCAGAGATTCTACACAGTGATGTTGGATGCCAGGTCAATGACATTTACAGAAACCACATCAGATAATTGATCTCTAAAGTGTTCTGGGCCGAGTAAAATAACTTCAGTTTTATCCGAGTTTAAGATCAGGGAATTGCAGGTCATGCATGTTTTTATGTATTGAAGACATGCTTGGTCTCTTCTGGCTTGATCGATAGATATAATTGAGTATCATCTGCATAACATATGGAGTGTGTTATTCCTGATAATATTGCCCATATCACATATATGAAAAGGTAAATAAAATTTGTCCAAGCACAGAACCTTGTGATTAATGTTGGTGGTCGAGGCTTCATCGTTGACAAATACAAATTCAAGCATGAATTAAAAGTGGCCGTATCAAGCCTGCAACCCCGTTTAAAAAAGATTTGTTGTGAAAAACTAATGAAACTTGATGACTCACACATATCTGCACTAATTTCTGCTCGTTGTTGTTTTGAAAAGATATGCAGTGTAAAACTCTATGGCCAAATATTTAAATTTGTTTTGTGTAGTTTTTCACAGGTTGCACTTTATTATTTTCTTAAATATATCTAGTGCAAAACAGGTTAATTTCAGCCCCAATAAGCTATTTATTTGCATTATTCTAACAAAATGATTGCAATTTTCTTTATTCTATTGAAAAAGCACAGATGGAGTCACAAAAAGGTATTTCAATAAAAATTCAGCATAGACCATTTTGTTACAATTTTGTTGGGGCATGAACATGTTTCTTCCTCCAAAGTGGGACCTAACAGAAGTTTGAGAACCACTGCATTAGACACACAGCATTAGCACAGTAATGGCACATTCTTAGCAAGACAGTCTTACTTGTCAGGGTATTCGTATTGATTTGATTAAATGCCGTTGAGTTTATTGTAGTTATATTTGGATAGCTGGTGTTGGAGCTATTTAATTGATATTAGTATTTAGTTGTTTTATTGACAAGTAGTATTGTTTAATCATTCAGGTTGTTTGCTTATTTAGGTTAGATGTTTTGATATATTAGAATAGCTTTTTTCTTGTGATAGTTTTTAGTTTAGTTTAATTCTTTATTGTTGTTGTCTAGATATATTTAGTCTTTTGGTTGTTCATTGGTTCGTTAATTGGGTAACACTGTGGGCACCTGTGGTTATATGTAGGAGTAGGCAGGTACAGGACCAGCATGCACCTGGGTAGGCCTATGGTTTTTTTACCAGCGCAGGAGAGGCAGCGTCAGGAGTTCCTTTGTTCTTTTGTTTGTTTGCTTGTTTTGTTTAGTTAAATAAATTATCAGAAAAACGGAATCCTGAATGGACAATGCATTCTTTTGGCTGCGTAAACCACAAACCCATGGTGCGTCAGTGGCAATTTGATTTATGTTTGTTTTTGATTTGTTGGACAAATGGCCACTACATAAAGTAAAAAACCTTGCCTTTGAACTCAGAGACGGATCCCGCACCAATGGACGGGTCGGGTCGTATTGGATTTCGGAAAGACGGGCAGAACGGATTATTTTATTCATAACTTTGGATCATCGACGGGGAAACTGCATTGGCCCGGATTAACTAAGAGCTCAACCTTCTCACAAGAAACTGGTACGTGATACGACTGCTGTAGAGGACAACGGCCAAACGAGTGGAGTTTAAAAGTCGCTGTTCACATCCATGTTTCGTGAAGTTTGAGTGACAGCGGTGAATCGCTGCATAGGATCATTGCGCAATACCTGCGCACCACCGTCATCGGCTTTGATTAAAAGCCCGACTTCAGTGTGTGTCTTTGTGTGATGGAACGGATCGGATCGGCCAGTGAGCACTCTGTTTGCTGCCCTTGAACCGTATTTATGTCCGATTGCGGATTTTGATTGCTGTGCAACAAGCAGTTTAGAAGAAGCGTTCAACATGTCTGACGTTGAGGCGAGTGACGTTGAATCGCTGTCAGCAAAAAGGAACATTCAATTAACTTCTAAGGGCTTGGGCTTCTACACGGAAATGTGCCAGCAAAAGAGGAGTATAAAATGTAAACAAGCCAAAAGGTGTTTGGGAAACATACGTGCGTTGATGGCATCAAATGAAAATGTCAATTCAGTGACTGCTGAGCTTACTAAGTTCATCACGTGTTACCAAGACGCAAATGAAATACATGAATCTTTTGTGAACTTACCTTTACCACAAGATGAAGTTGCAAGGCAAAATAAGAACCACGAAGAAAAAATGACAATGTTCTATGATTTCACTGAAAAAGTAAAAGGCTGGCTGTCTGAAATCGGTCAACCATATGTGCAGCCAAATGAAGACCTCAACGACCAGCATGTCGCAGATGAGATAAACCCTGAAGATAGTGCTTCTAACGTGTCAAGGGTAAAGGTCAACTCTGTGAGGACACACGCCCAGCTATCACGGATTTCATCAACATCATCTGCACGCATTGAAGCTAAAGCCGACAGGGCTGCTCTGATGGAGCGGGTTGCTGCTCTAAAAAGGAAACATTTAATAGAGGATCAAGAGGAACGTTTGAGGAAAGAAAAGGAACAATTGGAGCTTGATACAGAATTGGCAGTAACAAATGCAAAGCTTCATGTCTTGGAAATCAATTCATCACAGTCTGGCTCAAAATGTTCGGACGGCATGAACTCTTATTTTGAAAGGAACACTTCTCAAAAAACAATTCAATTAAGTCCCCATACCCACACCTTTGTTCCAGTTAACATGGATGCAAGAGATCATGGGGTTTCTGTTTCTAATCCCATAACTCAACCACAAGTTGTCAGGCCTAAGCAAAGGCCAGCCACACAAACTGTGAATGAAAACCAAGCAGGACGTGTGCAACCTCAAACCCAAACTCTGACTGAGAACTATCAGAATGATATTGTAAATGTTATGCAAAGACAAAATGACATCGCTGCTCTGCTGGTTCAGCAAAATCTGTGCTCTGTCCTTCCTGTACGAAATATTCCTGTGTTTGATGGAGACCCTCTTCAATACAGGTCTTTCATCAGAGCTTTTGAAAATGGAGTGGAGGAGAAGACAACTAATTGGAGTGACTGTTTACACTTTCTCGAACAATACACCAGGGGGCAGCCAAGAGACCTGGTGTGCAGTTGTCAACATTTACCTTCAGAACAAGGATACCAAAGAGCCAAAAGTCTTCTAGCAGAGCACTTTGGAAACGAGTACAAAATTGCATCTGCCTATATGGAAAAAATTCTCAGCTGGACACCTGTTAAAAGTGAAGATCTTAAAGCATTAAATGATTTTAATGCTTTAAGATCTCTCTCTTTCTTCGAGGATGCTCAAATCTAACAGAGCAAATGATGCATATGAAGGAACTGGACCTACCATCCATTATGAGGAGCATCATCTTGAAACTTCCTTATAAATTAAGGGAAAGGTGGAGAAATGTTGCTTGTGATCTGCAGGAGCGAATTGGCCGGAGAGCACTGTTTAATGATCTTGTTGTATTCATTGAAAAGCAGGTCAGAATTGCCTCGGATCCACTTTTTGGAAACATTCAGGATTCACAATCCACCAACTTGAGAGCCTCTAACATTGGTCATTTGACACAAAGGAAAAAGGGAAGCAGCTTTGCCACCAATGTTACTGCAGTAAAAGAGGGAGTCAGTACTCCGTATACAGAAAACAAGACCAAGTCTTTCTCTATTCACAACTGTCTGTTTTGCTTCAAAAGTTGTCACCCGATAGATAAATGTCCACAGTTTAAAGAGAAAGGACATCGTGATAAGATCAATTTTATCAAGGAACAGGGTATTTGTTTTGGTTGCCTGAAAGTAGGCCACATAAGCAAAGACTGCAGGAGTCGCTTGGATTGCAATGTGTCACCAGAAGCACCCAGGAGTCCTTCATATAGAACGGCAGGATAAAGGAACAGCCTTACATCAACCCCAACAGTCTGTGAGCCCTCCAAGTGTTTCAACTGCAATGTCTCAGACCTGTGGCCATATTGGGGCTGGTTATGAAGATAATTCCATCTTTTCTATTGTTGCAGTCAAAGTCAAGAGCCAGAGGGGCAACAAAACGGTGCAGACATATGCCTTTTTGGATCCAGGAAGTTCAGGCACATTCTGTACCGAGAACTTGGCAAGAAAATTGAACTTGAGGGGTAAAAGAACGAGTATTCTATTGAGAACAATGGGTCAAAAGAAGGTTGTAAATGCACATATTCTGTCAGGTCTTGAGGTGTCTGGCATGAGTGCAAATGATTTCATTGAGTTACCTGATGTTTTAACTCAAAAGACCATGCCTGTTTCTACACTGAATGTCCCACGACAGGAGGATCTTGATCAATGGTCCTATCTCAAGGATGTTAAGCTCCATGACATTGATGCAGATGTTGAGCTACTAATTGGAACTGATGCTTCAAAAGTGATGGAGCCTTGGGAGCTGATAAACAGCCAGGATGAAGGACACTATGCAGTGAGAACCAGAGTTGGTTGGGTCATTAATGGTCCACTGCGTGGCAGAAGCAGTACAAGTAAGAGTGGCTGCCCTGCTGTAACAGCCAATCGAATCTCTGTGGAACATCTGCAAGAAATGCTGGTTAAACAGTATAACCATGACTTTAATGAGAGATCATCAGAGGAGCAGATTGAAATGTCCAGAGAAGATATCAAGTTCATGAATGTTATGAGCACCACAACAGTATTAACAGGAGACCATTACTGTATTGATTTACCTTTCAGACAGGAAAATTCTGTCTTGCCTAACAATCGCTGTGTTGCAGAACAGCGCCTACGGAGCCTGAAAAGAAAAATGGATAAGAATGGCCCATTTAAGGATGAATACACCACATTTCTAAACAACATGATAACTCAAGGATATGCTGAGATGGTACCTGCTGATCAACTAGAACAAAGTGATGGAAAGGTGTGGTATATCCCTCATCATGGAGTCTATCATCCCAGGAAAGGCAAACTGAGGGTTGTTTTTGATTGTGGAGCAACTTATGAAGGGATATCACTGAACTGCCAGCTCTTGCAGGGTCCTGATCTTACTAACACTCTTATTGGAGTTCTCATCCGATTTAGGCAAGAGCCTGTTGCAGTAATGGCTGACATCCAAGCCATGTTTCATCAAGTGCATGTCTCAGAGGAGCACATCAACTTTCTTCGCTTTCTCTGGTGGCCTGATGGTGACACTGCACAGTCTCCACTGGAGTATCGGATGAAAGTACATCTGTTTGGAGCTGTATCCTCACCAAGTTGTGCAAATTATGCTTTGAGGAGAACTGCAGATGATAATGTCAAAAATTTCCCTGCGGAAGTGATAAATACAGTCAAAAATAATTTCTATGTTGATGACTGCCTGAAATCCATGGCTTCGGAGGAAGAAGCACTACAAACGACCAAAAGAAATGGTGGAACTGGATCTGGATACAGACCAACTTCCAATGGAGCAAGCACTAGGACTACAGTGGCGCATTTAAACTGACACATTCAAGTTCAGGACCTCATTACGACAACAGCCACAGACCAGAAGAGGCATCTTGTCAGTGGTCAGCTCACTTTATGACCCTTTAGGATTTCTATCCCCATTTAGTATGCCAGCCAAGCTTTTGCTGCAGGAGCTTTGTAAGAGAAACTTGGGATGGGATGACGCTATACCCCACTCCTTCTCTGAGCAATGGTCTAATTGGCTTGAGGACCTCCGAAGGATGTCTGAGTTCAAAGTGGACCGCTGTATTAAACCCAGAGACTTTAGAGACCCTGCTACAGCCCAACTTCACCACTTTTCTGATGCCAGTCAGGTTGGATATGGAACTGTGTCCTATGTGAGATTGGAAAAAGACTGTAAAGTACATGTTGCATTTCTCTTAGGAAAGGCCAGAGTGGCTCCACTAAAGCAGACTACAATTCCTCGACTGGAACTCACAGCCGCAGTTCTTGCTGTTCGAGTTGATAAAATGCTTCGGAAGGAGTTACAATTTAAACTTGAGAAGTCAGTTTTTTGGACTGACAGTACAACTGTTCTTAAATATATCTCCAGTGAAACCAGGCGATTCCACACTTTTGTGGCAAACAGAACCGCTTTTATCAGAGAAACGGCCGATGTGGATCAGTGGAGATATGTGGGTTCTAAGGAGAATCCAGCAGATGAAGCATCAAGAGGATTAAGAGCTGAGGATTTCCTGAAAAGCAGGAGATGGATAAAAGGACCGGAATTTCTATTCAAGTCAAAGGAGGCGTGGCCTAAACTGGAGGTGGATCTCGATGCGATTTTAGCAGATGACCCAGAAGTCAAAAGGGACTTAATGGTGAATGCTATCATCAAGGACTTGGAGAATTCCACCAACCACCTGATCTCTTATTTTTCATCTTGGATTAGCCTAAAAAGATCTGTGGCTTGGTTTCTGAAGGTCAAGGAAATGCTCTTGTTATTGAGACAGAAGAGAAAGGAGTTTTGTGCTTCTGCAGGCCTCAGAAAGGACAATCTAAAGATTCAGGAACAAGAAGTGGAAAGAAGAATTCAGAGCTTTAAAGTCACACTCAAGGGACAAAGCCTAGCTCCTGAAGATCTTACAAAGGCAGAAAAATCAATCATTCAATATGTACAAAAACACAAGTTCACAGTTGAAATTGCCTCACTCAAGGGTGGCTGTAAAAACGTCCCCAAAGAAAGTCCACTGTACAAACTGGACCCAGTCATGGATGATGACCTCCTCAGAGTTGGAGGACGGTTGAGTAGAGCAGCATTGCCAGCAGAATCCAAACATCCAGTCATTTTGTCAAAAGATCTGCATGTATCCAAACTCATTGTAAGCCATATCCATCATCAGCTGGGACATGCAGGAAGAAATCACATGTTGTCCAGGTTACAGCAAAAGTACTGGATCATTAATGCAAACTCTGCTGCCAGGAAAGTCATATCTGACTGTGTTGTTTGTAGACGCAACCGAGGAAAGCTTGGTGAACAGAAGATGGCAGACTTGCCTGAGGAGAGAGTGTTGCCTGACAAAGCTCCTTTTACAAATGTTGGAGTTGACTATTTTGGGCCCATCAATGTTAAGCGATGAAGAAGTCTTCTTAAAAGATATGGAGTACTTTTTACCTGCCTTACCAGTCGTGCCGTCCACTTGGAAGTGGCTTATACATTGGATACAGACTCCTGTTTAAATGCAGTAAGGAGATTCATCTGCAGACGAGGTCCAGTCGCCTCAATCAGGACTGATAACGGCACAAACTTTGTTGGAGCCAACCGAGAGCTGAAGGAAAGTCTGGCTGTTGTGAATCATAGCAAAATTCAGAGGTCTTTGGTCCAGGAGGGCATACAATGGAACTTTAACACTCCAGCAGCTTCCCATCAAGGTGGCATCTGGGAGCGCCTGATTCGTTCAGTGAAAAGTGTCCTCACCTCAATTCTTCAACAGCAAACTCTGGACGACGAAGGGCTCCAGACCATTTTCTGTGAGGTTGAGGCAATACTAAATGATAGACCCATTACAAGAGTGTCAGACGACCCAGATGACCTTGAAGCGCTCACACCAAACCACATTCTAATGTTAAAGGGCAAACCAACCATACCACCAGGACTGTTTGATAAAGATGATCTATACATCAGGAAAAGATGGAGGCAAATACAGTACATGGCTGAACTGTTTTGGAAGAGATGGATCTCTGAGTACCTACCGATGATGCAAGAGAGACAAAAATGGACAAGGCCAAGAAGAAGCCTCACTATTGGAGACATAGTTCTTGTTGCGGACTCCACAGCTCCAAGAGGATCTTGGATGATGGGAAAAGTGTTGGATGTAAGACCAGATGCAAAGGGTCTGGTGCGCTCTGTGCGACTTCAAACAAGAACAAGCATTCTAGAGAGGCCGGTGACAAAGCTCTGTCTGCTATTGGAAGCAGCAGTTTAGCATCATGGACTAATGCTTTCTCTACCTCTATTTTCTCTCATTTTTCTTTTTGTAGGTTCATCAAGAAGATTCACTTAAGGTTAAATGCATGGCACATAGAATAGTCCCTAATATTTCCTAGTTTGCCATTGAACTGTATGTTGCAGGAATAGCTCCGTTTGAGAATAGTATGTAATTGTGATTGTATACACAATTAGGGGCCGGAATGTTGGAGCTATTTAATTGATATTAGTATTTAGTTGTTTTATTGACAAGTAGTATTGTTTAATCATTCAGGTTGTTTGCTTATTTAGGTTAGATGTTTTGATATATTAGAATAGCTTTTTTCTTGTGATAGTTTTTAGTTTAGTTTAATTCTTTATTGTTGTTGTCTAGATATATTTAGTCTTTTGGTTGTTCATTGGTTCGTTAATTGGGTAACACTGTGGGCACCTGTGGTTATATGTAGGAGTAGGCAGGTACAGGACCAGCATGCACCTGGGTAGGCCTATGGTTTTTTACCAGCGCAGGAGAGGCAGCGTCAGGAGTTCCTTTGTTCTTTTGTTTGTGCTTGTTTTGTTTAGTTAAATAAATTATCAGAAAAACGGAATCCTGAATGGACAATGCATTCTTTTGGCTGCGTAAACCACAAACCCATGGTGCGTCAGTGGCAATTTGATTTATGTTTGTTTTTGATTTGTTGGACAAATGGCCACTACAGCTGGCTTTGGGTTATTTTTTGCTTTACACAGGTTCTTGCATACAAACTCAGTATCCTCTTTGCTATCCCAGATCACGTACCCTAACCTTGAATTGGCTTTAAACACAGACACATACACACACACACCTGTTGGGATTACACACTCTTTGTTCTGACTGCCAGGAGACAAAGAGTCCATGTTGCTGAGATGGTGGCCACCTTTTTTTTTTTAATGAGGCCATCTTTGTTGTTTTACATTGTCAACCATACTATTTTGAAGACCATGCAGTCTCCTGCACCATTTGACACCAAGAACACCATATTTTCCTTGTCTCTCTCGCACACACGTGTTCTGTGTAATCCGACATGTTTTGTGCATACAGACATACACAAGTACTGTGTGGTGTTTACTGTAATTATACAACGAGTAGCAGCTTTGCTGTGGTCCCCAGCAGTGGGAGCTGCACATTTATGTGCAAATGCATTGAATTTGCCGATTTCAATTCCCCGAGTGATTTTATTCATTGAAAATCGAATCCTCTAAGGTTTAAGACTGCTTTCGTCAGCGCCTACCGCCTGAGTTATTCATAGGCCCTTTAGAAGGCTTGACGCTATCAAAAAAAGAGTTTGTTCACAACTCACAGCAACATCAGATGCCTGGCCAACTTCATCCTCTTCTGTCTCTTTCTGCTCTTCTCAACGTGCTGGCTGAGCTTACGGGCCTGTTGATAAGCAACCTGGTTGAGCAATTAATGCAAATAGTTTAACCTTTCATTTCAGCATCCTAGATAAATCATTGTGACTTCATAACCCAGGTCATCAATAAAGAGTCAGCTCTTGAGCCATTTCAGAAAGGTTAATAAGTATAACCCTCTTTTCCCGATACTCCCTGGTGGAAATATTGGGCCCATCTAATCCCTGCCCTGTGCTTGAATGGATACCTTCCTCCATCTACAGGTATGTATTTGTCTTTTCATGAAACGTGTCTTTTGCTGTTGGTTGAACAAATTGATTTATTTAGAGAGACACTAGGGAAGGAATTTCTGACTGGATCAAAAACATTCCTTTTAATGAAGCTACAGGGGACCAAACAGGATTGGCTGCATTTTTTCACCTGTGCTCTCCTCTGCTGAGATCAGAGGACCAATACTGTGAGAGTTTTTTAAGGTTGGTGGTGAGTGGTGGATGGGTGTGTTGTACTTGAATTCTCCATGAGAGAGACAAGAGTTACTTTACCAAAAGTTTTACAAAATATGTGCTTGCTTGTATACCTGAAAGGCTAGGCATGGAGCGGCTGAGGGGCCGAAGTGCCTCTCTAAAGAACATACAGTAGATAAAACATGAAAGCGTCATACCCAATGTGCAAGAAAACACAACAATGAAGAAATGGTGATGCTGGGGGCCCTCTTTTCTGCCCTTGCATTGGAAAAAAGATGATGCTACACCATCTGTGGCTCAGTAGAGCAGGGTCATCCTTCAATCAAAGGGTCGGTGGTTCGATCACCGGCTCCACTAGTCCATGTCGATTTGTCCTTGAGCAAGACACTGCAGCGGTCCCCAACAACCGGGCCGTGGGTCCCTTGGTACCGGGTCGCAGAGAAAGTATATATATCGATAAATATAAAAATTTTATTGTCAAGTTCTGGAAGATGTTTAATTTTTAAAAATGGCAGAATCCTTGCTGAGCTTCTTGACACACGTCAAGAAGTCATGTAATATGTGAACAAACCTAACCCAGTGAATCGAGCCTTTCCGTGCCAGAAGAAGATCAACTGCTGGAGATTGCAAATGACTGTGGCCTTAAAAGTCAGTTTCAGACAACTATGCTGGTTTTCTGGATTAAATCAAGGCAGAAAATCCTGAGATTGACAAATTATTGCAACCCTGCGTTCGTTGACCTTTAAAAAAACAAAGTTGCCCTTGTATATAAAAGACCAAGGAGATCATTGTGGACTTCCGAAAGTCTAAGCGCTGCACACACGCCCCCATCCACATCAACGGAACGGAGGTTGAGCGTGTCTCCAGCTTTAGGTTTCTGGGTGTCCACATCTCCGAGGACCTCTCTTGAATCCTCAACACCTCAACCCTGGTCAAGAAGGCACACCAGTCTTCTTCCTGAGGAGACTGAAGAAGAACTGTATGTTTCCTCAGATCCTGGTAAACTTCTACCGCTGCACCATCGAGAGCATCCTTACAAACTGCATCACAGTTTGGTATGGGAACTGCTCCGTTTCAGATGGCAAACTCCTACAAAGGGTGGTTAAAAACAGCCCAACGCATCACCAGAACTTCACTCCCTGATATTGAGTCCATCCACCTCAAGTGCTGCCTGTGGAGGACACGCAGCATCGTCAGGGACCCCACAAACCCCAGCCACAGACTGTTTGCCCTCCTTCCTACAGGAACCTCCGTTCCAGGACCAGTAGGCTCAGGAACAGTTTCTTCCCCTCAGCAGTCAACAACCTCAACTCTGCACCATGTTGACATCCCCTATCCCCCCCTCCATCATCCCCAACCTCTCCCCACATCACACTTGCACCTTAATGTTTACATATAGACACTTGCACCTTCACATTACTGTATATAAAGTACATACTGTTAATATATTATATACATATCCACTGTATACTATATCTGCATTGCACTTTTTGTTTGTAAATATACTGCTCTCTTTGCACTGCTGGTCGGATGCTAACCGACATTTTGTTGCCTCAGTACCTGTACTGTGTAATGACAATAAAGTTGAATCTGAATATGTGGCCTTTTGATCACAGGAGTGCTTCTTTTAAGTCTAAACAGAAGTCCACTGAGCACCACCAACCTCTTCGCGTTTCGAACCAGTTTTCCCCACTCAGCGACGCACCCGCTGAGAAACCCACTCTGGTTATAGGTAGCTCCATAGTCAGAAACGTGAAGATAGCGAAGCCACGGACCAAAGTCATATGCATCCCGGGGGCCAGAGCGGGCGACATTGAATCTTGTTTAAAACTGCTGGCTAAAGATGAGCGTAGTTACAGTAAGATTATAATACACGCTGGCGGTAATGACTCCCGACTGCGGCGGTCGGAGGTCACTAAAATTAATGTGGAATCGGTGTGTACTTATGCCAAGACATGTCGGAGTAGTTTTCTCTGGCCCTCTCCCCAATCTGATTAATGATGACATGTATAGCCGCATGTCGTCATTCAAACGCTGGTTGTCCAGGTGGTGCCCAGCAAACAATGTGGGCTACATAGATAACTGGCAGACTTTCTGGGGAAAGCCTGATCTGATGAGTCGAGACGGCATTCATCCCACTTGGGATGGAGCGCGTCTCATTTCTGCAAACATGGCCAAGTTGATTAACGGACTAAATCCATGACCCAGAGTTCAGATCAGGAAGCAAAAGCAAAGTTGTAGTCTTACACCCTTCTCTGCACTTCCATTCCAGCAGTTACCCACTCTTAACCTTAATTCTATAGAGACTGTGTCTGTCCCACGGCCACTTAAATTAATTAAATCAAAAGTAACCAGAAGAGGAGTCATACAAAATAACCTCATAAAGGTTAACAACACTACTGAAACAGTGCAACAAAACAGGATCATTAAATGTGGACTACTAAATATTAGATCTCTGTCATCTAAAGCTGTATTAGTAAATGATTTAATATCAGACAATCACATTTATTTATTGTGTCTTACTGAAACCTGGCTGAGCCATGAAGAATATGTCAGCCTAAATGAATCAACTCCTCCAAGTCATATTAATACTCACATTCCTCGAGGCACTGGCCGAGGAGGTGGAGTAGCAGCCATCTTTGACTCAAGCCTATTAATGAATCCTAAACCTAAATTAAACTACAACTCATTTGAAAGCCTTGTTCTTAGTCTTTGACATCCAACCTGGAAAACGTTACAGACAATTCTATTTGTTATACTGTACCGGCCACCAGGTCCATATTCAGAATTTATATCAGAATTTTCAGAGTTTTTATCAAGTTTAGTCCTTAAAACTGATAAGGTTATTATTATAGGAGATTTTAATATTCATGTGGATATTGATAATGATTGCCTTAGTGCTGCATTTATCTCATTGTTAGACTCGATTGGCTTCTGTCAGAGAGTACAGAAACCCACTCACTGCTTTGGCCATACCCTCGAACTTGTTCTTGCATATGGCATTGACATTGAGAATTTGGAGGTCTTCCCACAGAACCCTCTTCTGTCAGACCATTACCTCATAACTTTTGAGTTTATACTAAATTTAAAGAAGCGATTCCTTCTGCATTTGATTCAATACCACGTCTCAATGTGACGGAGGACTCCTGTGCTAACTTTACTCCGTCCCAGATTGATCATATTGTCGATAATGCTACAGGCTCACTGAGAATGACACTAGACGATAGCCCACTGAAGAAAAAGACTGAGGCAAAGGAGGTTTGCTCCCTGGTATAACCCTCAGACCCGCGACCTAAAGCAAACTTCACGAAAGCTTGAAAGCATATGGCGTTCCACCAATCTGGAAGAATCACGCTTACTTAGCCTTAAAACATATAAAAAGGCTCCTTAATGCCAGAGCAGCCTATTACTCATCAGTAATAGAGAAAAATAAGAACAACCCCAGGGTTCTCTTTAGCACTGTAGCGAGGCTGACAGAGAGTCACAGCTCTGTGGAGCCATGTATTCCTATAGACCTCAGTAGTAATGACTTCATGAACTTCTTCAATGAAAAGATGTTAACTATTAGAGGCAAGATTGATGATCTCTTGCCCTCAACCACTGCCGATCTGTCATCAAGAGGAGTGGCCTTGGAAACGGCTGTATGCCCTGGTGTATATTTGGATAGCTTTTCTCCCATTAACCTAGACCAATTGTCTAAGGGTTGTTTTTATATAGAAGGCAGACCCAGTAGAAGGATAAACCAAACAATAAAACCAGAACAATAAACCTAAACAATAGACGAAGAACGTAGGGGGATGGAAAAGGAGTGTTCTGAGAAGCGAAAAATAAGAAAGAAGGAAATGTTTGTATGAGGGAACAGGGGGCGGGGAGAAAAAAGAAACCAGATGGCATTGGTCCTAATAGAAATAATCCCCCTCGAGTTCAAGAGCTTAAAAGCAGGGATTGAAATTCGGGAAAAGAAGGTTCCAGGTAAGTTGGATTGTCTTCGGTGTGCACACACTGTAAAAATGGTCTTAGACTCATCCTCTTTACCCATAAAAGCTCTTATGCTTTAGGGTGTTCAAATTCAATTCAATCCAGTTTATTTTTGTATAGCCCAATATCACAAATTACAAATTTGTCTCAGAGGGCTTTACATTCTGTACACATACGACATCCCTGTCCCAGGACCTCACATCGGATCAGGGAAAACTCCCCAAAAATTACCTTTGACAGGGAAAAAAGGGAAGAACCCTTCAGGAGAGCAACAGAGGAGGATCCCTCTCCCCGGATGGAGAGATGCAATAGATGTCATGTGTACAGAATGAACAGCATTACAAAGTTACATAAACATTACATGAATATGACAATGTATGAATGGAACTTCAATCCATGAAACAGAAGGAGGTAGAGAGGAGGGGCCGCGAGGCGCATCAGCAGGGGTCATGGCAGAAGGCCGGCTCACCAGGCATCAGACACCGCCAGGTCCAATGGACCCTATGAGACGTGAAGTCACAAAGACTCCGGGGAGGAAGCAGAGTTAATAAGGTGCAATGGAGAGATGTAAATTCATCCATAAGGAGAGAGAGAAGAGGAGATAGGTGCTCAGCGTATCCTAAAACATCCCCCAGCAGCCTATAAGCCTATAGCAGCATATCAAGGGGCTCGACCAGGGCAAACCTGATTCAGCCCTAACTATAAGCACTATCAAACAGGAAAGTCTTAAGTCTATTCTTGAATGAGGTGACTGTGTCTGCCTCCCGGACTGAAAGTGGAAGCTGGTTCCATAAAAGAGGAGCTTGATAACTGAAGGCTCTTGTCCCATTCTACTTTTTAGGACTCTAGGAACCACAAGTAGCCCCGCATTTAGTGAGCGCAGCTCTCTAGTGGGGCAATATGGTACTACAAGCTCCTTAAGATATGATGGTGCATCACCAATCAAGGCTTTGTAGGTGAGAAGAATTTTAAATGTGATTCTTGATTTTACAGGGAGCCAGTGCAGCGCAGCTAATACAGGAGTAATGTGATCTCTTTTCTTAGTTTTTGTGAGTACACGAGCTGCAGCATTCTGGATCAACTGGAGGGATTTAAGAGACTTATTAGAGCAGCCTGATAATAAGGAGTTGCAGTAATCTAGTCTGGAAGTAACAAACGCGTGAACCAGCTTTTCTGCATCTTTTTGAGACAAGATGTGCCTGATTTTTGAAATGTTACGTAGATGAAAAAATGCAATCCTTGAGATTTGCTTAACGTGGGAGTTAAAGGACAAGTCTCGGTCAAAGATAACGCCTAGATTCTTTACAGTGGTGTTGGATGCCAGGGAAATGCCATCTACAGAAACCACATCACCAGATAATTGATCTCTGAGGTGTTCAGGGCCGAGTAAAATAACTTCAGTTTTGCCAGGTGCTTGTCTATTGGTTGTCGTTAAGTTACTTCCTGGGCATGTTCCCCACTTGAGAAGGATTAATGCATCTACCCAAAGATTTTTAACTGGATTTCACTCAATGACTAAACAACTTTAGCTTATCCTCTTATTTTGGTAAACCATTTCAGGTATTCACACCATTTAAGGTGAAACACATTTTAAATAGAAAAAACAGAAAACAAACCCCAAATATATTCAATAGACAAATTAATCACTAATCATTAATCAAAGCACTCACGGCAGTTTGAGTGATCAAGCACCAGTGCCATTCTCTTATCTAAAAGTGTTCTAAATTTAAAGCATATACAGATAAATCCCACTGCTGCCATAGACACCAACTTAACACCAGGCAATCTACTTACACTTCATTTTAGCATAATCAGTGACCAAAGACCGGGATGTATTTATAATACCATCAACAAACAATTAGACTTCTTTTACCGTCACCAACATGTGATAAGCAAACATAGAAACCGTCACCAGATAATCAATCATGAACAAACAACATAATTTGACAACAAAGAGTTAACTATCGCCGGACGTGAATGGGCTACAGATCCCTGTGACTCAAAGTCAATGCTTGTGCTAAGCAAACAGGTGGCGGCAGTGATCTTCAACACAAAGTCTCTCCAGTAGTTTTAAAGTTCACCACTCTTACCGGCTGCCTCTCTGGATTCGATCCTTACCGCAGATCTTGATCCAATGCTCACCGATCTGTCAGTGCGACATTCGTCCCGTCCTGGACCGTATTTAATGTGACCCCATCGTGTCACTGTGTGTCTGCTTATCTAAGAAATATATAGATATCAGGAGGGAGAAACCAGATGTTCTGTGCATTCAAGAATCATAGTTAAACCAAACTTGGACTTTATCTGTTATTTCCATTCATAGATAACTCATCAGATCTGATTAATATATACATGTTCTGGGCATTAAACCAAACTTGGACTTTGTAATATATGGATATGTAGCAATTAGGCGAAAGGAAAGAAAAACAAGGAGGGTGTTGTGTTACTTTGGTAAAATAGAGTACTTGGTATAGGGAAATAAATGTAGTGGCAGGAATTGGTGAATTATTATAATTTATGTTTGATAATATATAATATAATTAGGCAAGAAATAAAAAGGCCAGATAGCATAGCATAGTGAGCTTTGGGGCTCAGTCACCTTTTTATTTTTGTGGGGACTTTTATTTCCGTGAGGACACATAGGGAAAACTGTCATGGAACAGCGGGGAATCCGAGGACAGGAGGACGAATGTGGAAACCGGGCAGGACAAGGCAAGGCAGGGCAGGCAGACTGGGAAGAATATACAGATATACTGTTGAGTGAGGAGTTGATGGAAGGGAAGGCAGCTGGGTTTACTGGGCAGGTGAGCTGAATCGTAATCAGGAGGAAGCTGGAAGGAGACCAGGTCGGAGCCACACCCATACCACACACACAAGACAAGCAAGGAAGAACAGGTGGCAAGGCCTGGCCATGACACATTTAAGTTAATGAGAAGAACTCACACTTTAATACAGTTAGAAAAGGCTCAGGCATTGGTGAGAAAGACAATAAGGCAACCAAAAAGGACATATTAGAGAAGGTTTTGTGACTCAGTTCGCAATAAAACTCCATAGTAGTGTGGGGGATGATTAGAAACGGGACGGGACAGAAGTAAATTGAGTTATCCATGTGCTAACAACTGAAAAAGAAGTAGTGTTGACTAATAAAAACGATGCTAAGATATTGCTTAATACTCTTGTAAAGATACGAAGCTTTAACAATTTGTCTGACGAAGGAAGATGAACTAGAAAGAAAACAAATTCTGAAAATAGGGATGCCTTGAGGAAGAAGGAGAATACTGAAGATGAATTGAGTGTTCCATTTTCAGAGGCGAACGTAAAAAGAATGAAAAAGAGCAGTTCTTAAATCTGGAATGGCTGCCCCAAGAAAGGATTCAATACGTTATATTATGGTAAAGCATTTAAGTGGAGGAGGGCTGAAAAGTTATTAATATTGCATAATGAATTTGGGATGAAGGTAGGTTACCATCAAGGTGGAAGGAGGCAGTTTATGTGCCTATAAGGAAGCAAGGGAAAGATGCAAGTCAATCAAATTATAGGCCAATTGCCTTAACATCATATATACGTAAACCTATGTTAACCGAAAGATTAATGTATTATTTAGAGAAACAGTAGATATTTGTAGGGTGTCAGGGTGGATTTAGGAAAGATATTTGAAGAAATAAGAAATGTTGATTACATTTTATTCCTCGAAGATGAGGTAAGAATGCATAGATTAATAAAGAAAATGTGTCAGCAGTGTTTTTTCATGTAGTAAAAGCTGATTCAATTAGATAATGGAGTTTTTAAATAAAATAACTATCTAGCTAAGAAAGTAGGAGCTGAAATGTCAAGAAAATATTAAGCAGAAGTTACCATCCCACCTGCTTTCCTTAGTGACTGCAGGACTTTAGCTTTGGTTTGGTTGGAGAGTATCGATGTGTCCGTAGAAACGTTGAGATGAAAGTTGTATCTCGCAAAGTGTGCAACATAGCGTGAAAACTCAGATTCTCAATGACTTTGGAAATCCTTGGCAAAAAAGTGTCATGCTACTTCATGATTTGCTTCACTCGCTCAAAGGCAAAAAGCTTCCATGCGTTTGCTTATAAGCCAGGGGGTGCAGGACAGATTGTATCCATACTCGGCTCCTCAAGCTCAGCCAGTCTCACCAAAACTCTGCTACTATTTAGCCTAGCTTAGAAAGTAAACATGATGCCCTGTTGCATTCAGGGGCAGCGGTAAGGAATGGACTGCCCGAGGTCACAGAATTGTTACCCGCGATCATAATGTTAAGAATGGGCGATAATTCTATTATTGGGTGTTTTGCATCACGGTTCATGAGAGAATCGTGATGCATCTAAGAATCAATTTCACCCTCACCCCTACTCTCATCCATTCTGACTTAAGCTGCTCAACATTCTCCTCAGAGGAAACGTGCAAACTGGACACCTCTACAAAGTACCTGTATAGTTGGATATAGGATATGCTTAAAACCCAAAAACATCAGATCATGGCTCCAATGATGGATTCAATTCAATTCAGTTTATTTTATATGATGTCATTATTATTCAAGCAAATGTTGAACTTAATGTCCGTGTTATTTGAAATAAGTCAGAATTAAAAAGCTTCAATGGCTAGACTAAACATTGGTTCAATTCAGTTTTTTCTTTTACATTAGCAATGAAAATATATAAAGTGCAAGATATGATAGGCGAGCTTGGTGCCCTCACATTCTGTCAAGCTGAGTTTCCTTGCTCTCTTAGCTGTATAAGAATTGAAATGGACTTTTAATCAAGACTTTTCTTTCCTCCATATTCCAACCTGGGGTTTATTGCACCGGAAGTAATAGCCTCAAAATACCAATAAATTATATAAGATGATGTTGTAGCCTGCTATGAAGTCAGTATCTGAATATTTGTCATAACTTAAATCCAATTACATGATGCTGAGTAGCATGTCCAGCCCTGTTGGAGGCAGCTGTTCCAAAAGAGCACCGTATTAAAATCAAACACACATTAATACTGTCTGTATATTATATGTCAGCGCTCCCTATCATGCATAATATGGAAAGAAAGCAGTGGGCTTTTATTCTATTGATCAGTAGGATCTGTTACATACAGCTAAGTTTAAGCATGGTGACTTCAACTGAATGAGCAGAATAGCCACGTTTAGCTCCTCACAAAATAAATTGGAATTACATCAGATGACAATGTAGCCTGTGCGTATGACAGTCTTCTGAATGTCCACCATAAATCAATTAGATTGACACCAGATCAAAAAGCTGTGCTTGTTGGATACTTGAGTAGGCCTTGGTTATTGAATGAATATCCAGAGGACATATTAATGTGTTTGTCATAACGTGATGCATTAATGTCTTTTTATCCATTTAAAAGTCAGGCGCAATTCAAAGCAGCACGCAATCCACAGAGTCTGCTACTCGCTGCCAGCTCTGGCATCGCCATGTTGGGAGCCATTGAAAACCGTTGAGACAATAAAACGACTCCCAATGTCTTTTTATGCATCTTTATACCCATTTCATTCTACTATTTGTTAACATTAATCTAGGCCTAATTTTGATTGAAATTAAGATGTGTTTCTTCTACAACCATCATCAGTCACTTTCTCTTGGTGTTAAATTCTGAGGTTGTAGTAATGGGGGTCTAGAATAATTCTCAGCTCTGGCCAAAGGGCAAAAAAGAGCCAGTGTTTTTTAGGAAGGTTCTGTTTAAATGTGAGCACTCTACTTGGTGGGAGCAGAACAAAATCCTGATGGTATTTTCTGTTATAATTCTGTTATTGGCCTTTAAAATCTCAGAGGAGTAAAATAACTACAAGAGTGATCTTTGAGGGAGGCCTCCTTTTCTTCTTTCATCTAAACACAAAGACACACCATGGCCCACAGAACTGAAGGAAATTGGTCCCTTGGAGGCTTCCATAGCCTTGTTACTGAACAACGCAGAGGAAAACTCACACAAACGCGCACTCCATTACAAACCCACAGGCCCCTCAATAAACGACCAGTGCTCCAAGAGCTGTTGCCAGTTTGTCTTTGGTTTGTTCTCATTACTGGACACCTAATATCTTCTTCTATCATCAAGTCTGGAAGCTTCCAGTGCTGCAGGCAAAGACTGCTGCCAAGGTGATAACTGAATATGCCCCAATTTACAGAGCAAGAACATCTAACAGACTTGCCGAGGACGAGGAAAAACCAGAACTGGCTGTTCCCATTAGTTTAAACTGTATTCATTAAAACAAGTGTCAGTGTCCTACAAACAGCACACACAAGTCTTTGTATCGCAGACAAAAATAAATATTCAGTGCAGACATCACATATCATACCACCTTGCTGGTCTGCTGGAAGCCAATGCCAACACAGGCCATAAGGCTGGGCCCACCCACCGGAGGAAGGGAGGCAATGCGGAACCAGAAACAGGAAGTGAAGAGCAGCTTTGATTTATGTTTTTAATTCTGTTCAAATTACATCTGTTGCATCTCTGCTGATTCTTGGAGAGGGTTGGGACAACTTCAATTTTCACTGTGCGATACATAACATGTTGGGTGTCATTTAATTGCATAAATTCAAGTACAACATCCATCCATCCATCCATTATCACCCGCTTATCCGGGGTCGGGTCGCGGTGGCAGCAGGTTCAGCAGGCCGATCCAGGCTTCCCTCTCACCCGCAACACTTTCCAGCTCATTCTGGGGGATCCCGAGGCGTTCCAAGGCCAGCCGGGAGATATAATCCCTCCAGCGTGTCCTCGGTCTTCCCCGGGGCCTCCTACCAGTTGGACGTGCCCGGAAAACCTCTAATGGGAGGCGTCCAGGAGGCATCCTGACTAGATGCCCGAACCACCTCAGCTGACTCCTTTCGACACGAAGGAGCAGCGACTCGACTCCAAGCTCCCCCCTGATGTCCGAGCTCCTTACCCTATCTCTAAGGCTGAGCCCGGCCACCCTACGAGGAAGCTCATTTCGGCCACTTGTATCCGAGATCTCGTTCTTTCGGTCATGACCCAGAGTTCGTGACCATAGGTGAGGGTTGGAACGTAGACCGACCAGTAAATGGAGAGGTTTGCCTTCCGGCTCAGCTCCCTCTTCACCAAGACGGACCGGTACAGCGCCTGTTTTACTGCTGCAGCCGCACCGATCCGCCTGTCGATCTCCCGCTCCACCTCACCCTCACTCGTGAACAAGACCCCAAGATACTTGAACTCCTTCGCTTGGGGTAGGCAGTTTTCCCCCACCTGGAGGGAGCAATCCGCCGGTTTCCGGCAGAGCACCATGGCCTCAGATTTGGAGGTGCTAACTCTCATCCCTGCCGCTTCGCACTCGGCTGAAAAACGCCCCAGTGAATGCTGGAGGTCACGGTCCGAGGAGGCAAACAGGACCACATCATCCGCGAACAGCAGAGAGGCGATCCCGAGAATCCCGAACCGGATCCTCTCCGCCCCCCTGGCTGCGCCTAGATATCCTGTCCTTGAAGGTCACGAACAGGACCGGTGATAAAGGGCATCCCTGGCGGAGGCCAACACCCACCGGGAACGTGTCTGACTTACTACCGAGGAGACTAACACAGCTCCTACTGCAGGCGTACAGAGACCGGATGGCCCGTGCCAACGGGTCCGGCACCCCATACTCCCGCAGCACCCCCCACAAAAAACCCCAGAGGGACCCGGTCGAAAGCCTTCTCCAGGTCTACAAAGCACATGTAAACTGGTTGGGCAAACTCCCAGGACCCCTCCAGTACTCTTGCGAGGGTAAAGAGCTGGTCCACTGTTCCACGACCGGGACGGAATCCGCACTGTTCGGAGCCTCCTCTCCAGCACTCTGGCATAAGCTTTTCCCGGGAGGCTGAGCAGTGTGATACCACGATAGTTCAAGCACACTCTCCGGTCCCCCTTCTTGAAGATGGGAACCACCACCCCGGTCTGCCAGTCCATGGGCACTGTTCCCGACCCCCATGCGACACTGAAAAGGCGTGTCAACCAAGACAGCCCAACAATGTCCAGCGCTTTCAGCATCTCAGGGCGGATCTCATCCACCCCTGGCGCCTTGCCACCAAGGAGCTTTTTGACTACCTTAGTGACCTCTGCCAGGGATATGGGTGGAACCACCCCAAAGTCTTCCGGCGCTGCCCCCTCTCCGGGGGACATGTTGGCCGGGTTTAGGAGTTCCTCAAAGTGCTCTTTCCACTGCCCGACGATGTCCCCAGTCCGGGTCAGCAGTTCCCCCCCCCCTGCTGAGAACAGCCTGGGGTAGACCCTGCTTTCCCTTCCTGAGCCGTCGGATGGTTTGCCAGAACTTCCTTGAGGCCAACCGAAAGTCCTTCTCCATGGCCTCCCCGAACTCCTCCCATGCCCGAGTTTTAGCCTCTGCGACCATCGCAGTTGCAGCCCTTCTGGCCCACCGGTACCCATCAGCTGCTTCAGGAGACCCCTGGGCCAGCCAGGCCTGAAAGGCCTCCTTCTTCAGTTTGACGGCTTCCCTCACCCCCGGTGTCCACCACCGGGTTCTCGGGTTGCCGCCACGACAGGCACCGATGACTTTCCGGCCACAGCCCCGAGCAGCCGCGTCCACAATAGAGGCTTTGAACAAGGTCCACTCGGATTCCATGTCCCCAGCTTCCCTCAGGATTTGTGAGAAGTTCTTCCGGAGGTGGGAGTTGAAGACCTCCCGGACAGGATCCTCTGCCAGACGTTCCCAGTTCACCCTCACTACACATTTGGGCTTGACAGGTCTTTCTAGCCGACTCCCCCGCCATCTGATCCAACTCACCACTAGGTGGTGATCAGTTGACAGCTCTGCTCCTCTCTTCACCCGAGTGTCCAAGACATACGGCCGCAGATCAGATGATACGATTATAAAGTCGATCATTGATCTCCGGCCTAAGGTGTTCTGGTACCAGGTACACTTATGAGCCACCTTATGTTCGAACATGGTGTTCGTTATGGACAAACTGGCTAGCACAGAAGTCCAACAACAAAACACCATTCGGGTTCAGATCGGGCAAGCCGTTCCTCCCAATCACGCCCCGCCAGGTTTCTCTGTCATTGCCCATGTGAGCGTTGAAGTCTCCCAGGAGAACTATGGAGTCGGCAGGCGGCGCCCTTTCCAGGACCCCTCCCACCGACTCCAAGAAGGCCGGATACTCCGAAATGCTGTTCAGTGCATGAGCACAAACAACAGTCAGAGCCTTACTCCCCGCAACCCGTAGGCACAGGGAGGCGACCCCCTCGTTCCCCGGGGAAAACTCCAACACAGCGGCGCTCAGCCGGGGGCTCGTGAGTATCCCCACTCCCGCCCGGCGCCTCTCACCCTGGGCAACTCCAGAAAAGTCCAACCCTTCTCCAGGAGCTTGGTTCCAGAGCCCATGCTGTGCGTGGAGGTGAGCCCAACTATATCTAGCTGGTACTGCTCCACCTCCTGCACCAGCTCCGGCTCTTTCCCCGCTAGTGAGGTGACGTTCCACATCCCTAGAGCTAGTCTATGCTGCCGGCGATCGGCCCGCCCAGGTCTCCCGCCTGGCCCGCCGCCCGGTCTACATAGCACCCGACCCCGATAATTCTCCCTGCGGGTTGTGGGTCCACAGGGTGATTGCTGCTCCATGGTGTTTTTTCGGGCTGAGCCCGACCGGGCCCCATGGGCGAAAGCCCGGCCACCAGACGCTCGCCGACGAGCTACCCTCCTGGGTCTGGCTCCGGGAGGGTGCCCCGGTTTCCCTTGTCCGGGCAAGGTAACTTCAGTCCGTGGGCTGCTATTCATCAGGGTTTATTGAAGTACAACATACATTTGAGTAATACCTAACAATAGAGATGTAACATTCCGATTTAAATGGGCTATACTTCTAGTCTTCCCTCCACTCAAAGTGCTTTCACACTGCTTGTCATCATTCACAAGATAACAAAACAATTTTGATATAAATATATTGTTTAGTTTGGGTTTGTCACATTATTAAATCAAGTCTCAAAGAGGGAGCCCACAGCAGTAGTAACGTATTTTTTGATAAGAATATAGCTTATTGATATCTTGTAATTGTAGACTGGGAGGTTATGGACATTTGTTTGCGTATATGCTGCAGTACTGTTTACACTGATTATATGCATTGTTATATTTTATTGTATTTATAAACTTTTTTTTAAGTTAGTGATTTATTCCCATGGACACCAGTAATGCTGTGTTCACCCCAAACTCGGCGCGAATTTTTCGCGCAAACAGATCCCATGCAAAGTCAATGCACAGACGCATTTAGACGCGAATTCGCAAATTTTTCACCCGAGTTGAAATATTTCAACTTTGGTGTCGGGCAAACAAATTCGCCTGAGGCGAAAGCCAATCAGCGTTGAGATGCTCCGCCCGTCACTGTCCTACCGTTGCTGAATCAGAAAAAAATGGAGGACATCGTAGCGGTTTGCGGACCCCCCGAGCTCTTTAATACAGCTTCAGGTTAGCCTGAAGTATCGCTGGAAGCGGCAGTCATCCAGACGCAGTTCCTGGAGAAGACGGTGAAATTCACCGAGCTGTGTGCGGCGACGGGTGATGTTATGAACCCAAATATGAGGGCGTCTGATGTTCCGACGTTTGTGGTATTTCCACAACAAGAATAGAGTAGAAATAGTGGTTATTTATTTCATGGCGAACGGCGGTAGTTATAACTGTTTACGGAGACAAGCCACAGAGGTAAGCCACGCCCCCTTTCTAAACGCACCTGTGCACTGACTTTGCATGGGATCTGGTCGTGCGTTTGGTGTGAACGCAGCACAACTTGTCGGGCGTTGAAACTATATATAATATTCGCGCCGCGTTTGGTGTGAACGCAGCATTAGAGTAAGTGTTGCATTGTTAATACTCTGAAAGAGATCCAAATAAATAATAAAATCATAATCAAAAGTGTAGACTTCGGGATGAGTATTACTTTAATTTTTAATTCAATTCAGTTTATTTTGTATAGCCCAATATCACAAATTACAAATTTGCCTCAGAGGGCTTTACAGTCTGTACACATACGACATCCCTGTCCCAGGACCTCACATCGAATCAGGAAAAACTCCCCAAAAATAACCTTTGACAGGGAAAAAAGGGAAGAAACCTTCAGGAGAGCAACAGAGGAGGATCCCTCTCCCCGGATGGACAGAAGCAATAGATGTCATGTGTACAGAATGAACAGCATTTACAAAGTTACATAAACACATTACATGAATATGACAATGTATGAATGGAACTCCAATCCATGAAACAGAAGGAGGTAGAGAGGAGGGGGCGGGGCATCAGCAGGGCCAACGCGGGAGGCCGGCTCACCAGGCATCAGACACCTACAGGTCCAATGGACCCTATGAGACGTGAAGTCACAACGACTCCGGGGAGGAAGCAGAGTTAATAAGGTGCACTTAAGTGAACACTAGTTTTCACAACGGCTCAGCAAGGGTAAGACATGCCTTAGCTAGATATACAGTATTTTATTTTCAGATTATGTTCGGCTTCACTTAATCATTTGGCACTTCTGTGATATTATAAAAAATCATAAAAACAAATTTAAATTGTGTTTTGCCTGTATGTACGTCCAGAGTCTTTGAAGCAAAAAGAAAGCTAATTTTCCTAAAATATGTTCACACTATTGTTTTTAAACTTAATATGTTTGACTTTTTTCACCATGGTTAACATCATGCAAACAGGAGTGTTGGTTTCTCTGTGTGCATCGGCCTCTCTAAATGATCTTCCAGAAAAGAGGATGAGGACATTTCTACTGCCACCATTAACTAATTTTCTCCATTCACGTATCCCTATGTCCTTTCTTCCATCTGCATCATTCCTGACCCCTATGTGTCTTACCTTCCGTCAGTACTCCTCTTCTGTATTATCACCTCCTGGGAAGGTGGTCCACATATCAAAGCGTTCCGCCGCTGTCCATTCAGGGACAATCAGCAAACATGGGATAATTGGTTGTGGGTTCCCCTCAAGCCCACAGTGTCTCTGACAGGAAAAGAGCATTAATACAAGAGAAGAGTGACAGGCTCATAGCCTGAAGCAGAGGAAGGTCAATGAAAGCCAGCAACAGTGAGTGATGACATGCATATTAATGCTGCCCCTGCAAGGTAAACAATGACTCTTAATTACCAGGCCAAGTTTTAATTAAGAGGGTATAGTAATTATTGCCCCTGACAGAGATGATTGAGTCGGGGAGTCCATGTTCTGATTAGGTCGCTTGTCTGGATGCTTCTTGTCCTCATTTTCAAATGCTCTCAGTTCTTTTCTTTTTTTTTCTCACATGGCTGAGTTAACTTCAGGAGAAACTTCCCAGGGCAGAGGTTTTTCTTTCACTCGTATGTGTGACAGAAAGACAACATTATATACAACATTATATACCATACTTTTTAACAAATCCCATTTGCAATAGATCTCCATTGTTAAAAACACATTAATGAGCCACATTGTGAAGTGTCCCGGGATATCATCTTCCGACACAGCTAGTTATCGCTATATCATTCAGAAAATTGCCATATGCGTATCCCCCGTTCCAAATAAAGATTGGCTAATCTGACAATTCCTGGCTGAATGAATGACGTGAAACTAAAAGGTCAGTCTGAACAGCCTCTAAATACTTACAAGAAGACTACATTTAGGCTATATTAATTCATAGATGAGACAGTGACCATCTGTTTTAGGAGTCTTTTATACAAATTGAAGTAGACAACATATTTATTAGGGTTTTTTAAGCATCAGTTAGAACCAATGGGCTGAAGTCAAACATATTTTAAACTTTGGTTGTATTCCTCTATTTCTAATGCTTCAAATTAGAAGAACCAACGCTTTCCTAGTGACTTTCTCAACTTCATCGTATTGATCAGTTTTAATTGACGTCAGAGGCTTGTTTTTGCATTTGAAGTCCAGTGGGGCTGCTGATGCTGGCCTTTCAAAAAGTTCTGAGCGCTGCACAAGTGGATGAATTATTTACTGCTGTTGACTGCAGTCCACTGCTCTTTACTAATGAATGAGGTTTGATGCGACATGAAACTTGGCCTTGACTCTCACTGAACCTCACATTAACCTACAAAGAGTTCACACTCTACTGCAGTTGCTTAAACATGTTGTCCTTTAGTATTTGTGGAAATTTTCAACGACTATTATCTTATCTTCCTGTCCATGGAGACTGTTTTTGTAATTCAAAGAATTTCACGCCTTTCTCCAGACAAACACAATTACTTGTGTACTGGAATCTATAGTATCACCAACAACTTCACAGCTATAATGTCAATCAAATGGAGTAATTCACTCCACACGGTAATCATACAGCTGTCATAGCAGCAGTCATTACACTGTATGACAGCTAGCCATCTTCAGTTGCATATCCTGAGTCTGCTGGCTAAAGCCTCAAACAGTTTACTGGACTATCAGGTGCACACTGACCTTTTATGAGAAGGTCCTCTCAATAAAACAAAAAAAACTCAATCAGTTACTCTTCCCTCTTTGTGAATGATACAAGATCAACTGCGATCAATGTATTGAATTGTAAGCCAATATAAACAAACAGGATGTCAATATCACGGTTTCCCCTTTCTCATGGCTTTTGAAAGTTCAAAGGCTGCAGAATGGTGCTGTTGCTAATCGTATGTGATAATAAAAGAATCAGGCATGCTGTCAGCTGAAACTATTAAGCATGCTTCTGTGTTTTCACACCAACAGATTGAGATGGAGTCATCAGAATAAACCACATCTTCATGCTGCCATTGACTTTAAAACCATCTGATGGCAACGGGCATTTATTTTGGCTATATTGTGGCAGGTAATATACAGGTTGTCACTTGTTCGCAGATGGGTTCATCAATAAAGTCCGGGACCTCCATTGACTCAGACACTACATCTCCAGGACAATTTTGTACTGTTACACATCCTTGCACAGCTTTTCTCTATTTATATACACATGCCACTTTAATAATATACTTGTTTTAGCATATTTTATCTTATTTGTTTGTTTGTTCATCATTAGTTATTGGACATTTTCATATTTTCTATATTTAAATTGTCATGTTTATTATGTTGTGTTCTACTGTTACGCACTAAATCACCAGCAAAATTCCTTGTATGTGTAACATACTTAGAAATAAACAGTTTCCAATTCTAAATTGTTTTAGGCCAGTGCCAATACTGTAGATATTCTGCGGAAGCAGGTGTTGTGGAATGCACCAAGCGTGGTTTACTTAATTTTGATGATCTTCCAGGTCTTCTTAAAGAAGTAGAAACTTGACCTTGCTCTTGTAGAGCCTGATCTTTGTGGGCTAAAAGCACTACCTTTGTTACTCCTGGCTTTGATGTCTACCCTGGCTCCATTGTCACTGTTGACAATGTGCCACTCTATAGATCATAATTGGAGGTGTCATTGGTATATTTATACCCATCACCTGGATTATCGTTGTGTTTTTATATAGACATGTCTTTTTGGCATACATGCTGAGTCTCTTACATTTTGTGAAGGTGGTTGTAGATGGATGAGAGGAGAACGAGATTGTCAGCAAAATCTAAGTCCTCGTGGGAGAAGAGGATCAACCGGATTCCCTCAAAACAAGCAGATTTAAATTTGGCGCATGATCCAGTTAAGGAGTGTAATGAAGAGGATTGGAGAGAGAATTGCAGCTCTGCCTTACGACAGACAACATGACAAAAGATTACCCTTCTTCCGGGATGGTCCACAAAGAAAGGTTTTCCAAGATGTGGAAGAACGTGACAGGTGACTTGCACTACTGTCAAGTTATCCTGGTGTTAATGTTCATTTCAGCTTAGCCCAAACTTGAAAATGGCTTGTTCAACCCAAACAGTCAAAGGGACAACTCTGTTCCGTTCCAGTGTTTTTATTTTTTATATTCAAGATGATTTGGTGGTTGAAACAGTAGGAATAGGAACCGGAATAGGTTGATAACCTTAAAGACAAAAAGGAGTAGGTTAAATTCTACCTTAAAATGGCTTTAAACAATAATAATTTAACATTAAACTATACATTTCTTACCAAACAAAGCAATTGCACAGGCAAATCAAATTCAAAGATCGAAATCAACTGAAAATGCAAGCAAACAGTTGCCTCAAACAATATTTAAAATAAACAGAACTCATACCAGTTGCATCTGTGGTTGAACACCAGCTGTGTTGTGGAGAAGAGCAAAGAAGGCGGCTAGGCTAACACCAAACATTTATACCCATGAGGTGTGCGCTGGTGAATCTTGTCCCTCCAGAAACATGGATTGCATCCTGGGTTCCACTCTGTTTGGGTTCATTTGGGTTCTGCCCCCTTCAGGCCTGGAGTTCCCAGATGCTCTTTGGTTCAGCGTGCTCAAACTTGTTTTGACGCAACAACTACAATGACCTCAACTCTATTTTATATATTTGGGATGAACTGGAATGCCGACTAATGTGCTGAATGGGAGCTCATTTCTGCAGCCAGCTATCAACATCTGGGAGTAAGCCTGAAACCAGAGGAGTGGAGGCTGTTATAGCAGCACATTAATGTCCATGTTTTTTTAATCAAGTGTTCAACAGCAAATACAAATGGAATGGTTGTTGTCTTGCCCTCGATGGACTGGCGGCCTGTCCAGGGTGTCCCCTGCCTTCGCCCTATGTCAGCTGGGATAGGCTCCAGCGCCCCCGCGACCCTAATGAGGATAAGCGGTATTGAAAATGGATGGATGGATGGTTGTTGTCTGCACACTTCGGCTGTAAAATATATGATATAATATATATTTTTTAATTTCAATTTATTTAACCAGGAAAAGCCTCATTGAGATTAAAAATCTCATTTACAAGAGTGTCCTGGCAAAGACAGCAAAAGCACATTTAACAAAGTTTCAGACATACAACATAAAACAGTGACAGACAATAAAAAAAGAGTAAAACCAAAACTAAGACTCAAGTCATCACATCCCAGTTCACACAGGTGCACATACCTCAGTCAGAAAAAAATCTACAACCAGATGAACCTTTGTCCAACTCTTTCAATCTCTTTTTAAAAACACCTAAAGAGACCGGCTCCCGTAGACCCAAATCAGTCTGCAGCAAATTCCAAGCCGCAGGAGCAGCAAACCTAAAAGCCCTTTTTCCCAGGACAGATAACAAGAGGAGGCCTTGCGCATGTGTCACAGAGCGAAGATGGTAGCTTCCAGCATTTCTCTGATGAATTAACGTACATAGATAAGATGGAAGTACGTTTAGAATTGCCTTTTAATAAGGACATGCCAATGATTCAGTCTACGGATGGACAATGCCGTCCAACCAACCCTAGCATACAGGGAGCAATGGTGAGTAAGAGCCTTAAGATTGGTTATGAACCTCAATGCTCCATGGTAGACAGTATCTAAGGAGTGAAAAAATTGAGAATATGCATACATATATAAAACATCACCATAATCCATCACATACATAAAAGTAGCAACAACAAGTCTCTTTTTAGCATCAAAAGAAAAGCAAGACTTATTTCTGAAATAGAAACCCAGCCTCAGCTTTAACTTCTTCACAAGTTGCTGAATGTGAGATTTAAAAGAGAGAGGATCATCAATTAAGAATCCCAAGTCTTTATATGACGATACAGACTCAATCACATTGCCCTGAAATGTAATTATAGCTGGAAGGTTCAGCGGCTTTTTCTTTGAGTTTGTAAACATCATCAGCTTTGTTTTGTCAGGATTCAAAATTTATTTCAACTCATAAAAAGTCTGTTGAATAGTATCAAAGGCTTTTTGCAACTGAAAGAGAGCCTGATGCTGTGTAGGAGCAGAGCAGTAAATAACAGTATCATCTGCATTTGGCACACTTTGACCGATACTGTTTATATAAATTGTGAATAAAAGTGGTCCTAGGACCGAACCTTGGGGCACACCCTTTATTACATTAAGAGAGCTAGAGGTGATACCTTCAGCCTGGACACACTGTGATCTGTTTGATAAATATTTTTCAAAACAACAGACAGTTTGTTCTGACAATCCAATTGTAAGAAGTCTATGCTTCATTATTGCATGATCGACAGTGTCAAAAGCCTTGGACAAGTCAATAAAAAGGGCTGCACAGTGGTGCTTGTTGTCCAAAGATTCAATAAAATCGTTTACTACCTTTAATGCTGCTGTGGTTGTACTATGCTTTTTTCTAAAACCTGATTGATAATCAGATAAAATATTGTTTGTGATTAAAAACTCCTTAAGTTGCTCACTCACAATGGATTCTAGTGTCTAAGCTAAAACAGACAGTTTGGAGATAGGCCTGTAATTGTTTAAAAGTGTGGGGTCTCCTCCTTTTAACGGGGGGAGAACAAAAGGCAGACTTCCATATAAGGGGAATTTCGTTTGAGACTAAGGAGAGATTACAAAGATATGTTAAAGGGGTGTGATGAAATCAGCAGCTAACTTTAAAAAATATGGTTCTAGGTTATCCGGACCTGCCGGTTTTCCTGTGTCTAAAAGTTTAAGGGCTTTGTGCACCTCGGTGACAGTAACAGGCTTAAAACTGAAAGACTGACAAACATTTTCCTGACGACCAAAACAAACAAAAAGATGGTTTAGAGTGTCAAACAGGGAACCAGAGGCAATGAAGTGCTCATTTAAACAGTCAAGCATGATGGCTTTGTCAGAGATGCCATTAGAGTCCTTGACAATGCAAGAGGGAAGCTCAATATATTCATATAAATAATACATAATCCGTTTTCATAGAGTAAACTACCCATCAGTAAGGTGAAGTAAAGTGATTCAGATTATCTGTACATCAGTCAGTTGAACATTAAAATGCTGATTGTACATAATAATCCAATAGTGTATAGTCATACAGTAGCGTAATTAATGTCAAGCTCCATAATTTTTGAATTTTGTGTATACTTTGCTCTTAAGTTTACCTTAGCTTACCTTCTTTTTGTAATCCTTCCAATGGATTAGTAGATTCTTTGATAGTAGTCAGTAGAGAGGTGACTGGCAATGAGAGGAGAGAGGTAATGACATGCAGCAGGTTCTGAGCTGGAGACTCCAGTGCAGCTACTTTTATGTAGTTTAAATATCTTTATAAAAAGGAACTGTTTTATATGGATATTGCAGATTTCAGATCACTACTGAAAGGTGGAAATGACCAGATTTTTACGGTGCATGTAAAAGCAGTGCTTGTTGGTCATCACGTCCACATGTGATCTTTATCCATTGTGAGTTCCCTTACAAGCCTTTCTTCATTCTGCCTCGACTGAGTCCTCCCTCCGTTCTCTTGGACATGGCTGACCTGCAGACGTGCTCCTGCTGCTGATGTGCACTGGGTGTGTGGCAAACGATTACAGCCATTATCGCCGTCACTGCTTTGCCTTGCCTTTTCTTCCCCTTTTTCTCTTTCACTCTATCTTATTCCTCCCATCTTGCGTTGCCATAATATAAAACTATAACTGAATTCCAAATGAATCTCAAGAATCTCGTGGCGAAATAAAAACAGATGTGTTGAATACTTAGCTCTGCATTAATGCATGACGATAATTACCTAATGTTTTATGGCGGTGCCCCTACCCCTGTACACAACTCTCTCGCTCATGTAATCTTACATTAGCCTGGAGCTACAATATTTTCCAGCCTCCGTAAACTCTGTGGTAATAACACAGATTTTCTAAGTATTTATAATTTTTCTTGCATTCTATTGGCTTCATTGCAACACTGGCAACATTTCTCAAGACTTACTAGACTTTTAGACTATAATAAATTGACAGCATTAATGCAAGTTGGTGGGCACATGTAGCTCCAGGTAGAATACAATAGCAGTCCAGCCTAACCTTTTAAGCCCAAACCTATTTTCTAGGTTTCTGCTCGAAATAACATACCCAAACTAAAAAGGGTGTATCTCTGCAACCACCAAGGCTATTTGAATAATGTTGGTGTTCTTGGTGTCCTTGGAGGACAGCCAAACTTTCTGCGGCAGTTGGTATGCAGGAGCTGGGTTCCGGCGATGGTTGGCTCCCCGGCTATCACGTTCAGCCGCTCGGAGTAAGGTGGCTCTGGTGACCTCCCAGATGCGACGACACCTGTTCAGATGGGTTTGCACGGAGGGAACTGCCACTTCCGACTGCTGGGCAGGAAAGGGCCGGCTAGGAACTGCAGTAGCCCGGCGGGGGCCCGGTGGGAGGCCTTGCTGCGGCACAAACAGGGCAGGCCAGTACAAAGTCCTTAACCTTGTTCCTCATAGTAGGCCACCAGAAACGCCGAGCCAGGAAGGTGAAGGTGCGGTGGACGCCAGGATGGCAGGCAAACTGGCTAGCGTGTCACCACTGAAGCACTTGGGACCTGCCCGATTCCTCAGCAGTTAGCCTCCTCCCTTGGTGTAGTCAGGACAGGGCATCTGCCTAAATGTTGCGGGAACCGGGGCGATAGGTCAGTGAGAAATCGAACCGACTGAGGAAGCCGGCCCACCGAGCCTGTCGACCATTGAGACACTTGGTTGCCCGGATGAATGTTAAGATCTTATGATCCATCCAGATGGTAAACGGCTGCTCAGCCCCCTCCAGCCAATGGCGCAACTCCTCCAGAGCAGCTACCACTGCCAACAACTCCCGGTTCCCGATGTCATAGTTCTCCTCAGCAGGAAGGAAACGGCTAGAGCAGAAAACAAAGGGATGAACCTTCTGATCCGCCACCGCCCGTTGGGAAAGAACCACCCCCAACCCAGTGTCTGAGGCATCCACCTCCACAATGTACTGCCTCTTAGGGTCGGATTGGAGCAGAACAGTGGCGCTAGTGAACCTCCTCTTGAGAGACAGAAAAGCGGCATTGGTAGCTGGGGACCAGATGAACGGCTGGGAGGGAGTGGTCAACCTGGTGAGAGGTTCCGCCATCACACTGTAGTTCCGGATGAACCTCCTGTAGAAGTTTGCAAATCCGAGGAAGCTCTGCAACTCCTTTCGCGACATGGGGTTTGGCCAGTCCACCACAGCCTGGATCTTGCGGGGGTCGGCCCGAGCCTGACCCTTCTCCACAATGTCCAGGTAGTCGACAGAGGTGGAGTGGAATCGGCACTTCTTAGCCTTGACGAAGAGCCGGTTAAGGGGGAGATGCTTGAGCACCTGGCGGACGTGCTGGATATGATCCTCGAGGGTCCTGGAGAAGACCAGGATGTTGTCGAGGTAAACGACCACGAACTCGTCCAGCAAGTCGTGGTGCACATCGTTCATTAGCGCCTGGAATACCGCCAGGGCGTTGGTAAGGCCGAACGGCATTACCCAGTACTTGTAATGACCTCAGGGTGTCTTGAAGGCGGTCTTCCACTCGTCCCCCTTCGAACCAGGTGGTAGGCACTCCGGAGATCCAGCTTGGTGAAGATGGTAGCTTGGGTGAGGGGCTCAAGGGTGGAACTCATGAGAGGGAGGGGGTACTTGTTCTTGACCGTTATGTCGTTCAGTTGGCGATAGTCAATACAGGGTCGGAAGCCCGCTGCCACCGGGGAGGACGATGGCCGAATAAGCCCTGCTGCCACTCGTCCATAGCAGCCTTCTCCAGAATAGACAGGCTGTACAGCCGATGGCCGGGAAAGGAAGCCCGAGGGTGGAGGTGAATTGCACAGTCGTACGGCCTATGTGTAGGGAGAGACTGAGCCCGGCTGAAAACCTCTGCCAGATCATGGTACTCCGGAGGAATAGAGGAAAAGTCCGGGGGAGGGGCACTGGGGGTCGGTCAGGGTGACGGGCTGGGGGCTGCTTGTAGATACTGGGCGTGACAGGAGGAACTCCACTCCAGGATTGTTCCAGAGGACCAGGCAACGTGTGGCTCATGCTGTACAAACCAGGCGTGCCCCAGGATCACAGGGGCGGAACGTTAGCCTGGGCAGCGAACTCAGAGTCCAGGAAACACTCATCGAGGAGGTGCAGGACTATGGGAACAGGAAAGGTGGCTCACTAGGATCTCTTGGGGTCCTGGTGAGCCTAATCTTTTGGCCAGGTGGGGCAGCCGCTGATGCGATGTCCCTACTGGCCACAGTAGAGACACAGGCCTGCCCTGAATCGGGCCTCTCGTTCGGCTGGGCTAAGGCGCATGCGTCCCAGCTGCATGGATCCTCCCAGGTCGCTGTCTGTGATGTGGAGGGCAGGACGAGAATAGGGGGAGTGGGGTGAGCTAAGGCGAGGGTCCTCTCCCGTGTGCTGAGTACGTTGGGGGTGGGACGGGACTCCCGGAGGACTCGCTCCCGCCTCCTCTCACAGAGACGTCCATCGATGCGGATGGCGAGGTTGATGAGGTCATCAAGGGAGGGGGGCTCCTCCCGTGTGGCTAGCTGGTCTCTCACCGCCTCGCTGAGCCCCCTCCGTAAGGTGACCCGAAGCGCTGGATCGTTCCACCTGAACTCCACCGAGTAGTCCGCCACTCAGCCCCCTCCAGCAAATGGCGCCACTCCTCCAGAGCAGCTACCACTGCCAGCAACTCCCAGTTCCCGAATGTGAATGCTGAGGAGGGAGCCCGGCTGGCTGAGTCCTGACAGTAAATTTTGTAACTGTTACAAACTTACTTAACATGTGTGTGTGTGTGTGTGTGTGTGTGTATATATATATATATATATATATATATATATATATATATATATATATATATATATATATATATATATATAGTTTGTGGTGCAAAGTATTTTAGTTGCTGTGGCTATTTGATGTTTCTCTGGGTCAAAGTGAACTCTTTCATCTTAATGTGCCCCCTACATCATGGATAGTTCATTCAAAGCCACAGCAACTATACATTTTTGTACGCATCAACATGTTTGTGTCTCTATTCTGAGTAAGTTGGACTCCATACCATCGCCTTGAACATGATTTCTTCTTCGCATTAGCCCTCCCTTCATCTCATCCTTCTGTGAATGTATTAATGCATTATCACTTCATTAGAGTTGCATTAGGGTGATATATGGATTGCTACTTTTTCCCCTCAAGACTACCTCCACCCCCACTGATGGGGCTGCCTGATCTGGCTCACTGGGGAGAGAATAAGGGCTGGTGGTGTGAGAAGGCTTGTCAGTGTCCCAAGTTGGTGATGGTGATACTGTATAGCTGCTATTACAGAGCCCTCTATACCCCATGTCACCTGGATGTGTACTGTTTCTCAGTGTGGTGCAGGATAATCCCCCACCCCCTGCCTCTCTTCAACACGTCCTAATTTCCTCAGACGATGCAATCAATCTGCCTATGGAGCGTGATTAGATGTTGTATATGTACAGTACGTGAGTGGATATGCCTGATGATAATTTAAAGGTGGTGTTGTACACCAGAATGGATGGATGAGCCTGCCATGCTTCTAAATGCAGCATGCTGTGAATTTGGGACCTAAATTCCTCTGTGACACCAAGGATGCGTTAACGTCTTCAGTACTTAGTTTCATCTTTTCAAGTTCTAAAAAACGTATATATATACACTGTAAAACTTTGATGTAAATTTACAGTGAAATTCTAACAGTAACATACTGTATTGTGCTATTACTGTATAATGCTGTATAAGCAATGCATTCTGGGAGCTATAACGCTTGCTTCCATGATCCTAACGGTCAAGTGCTTCTTTTCACAGTAGTTTACTGCGTACCGCTGAGAATCTTGGGAGAGTAACTATTTTGAAGTTCTCATAAATGAGTAGCCAAAGCAGAGTTTTGCAATTCCTCTGTCATTCTTGTGAGTTTCTATTTTAATTATAACGTCTTCGGTGTGTTAACATCCAAGTCACTTTAGTTTTACCACTTTAAGAAAAGTTGCGTATTTATTTATTTTTCACCGTTGTGCGCGATCATGATCGGTCCGCTCCGGTCGCGGCAGCAGTAACCCCGTTCCTTCTCCCGTGCAAGTGGAGGAGACACAGTGAGTTCATCGGTTCTCACTCGTCGCAGCAGTAGTAACCCCGTTCCTTCTCCCGTGCAAGTGAAGGAGACACCAACTTTATTAGGATATCGCTATATTTGTATTTATTTTCACCACCGCCATTTTTTTGCTTGTAATGAGTGGTGCAAGTCTCGGAGAACCGACGTCTTCAGCCCCGGTATTTTTTTAAGTCTTACCCCCGCCAGTTTGGGAAAGTCCACTGAATCTTCAGTCCAGACAAAAAAAGGACAACTACTAACCAACTACCTCACGGTAAGTTCACTTTCAACTTAGGCTACGTTTTCGAACACCTTTGTTAACATGTGATTACCTAACGTTAGTTAAGTTAGCACATGTTTCTCCATGTAGTTGGCATGCACATTAGCTAGCTAAGCAGTTAGCTATTCTTAGCTTAGTTAACATTTAAATACTGAATACTATTAGTAACATGTTACTAATAGTATTCAGTATTTACATGTTAACAAGGGAAGAAAGGCAGCAGTCTAGCTTATTTTTCCATTATGTTCAGTTGTCAATTTTGTGGCCAAGCATGTGTTACTAAATATGCCTTTGTAAGGCATATGAAAGTTCACCAAAACACCCCCCACATCAAATTTAAATGTGCTTTTCATGGTTGTAACCGTTCATTTCAAGTGTTGTTTTTAAAATGTCATGTATATAGAGATCACCCAGGTCAGAGGGAGTCAAGATTAAGTGAAGGATGTTCTGGCATAAGGACATTAACGTTGGACGTTTTATTGTCATGCCACTTCGATTTCTGTACTGTCAAGTGTGAGTTTGTCACGTTTATTTTCTCACTTGAAGACCCACATTAAAGAGGGAAGACCAGTTATATGTCCATTCAAAAACTGTGGTAATGTGTTAACTGTGATATCCACGTTTTCATCACACTTGTCAAGAACACATAAAGGTTGTACAGTTGATGATCTTTTACATCTTATCTTAACACTTTGCATTTTGTTTAAGGTCCAATGATTCCTGACCAGCGTTGGATGGTTAGCATCGAGGGCCACGTGGTGTGCGAAGGAGCATCGTTTGTTTTGGGGCTTGCTGTTGTCTTTGCATGCTACTACAACCTGCACACTTGAATTCATACAGAGGTAAGTTTGAATCCCATATCAAGTCATTCGTTTCAGGTGTTCGGGCCTTACAGCCCTCCATGCATTTATCTTTGTGTGATAGATATAGTATCTTCAGGATGCAAGCTTGATAGTTCCTTAAAGGACATGGACTTCAATCAGAGAACAGAGCACATGAAGTTTATTCCAAAAAGAGATTTATCTTCACGTGTATGTGGTTCTAAAATAAACAGAAATACACATTCAACTTCAGCGGTTATCAGATTTATTGGGGCTAGATACCCCTTGCAGGGTAGAAAAAATAGCAAAAGACCCCCTCATTATCGTAACACCGGTTAAGCTTACGCTTACTAGCATTTGTACTCATAGATGCCATTGGAATTATTTGCATTCTAATGCTTTTCAATCTAAATGCTTCAGATCTGTTTCATAGTGATAAACATAACACAATCTCATATTTAATCAGAGGTGCTTTGTAATAATATTTTGCATTTTACTGTAATAAAGACGTGTACTTATGTACAAGAAAAAAAAACAGAATTTGCACAGTCCAAAGATGTGACGCATATAAAACTAAATATAGCAAAATGTTCCCATATATCTACTCTAATATGTATTATAAACATAAAGTAGGAAAAAGAATGATTATGCTAACAATATGTGGTGGCCATTAACAATATTTTAGAAGTGGTTTGACTATTTATTTTTGTTTTACCTTGTCATGCTCGCCAAAAGCTTTGTTGGGATCAACCCAGAGAGAGGGACAAAGGCACGTCAGGGAAAGGTGACCAGCAAGAAGAGCGGGCGAATGGTCCAAAAGAAAGCGACATCCCTGAATCTGCATGTGTGCACCCTCTTGAGGGTGCACACATGGACTTCGAGTGGGACTTTGTATGAGTTTATCACTACCCTGTCCATGGAGTTCAGATGAGTACACATATACACACACACAGACGCACACACCCACATTTATATGTGTAATAGCTATTTTGTGTTTTGGGCTAGCACACAGTATTGTTCAACAGTCAGTATTGTTCTGTTAAGTAAAACCCCCTAGCGTAATGGGGAGGCTCTTTTCTTTTGAAACATTAGTATTTACTCAGTTCATCAAGTACACATTTTTTCCGATAACCATGCACTCACTAGGAAAAACACACTCACACATCCTGTCTATTCTGCAACTTATCCATACCATTTTGATTTGTAAGGGCTAGAATATTTGAATCAGTTATTTGGATGCTATTTTTTGTCAAGGCTATTCTAATAAACAAGAATATTATGAATATGTCCTATTGTCTTATTTATTGCAAATTGTTCTTTTTCATGCTTGTTAATTTGACAGATGCTTCCGCTACAGTTACTGTTTTGGGGTAAAGAGCTAACACTAAAAGTCCTGTTATTTTACGAATTCATTTAGCAAATTACTTTACATTTTGATTACAAGTAACTGTATTTCCATATTACTGTACATTTTACAGTAATTTACAGGCAAAACTGCTGCCAGTAATTTACTGTAATTTTGAATTATTACAGTATATTACAGTATCAAGAGAATACAGCAAGCTGCTGTATTCTCTTGATACAGTAGATACTGTAAAATTACAGTAATTTACTGGCAGCAGTTTCGCCTGTAAATTACTGTAATTTTACAGTGAATATATATATATATATACACACACACGCACATCTTTTGTCTTTGTTGTTGGGTGCAGATTTGTTGGGTGCAGATTTATGTTGATCATGTTGTGACTCTCTGAACCATTAAGACATGAGGTAAAGGTTTCTGTTTGCTGAGCTGTCATGTCTAACTGTTATTAACACAGCCGTTTCAGAGCTATAAGACCACAGATGTGACTGCCTGAGAGAGTATCTGCTGCAGATGGCCTATTTTAACCAAAAGAGAAGATTTGCATGGAGCGAGCAACGTTGCATTCTATTTAAAACTGCTGGGAAAAAAGGGAAGAAACCTTCAGAAGAGCAACAGAGGAGGATCCCTCTCCCTGGGTGGATAGAAGTAATATATGTTATATGTACAGATGAACAGCATTGCAGAGTTACATAAACACATTCAATGAATATGACAATGTAGTAATGGACCTTCACAATCCATGAAACAGAAGGGGGGGGGGGGGGCATCAACAGGGGCCATGGTGCATCAGCAGGGCCAAGGCAGGAGGCCAGCTCACCAGGTAGGAATCAGACACAGCCAGGTCCAATGGACCCTATTAGACGTTAAGTCACAAAGACTCCAGGGAGGAAGCAGAGTTAGTAAGGTGTAATAGAGAGATGTAAATTCATCCATAAGTAGAGAGAGAAGAGGACATAGGTGCTCAGTGTATCCTAAAACATCCCCCAGCAGCCTTTAAGCGTATAGCAGCATATCTAGGGGCTGGACCAGGGCAAACCTAATTCAGCCCTAACTATAAGCACTATTAAAGAGGAAAGTCTTAAGTCTACTCTTAAATCAGGTTCACGTACATAACTATGGCAGCGGGGTGTGGTTAGGCTCAGCTGCAGAGTGGGTGGAGCGGGGGTATGGTTCAGGGAACGGTGCCGGAATGATGTCTTATCAGCTTCAGCTGGGGATGAGGTTTAATCAGCCTCAGCTGGCATTAATCTGTCGGTGTGTGTGTGTCTGTCCCCAATAAGGAGCAGGAGCTACTGAGAAGGAGGAGAGAAACGAGAGGCCGCAGTCGGTCGCTATACAGCTGTTGTGTCACATTATATGTTGTGGCATCACCAGGGGACAGGTAGTGGAGGGGCGCTACATCCCCACGCAGGATCAGTGCCCACACCAAAAAATGGCTGCCATGGGCGGCACTACATCTCCCAGACTGCCTCACCACTCACACAGCTGTAGGTGCTTAAGCCACCTAATTGAGGCAGGGCTGGGAGACTGGATAAAAGGCAGATGGGAGAGCACAACAGGGGAGAGGAGCTGGAAGAGCGGATGAAGAGTGGACGCCTCTGTGGAGCAGGAAAACACCACAGTTACCACGAAGAGGACCTGGTAACAGGAACTTGAGAGACAGTGTTTTGTTTAGTTTTGGTTAATGGAACCCTTTTCTCCTCCGGGACGCTTTGAGTTGACGGACTGACCATTTTTGATTGTTTGGATTTAATGGAGCCCTCTGAGGTGCTGGTGCTGGAAGAATAAACCCATCCTTTTTACTTTATAAACGTCTGTGTGTGTCTCTTTTCCAGCCTCTCGTCGACTGCCCCACCCTAGCTTGCCCTAGGGACAACATGTTACAATGTCAATAAAAGATTTTGTGAACTACAACCAGCCATGTTGCTGCCTCTGTTCAGTCCGAGACTCACGGGGTAACGGAGGAAAGTGTTACAGTAACATTTTAAAACACATCTTGTCGAAAAGTGATGCAGAAAAAAGTGTAGACATTTGTTACTTCTAGACTAAACTACTTCAAATTTGTCCGTAGGCTTTATATAAGAAGTTAACATTGTCACCATGACATCACCCATTGGTTTGGACTACAATTTTTAAGCTTTGAATTAAGCATTTTGGGCGTCGCTATCTTGTTTTTTTGGAACCAAAAGTGACACGAGAGGGTGGACAACTAAATGCTGAATAAGACATTTTAGATGACCAAAACGTTACAATTAACTTTCATGAAATGGAAACACACAGTGAAAAGGTCAATGATGAAAAAAGGTACAACACCCGGACCGGACAACGGCATGGTAGCTACCCATCAGTCCCACGGTAGCTACGGCCTAAACATACCCGGCTTCATGATCTATTTGACTCTAAATGGAACATGATTAAATGAACACTTTATGCTGCATCGAAGAAGACTTGCAACTAGAGATTGAGACCATAAACTCATGTTTACAATGTTTTACTGACATAATAAATCTAATAAGAAGGGTAATTATTATTATTTTTTAAACAAATGCGTCAACCTCCTGATGCCCATAATGAATAATGCAAGTTTAAGGCCCTTATGCATTGGCTTCACTTTTAAGAACTGGAGGCTGCCATCTGATTGTAATTAGATTTGTGATCTGGCCACCAGAGATGCATAAATGTGGTTGTGTAAATAAAATGACAAATGAAAAAGGATCCTCTGTGTACGTGTACAGATTGTAAAGCCCTCTGAGGCTAATTTGTGATTCTGGGCTATACAAAATAAACTGAATTTAATTGTGTCCATTGCTCAATAGCAAAAAAAGACATTTTAGTGGTGCAGCCTGATACCATTTTTTTGTATTCCCCTTGAATGCTTGTGAAGTGAGCCAGACATTCAGGTGACCTCTCACTTAACCTAGTATTCCCACAAAGGCAGTCATGCCATTAAATGTATCAATGAAAAACACAGCATCGCTGATAGCCACAGAGGTAGCTTTGCTTCTTCCAGCTAGTACCTTCTAAAGTTCTTTTCTTTCTTCCAAAGGGTGAATGGCGGCTTATTATGTGCATCAAACCTCTATTTGAAGTCCTCAGTAGTAAAGTGCTAGAGGACATTAATCAAGAGGAACAAGCTGCCTCTCACATCTGCTTTGAGTTGAGAGTGGAGCTGGCAGCTCCCTCTACCTGAATGTCTGTCACTGTCAGTCCTCTGGAGGTCTGACAGCGCCCCACCAACACCAACACATCCAAACAGGATATATTTGGCCTAAAGAGCTGTGCATTCTGATCTGACTCCATTTAATTACATCCTTCAAGGTGACAAGTGCCTGTTAAGAGTTTCTAGTCAAGGGATTACACTAGAGAAAAAAATGACAGTCATAAAATGAAAAGAGGCTGTTATTTTGAATTCTGTGTCTTGTAGCCAGCACCTGACCTTCTTTCCTGGGGAACACTGAAGCACACAGAAGGCGTGTTAAACCTGTGTCTGCTCTATGACCAACTCTGAATAATTTGCCTATTCAGTTTCATGCAGACTCAGCTTGACTAAAATCAGGCAAATGAGCGAGCTACTGCAATGAGCCAAAGTACCTAGGATTCATGCTCGTCAAGAGTACACTGTGTTACAACGCATGCTCAAATGTATTAGTTCAATCAGAAGAAACCAGTCAAATAAACAAAAGATAATTGTTTATTGTTAACAGATGATATCTTTGGTGTTGGGATTCTACAGGGACATTTGTAATTGAGGGCTGTCTGCCCCGATCAGCAACAAGATAAATCCAGACCTGGTGGTGCTAATGAAGCTGATGGACCAGCGAAGACTGTGCGGAGAGGTGGAGGTGTGCATAATAGCAACATGAATGAACTGAAGAGAGACAGTCATATTTAAAAGAGACGGCAGCAAGATGATAGGCTAATTGTTTTGTCTTGCTTATTGGATAGAGGAGACAGCTGATCTAAACAGCTGATGTCATGATTGAACAATGACAGCAAGTAAATAATGAGTGAGCATTCGTTAGAAGTGATTGGCAGATGTATGAGAAATAAATGACGGGCTTGCAAGAGTATGCTTTTTCCGACTGAACTTACGCTATAACTTCATTTTGTACGAAGCCTCGTACCACTACGTCAAAAGAGAAAAGTGTTTATAGCTGTTCCAAATGACCACACTCGAAAGTGGGGTAAAACACCTGGTGTTATAAATTTGTACCAAAAATAGTACCGAAAATAGTTGCATGGATTATGAGAAAAGGTAGCTTTGTGAGAAGTTGACACCTTGCTTACGTTCACACATCCCCATATGAGGTGACGGTGACTGTTGTCAATTTCAGAAAAGTCTGTAGGTGATTTGAGGGTGGATGAGGGCATTTCCATTCCTTAAAATCACCTAAATGCATCCCTGTTGTTAACCGGCCATCCCCAAGCTCCATCCCCGAGTATTAGGGACAGAGGGACTGTTTAGTTTAATACGTATGTTATTCTAGTCTATCAGACTCACTGATCCTTTTTTGTGACTGAGGTTCATGCAAGTTAAAATCTACGGCCTGATTTCAGTAGCCTTTAGCTGAGTTTTATCCTAACCAATTTTGAAATCAGGTTGCATCACACAGTGATAAGTATCTTATTTACCAAGATCAGTCTTGTACAGCCAGGGGGAGTATTTCCCCTCTAACAACCAAGCTGGTGACTGGGCTTTTGCTGCTTGGGAGGGGGGCAGCACTTTGGCTCGCTTCTGCACTTGAACCCGGAGCAGGAGAGCTACTCCAAGTACTACTTGCAGGAGAGCAACTTGTCCCATCTCCACTACGCATATATCGGTTTTCTTTTCACGCAACATATTCAACGCTCTCTGGCAGCTGGTGGGAGTATGCGCGCACGTGTCTGTGCGCATCGGGCTGTGCACGATACAGAGAGCCGAGGAGAAGACATAAATGACATAATAACACACGGCCGTTTAGTTTAATAAAAGAACCAAGACCTGTTCTTTAGGAAAGGGAACCTTACATTACTAAAGGAGAAAGACCTGTTCTTTAGGAAAGGGAACCTTAAATTACTTCTGTTGTAATCTGGCACTATAGAGAAAATTACAGGGGGGCGGAGGGTAAGGGAAGACACCCTGATATAATATTCTTCTCCTCACCTACAAAGTCTTGAATGGTGATGCACCATCATATCTTAAGGATCTTGTAGTACCATATTGCCCCACTAGAGAGCTGCGCTCACTAAATGCAGGGCTACTTGTGGTTCCTAGAGTCCTAAATAGTAGGATGGGAGCCAGAGCCTTCAGTTATCAAGCTCCTCTTTTATGGAACCAGCTCTCTCCTCTTTATTGCACATTACTATCTCTACTTCTTCCCTGGAATCTTTGTGCCTTCTCGCCTCATAGGGTCCATTGGACCTGGCTGTTTCTGAAGTTGGTTTTTCCTGATCTGATGGGAGGTCCTGGGACAGGGATCTCGTATGTGTACATATTGTAAAGCCCTCTGAGGCAAATTTGTAATTTTGGGCTATACAAAATAAACTGAATTGAATTATGCAATTATCTACCTTCTGTAGAGCTGTTCACTGTAAGCAGAAGATGGGTGCCAACTTCTATGCCAACATAGGATGGATTTTGGATATTCCATTGGATTCTTCTGGCCCATTCCACTCGACACATTTAGTCACTCTTCTGGTGAATGAACAGTATATTATTCAGTATTTTCTGCTTGTGGACATTTTTTGTTTTTGTTCTGCTGAAAATGAGAAGTTTCACATTTCACCCTTCACACATCACAGGAGGTGTAATCCTGTTCTGGTCTGCAGTGATTGTTCTTTACTGAAAATTTGTTTGAAACATAGTGGGACAGAAAAACAGGTCCCACGGTAATGATATCATGGTCATTCTTCACTCTTCTCCTAACAAATAGTGACAGGATTTGAGACTTGTGTAGATAGTCAACATCTATGCGATGGCTATTCAGACCCTTTGCCAAGTGATGGAAAACACATTACTTGTACACCATCCCACCATACCATTGCGAGTGAAGCAGTAAAGTGTTTATTTTTTATAATCACTTTGCCTGTTTTACATGTATTGCCCACTTGATGGCCAAGTAGAGCGTCATGACTCATATATATATATATATATATATATATATATATATATATATATACATATACAGGACTGTCTTAAGCTTACAGCTTAAGAAAACTCAAATATCCTATCTCTAAATATTAGAATATTTCCTCAGACCAAGTAAAAAAAAAAAGATTTATAACAGCAAAACAAAATCAAACATTTGAAAATGTCCATTAATGCACTCAGTACTTGGTTGGGAATCCTTTTGCACGGATATTTAGAGATAGGATATTTGAGTTTTCTTAAGCTGTAAGCCATAATCAGCAATATTAAAAGAATAAAAGGCTTGCAATATTTCAGTTGATTTGTAATGAATCCAGAATGCATGACATTTGTTTTTTTAATTGCATTAGAGGAAAATAAAGAACTTTATCACAATATTCTAATTTTCTGAGACAGTCCTGTATATATACATATATATACACACATACATATACATGTGTATATATATATACACACATGTGTATATATACATATATACACATGTGTATATATACATATATATATACATATATATATACATATATATATATATATACATATATATATACATATATATATACATACATATATATATACATATTAATACATACATACATATATATATACATATATATACATACATATATATACACATACATACATATATATATACACATACATACATATATACACATACATACATATATATATATATACATATATATACACACATATACATATATATATACACATACATACACACATATATATATATGTACACTATCGTTCAGAAGTTTGGGGTCACCTAGACAATTTCGTGTTTTCCATGAAAACTCACATTTTTATTTATCAAATGAGTTGCAAAATGAATAGAAAATATAGTCAAGACATTGACAAGGTTAGTAATAATGATTTATATTTGAAATATTAATTTTGTTCTTCAAACTTTGCTTTCATCAAAGAATGCTCCATTTGCAGCAGTTGTGTAGCTTATCTCACTAGCATAACTGTTTTCAGCTGTGCTAACATAATTGCATAATCGTTTTCAAGGGTTTCCTAATCATCCATTAGTCTTCTAAGAACACAATGTACCATTGGAACACTGGAGTGATAGTTGCTGGAAATGGGCCTCTATACACCTAAGTAGATATTTAATTAAAAAACAGACGTTTCCACCTAGATTAGTCATTTACCACATTAACAATGTATAGAGTGTATTTCTGATTAGTTTAATGTTATCTTCATTGAAAAAAACTGTGCTTTTCTCTGAAAAATAAGGACATTTCTAAGTGACCCCAAAGGTAGTAATATATATATATATACTGTTGCTGGTATTTTGGCCCATTCCTCCATGCAGATCTCCTCTAGAGCGGTGATGTTTTGGGGCTGTCGCTGGGCAACACGGACTTTCAACTCCCTCCACAGATTTTCTATAGGGTTGAGATCTGGAGACTTGCTAGGCCACTCCAGGACCTTGAAATTCTTCTTACGAAGCCACTCCCTTCGTTACCCGGGCGGTGTGTTTGGGATCATTGTCATGCTGAAAGACCCAGCCATCTTCAATGCCCTTGCTGATGGAAGGAGGTTTTCACTCAAAATCATACGATACATGGCCACATTCATTCTTTCCTTTACACGGATCAGTCATCCTGGTCCCCTTGTAGAAAAACAGCCCCAAAGCATGATGTTTCCACCCCATGCTTCACAGTAGGTATGGTGTTCTTTGGATGCAACTCTGCATTCTTTCTCCTCCAAACACGACAAGTTGAGTTTTTACCAAAAAGTTCTATTTTGGTTTCATCTGACCATATGACATTCTCCCAATCTTCTTCTGGATCATCCAAATGCTCTCTAGTAAACTTCAGACGGGCATGGACATGTACTGGCTTAAGCAGGGGGACACGTCTGGCACTGCAGGATTTGAGTCCCTGGCGGCGTAGTGTGTTACTGATGGTAGCCTTTGTTACTTTGGTTTCAGCTCTCTGCAGGTCATTCACTAGGTACCCCCGTGTGGATTTTTGTTCAGCTGAACAAAAATCCCAGAACCACACATGATCACAAGATAATTTTGACCACACGGTGTGAGATCTTGCGTGGAGCCCCACATCGAGGGAGACTATCAGTGGTCTTGTATGTCTTCCATTTTCTAATAAGTGCTCCCACAGTTGATTTCTCCACACCAAGCTGCTTACCTATTGCAGATTCTTCCCAGCCTCGTGCAGGTCTACAATTTTGTTTCTGGTGTCCTTTGACAGCTCTTTGGTCTTGGCCATAGTGGAGTTTGGAGTGTGACTGTTTGAGGTTGTGGACAGGTGTCCTTTTTACTAATAACGAGTTCAAAGAGGTGCCATTAATACAGTGGAGGACAAAGGAGCCTCTTAAAGAAGAAGTTACAGGTCTGTGAGAGCCAGAAATCTTGCTTGTTTGTAGGTGACCAAATACTTATTTTACAGAGGAATTTACCAATTAATTCAAAGTTGAACAAATTTATCGATTAATCGCATGATTTTTCTGTGATTAACTGCGATTAATCGCATTATGCGAAAAATTAAAGAATGAATTAAAAACTAGTGTATTGCACGCTTTTATTTTAAAGTAATGTTATCAGAACAATATAACAGGCACTCTGGGAGCATCATCAAGTTAACATGCAGAATATAAATCTGTTAAAAAAAAATTCTGAACAGGTCTAGCACAAAAAAAACTACAGCTGGAATTTACTGTGCAGGGGACTTTTAAGTCTGTAAAGCCTCTGAAAAAATAAAGCAGTTACACTAAACCTTCCGCCATTCAGGTGTTCCTTTATGAAACTAAACGGCTGTATGTTATTGATAGTATCTACACAACGGCATGTCATTTCTGTCTCTACATGTTAACACTTCTCCTCGGCTCTCGGTATCACACGCGGCGGACACGTGCGCACACACAGACACGTGAGAACACTCCCACTAGCCGGCAGAGAGCATTGAATATGTCACGTTAAAAGCAAACAGATATATCTGCATTTTTTAAACGCTCCCAAGGTGGTGGAGATGGGCAACCCTGTATCCCAAAGATTACGTTCCCCCAGAACTAAAATGTAATTTGCAATAACGTTTGACTGAAACATATTTATCTCCAGATTACATTTGTTTTCGACGTATTAAAAATATGTTTCTAATCAACATATCTTTACCGTTTGTTTTCTCGCTTTCCTACAATGCTGTTAATTAGAGAAAGCATATTTTAGTCTTATTTATTATTATTGTATATGTTATATCGTCTGCCTATTATGACAGGCATGCTTACTTCTCAAAAAACAAAATAACAGGTGTCCTGTAAAAAGCAGAAAAATCAGGGAAAGAATTTGGGAATTGTTAATAAAACATGATTTAAAAATAAATAATGAGCTATGAACTTGTTCTTCGGTCCATCCCTTCCTGGGACATGTGAGCCTTGCCCGGGGAAGGCACAGTCCACCCGAAAATCTGTTAAATATGCATTATTATTATTAACCGCTATCACTAACGTCAGGGGGAAATCACCCGTAAACGTGCCTGTTGAAAAGACCAGCGATTGGATCAGGGGCGCACCTTTCTCCACTTAGTTCCACTGGTTTAAAAGAGATGGGGTTAAGACACAAATGAGAAAAACAGTAATGGTTGGTTCTTACTTTAAATTGAATGGCCCGGTTACATAATGCCCTGCCACAATAAATGGTCTGTGAAAAAGAATAGAGAATCCATACATCCATCAATTATCACCCGCTTATCCGGGGTCGGGTCGCGGTGGCAGCAGGTTCAGCAGGGCCGACCCAGGCTTCCCTCTCACCCGCAACACTTTCCAGCTCATTCTGGGGGATCCCGAGGCGTTCCAAGGCCAGCCGGGAGATATAATCCCTCCAGCGTGTCCTCGGTCTTCCCCGGGGCCTCCTACCAGTTGGACGTGCCCGGAAAACCTCTAATGGGAGGCGTCCAGGAGGCATCCTGACTAGATGAACGAACCACCTCAGCTGACTCCTTTCGACATGAAGGAGCAGCGACTCGACTCCAAGCTCCCTTCTGATGTCCGAGCTCCTTACCCTATCTCTAAGGCTGAGCCCGGCCACCCTACGGAGGAAGCTCATTTCGGCCGCTTGTATCTGAGATCTTGTTCTTTCGGTCACGACCCAGAGTTCGTGACCATAGGTGAGGGTTGGAACGTAGACCGACCAGTAAATGGAGAGCTTTGCCTTCCGGCTCAGCTCCCTCTTCACCAAGACGGACCGGTACAGCGCCTGTTTTACTGCTGCAGCCGCACCGATCCGCCTGTTGATCTCCCGCTCCACCTTACCCTCACTCGTGAACAAGACCCCGAGATACTTGAACTCCTTCGCTTGGGGTAGGCAGTTCAGGAGAATAGAGAATCATATATTTATTTATTGGAAGGAATCACCATATATAAATCTATTTGAATTTCTGTCAAATATCACATTTTACTAGTGGAAATAAAGAATCAACACTAGTAAGAGTTTAAACAAATACATTTAAAACAATTATTAATATGGTCCTGCAGTCAGAAGTCCCAAACTCATAGTTACATGATCCCACCTGAAGCAGGGTGGAAATACAGAGTACCTGTGAAGGGAAATGCCCTGCACAGGCACTCAGTTTGTCATCAAGCATTTATGTCTTCCAATTTTAAGTTTGTCTCTGATCTTGTCTATTACTTTTTGTTTTTTTACAGAGCACACACACTACAAAAGAAACCTACAAAAATAACCTGTGAAAGTAAACTGCTTTGCATTGTGAAATTGGCCTCCTGCTTCAAGTATGAATTGTTGAGGTGACAAGCCTGTACAAGAAAGCCAAATCTTTAATGGTAGCCTGTCCAACACCATTCATTCTGGGTTACAATGTGAATTATTTACCAAATCCTTCCTCTCACCACAAATGTAAATGGTAAATATCCAATAATGTTCTATGTTCTGCTGGGATGCCACTGAAGAAGTACCTGTATTACAACACATTGTGCAGGTGATTGTTGGCCTTTTGCATGATATTTAGTCTTGACACTGCCACAGGTTGCCTGATACTTACATACAATGTATGCATGATAATGATGCATGAAATTTACTTTGTCTTCTGACTTTCGAATAATCTTCGAAAAAAGAAAGGACCTTTTTTTACATTCTTCACGTTTCCCCTATGTAGATTCAAAATTGGGACACTTTGTTATAATTGTAAGTGAGATGGATAATCCCATTACTTGTTCCTTTGTTTTTAAGTCACTTGTTATATTTTTAAGGTCTGGCAGCCCTTGTGGAATTATTGCGAAACAGTAACAACTACAAAGGTGCACTCAGTCGGATGAAGTTAAAATATCAATAGATTTTCAAAACATACCTGTATTTTGAAGTTTCCTTTTGCGCTTCTTGCCTTCAGTGACAAATACACCTAAAGGGAACAACTTGTGTAGAGTAAGTGCCCAAACGTAAATGCTGAATCCTTCATTTAATTAATGTAACTTCATTTAATTAAAGTAATTTATTAATGATATCAATGGATTTTAACAACTTTTAAAGTGGTATATCCAAGCGGAGAAAGTTGTCTTTGCAAACTTGTATACAAACAGGCACGTGGGAGATAAGGAAACATTTTAAGACCAAACATTCTTAATGCACACTGCAAACTTGTGCATTCCCTAACACATAGTTAATACCATGTAGTGAGAAGCTGCGGGTGGTGTGGGTAGACTTGTCCACCATCTCCTGGATCACTGACTACACAGGCAGACCACAGTTTGTCAGAATGGGCTGTGTGCTGTCTGAAACGGTGGTCAGTGATGTTGGAGCCCCACAGGGAACTGTTCTGTCTCCCTTCCTGTTCACCCTGTACACCACTGACTTCCAGTACAACACGGGGTCATGCCATCTGCAGAAGTACTCTGATGCCCCTGCAGTGGTTGGGTGTATTAGGGATGCACGGGAGGAGGAGTACAGAGCAGTGGTGAGTGACTTTGTGGAGTTCAATTTCAATTCAGTTCATTTTGTATAGCCCAATTTCACAAATTTGCCTCAGAGGACTTTACAATCTGTACACATACGACATCCCTGTCCCAGGATCTCACATCGGATCAGGAAAAACTCCCCCAAAATAACCTTTCACAGGGAAAGAAGGGAAGAAACCTTCAGGAGCGCAACAGAGGAGGATCCCTCTCCCCGGATGGACAGATGCAATAAATGTCATGTGTACAGAATGAACAGCATTACAAAGTTACATAAACACATTACAGGGATATGACAATATATGAATGGAACTCCAATCCATGAAACAGAAAGAGGTAGAGAGGAGGGGGGGTGGGCCGCATCAGCAGGGCCAACGTGGGAGGCCGGCTCACCAGGCATCAGACACCGCCAGGTCCAATGAACCCTATGAGATGTGAAGTCACAACGACTCCGGGGAGAAAGCAGAGTTAATAATGTGCAATGGAGAGATGTAAATTCATCCATAAGTAGAGAGAGAAGAGGAGATAGGTACTCAGTGTATCCTAAAGCATCCCCCAGCAGCCTATAAGCCTATAGCAGCATATCTAGAAGCTCGACCAGGGCAAACCTGATTCAGCCCTTACTATAAGCACTATTAAAGAGGAAAGTCTTAAGTCTATTCTTAAATGAGGTGAGTGTGTCTGCCTCCCGGACTGAAAGTGGAAGCTGGTTCCTGAACGCATCGCTCTCTCTCTTCCGGTAAGCGTATTGAATCACTTCCGGTTGCAAGCTTAGCAGCTAGCGATGTTTTCCTCCACTCCCCCTCCCGCTCCCTCTTGCTCAGAGTGTCTCATGTATAGCTATTCCTCTGCCTCCCTTAATGATAGCGGTACATGCAACAAGTGTATTTCATTTGCTGGTTGGAGGCAGTTCTAAGTGAGTTAGATGCACGGCTCTGCACCACTGAAGCTCAGACAGTTACGTCAGTTAGCTCGCCCCCTCCTATTGCCGGTGCGGTGCTGCTAGCTGTAGGTTCCGCTAGCTGTTCCCCTGCAGCCCCCGAGCAGCCGGATGGCTGGGTGACTGTTCGAAGGGGTTTTAAGTCTAAACAGAAGCCCACTGAGCACCGCCAACCTCTTCACGTTTCGAATGAGTTTTCCCCACTCAGCAACGCACCTGCTGAGAAACCCACTCTGGTTATAGGTAGCTCCGGTCAGAAACGTGAAGATAGCGAAGCCAGGGACCAAAGTCATATGCGTCCCGGGGGCCAGAGCGGGCGACATTGAATCTTGTTTAAAACTGCTGGCTAAAGATGAGCGTAGTTACAGTAAGATTATAATACACGCTGGCGGTAATGACTCCCGACTGCGGCGGTCGGAGGTCACTAAAATTAATGTGGAATCGGTGTGTACTTATGCCAAGACAATGTCGGACACCGTAGTTTTCTCTGGCCCTCTCCCCAATCTGATCAATGATGACATGTATAGCCGCATGTCGTCATTCAACCGCTGGTTGTCCAGGTGGTGCCCAGCAAACAATGTGGGCTACATAGATAACTGGCAGACTTTCTGGGGAAAGCCTGATCTGATGAGTCGAGACGGCATTCATCCCACTTGGGATGGAGCGCGTCTCATTTCTGCAAACATGGCCAAGTTGATTAGCGGACTTAATCCATGACCCAGAGTTCAGATCAGGAAGCAGAAGCAGAGTTGTAGTCTTACACCCTTCTCTGCACTTCCATCCGAGCAGTTACCCACCCTTAACCTTAACTCTATAGAGACTTTGTCTGTCCCACGGCCACTTGAATTAATTAAATTAAAAGTAACCACAAGAGGAGTCATACAAAATAACAGGTTAACACTACTGCAACAGTGCAACAAAACGGGATAATTAAATGTGGACTCCTAAATATTAGGTCTCTGTCATCTAAAGCAGTATTAGTAAATGATTTAATATCAGACAATCACATTGATTTATTGTGTCTTACTGAAACCTGGCTGAGCCATGAAGAATATGTCAGCCTAAATGAATCAACTCCTCCAAGTCATATTAATACTCACATTCCTCGAGGCACCGGCCGAGGAGGTGGAGTAGCAGCCATCTTTGACTAAAGCCTATTAATGAATCCTAAACTAAAACACAACTCATTTGAAAGCCTTGTTCTTAGTCTTTCACATCCAACCTGGAAAACATTACAACCAAATATATTTGTTATACTGTACCAGCCACCAGGTCCATATTCAGAATTTCTATCTGAATTTTCAGAGTTTCTATCAAGTTTAGTCCTTAAAACTGATAAGGTTATTATTGTAGGAGATTTTAAGCTTCATGTGAATGTTGATAATGATTGCCTTAGTGCTGCATTTATCTCATTATTGGACTCGATTGGCTTCTGTCAGAGAGTACAGAAACCCACTCACTGCTTTGGCCACACCCTCAACCTTGTTCTTGCATATGGCATTGAGCATTTAGAGGTCTTCCCACAGAACCCTCTTCTGTCAGACCATTACCTCGTTGTTAAGGTTGTGTGGTGTGGAGGACCCAAACGCACGCTCACGCAGCAGCTTTTAAGATTCAAAGTGAGGATCTTTATTTCCCTAACGGATTGGGGAGGAAAAAACAGCAAAGAATAAAACAAACAAAACAATGATCAGAATAGTCCAGCTGATCAGAAGAGTCTTCCCTCGCTGGAGCCGGGAGGGCAACTCAACCGAACTCTAGTCCTTGATACCAACGGGATCGGTAGAGACCTGGTGTTCCCAACATACAATAAGGAACCAGACTGGTGACCGGAATGATCTGACAACCCGCCAGGGAATGCCATCGTCCTTAAAACAGCTGGCAGCACTTAGGGCAACGAGCCCCAGCTGAGCCAAAGGAGAGGGGTAGTGGTAGTGGCCGGAAACCGGAGGTGGAGACTGTAGACTGACAAAAGCAAAACATTAAGCACATAACAACAAACCAGACAGGAGGGGAACAAAGAGAGGGGAGCCAACACTTACATCAGACAGGGATCCTAACACTCGTAACTTTTGAGTTTATACTCCCGGAGTATACACCGTTAGTTAAAAGTTTCTACACCAGATGTCTAACTGACAGTGCTGTAGCTAAATTTAAAGAAGCGATTCCTTCTGCATTTGATTCAATACCACGTCTCAATGTGACGGAGGACTCCTGTGCTAACTTTAGTCCGTGCTAGATTGATCATATTGTCGATAGTGCTACAGGCTCACTGAGAATGACACTAGACTCGATAGTCCCAATGAAGAAAGACAGCGGGGCAAAGGAGGTTTGCTCCCTGGTATAACCCTCAGACCCGCAAACTAAAGCAAACTTCACGAAAGCTCGAAAGCATATGGCGTTCCACCAATCTGGAAGAATCACACTTAGTTTGGCGAGATAGCCTTAAAACATATAAAAAGGCTCTCCGTAATGACAGAGCAGCCTATTACTCATCAGTAATAGAGAAAAATAAGAACAACCCCAGGTTTCTCTTTAGCACTGTAGCCAGGCTGACAGTGTCACGGCTCCACAGTTGTGTATCCCAGTAGACCTGAGTAGTAATGACTTCATGAATTTCTTTAACAAAAAGATTTTAACTATTAGAGGCAAGATTGATGATCTCTTGCCCTCATCCAGTGCCGATCTGTCCTCAAGAGGAGTGGCCTTGGAAACGGCTGTATGCCCTTGTTTGTATTTGGATGGACCTCCTAATTGCATCAGATAAAGGACTCATCTCTGTACTGGTATTATTAGACCTTAATGCTGCGTTCGACACCATTGATCATGACATCCTATTACAGAGATTGGATCAGTCGATTGGCATTTCAGGTACCGCACTAAGTTGGTTTAAATCCTATTTATCAGATCAATCTCAATTTGTATTTGTAAACGATGAAGCCTCAATGACCACCAACGTTAATCACGGAATTCCACAAGGTTCTGTGCTTGGACCAATTTTATTTACCTTTTTATATATATATATATATGTGTATATATATATATATATATATATATATATATATATATATATACACACATGTATATATATGCTTCCTTTGGGCAACATTATCAGGAAACACTCCATAAACTTTCATTGCTATGCAGATGATACTCAATTATATCTATCGATCAAACCAGAGGAGACCAACCAACTCGCTAAAATTCAAGAATGTCTTAAAGACATGAAAACATGGATGACCTGCAACTTCCTAATGTTAAACTCAGACAAAACTGAAGTTATTTTACTGGGCCCTGAACACCTCAGAGATCAATTATCTGGTGATGTGGTTTCTGTAGATGGCATTGCCCTGACATCCAACACCACTGTAAAGAATCTCGGCGTTATCTTTGACCTGGACTTGTCCTTTAACTCCCACGTTAAGCAAATCTCAAGGACTGCATTTTTTCATCTACGTTACATTTAAAAAATCAGGCACATCTTGTTTCAAAAAGATGCAGAAAAGCTGGTTCACGCGTTTGTTACTTCCAGACTAGATTACTGCAACTCCTTATTATCAGGCTGCTGTAATAAGTCTCTTAAATCCCTCCAGTTGTTCCAGAATGCTGCAGCTTGTGTACTCACAAAAACTAAGAAAAGAGATCACATTACTCCTCTATTAGCTGCTCTGCACTGGCTCCCTGTAAAATCAAGAATCACATTTAAAATTCTTCTCACCTACAAGCCTTGATTGGTGATGCACCATCATATCTTAAGGAGCTTGTAGTACCATATTGCCCTACTAGGGCAATATGGTACTACAAGTAACTACAAGCTGCGCTCACTAAATGCGGGGCTACTTGTGGTTCCTAGAGTCCTAAAAAGTAGGATGTGAGCCAGAGCCTTCAGTTATCAAGCTCCTCTTTTATGGAACCAGCTTCCACTTTCAGTCCGGGAGGCAGACACAGTCACTTCATTCAAGAATAGACTTAAAACTTTCCTGTTTGATAGTGCCTATAGTTAGGGCTGAATCAGGTTTGCCCTGGTCAAGCCCCTTGATATGCTGCTATAGGCTTATAGGCTGCTGGGGGATGTTTTAGGATACAATGAGCACCTATTTCCTCTTCTCTCTCCTTATGAATGAATTTACATCTCTCCATTGCACCTTATTAACTTTGCTTCCTCCCCGGAGTCGTTGTGACTTCACGTCTCATAGGGTCCATTGGACCTGGAGGTGTCTGATGCCTCGGGTGCCGGCCTCCCGCGTTGGCCCTGCTGATGCTCCCCGCCCCCCCTCCTCCTCTCTACCTCCTTCTGTTTCATGGATTGAAGTTCCATTCATACATTGTCATATTCATGTAATGTGTTTATGTGACTTTATAAATGCTGTTCATTCTGTACACATGACGTCTATTGCTTCTGTCCATCCGGGGAGAGGGATCCTCCTCTGTTGCTCTTCTGAAGGTTTCTTCCCTTTTTTCCCTGTCAAAGGTAATTTTTGGGGAGTTTTTCCTTATCCGATGTGAGGTCCTGGGACAGGGATGTCGTATGTGTACAGATTGTAAAGCCCTCTGAGGCAAATTTGTAATTTGTGATATTGGGCTATACAAAATAAACTGAATTGAAATTGAATTACTTCTTCACAAAGTTCAATGTAAAGAAACAGGAGATGGAATTGTCTTGACATGAGTCTTAGGAAGTATTATTTAGATGAAGACATGTACAGATAAATTAAATCTGTCTTCTCCCTTGGAATTTTTCTGTGAGACTAATGGCTTTAAATATCTTGACCAGTTTAGCTGTCAGACCAGTTCAGCAGACAGCCCAAGTCTATCACAGCAATATGCCAGAGGCCATTTTGGGTGTCACTGAGGCTGTTTTGTCTCATTTTGACAGAGATGTAATATATCACCCTGCTGTGTAATCTGTCTCGTCTGTCCACTCTAATTGTGTCTCCGGTTGCTGGAGATCACAGCCCTACCACGAGCATGACCTTGCCAGCTGGCTGAAGACAGTGCCCACACTGGGTACGGAGGATCCAGGGCCACTGCCACACTGCAAAGGTTTACACAGCCAGAGTATTGGAAGCGTGAATGATTAATTCAATCAGCACTGCTCGCCAGATTTCCTCGGATTGAAAATAGAAATATTAATTCCATGCTTATTCATTGTAAATTCAAATTAATTAAAACTGTATATCATTCAGCAAATAATTGGATCTCAATCATCTGTGTAATGAGAGGCGTTTGATTAATCTGCTGGGGGGAAAAAACATCCGAAAGTGATCAGACCTGTTTTTTTCCATCCTTTCTTTCCGAGTAGATGGAGTTCTCTCAGAATTTAATAAATGCCTGTGAATTAGGAAATAACCCAAGGACATGTTTTGGATATAGAGATAGGCGAGATATGGCTGTGAACGGGTTTTTATCCCTATCTACACTGAGTCAGTAATGCAAGGGAGCGTGAGCAAAGATAATATATCCGGAATTTGAAGGCTTATTGTGCAGTGAAGGAGAAGTGTCGTTGACTCAAGGGCCCTCCGAAGTGGAGGAACGTGAGCAGGAGGAGGTGAAAGGAGACAATGCTTGACCTTAGCTGGGGCATGAGCCCCATGGGAGTCAGTCATTCCTCATGTCATTTCATTTATTTCTATTCAGTAGAACGTAGCAGCCATGCAAGATGATCCCACCGTGCAAAAGGAACTAAACAAATAAATGATGTCACTGAGACAACCAGCTTGCTGTCACCATCTCACAACATAACTTTCATCCTCCTGCCTTGTTTTTCTTTGCTCAGGTCGATGCCACAGTCTGAAAGATGCATTACTGCCAAGAAACGCATGGGTTAAAGAAATTAACCAATAAGAGGTTTTCGCCTCTTGTCAGGCCACAGTTGAAAATAAGAATTTGTTCTTAATCTATTTCGCCTGGCTAAATAAAAAATAAAAATGGAAAGACTCAAATATACATATAGATACCTAAATGTCTAAGAGTAACTGACAAACGTTTTAGCATTACACTGTAAGACTTTGATGTACATTTTGTGAAATTCTAACAATAACCAACTGTATTGTACTAATACTGTATAATGCTGTAAAAACAATGCATTCTGGGAGTCATAAAGCGTTATGGTCAAGTGTTTCTTTTCAGTGTACCGCTGAGAATCTTGGGAAAGTAACATTTATTCATTTGTCAAGTTGTTGTAGATTTGTAGTGGATTTTATGTATACTTTAAAATTAATACCTAAAGAAAAATATGATTATTAATAAGGGATATTATGAAGAAGATTCTTAAGAATGTGTATTAGGAAAGCATAGAAAGTATGATCATTTATTAAAGAAACATATTATTGAAACTGTAATGCTGACTGTAAGATGTTTTATGGTTGTCCTAATAATAGGATGACTCAAGTATGAATGAAATGTATTGGTTCTGGGACATAGTAGGTTTCTCTTGGGTGATCGTTAAAAACGGGAAGTGTGAAACAGCTGGCGATTTCTTCATGTAAACCTAGCATGCTGTGTCATTGAAAGGTATTTGTATGTTACCTCCACTAACCAATGGGAGCTTAGCTCAACGAATGCACTGCGGTTTAAAACGCTTTGTAAGGCACGAATTAGGTCTCTTATGGGGTTGCGACACACAGAACCCGTTGTCTGCTCGCAGCGCAATGGACTGTGTGAACTGGAATCACGTGAGTGCGTCCGGAAAGACCGATGCATGGGTATGTTTTGATGATCTTCCCTGTTACGATTAAATACTTTTGATTATATATCTCTGGCTCCGGGACTTCTTTCTCCAAGCACCAGGCAGCTTTGTCATTGTCATAAATGAGTAGCCAGAGCAGAGTTTTACTATTACTTTGTCAATCTTGTCAGTTTCTATTTTAATTATAACGTTTTCTGTGTGTTAATACCTATGTCACTTTAGTTTGACAACTTTTTTTTTTTCACTGTTGCGCGTGAAAAGATTTAGTGAATTTATTTTGTTCATATTTTTTGCCTATGATTAATTATAGAGTTAATGTGATGCATCTTTAGACCAGACAAAAGGTGCAAGAAGCACAGCTACTACTACCTCACGGTACATCCAGTTTTAACTTAAACTATATTTCGAACACCTTTGCTAACATGTAGTTGGCTAACGGTCGTTAGGCTAGCATATGTTTCTCCACGTGGTCGGCATGCACGTTAGCTAGCTAAGCAGTTAGCTGTTCTCAGCTTAGTTAACATTTAAATACTGAATACTATTAATACTAACAGGTTAGCTTATTTTTTTACATAATGTTCAGTTGTCACTTTTGTGGCCATGCATGTGTTACTAAATATGCCTTTGTAAGGCATATGAAAGTTCACCCAAAACACCGCCCACATCAAATTTAAATGTGCATTTCATGGTTGTAACTATTCATTTGGCAAAGTGTTGTCTTTAAAATTTAATGTATATAGATATCACCCAGGTCAGAGGGAGTCAAGATTAAGTGAAGGATGCATAAGGACATTAACATTGTATTTTTATTGTCATGCCACATTAAAGAGGGAAGACCAGTCGTATGTCCATTCAAAAAACGGTGGTAAAGTTTTTACTATGATATCCACGTTTTCATCACACTTGTCAAGAATACATTAAGGTTGTGCAGTTGATGATCTTTTCAGCCCAACAAGGTCAGGTAGAGGTAACGGAGAGAATACTGTTGAGCAAGCAGGGTGCTCTCATGAAGAAGCAGAGGTGTGGGCTTCCAATGACAGATGAAGACCAGGAAGAAGTGTTTCCAGAAAGCACAGATGAGGTTTGGGTTTGAAGTGGCCAACCCACTTGGCTCAGGCAAAAAGAAGCATAAAGTTCTTGCAGTGTACGTTAGTCTTGCAGATATAGCACCTCATAACAGATCGAGTGTTGAACAAATGCAACTTGCTCTATTATGTCGGAAGCAGCATTACGAGTACTTTGGCCAAGAAAGTCTTATTACAGATCTAGAGGATAATGGCATAGCCACACTTGATGGGCAGGTGAAAGTGTGCTATTGCATATTTTCTGATGTTTTTTGTCTTTAAAAATGTTTAAATGATTAAGCTTTTCATGAAAAATAAAATGAATGGGATCCTATGGAGAAAATCTTCAGTCCCTGTCTCTAATCATTAAGTATGCTTTTGTCCCTACCTGATTACCTGATGCAGAGCACCTGGTCCGAGAACAGGGAGGGCATAAAATCCTTGAGCTCTCGCATTGCTGGGCGCAGGTTTTCTCTTCGTTATAGGTAGAGTGGTCCCAGAACGTTGCTGCCGGTTACTTTGGTTTTGGTTTCCTTTGGTTTTGCTGACAACGCCTACACTCAATTACACACGCATTCATGTAGACACTACTGATGTTACTGACTGCCACACTCCATAACGTTAACTATTTCTTTATTAAGTTTAAATAAACACTTTATGTTACAATCAACTGTGGTGTCTTTGCCGTATTTGTCATAGCCTGGAAACCAGGTTGTGACACTCTAGAATCATGCCTTCAGCCGTGTGATGTTTTAGAGGAGATTTTATGTTTCACTGCTGAAAGAAACAGTCCTGTTGGCTTTTTCAAAACACCTAAACTTTAGGCGATGGCTTTCCCTGTGCAGTTCCCTACAGCTTCCTCCGTAGGGTGGCCGGGCTCAGCCTTAGAGATAGGGTAAGGAGCTCGGACATCAGAAGGGAGCTTGGAGTCGAGTCGCTGCTCCTTCATGTCGAAAGGAGTCAGCTGAGGTGGTTCGTTCATCTAGTCAGGATGCCTCCTGGACGCCTCCTATTAGAGGTTTTCCGGGCACGTCCAACTGGTAGGAGGCCCCGGGGAAGACCGAGGACACGCTGGAGGGATTATATCTCCCGGCTGGCCTTGGAACGCCTCGGGATCCCCCAGAATGAGCTGGAAAGTGCTGCGGGTGAGAGGGAAGCCTGGGTCGGCCTGCTGAACCTGCTGCCACCGCGACCCGACCCCGGATAAGCGGGTGATAATGGATGGATGGATGGAGTTCCCTACAGGTCAAAACACACTCAATGAAATGAGACGCATTAAAGTAACACCCAGCAGTAATTTCAAAGCAAGGCTTTTCTGTATCGATGATCGTTTTGCCAGAGACACAAACTATTTGTTCTTTGCAGTTTGTGACTGAAATACACTTGGCCACATCCAGCATGACAATACAGTTGAGGAAAGGAAAGCCTCTGGCCAGAGATGGACGAAAAATAACTTATGGAATGTTGCAAAATAAACGAGAAACTGGTGAGGAATAAAGATGCAGTCCGATTCATGCAGCCACTGAGAGGAACACCAGCTTATTTGGAGAAAACCACAAAAGATCTTTTTGCCATGATCAGACAGTTGGGAACTCCCACATTCTTTTGTACATTTTTTGCAGCTGAGATGCGTTGGCCTGAAGTGATTGAGGCAATAAAAAGACGGCAAGGTGAAGAGGTCAACTTCGAAGGACTCGACTGGTCAGCAAAGTGTGACGTACTGAGAAGCAATCCGGCGACAATGCGTATGTTTGTTTTGTTGAGGCGTTATTCTGAGATTTGATCATGTCTTCTGAACAGCCTGATACCTCGGACGATGGCAAGCCAATGGTTGGTGGAGGCTATGAATCACTTCTGAGCCAGGTTAAAGTACGTGTAGAACACTTGAACAGGAACAACACCCTTGCTCGACAGAGCATCAAAGGATGCCACAGGGGCTATCCCAGCCCGAGGACCAGCAGACAGCTATGGGTGCACAAGATGGCAGCCATAGCTACCACCTGAGGAAACTGAAGATAGCCATAAAGGTTTGAGACACAAGATGACAAATATCTTTGGACATGAAGGAGTGGCGGGTGCAGGAAGGGAGGAAATATACAATTTGATGGCGAAAACGTATTCTCTGCAACGCAAATCGATCAATGCAACACCAGCTGCCCCTCTGGAGGACATTGAAAGTCAGTGGCCCTACTTATTTTTGCCGAGGAGCATGTGTGTACACTTTCAACTGCTCACAGACATTCAGATCTTGGGAATAACAGAAGCATTTCCTGAAAACCTGGGCAGAATCATCTCGGAATACTTCAAAGCAAATCCCAGCAACGATGACATGAAGAAGGTCCTCTCCCAAGAAAACGGTATTACATTCCCCTATATTCTGGATCTACTGATGGCACACTTCAAAGAGCAGAGAGATGCCCTCATCTTGCATGAATATAACTGATGTAGTCAACTTTATTTCAGATAAGCCTTTAAAAGTATCTAAATATCTTTTACAATAATTTTCTTAAAAGTGAAATTGATAGCCGCCATAGTTAAAACATTGCTGAATCGTATTAACATGAACTTATAACTGCAATGATATGTTTGTCTCCTATACAGGTGTCAGACACAGCGACAACTGAGAAGACATCTCTTGCCCTCTCTGATAGCCCTTGGTTGATCATTCTAGGTAAGCACTAAGCCCCTCAGTTATAGTCATTTCAGTTGTGGTGAGTTTCTTACATACTGTATATAATACACACACATTTACATTTCTGTAAATAGATACTAATTCATAAATAGCCTAGACATATTGTTAGAGCCATATATTTTGTTTTGATTGCAAATCATGTTATTTGATTTATTGATTTTGATCTAAAGACTTTCCTTTACCATATGGATGGATGTTGTATTTATATTTGAAATTATGCTTTTATTTGGAAATTATTATGCTGATGAGGATCAGCTGGTATAAGAGGAAGGGGCGGGACTGAGTCTTGGGTGGTATTTTTGTTATCTAGAACGGGACATCGGCACAGTCTTTGACCTCACGTTAGAGCTCACGTTAGAGCTCACGTTAGACCTCACAGCTCATAGACTTATGATTTTGTTAAGTTTTTGTAAAACGGAAAATAAAATCAACAAAATGTGGGAAATGGAATCAACGTCTCAAGAGTCATTATATGAGGGTTTCAACCTGTGAGTCAAGACGGAGTCCCGTAACGTGGCACAGATAACAGGAACAAGGAACAGGCCGCCACACATTTTAGATAAATGACTATACAAATTTAAATAGTTAAACAGTTGAGTCTCTATAATACAGACATAGTAGGCTATATAATAATAGTTGAGCCTCCATAATACAGACATAGTAGGCAATATAATAATATTTTCTCTGATATGTCAGTAGTTTGTTTGTGTTTCTCTCTTTTTCTCCCCTGATTTAAGGTCTCATAGCTTTTAAAAATGTAAATAGTGTGGTGATTATTTATCTAAAGATGTCTCTATTTAGGGACAGTCACTAAGTTATATGCAACTGTATGTGCAATGCAGAGTTGGCAACACCGCTAAAACCCTGATGCATCAAAAGGCCATGCAGTGGACAAGTATCATTCTACAGAATTAAAAATCTATTGGAAGCTTACATTGTTTAATAAATCTTTTCAAATATCAGTTGGAAATGTCGGTACAATCCTGAAAAAATATAGCAGTGTGTTGCCACTTCATAATACGTCAAATGGTACATTTGACATTCAGCATAACTCTGTTTGTATTTTGTTTAAGATCCAATGATTCCTGACCAGCGTTGGATGGTTAGCATCGAGGGCCATGTGTTGTGCGAAGGAGCATTGTTTGTTTTGGGGCTTGCTGTTGTCTTCACATGCTACTACAACTTCAACCTCCAACATCAGGATCTGGCAGCCTGCACACTTTAATTCATACAGGTAAGTTTGAATCCCATATCAAGTCATTAGTTTCAGGTGTTCGTTGCCTTACAGCCCTCCTTGCATTTATTTTTGAGTGATAGATATAGTATCTTTAGGATGCAAGCTTGATAGTTCCTTAACGGACAGGGACTTCAATCAGAGAACAGAAAGTTAATTCCAAAAATAGATTTATCTTTACGTGTATGTGGTTCTAAAATAAACAGAAGAAACACACATTCAACTTCAGCGGTTATCAGATTTATTGGGGCTAGATACCCCTTGCAGGGTAGAAAAAAATAGCAAAAGACCCCCTCATTATCGTAACACTGGTTAAGCTTACGCTTACTAGCATTTCTACTCATAGATGCCATTGTATTTATTTGCATTCTAATGCTTTTCAATCTAAATACTTCAGATCAGTTTCATAGTGATAAACATAACACAATCTCATATTTAATCAGGTGCTTTGTAATTATATTTTGCTTTAGCCTGGCTCACATATGGCTTTGTTCCCATCTGTAGATATGCAATCTTTAACGTTACAGCACAATTTTATTATTATTAGTAGTAAATTGCGAACCCCACTTTGAGAATCACTAATTTAGGTTACAATCACTAGAAATACACTTGATTAATTCCTGGCCAGAATACACTTTTCTGTGCCTCACAGAGCCCTCTGGTGGCCAAATACCATAATAGCAGTACTGAAAACAACCATATGGCGAAACACCGCGACTGTAATAAAGACATGTACTTATTTACAAGGAACGAAAACTAAATCTGCACATTCCAAAGATGTGACTCTCATAAAACTAAATATAGCTCAATTTTCCCATATATCGACTCTAATATGCATTATAAACATAAAGTAGGAAAAAGAACGATTATGCTAACAATATGTGGTGGCCATTAACAATAGTTTGTCCATGGAGTTCAGATGAGTACTCATACACACATACAAATCCTTCATATCTATGTATGTATCTCACTTATTCACATTGCTATTTCTAAGGGCTATTTTATTTTTATTTGTTATCTAATTATCTTAACAATGTCCAACCAGGCATTATTTCTGTGTAATGTTGAAGTTAGCTATTCGGTTAGCGCACATATTGTTCAACAGCATACATCTGTCAAGTAAAAACCCCTAGCACACTGGGGAAGCTCTTTCCTTTTGAAACAAATAAGTATTTTCTCAGTCCGTAAACTACAAATGCACAGAGTACAAATACACACACACAGAAAGAAATTTATTCAGTATTTTTATGTGTAATAGCTATTTTGTGTTTTGGTCTAGCACACAGTATTGTTCAACAGTCAGTATTGTTCTGTCAAGTAAAACCCCTTAGCGTAATGGGGAGGCTCTTTTCTTTTGAAACAGATTAGTCACAGTATTTACTCAGTTCATCAAGTACACATTTTGTCACTCACTCTAGGAAAAACACACTCACACATGCAACTTATCCATACCATTTTGATTTGTAAGGGCTTCAATATTTGAATCTGTTATTTGGATGCTATTTTTTGTCAAAGCTATTCTAATAAGCAAGAATATTATGAATATATCCTATTGTCGTGTTTATTGTAAATTGTTCTTTTTCATGCTTGTTAATTTGACACCTGGTTGTGGAGGGGATGGAATGTGTCTGCCTTGGACTCCTCAGCCAACCCCTCCCCCACTGCAGCTTCTGACACAAACCACATCAGCACCAATTTCTTTACTATGGGCCAGATCAGAAGTGATTACTGTTGGTCGCACCCAGATGGGTGACACTAGCCGAGAATGCGTAGCTGGGCCTCAGCTGCTCCTGTAATTTGCTGTGACGCCTCATTTTAAGAGAGTTCAGCTACTAAGCCTCAGTGGGAGCAGGCCACTGAGAAACTTAATCTAATCAGGACAGGGATATATTACCCTCTGCTTTCCTCTGCTTTATGTCCATTATCTGATAAGAAAATAGATAATAGAAGAATAGCACAATGTGAATGGCCATGTTTTGCAGGTTTATGATGCACATGTGATCTGGCAAAACATTGAAACTGCTGCTTAAGCCATCACTTAACAATTATCATGAGATAAAACAGTGTGTGCTCTGTAGCCCTGCTGAATTGATTTTCTCTTTCACATCTACACAGACACAAAATCTAATTATCAGGGCAGAGCAGACAATACAAGTGCATGTGTGAGAACAAGGCAAACAAGAGGCAGAGAGTTTGACGATATCCCAGTCGAGGCAAGAGAAAGTTCAATATTGTGTTTGTTAATCAGGAGCTTGAGGCTTTCCTCTGGTCCCCCAACTTCACAGCAGAGGTCCCCAATGCCCCACACAAATCTTCAGAAGACACAAGAAAATAAACACAGAGCAGAATTGCTCAGGCTGTGGAGGTTTAGTGAGCCAAAAGAAGACTCGTTAAGGCATGCAATAATTTCTGAGGACCTTGGACTCTAAAAGGCTTCAGCTGTAAAATTTCCTGAGGTTAAACTCCTCAACCTCAGGAAAATCACAGCCACAAAAAAAAAACCAAGGACTGACCTTGACACATTCAACAACACCTCCAAAAATACTGTTGTAGCCAGCAGCACGGCTCTCTTTCTCTGTCAGTTTCAGCACACAGTCCTGTTTGCAAGGTAATGTGTGACACACTCTTCTTTCAAATAATGAATTGGACTCAAACATAGACGCGTAAATAAGTCCTGGCTGCGTGGAGGCTCTTTCTAAAGTTATCCTGGTAAAAGTCAGAGGAAGATAATCAGGAGGAGGACAGCAGGTGTTGTTGCTCTATAGTGTATTTACTGAGGAATTAAGTTGTAATGTCAGAGGCTGCTTTGTAGAATGACTCTTTCCTTTGTTGATGGGATTGGGAGGCAGACAGTGTGTGTTTGCAGTAGAACAAACCATCTGGCTTTCAACACAAAAACAAGATTATTGGTATTTTTCCCTGTGGTAATATCGGAACCTAATGGAACCCAAATGAGATGGTGCTGTGGTTAGTTTGGTTAGAATTAGTGAAGCAGCAGGGTTCAATGTTATGCTGTTGTTAGCAAGATATTAGAAGAAAATATTTTATAGCCAAAGTTGTTGATTGTAATGAAATGATGAGGCTGATAAACAAATTTTCTTTCATTAGACTTGTTGATGAATGTTTCGAATGTTGATGAATATGACAATGTATGAATGGACCTCCAATCCATGAAACAGAAGGAGGTAGAGAGAAGGGGGGGTGGGGCGATCAGCAGGACCAACGCGGGATGCTGGCTCACCAGGCATCAGACACCTCCAGGTCCAATGGACCCTATGAGATGTGAAGTCACAAAGACTCCGGGGAGGAAGCAGAGTTAATAATAATAAGTAGAGAGAGAAGAGGAGATAGGTGCTCCTAAAATATCCCCCAGCAGCCTATAAGCCGATAGCAGCATATCTAGGGTCTCGACCAGGGCACACCTGATTCACCACTAACTATAAGCACTTAATAATAAAAGTATAGGAAAGTCTTAAGTCTATTCTTGAATGAGGTGACTGTGTCTGCCTCCCGGACTGAAAGTGGAAGCTGGTTCCATAAAAGAGGAGCTAGATAACTGAAGGCTCTGGCTCCCATCCTAATTTTTTGGACTTTTAAGAACCACGAGTAGCCCCGCATTTAGTGACATTATCAGGAAACACACATAAATCAATAATCTGGTGATTACTGGGCCCTGAACACCTCAGAGATCAATTATCTGGTGATGTGGTTTCTGTAGATGGCATTGCCCTGATATCCAACACCACTGTAAAGAATCTCGGCGTTATCTTTGACCTGGACTTGTCCTTTAACTCCCATGTGAAGCAAATCTCAAGGACTGCATTTTCATCTATGTAACATTTCAAAAATCAGGCACATCTTGTTTCAAAAAGATGCAGAAAAGCTGGTTCACGCGTTTGCTAGATTACTGCAACTCCTTATTATCAGGCTGCTCTAATAAGTCTCTTAAATCCCTCCAGTTAATCCAGAATACTGCAGCTCATGTACTCACAAAAACTAAGAAAAGAGATCACATTACTCCTGTATTAGCTGCTCTGCACTGGCTCCCTGTAAAATAAAGAATCACATTTAAAATTCTCCTCACCTACAAATTCTTGATTGGTGATGCACCATCATATCTTAAGGAGCTTGTAGTACCATATTGCCCCACTAGAGAGCTGTGCTGACTAAATGCGGGGCTACTCGTGGTTCCTTGAGTCCAAAAAATTAGGATGGGAGCCAGAGCATTCAGTTATCAAGCTCCTCTTTTATGGAACCAGCTTCCACTTTCAGTCCGGGAGGCAGACACAGTCACCTCATTTAAGAGTAGACTTAAGGCTTTCCTCTTTAATAGTGCTTATAGTTAGGGCTGAATCAGGTTTGCCCTGGTCGAGCCCCTAGATATGCTACTATAGGCTTATAGGCTGCTGGGGGATGTTTTAGGGTACACTGAGCACCTATCTCCTCTTCTCTCTCTACTTATAGATGACTTTACATCTCTCCATGCACCTTATTAACTCTGCTTCCTCCGCGGAGTATTTGTGACTTCACATCTCATAGGGTCCATTGGACCTGACGGTGTCTGATGCCTCCTGCCTGGTGAGCCGGCCTCCCGCGTTGGCCCTGCTGATCGCCGCGGCCCTCCTCTCCTCCTCTCTACCTCCTTCTGTTTCATGGATTGGAGGTCCATTCATACATTGTCATATTCATCTAATGTGTTTATGGAACTCTGTAATGCTGTTCATTCTGTACACATGACATATATTGTATCTGTCCATCCGGGGAGAGGGATCCTCTGTTGCTCTCCTGAAGGTTTCTTCCCTTTTTTCCCTGTGAAAGGTTATTTTTGGGGAGTTTTTCCTGATCCGATGTGAGGTCCTGGGACAGGGATGTCATATGAGTACAGATTGTAAAGCCCTCTGAGGCAAATTTGTAATATACAATATAAACTGAATTGAAACTCTTAAAGGCACAAGGTCAAACTTGGTTTATCGTGCTCAATTTTATGGAAAAGATAATCAAATCGAGTATAAGAACCTGAAGTTCAGTAGAGCTCAGTTGTACATAGGTGGTAATTATTAAGTTTCAGCTTGGCTTGATTGGCTTAAACAATAGTTTCATGGAGCGATTATCTCCATGTTGTTCATCATCGCTATTGTCATGAATTATTTGTGCTCTTTGTAACCCCACCTACAGCTTATTCCTTTAAATGTTCCTGCACAACACCTTTAGACATTAATGTACATTGTGTCACTGGAGTAGTGGCAAGAACAGGATCCAAACGCCAACAAGTAGGAAAAAAAGGCAACTTTATTGCTCGCAGGAAAAATCCAAGAGACTGACTCACCCCCGTGATCTATGGTGATCATAACAGGACGAACTGACAAAGGGGAAAGACATGAACAGGGTTTAAATACACAGGGCTGGTGCAGGTGATTAGACACAGGAGGAAACAATCAGGGACATGGCAGACAATCACAGGGACAGGAAGTGCAGGGAAACAGAGGACACGAGAGACAGGGACTACAAAATAAAACAGGAAACACAGATCCTGACACATTGTTTGGATCTTAATATGGGAACAATAGGCTAGGCATCTTTCCTAAGATGACAATACATTTTCTGTGTTGGTTGAGATGACTTGAAAAAAAAGCTTTACATATTATTGAGCATTATGCATTCAAAGAGGTGGAAAGGAGGCTGGGGTTAGATTGAAAATGAGCTGAAAATGGCTGACAAAAGCTCTGCTGAAGTGATTATGTTTTATTCATTAGAATTTCTATCTTCTGAGGCCCCATGAGGAAAATTGGCATTCAATGTCAGTGCTGCACACCTGCTATTGTGATTCTGAAAATGTGTGGTAGTAAATGTGCTCTATTCATCCAGCACCCAATACAAGGTACATGAAACCAGACCAAAGATGATAGGACCACAATGGTCTACTGTATGTATAAAAAAACAAAAGTGGGTGATACAAGACCTGACAGAAGCACTTTAGAGTGATTGTATTGTTAAAATCCTCTTTAAATGTCTCAGAAACAAATCTCCACATAAAAACCTTGATTTATTCCAAAGTACCAGGGCTGCTATGCTTGAATCTGTACTGCTGTCAAGCACTACAGAGTTATGCCAAATAATGTTTTTTTAACTTATTTAAAAAAGACATTGTAGACACAGGCATCTATTCTCTAGTCTTTGTATATTATATATACATAAAAGTATATGTATTATAATTAGTGTCCGATTGATCACTATAAGCAGATGAAAATAATTAAATTACCATCTAATTGACGTGTAAATCACACATACACATTAGATAAAGTGAGAAAAACTGCTTAATGGCGCTCTTAGTGATAGCTATTGTGGGGGGGGGTTGCACTGATGGGTCACCCGATGTGGTTAGCCTCCCGCCTTGGTTTTGCTCGCGTCCGTGGTCGGCAGGGCTTTGCCGTGATGGTCTCGTCTCCTCTATTGTCCTCTGGCCTTCCGTCAGGTGTTTCTGCCTTGGTGCAGTGTATGACATGGTACCAGTGCGGCTTCCCTTCAACCTTCACGTTGGTGGGCGTGGTCAGTACCACCAGGTAGGGTCCAGTCCGCCGTGGATCTTCCCACTTCCTCTTGTAGGTCTTGAGGTAGACCCACTGCCCTGGATGGACCGCCGCCTTCTGTGGGCCCACGTGTCTCTCCTCTGTGGCTCCTTTCATCTGCTGGAAAAGCGCTTCATACATACATGCCAATCGCTGAACATAGCTTCGTATTTCTTTGACTAACAGATCCAACGGGGGGGAGGGGGGGGCCTTTATGAGGTCCCCTCAGGTACGGCACAGACATAGGCCGAACGGCAGAGCCGTCAGCAAGTCCATTTTAGTCTCCCTGCAGATTTTGGCTAGCTTTGCTTTTAGTGTACCATTAGCTCTCTCTACCAATCCTACCAATCCCTGAGACTGGGGATGATACACACAACCTAATCTCTGCTTGATCCTCAACGACTGACATATCTTTTCCATTATCGTATTGTCAAAATGCTTCAAGATAAATAAATAATGTATGTATTATGCAATTATATCAAATGAATGAGACTGAATGTATTGTGCAATTGTATCAAATATAATTTCATGTATTAGTTGATTGTGGAAGGAATCCAGAAAACATCACGCCCCCACCAAATATGTACATTTCTGAGTAAATCAAAGGCACAGCCTGAAAAATGGAGCAGAAACTCGGAGGGTTGCTCAACTGTTCATTGTTTCAATGGCTGTAGGTCAAGAGGCTTGACTTTGACCTAAGGTATGTTGGAACTTGGAGGTTTGTTTTCACAAAACCTAACAGACAACTGGAGTGATTCAATTCACAAAAATCACAAATGTGCATCAGCAGGGCCATGGCAGGAGGCAGGCCCACCAATGAAATCAGGAATCACAAGATTCCTGCTGCTCCTGAACGCATCATCTCTCTCTTCCGGTAAGCGTATTGTATCACTTCCGGTTGCCAGCTTAGAAGCTAGCGATGGCTTCCTCCTCTCCCCCTCCCACTCCCGCTTGCTCAGAGTGTCTCATGTATAGCTATTCCTCTGCCTCCCTTAATGATAACAGTACATGCAACAAGTGTAGTTAATTTGCTAGGTTGGAGGCAGTTCTAAGTGGGTTTGATGCACGGCTTCGCACCATCGAAGCTCAGACGTTAGCTAAGTTAGTTAGCCCGCCCCCATCCGTAGCCGGTGCGGACCAGCTAGATGTAGCTTCTGCTAGCTCTTCCCTAGCAGCCCCCGTGCAGCCGGATGGCTGGGTATCTGTTCGAAGGAGTAGTAGGTCTAAACAGAAGCCAACTGAGCACCACCAACCTCTTCACGTTTCAAACCGTTTGTTATGTGCGCAGCTGCAGGACACTGGACCCAAACGCCATCACCACTGGAAAAGGCAACTTTATTGCTCAACAGGATTCAAAACAAAACAGGCTCACACACATGATCTTCAATGATCTAGACAAGACGAACTGACAAAGGGGAATGACACGAACAGGACTTAAATACAGAGGGCTGGTGCAGGTGATTGGACACAGGAGGAAACAATCAGGGACAGGGCAGACAATCACAGGGACAGGAAGTGCAGAGAAACAGAGGACACGAGAGACAAGGACTTCAAAATAAAACAGAAAACACGACACAACACCACAGATACACTACAGATCCTGACACCGTTTTTTCCCACTCAGCGACACACCCGCTGAGAAACCCACTCAGGTTATATGCAGCTCCATAGTCAGAAGATAGCGAAGCCATGGACCATAGTTAAGTGCATCTCGGTGGACAGAGCGGGCAACATTGAATCTTGTTTAAAACTGCTAGCTAAAGATGAGCATAGATACATCCATCCATCCATCCATCCATCCATTATCACCCGCTTATCCGGGGTCGGGTCGCGGTGGCAGCAGGTTCAGCAGGCCGACCCAGGCCTCCCTCTCACCCGCAACACTTTCCAGCTCATTCTGGGGGATCCCGAGGCGTTCCAAGGCCAGCCGGGAGATATAATCCCTCCAGCGTGTCCTCGGTCTTCTCCGGGGCCTCCTACGAGCATAGATACAGTAAGATTATAATACACGCCGGCGGTAATGACTCCCGACTGCGGCGGTCGGAGGTCACAAAAATGAACGTGGAATCAGTTTGTACCTATGCCAAGACAATGTCGGACTCCGTAGTTTTCTCTGGCCCTCTCCCCAATTTGATCAATGATGACATGTATTGCCGCATGTTGCGGCTTACGAGTTTATACTCCCGGAGTATACACCGTTAGTCAAAAGTTTCTACACCAGATGTCTAACCGACAGTGCTGTAGGTAAATTTAAAGAAGCGATTCCTTCTGCATTTGATTCAATACCACGTCTCAATGTGACGGAGGACTCTTGTGCTAACTTTAGTCCGTCCCAAATTGATCATCTTGTCGATAGTGCTACAGGCTCACTGAGAATGACACTAGACTCGATAGCCCCACTGAAGAAAAAGACAGTGAGGCAAAGGAGGTTTGCTCCCTGGTATAACCCTCAGACCCGCGACCTAAAGCAAACTTCACGAAAGCTCGAAAGCATATGGCGTTCCACCAATCTGGAAGAATCACGATTAGTTTGGCGAGACAGCCTTAAAACATATAAAAAGGCTCTCCGTAATGCCAGAGCAGCCTATTACTCATCAGTAATAAAGAAAAATAAGAACAACCCCAGGGTTCTCTTTAGCACTGTAGCCAGGCTGACAGAGAGTCACAGCTCTGTGGAGCTGTGTATTCCTATAGACCTCAGTAGTAATGACTTCATGAACTTCTTCAATGAAAAGATTTTAACTATTAGAGGTAAGATTGATGATCTCTTGCCCTCAACTACTGCCGATCTGTCATCAAGAGGAGTGGCCTTGGAAACGACTGTATGCCCTGGTGTATATTTGGATAGCTTTTCTCACATTAACCTAGACCAATTGTCCTCAACGGTTTCTACTTCTAAACCGTCTACCTGTCTCTTAGACCCCATCCCAACGAGGCTGCTTAAAGACGTGATGCTTTTAATTGGCACTTCTCTGCTGGATATTGTTAACATGTCTTTGCTAACAGGGCATGTACCACATTCCTTCAAAGTAGCTGTAATTAAACCTCTCCTGAAAAAGCCCACTCTTAATCCAGATGTGTTGGCTAACTACAGGCCGATCTCTAACCTTCCCTTCCTCTCTAAGATCCTTGAGAAAGTAGTCGCAAATCAGTTGTGTGACTTTCTACATCAGAACAGTTTATTTGAGGAGTTTCAGTCAGGATTTAGAAAACACCACAGCACAGAGACAGCACTGGTGAAAATTTCAAATGACCTCCTAATTGCATCAGATAAAGAACTCATCTCCGTACTGGTATTATTAGACCTTAGTGCTGCGTTCAACACCATTGACCATGACATCCTATTACAGAGACTGGATCAGTCGATTGGCATTTCAGGTACTGCAACAAACTGGTTTAAATCCTATTTATCAGATCGATCTCAATTTGTATTTGTAAACGATGAAGCCTCAATGACCACCAACGTTAATCACGGAGTTCCACAAGGTTCTGTGCTTGGACCAATTTTATTTACCTTATATATGCTTCCTTTGGGCAACATTACCAGGAAACACTCCATAAACTTTCATTGCTATGCAGACGATACTCAATTATATCTATCGATCAAACCAGAGGAGACCAACCAGCTCGCTAAAATTCAAGAATGTCTTAAAGACATAAAAACATGGATGACCTGCAACTTCCTGATGTTAAACTCAGACAAAACTGAAGTTAATTTACTGGGCCCTGAACACCTCAGAGATTAATTATCTGGTGATGTGGTTTCTGTAGATGGCATTGCCCTGGTAAAGAATCTCGGCGTTATCTTTTTGACAGAGACTTGTCCTTTAACTCCCACGTTAAGCAAATCTCAAGGATTGCATTTTTTCATCTACATAACATTTCAAAAATCGGGCACATCTTGTCCCAAAAAGATGCAGAAAAGCTGGTTCACGCGTTTGTTACTTCCAGACTAGATTACTGCAACTCCTTATTATCAGGCTGCTCTAATATGTCTCTTAAATCCCTCCAGTTGATCCAGAATGCTGCAGCTTGTGTACTCACAAAAACTAAGAAATCAAGAATCACATTTAAAAGCCTTGATTGGTGATGCACCATCATATCTTAAGGAGCTTGTAGTACCATATTGCCCCACTAGAGAGCTGCGCTCTCTAAATGCGGGGCTACTTGTGGTTCCTAGAGTCCTAAAAAGTAGGATGGGAGCAAGAGCCTTCAGTTATCAAGCTCCTCTTTTATGGAACCAGTTTCCACTTTCAGTCCGGGAGGCAGACACAGTCAACTCATTTAAGAATAGACTTAAGACGTTCCTGTTTGATAGTGCTTATAGTTAGGGCTGAATCAGGTTTGCCCTGGTCGAGCCCCTCGATATGCTGCTATAGGCTTATAGGCTGCTGGGGGATGTTTTAGGATACACTGAGCACCTATCTCCTCTTCTCTCTCTCCTTCTGGATGAATTTACATCTCTCCATTGCACCTTTTTAACTCTGCTTCCTCCCCGGAGTCGTTGTGACTTCACGTCTCATAGGGTCCATTGGACCTGGCTGTGTCTGATGCCTGGTGAGCCGGCTTCCCGTGTTGGCCCTGTTGATGCACCCCGCCCCCCCTCCTCTCTACCTCCTTATTGTTCATGGATTGGAGTTCCATTCATACATTGTCATATTCATGTAATGTGTTTATGGAACTCTGTAATGCTGTTCATCTGTACACATGACATCTATTGCATCTGTCCATCCGGGGAGAGGGATCCTCCTCTGTTGCTCTCCTCAAGGTTTCTTCCCTTTTTCCCTGTGAAAGGTTATTTTTGTCGAGTTTTTCCTGATTCGATGTGAGGTCCTGGGACAGGGATGTCGGATGTGTACAGATTTTAAAGCCCTCTGAGGCAAATTTGTTATTTGTGATATTGGGCTATACAAAATAAACTGAATTGAATTGAATAACAGTTGAATCTCCGTGCAGGGTTTGTCACAAAGTATTAAGTCTGAGTATTTAAGCCGATCGCTATCCAAGCTTTATAGCTCGCTATAAATAAATAAGAACGGTGTACACCTTATTGGGTTGGGTTAAAATATTCCTAATGCTAAGTAAAAACCAAGTTTCTCTTTGGAGTGTCATCCGAGGCAGTGCAGGGTAGTCGAAGACGGTGCCATATGTGCACGGGCATCCGGGGCAAAAGATCCAAGTGTAACCCCTTTTTTCCTCGCTCCTCCACTGCCGCTGTGCGCGCATGTCACTCATCAAGCCCAGACGGCTCCCCCCCCCCTTCTCGCAGCTCTCCCTCGGCTGGCTCCCCGCGGACCCGTGTTCACTCCGGTGGGCGGTGTCAGCGTGCGGTGGGACACTGCGCCTGCGCGTCGCCGACGTGAAACTAGTCCGATTCTTTTCCCCTCCCAGTGATAGGATCGCAAGTACGTTTAACAGCACAGATAAAACATCATGTAGACAGATATGCAGAGAAACAGAGCAGGGACAAGAAGGAATTGGAGACCATTCAGCTAGAACTCGCTAAAGCTCAGATAAAGGATGTGAGGGAGAAAATCAAACTTGAAAAATCAGAAGCTAAACAGAAACAAGCCCAGGTGCAAGCACCTCAGCTAGTTCCAGTTCCTCCAACTGAGAACCTGACATATGGGGGACCACAGTACGGTCCTTACTCTACACCGCCTCTGGCGCCTCAGTACCACGCTCCTCGTGTGTATCAATGTCAGTTCGCACACTGTGCCTCAGCAAACCCCGATACCAGCTTTCGCCCAGCCGCAGGTCATTCCCTTATCGCCATACACTCCTCCCTACGCAGGGCCAATACAGCCCCAGCAGCAGGCCCCGCTACAAGGCTTCAATGGAGGTTACAATAGTAACCCCAGACGGTCGTTTGGAGGAGGGGGTAGAGGCCGAGGTAGAGGGAAAGGGGGGTCCTTGGAGACCTTGCAACAATGATTGTTTTACCTGTGGTCAGAGTAGACATTGGGCGAATGCCTGTCCTCAGCAACAGCAGTCGGGGGGAATAGCCTCATATCCAGTCTTATATACACATGTCTCTTATCCACCTCAACACGCACAACCACAACCCCCCCAGGGAGGCCCTTGGCAGGCCCCTGGTCAGCATCAGCTACCACAATAGGGGTGCCCAGGTCCAATAGCTAACAGCGACCTGTTTCCAGAGCCAATGGTCACCCTCACCATAAATGGAAGAAACTATATGTGCATGCTGGATTCAGGGGCCAGGTATTCCACAATTAATACGCCACTACCACCATCAAGGAATACTGTGCCAGTGATCGGATTCTCGGGTGTGCACATGACAAAAGAATGTATCACTGTCACATTTCCCGACTGCACCCAACAAGGATGTGCTACGGTTCATTCGCGGGGTTTACAACAATACCAGGAAAAAAATGAGACAGCAGAAAAGGAAGCAAAGGTTTGGTGGGGAAAGGTCGTGGACGCGGAAGAAAGTTTGCTGCATTCAATATTGCACCCTTACGCCCCACCTCAAGATGTTTTGCATTGTACCTTAAATTACTCCCTGGTCCCTGAGGACAAATATGACACCCTGTGGGAAGGTTTTAAACATGAACCATAACTGCATGGGGACCCCGTTGTCAGGGTCCGTAAGATATATGTCGGGGCACAAGGGGTGGCTGCGGCCGTGGATTTGACCCCAGAACTGTCAGTCTTGTATGCACTGGCTTATGTTTCTCACCCACACATCACTATTTGGATCAAAGATGGAGGTGAAGCTCGGAACCTCTGCCCAATGACTAAAGCAGGAGTTACGGCTTCGGACTGGGTACCCACACAAAATGTTAACTTACATTATTCTCCCTCCACGCAATTGTATCGTATAGCACACACTTCGGAGGTACAGCTGTCCCCCGAAACACACGCTATGCTGCACACATGGTAGAGAGAAAACTGACCATACTGATACAGAAGCTTTACTTAACACATTTCTCATTCTGGACAACTGGAGGGACTGATGTGGGCCTAATTCCAATGACACCCGTTGAGATAGTTAAAAAAGGGGGTATTGCCAATTTACCGTTACCAATATCCCCTAAGAGAAGCGCAGTTGACAGGGGTATCAATCACGATACAAGGGTTACTAGCTGCAGGAGTGTTGATCGAGGTCCCCTTGGAACACTCCCATTAATCCGGTGCCCAAAGCAGGAAAAACTGACTACAGAATGGTGCATGACCTGCGACCCATAAATAAAGTAGTGGTACCCACACAGTATGAGACACCAAATCCATACACCATGCTTCTGTTGGGCCCACAAAAACATGGTTTACATTTATCGATCTGGCCAATGCTTTCTTTTGCGTGCCTCTAGCGGAGGCCTCGTGCCCTATGCTTGATTTCACCTATGAGGTAGAGCAGAACACATACACTCGCTTGCCACAAGGCTACAAACTCCCCCTCCATTTTTAACCATGTGTTTTAGAGGTATTTTGGACAAATGACCATTACCAAAGGGGGTGGTTCTCCTACAATGACATCTTAGTAGCAGCTCCATCCTCTGAGGCAGTTATGGAAGCTACAAAAATGGTCCTGAACTGGCTGTGTGCAAATGGCTTTAAGGTCTCCAAGTCCAAACTCCAAGTGGGAAGACAACGTGTCACCTTCCTCTGGAGAGTGATTAATAAAGTTGGCCAGGCGATGACCGAGGACCAAAAGTCCTCTATCTTGCATCATGATCAACCCAGCAGTGTTAGGGACATGATGACATTTTTGGGGCTAGTGACTTGGAGTAAGAACTTCATTTCTAACTTTGCATTACTGGTGGCGCCTGTAAGGGCTCTTATAGCGGGTGCAGGTTATCAAAATTACTCCAAGCCACTGTTATGGACCACTGAAGCCGAAGAAGTTTTTCTAGATACAAAACAGGCAATGGCTGCTGCTATGACACTTATCCCATCTGACTACTTGCAACCGTTCCATTTGGATCTGGATGAAAAAGACGGATTTGTGAATTCCGTCAGGGGTGTAATGATCGGAGGGGACTTATGTTCTCTAAGAACATAGAAATAGATACGTGGCAGCAATAGGGAAAGCCATAATCAAAACGGCCCATTTAACTATGGAGCATCAGATTGCTGTACATACGACTCACGGAGTAGTGGCTTTTCTACAGTTGACTGCTTTCACACTCTATGAATTGAGGACAGGGACATTAAGGAACCTCTTGTTAAAATCCCACATACATTTTGAGGCCTCCGCCAAAAATATGGCTACGCAAAAAAGGCAGAAGGTTCCACACACATTTGCTCTGAAGAAAAAGACATTGAGATGAAACTGCATCCAACTTTATAGAAAACACCATTAACTGACCCAGACGAAACACTATATTGTGATGGCCATAGCCATCATACACCAGACAGAAGCCTGATAGCGACTTATGCTGCAGACTTGGCTGGGTACAAACCAATACCCCGAATGAAACAGAGCAAGAAACCGAGAAAAATCGTTTAGGGCTGAAAGAAATCAGAGAAATCCAAGACCAGGCAGCACCAACAGAGAAACAGGCCTGGCTGAACAAAGGAGCAAAGAAGGGAGATGACGGCCTTTGGAGAAATCATGAAGGGAAAGTGGTGGCGCCTGCTGGACTTCTAAACATGTTGTGTCAAGAAGCACATAGCAGAGGAAATGGGGCAAATGGTTCAATGGTGACTCTGTTATCTCAGCAGTGGTGGCATCCGTTTCTAAAAGACATTGCCACATACTATGTCCAGACTTGTGAGATTTGTTGCAAACATACCCAAAGGTAGCCCTGAAAGCAGGCATCGGCAGTTTCCCCGTTCCTGCAGGTCCTTGGAAGGAGGTGGTGATAGACTTTACAGACATGGGAATGCAGAACAGAGTGGGAGGTAAAAGATTTTTACTGGTTTGTGTTGATCCTTTTTCCCGGTGGGTCGAGGCAACACCCACCAAGACTGAAAGAGCAGTAGAAGTTGTGAAATGGTTGATCAGGGAGCTGATCCCCCGGTTTGGGATACCGGAAGTGGTCAGATCAGACAACGGTTCCCATTTATCTAATGTAGAACTGCAGGAGATTGAGACAACATTTGGTATCACCCACAAGTTCGGTGCAGTATACCACCCAGCTTACCAGGGACTTGTTGAGAGAGCTAACAGAACTATTAAGGAAGGCTTAGGGAAAGTGTGTGCAGATACTAAGCTATCATGGGTTGAAGCACTCCCCATTGTATGGTATTAGGTCCAGTCCTAACTCTAAGCTTGGGGTGAGCCCACATGAGGTATTGACAGGAAGAAAAGATACCCTGTCCGCTAACCTCGGCTCTCCCCACCTCCGTAAGCCCACTACAGTACCAGCATGAAGAAATATCTGAATGCATGCGAACGTTGAATAATACTGTGATGAGTGTCTCTCAACAGGTGGCCGACATCTTGACCAGAGAAGAAACACTGTATGGACGTACAGGTTCACGACTGGGTGCTAAGGAAGTTGGCTCAGTTCAACTGGACTCAACCTCGGTGGGAAGGCCCTTACAAGGTGGCTGAGGTCACATCACACTGTCTCAAGGTGTGGTTGACGAGTGACATAGTCAGTAATTGGATTCACAAAACTCACTGCACCTCCGCTGAAAACCCTACTGACCGAACTTTAGACCAGGTTAGGGACGACCTCAGAAGTACGAATACACCTAGTACACCGGCGAACAAGTAGACCCAAACTATGTAAGACCAAGTCTGGTTTTGATAAAGTGACGAAAGCAGACGATACAACCCTTGACTGACTAAAAAACAACCCTAACAACGAGCCCTCAGGTTCTGGTATTTATCCCAGTACTAAGTTCCCTGCACATGATTTTAGACAGATAACTCAGAAAATAAAAGAGAACAATGAAAGAAAAAACGTGTTAGGTTGTACATGGTCAAAAACTTTCCTGATCCTGCTATTCATTGGCTTAACTGTAATGTGGCCATTTATGTGATGGAAACTCCAGTTAAAAAATTTAGACCAAAAACCCACCGTTGCTAAGGCTCCTGCACAGGCTCCAAACGTTCCTTCGCAAAACAATAGACCCAAAGTCAATTCCCCAAACTTATGGCAACTGTAAGAGTTCCGAGAGTCTCGAGCTACCTTGTGCCTGGAAGAAGAAGCTCCGAAGCCAGAGATATATAATAATCATTATTTAATCATAACAAACAAGAGTCATCTGTATACATACATGGTCCAGGCCCGGACGCGCTCACATGGCTTCGCTTCCACAGTCTCCTGACTTAGCCAACAGTTTCTGTCTGGCGTCACCACGTAAGAGACCAAATTCACGTCTCACAATTAGTTTTATTCGCAGTCCATTCGCTGAGCTAAGCTCCCATTGGTTAGTGGAGGTATTCATGCAAATACCTTTCAGAGACACAGCATGCTACGCTGACCAGCGAATAAGACATAAGGTTCACACCTGAAGGTTAGTTCCATTGGCCACTTCAAAGAATGCCTCAAATCGATAAACTAGCGGGGGTCAAAGCTCACACTTCCGGTCAAGGACAGGAAGTTCCCCTTCAGAATAAAACCCTATTATCCTGCCTACAGAATAAAAGCAACATCTCAGGTTTCAATCGGCATCCCTTTAACTACTGTCTAAACAATAAAACATCCATTCATTCCCATGCATCATACAATGAATCATTACATTTGTCATTAACAAACAGAATAATAAAACAGTGATCCTCTTATGCTTCATAATACATTCCTCAGAATATTCCTCAAATTAATGATCATATCTTTCTTTATGTATTAATTTAAAACATAACCTCTCTTATCTACATGTGCAAGTGTATATAAAATCCACTACAACCTAACACAACTATTCAAAAATAGACGGGATGATTACATTGGAAGTAAATAAACAATATGCCCTTCAAAAATACAGAGTTGACCTCTGTGAAATAATAAATTGCAGAGATAACCCTCACACTTGGAGGAGATATGATGTGTATATGTGTATTCCCTCCTGGGGACAACGCCCCAGAAATGGGGTGCTGTGTCCTTCATGGGACATGGTGGGATAGAACACAGGGCCGTATGGTTTCACAAACAAGGATTTTAAAAATCAATGGAAGACAAGCACCCCCGGTAACACCCTCCAAAACAGGATAACCTTAATCAGAGATCAATTAGAGAAAAATTATCAAAAACACGTCAACCCCTTACTCTTTACCATATCTGGACTAATAGAGTCCCCCTTTGTCGGCAAGCCTAATAGAGTTCATCTCCAACAATCCCGGGAGGAAATTGACAAAACAGAATTCACTTTAGTAATAGGAGTAATTGGTTCCGGCACAGAGCCTTTAGCACAAATTCGCTTTAAGTTTAAACAGGACCCAAATGTAAAGGTGACAACTACAAGATTGTCTGTTAGCAATACATCTACAGCTAGCAGTTAATACAGGGTTCCAACAAACAAATTATTGGATGGCCTGGATAATGGCGACCAAGTCCTAAGCCAACGCTACTGATTGTGTAGCCTGCGCAGCATCCGGACCTAGCACATGGATAGTTCCCTCCGCCTTAAGCTCCTTGAATGACTTAGAGTGCCCTTTTTTTCCTACTCCACACCTCCAACAATCCCAAAGGTAACTTTAAGCGATGGGAGTCCGTTTTTCCAGGGTCATCTGCAAATGCAATACCACCTATATTTACTCCTATGAAAAATAACTATGCATGTCTGACTAAAACTGATCACACCGCCAGTCCTGTAGGAAACATTCCCCCGGACTGGTGTTCCTCAATCATCACGTATCGATGTATACTGGTTCTGCGGAGGAAGATTGTATGAATGTAACATGTAAAGTCTCTTTGAGTACCTTAAAAAGCGCTATATAAATTAAATGTATTATTATTATTATTAAATATCTTACCAAAGAATTGGCAAGGGACATGTACCTCAGTGTCATTAATTGTTCCAGTACGGGTGATCGCAGTGAGTGCCGTTGAGTTGACAGCCCCCCACCCCATAGATGACTTCCTCCAAGGGGGGAGACGGAGTTTTGACTTACAGTCTGGATCCCTCATTTATTTTTGATACAATTGGACTACCCTGAGGTGTTCCCGATGAATATAAACTGGTAGATCAAATTGCCGCCAGTTTTGAATCCGTATTATTATAGGAAAACAGCTGAGATGCATTGGCCTGAAGTGATTGAGGCAATAAAAAGACAGCAAGGTGAAGAGGTCAACTTCGAAGGACTCAACTGGTCAGCAAAGTGTGACGTACTGAGAAGCAATCCGGTGACAACAATGTGCATGTTTGATAAGCGTGTTGAGGCGTTATTCAGAGATTTTATCTTATCTCCAGCACAGCCTCTCGGCAACATTGTTGACTTCTTTTCATCAGAGGAAGCCCACACATTCACTGTCTCATATGGGTAGAAGGTGCACCTGTGTTTGAGCAGGACTCTGATCAGACTGTGTCAGATTGTGTGTCTAAATACATCACAGCTCAGCTGCCTGACCCACATTCACAACCAGAACTCTACAAGAAGGTCACAGATGTGCAAATACACAGCAAAAAACACTCAAGGACCTGTTTCAGAAGCTGCAGGTTTGGATTCCCCAAACCACTTGCCTTGAACACAATCATAACAAGACATGGTGAGACCGTTGATCCACTCCAAGTGCAAATAGCAAAGTCAAAGCTCCAACCACTGAACTTGTTGCTGAATGAAGCTGAAACTGCCTCTTTCAGTTTGCAGCAGCTTCTCGCTAAATGCAACTTAACGCTCGATGAGTATGAACAATGTCTCAATATGATCAACAAATCCAGTGCGGTGATACTGAAACGTGAGCCAAAAGACTGCTGGGTAAATGGATATAATCCACATCTACTTGAAGCTTGGAATGCCAACATTGATGTAAGTTACATTCTCAATGCATATTCACGCATCATGTATCTCACCAGCTTTCTGAGTACATCAAAACAGTCATTAAGAACAGTAAAGACAACGTCAATGAATGTGATGAAATGAGGGAAATCATGCAGGCGTACTCTAAAAAGAGAGAGGTCAGAGCTCAGGAGTGTGACTTGTGTATGTGGCATTAACATGAAAAAGTGTTCACGTGGTGTCATATTCATACCGACGGATGATAATGCACTGAAAATGAGTCGTTCCATGTCTTACCTGGAGAACATGACATCACACTGACACTGAGCTCTGTTGACAGTTTGGTTTGTGCCAAGAACAACAAACAGCAACATACACTAATGACCCACGGACAGAAAGACAACAGGACAGATAATTATTTTGTTTGTTTCATCTCTACCTTGTTTATTTTATGTTTCATCACAATTTATATATTTTATTTTATTGTATTTATGTATTCCTGCCATGCTTCCTTTTTCCTATTAATCAGTTTTCTAACATATATGGCAGATTAGGATGAAAATGTGTCAGTTCAATTGCTACATGCATATTAACTAAAAGACCAGGAAGGAAGGACATATTTTTATCATAATGTCATAATTTATATTGGGTTTCAGCTGGTAGTTATAGTCAAGGTTTTTCACATGTGTATACCTTTTCCTTTGTGTAATCTAACCCCTTTTGAAACGCTGTTGTATATGCAAGCCCAGTGTTAACGTGTCAGACAGACAAGCTGAAGGTTTTGTATTCAGAATGGCTAAAACACATGTCTTGGTTCAAAGAGCCTTGTCAAAGGATTTAATTGTAAAACTAATCTTCCCAAGCTCGTCTTCTATAACCCTGAGTCAAACTAGTGACTCTAATCCAATGTTTCTTAAAAGTAAGGACAACCTGGCGTTCCTGTGAGGTTCATGTTGACATTGAAGTCTTGAACTACTGGGAGTATTAACCTAAGTCTAAGCATGATGTGAAACACTTTTGATTGTAGGAGTGTACACTATTGTAAACCATTGCAATTGTGATACATTTGTTTCCCAATATCTAACTAAAGGCCCAATGTACAAAAAGCTCTGCTATGATGTGTTTTTTTAGGTATGAAATACGCTAAATGTTGTCATTTACCAAACGGAGCGTTGCATCCCTTTAATATTTATCCATGAATCTTTACGAAAGGTTTTGATCAACACAGCAATACTTATATATATATACATACAGTATGTATATATACGATAATGGGTCAAAGATGTTTGGACACATTTCAGTTACCCAACAATGCATCTTTTGACCACCTCCAACTACTGATAGTGAAATTATAATGTTGTGCCCTATTTAAAAACAATAACTTTTGAGGCACTATTGATAGTATTTAATTCCTATGATGATAGTGAATGTTTCTGTCTTAAATCTAAGTTTTTTTAATTCTTTTTTTAGTCAAATTTGATTGAGAGGATTTTGAAAGATCTCTCCACGTTCTCAGTGCATTTGCCACCAAAGTGCAACCAAAAGGCCCTTTAAGTTTCCTTCTGGTTGACAAAAGTGCCTCAATGCTGTGAGATATTTGGGGAAAATGAAACCCTAAGGCTTTTTGCAGAGAGGGTTTTCTTTTTTTTCATTTCCTATTTTCATTTCCAATTTTAATTTTAGTTCACTTCATTCATGTTCAATTCATTTAAATGTAATTTATTTAAGATTAATGCAGATTCGATTAACAAGTCATCCTTACTTGGATAATGAAATATGCAAAGAAAAGATTGTTTAACTTTGCCAGTAAGACATTTTTTCTGTTACTTAACTTTTTTTTTTCTGTTCACTATTTATTAACATTTTTATATTTACAATTATTTTCCTCTTTGAAATATATTGATTTATATTCATGTATGAAATAGATATTAGTCTTGTCTGTATGTTATAGTTTTTACATGATTTCTTCGAATGTATTGCTGTTAATTACTTCAATTGTTAACAAATCAAAATTAGTCATAATGAGGTCATTGTCTGCTTCATACTTGCAACAGCATTGAGACTACTACTGCATTTACGACTATCCCTGGTACTACTACTACTGCTGCTACTACTGCAACTCCTGGTACTATACTGCTACTATTACTTCTGCAGCTGGTACTACGACTGCAACTACTACTACTACTACTAAAACTATTGCTATTGCTACTATTACCTCAGCTGCTGCTGCTCTTGCTTCTGCCACTACTACAACTACCACTACCAATACTATTTCTGCTGCTGATACTTCAACTACTATTGCTGATGGAACTGTTTCTTCTACTACTGCTACCAATACCACTACCAACATGTCAGCTGTTGAAACTACTACTCTTGTTACGATTACTACCTCTACTACCCCTCTGACTTCTACAGTTTAACAGATTAGCTTCCAGATTATCCTGGATTCATCAATTGGATTATTTAAAGGATGCAGCTATATACATTTACACTACAAGGATTTTCAGCAGTTCAGTTCAATGCTTTTGGGCTTCGACGCTTTTCAGCAGGTAGTTTCCCTTTTCTATATTCTCAGCTATTTTCAGCTGACAAACCCAGCCCTGTGGACATTATAGAGACTCTCATTATGGACCGGTATCTAAGAGCGCTGCCTTACGAGGCAAAAAGGGTAATCAGCCACCAGAAGTTAACGAGGGCAACAGAGTTGGTAGAAGCCGTAGAGCAGTATCAGGCGGCCTCAGACATGATCCGACCAGCCCATAAAGAGCCGGTGGCTTCTGGTCCTGCCCGGCCAAGTGTGCGTCGCCACAGAGATCTGACCCTGGCCAACCCCCGCTCCGACTCACCTAATATAGGTGTTAGTCAACCTGTGCAGCAACGAGTGTTTCAGAACCCAGATGTTCGCCAGTGCTATCACTGTGGTGAATTGGGCCACATCCAGTGGCAGTGTGAAAGGCGGGACGAGCCCATGCCGACAGCAGAGACTGGCAGCAGCCCTCAGGTCCACTTTGCTGCCCTCCTGGGGGAAAGTAGAGACTGGCGACCCACGTGCCCCGTAACAGTGAATCAGCGGGATGTAGAAGCCTTGCTCGATTCAGGAAGTGCCAGGACCCTGGTTCAGGAGGCCATCTTGGAGGCATCTTCCCCAGCTCAAGGCGACCCCGTCCCTGTTGTTTGTGTCCATGGAGACACCCGTGAATACCCATGGCTGTATCATCAGGACTTCTGGAGACGACTGTACATATATCTGAAATCTGATGGTAAATGGACTGTACTTATATCACACATTTCTCGTCTTCTGAACAGCTTCACCCATTCACACCCAGTCATCTCCTGATGGCAGGCAGATGGTACCTGCCCAACAGGACTATCTAACTACTTATACACCACAAGCACAGCCTACAGGAGCAATTTGGGGTTAAGTGTTTTGCCCAAGGACACATCGACAGAGCCAGGGACTGAACTGCTCATCCATTTATTGACAACCCGCTCTATCACTGAGCCACAATTGCCCCGGTCTTGAGGGTACACAAAAGATTACCTAATAAGTTCATACTTCTGAGTTGCACTCACTTGCTAATTCATAGTTACAACTCGTTAAGGAAATGGTAAGTATGTGGCTTTATGAACTAATCGTTCTTAAATGTTTCATTGGCATCTCCTAGTCTGTTCTCTAGCACATTATATCCAATATATCCAATTGCTACATTTATCAGGTTGTTCCAGATTGACGCTTTACTTGTTGTCAGAGGAAAAATGAGCCTATCTAAGGCATGCCTTTTGTGCGAAACTCCAGGGCATAATCTGCAACTGTCCGGTCCCCCTGGCGCAGTTCCGCTAGTAACCCGCTTGGATCTGCACCCCTGGAGACCGCCCCGAACACCTTGCGAAGCTCCGCAGAAAACAGCAGGAAAGAAGAGCAAGCTGGCGTACGTCTCTTCCATTCAGCGGTACCCCAAAGTCGCGCTCTGCCAGTCAGGTGGTTCATGGTGAAGGCCACCTTAGCCTCCTCCGTGGCGAATGCTGGTTCTCCCGCGTAGCGCTCCGGGGTTCCCACACAAGGCTTGTCTGTTGGTGCAGGCGGCTGAGAGGCAGGAGGCGGAGAGACAGGAGACGGCGCAGAGGCTATGAGCTGGGTCAGGGCAGTCGTCAGTTGAAGCATCTGGGCGGTCATCGCCGCCATAGCTGCTGTGGACTGCCGTGTCTCCACGGCGAAGCTGACCATCTGCGCCTCGTGCTGCTGGAGGGCGTCCTCGATCCCCTCGAACCGGCTTGCTGCAGGAGGGGGTGCTGGGTCCATGACTGGCCAGATTGTAACAGAGCGAAGACCAGGGACCCAAGCACGATACACAAAACGGAGGTAGCAAGTAATAATTCTTTACTGAGCTTGCAACGGGAACAGAATATTCAGGAACAAAGAAACAAACAACACAACGCTGGAGAACTTGGTTGGAAAACACAAGACAGAGGACAAGTAGTGAGTGTCTAACAAGGGAATGAAGGATGATCAGGTGTGACCGGGTCTGAAATGACAAGAGTTAGTAAACAGACAGACCAAATGAAAACAACTATAAAAAGAAAGAAGGTGTGGAGCTGAACTGTTACACAGTGTTTATATTATTTTACACAAGTCAAACATGATCGATTACGGCTACGCCAGGGAGTAAAGTAAGACGAAGTGTTATTGACCTCAGTTATTTTGATTGAACACAGCTGTTCCTGGCGTAAGGGGGCTTTGCTGATGGGTATTAAAAACTGCACGTTAAACCATGAACGTCGTCAGACTTTGCTGCCTCTGCAGAGGAAGAAATGTCTGTCCCATTCGGCTGAATGTTTCATGACTCATGTCTATACTAAGGCTAATCTTTCTATATCTTGTCCTATAATAAAGCATTCAAAGGCAAACAAGTACTTTTGATTTCTCACAAGGTAACGGAACATTAATTTCCACCACACTTAATAACTGCTGAAGTAAAAGTCATCTTGCCTGAGCTGCAACACTCAGGGTTTGCTCAGGGTTACGAATGACCTGCTGATGACAGCCGATGCTGGATCACCCTCACTCCTCATCCTCCTGGACCTGACTGCTGCGTTTGACACAGTGGATCACACTCTCCTCCTAGAGCGCCTCTACACTGCTGTCGGACTATCAGACTCTGCACTCAAGTGGTTTCAGTCCTACCTTTCTGGCAGAACTGAATATGTCTCACTGGGAAGATGCAAGTCCAGACTGCTCCCTGTCTCCTGTGGTGTTCCGCAATGGTCGGTCCTCGGCCCCATCCTCTTCATTATTTACATGCTCCCCCTCGGCCGTGTCATCAGCAGACATAGGATTTTATGTTGACGACACGCAGCTTTACATAAAAACTGCCCCAAGCCCCTCTGCAGCCATTTCATGTCTCACCGCCTGTCTTGGGGAGATAAAGACATGGATGAACAACAACTTTCTCCAGCTAAACAGTAGCAAAACTGAAGCCCTCCTTGTTGGCACTCCACACCAGGTTCAGTCATCCTCCATAACTCACCTCACCTTCGATGGTCAGGTCATACCCCTCTCCTCCACAGTCACTAATCTGGGAGTTAGGTTTAATCCTCACCTGACCTTTAATGACCACCTGTTGCTTCTGTCCATCCGGGGAGAGGGATCCTCCTCTGTTGCTATCCTGAAGGTTTCTTCCCTTTTTTCCCTGTGAAAGGTTATTGTTGGGGAGTTTTTCCTGATTCGATGTGAGGTCCTGGGACAGGGATGTCTTATGTGTACAGATTGTAAAGCCCTCTGAGGCAAATTTGTAATTTGTGATATTGGGCTATACAAAATAAACTGAATTGAATTGAATTGAAAATTGAACTGTGCAAAACCTCCTTTTATCATCTCAAAAACATCTCCAAACTCCGCCCCACTTTAACCCTGTCAGATGCAGAGAAGCTCGTCCACGCATTCATCTCCTCTAGACTGGACTACTGTAATTCACTCTTCACTGGGATCACTGGCAAGAACATCCAGAAACTACAATACATTCAAAACAGCGCTGCCAGGATCCTGATGAGAGTCCGGAAATATGAGCACATAACACCCATTCTCCACTCACTCCACTGGCTCCCTGTCTCAACCCAGATTAACTACAAAGTCCTACTCCTCACCCATAAATGCATAAATGGACGTGCACCTTCCTACCTACAAGAACTCATTACTCCCCAAACCTCTACCCGCACCCTCAGATCTACAAACCGCTCGATCCTCCGGGTCCCCAACACCAAGCTCCGCACCATGGGCGACCAGGCATTTTGCTCAGCAGTGCCCCGCTTATGGAACAGTCTCCCTGACCATCTAAGGGCAACACAGACACTGGACTCTTTTAAGACTGGCCTAAAAACCTTTTTATTCAGGAAGGCGTTTTTGAGTTGAGTTTTATGACTTGTCAACTATTCCTTTTTTTATTTTTATTATTGTTAGTTTTAACTATGTACTGGCTCTGTGGTACTCTGATATTCTTGGATGAAGAGTGCCTTACAAATAGAATGCATTATTATAACACTGTTGGACAACAATCACTAGATTACTCTTATAAGAAAACAGTCTGGAGAGCCTTTAAAAAAAATGCTTGCTAGATTTTTATCCTCAGTGAACATCAGAGGTATTAATATCCCCAGAGATAAAACATGTAAACATGTAAGCATCACTTTTGTTTGTTTTGTGATCACTGACCAACACAACTCTTGTCAAGCTTCATTGTAAGACTTTTTTTGACTTTGTATTTCTCTTTCTCTTCTCTTCTTTATAACTTGTTATTGAAGTCAAAATATGATATGTTAGTATAACAATTAGTGTACACAGAAGTTATGATATTAATCGTGTTGGTCATTGATCCCTCATTGTGTCTTGTTTGTATTCCTTATGCATAGAGCAGGTACACTGGTCAATATACAGATATAATACCAAGGTGCTGAAGAGCACAGGTTTGATGTATTGCACCATCTGCGGAGACCCTGTGGGACGCATGGAGGTCAAACATGGCCATCCATCTGGGAGAGCAAGTTTCCAGAGTTCCATCTGAGAATCGCATATTACATTTGTATGGGCAAGGTCCGAAGCTGCTCCTTTTCCAAGGCTTTGCTAAAGCTCAGCCACAAGGGCAGCAGCTTCAAGTAAATAATAATGGACCTATCCATCTTCCCAAATTGTAATGCCGAATAGTTTTTCCTTGTGCCCGCTAACTCCTTTCTTTTACTGAATCAGGGATAGTGTAATATCTAGTTGACCAAGTTATCTCCTTGAACCTATTACATTGAAAACAGAACTGTGTGAATGTATTTTGGTATACACAGTCAGGGCAGAAAAGCTTGAAACTCAATTCATACAAAACACTCATTGATTAGTTTGGCATATGCAAAGACAAATGTATAACACAACATATTATACTACAACTGACAAGTTAAAACACAGTGGACAGGTTTGAAAAGAGCACTGTAAAACAGACACAATTTATGCTCATTTCAATTATGGATTGTGGAGGTCTGGATCATGGTCCATGCCTCCTATGCATTATTCCTACATTTCTGTCATATTCATTGAATGTGTTGTAACTCTGTAATGCTGTTCATTCTGTACATATTACATATATAGCTTCTCTCCATCCAGGGAGAGGGATCCTCCTCTGAAGGTTTCCTCTCTTTTTCCCCCTGAAAGGGCTTTTTCTATTATTTGGGAGTTTTTCCTGATCCGTTGTGAGGTCCTGGGACACGGATGTCGTACGTGTACAGATTGTAAAGCCCTCTGAGGCAAATTTGTGATATTGGGCTATATAAAATAAACTGAATTGAAAATTTTAATTAATTGAATCAAACAAATAGAAGGAAAAAAAACTGTGAAGGCTGTACTGTTTTCCAGCACAGTACTGTAATAAAAACTGCCATTACTAAACCTTGAAACTTTAGACAAGAAAGTGACAGTCCAGCAATAGGAACATGATGACAAAGCTTTGCAAGTATAACAAATCAGAAGTAGCCTATGATTTGTATATACTATTGCAGTTTATTTGGTCTTGAGGGTTGCAGTTATCATGAGAAGGTGAACCAGACAGTGGTCAGAGACTCCCAAAACGTCATGGGGGAAAGAGCTATAGTATTCTTTAACGTAGTGTCATGGTCCAGTGTTATTGTGGGGGGGGGCCTTTAGAGAGGGAACCAAGACCACCACCTGACCACCATATATACTACGGTGAAAACGTACAGAATAAACTAAACAAGTGGATGGATGTGTTAGCAGCTGTACTAGCGGATGTTAGCACGGAGCTAGCGGCATCAAACAAGTTAAAACATTTTACTACTATTTTTTGTGTTGTGTGTTCTTTGCTATCTTTGCCGTGCCATGAAAACGTGGATTTGCCCCGTTTGTTTGACTGCATTTGTATTACTCTCCTCAGTTAGACTTGTCAATCCCTTCGTCTAGACTCCTGAGGAGACTCCGGCTTTCTAACGACGTGTTGCATTTGCAAATTGAGTTTTGAAGAATGCTTCAGAATTCCCGCATAATGTATCTCCTCGGAAATAATTGGTTGTGCGCACAGCAAGTCTTGTTCTCCATACAGAATATATATGTGTGTTTGTATATATATGCGTGTGTATATATATATGTATATGTATATATTATTTCTCAATAAATCTGCTCCACTTGGAGTCAAAGTTATATTTTGCAAGTCTTCTCCTTACAGCGACCACATCTTTAACCGTAAATACTTAATGTTAGTTTTTCGCAATAGCTAAAAGTAAAAGTAAAACAAAGTATTCCGTCGAAGAAGCATTAAAGAAGATTTTTGCGGATTCCTCTGACCAGGATTATGCCACAGACGAGGAGGATTTGTTCATGCGAGGGATTTATCCGGTCACAGGCAAGTACGAGTATTCATATAATGGCTGGTTTACCATATATTTATTACATGTCTCACATATATCTTTGTGCTATTCTGGTATGTGTTTGCTACATTGGTGTAAAAATATGCTTTTTCCACATGCTATTTTTCTTTATCCATTGTATGTATTTGAGTTAAGGATGTTTTGTTAATTTGACCACATTTGAGTAGTTATTACTTATCTTCTAGCTGTCTTGCTCACACAATTATTTGTAATGGTAGTTGCGTAAACTATATGTAATCGTAATAATTCTTTTTTCAGTGTCGATGAGGAAGATGATGAGGACTGGGAGCCTCCACAGGCCTCTCCTGCTGCCACCCAACCGAGAAAAACAGAAATTCATGGTATGTATTTCATCTGATACCGACTCATTCTAAAACTTTTATAACAGTCTGGATGAGGAGGACACAGATGAACAAGCAGGGGCATCATTGTCAGTCCCTCGCCCACTGCCACTCGGGACAAAGAGAAGACCAGCACCTTCACACTTACACATTCCAAACAAAGAGGGAATAACCACTACAGAGAGAGGTGAAGAGGAGACTGTAAAATGGCTTGAGAAGGTAAACCCTGAAATGCAGCCTCTCCCACACAGCTTTCACCCTCATCACCCAAGTGGCCCCACTATCACCTGAAATTCGAGTTGGTCCCCCTTCCAACTTTTTTAACTTTTTTTCAATATCACGTGGTATGTACGATCTTCAAAAACACAAATAAGATGGCACAGAAACTGAAGGCGGCAGGAATAAAATTCAGATGGAAACCCCTAACAAAGGAGGAGTTTTTCAAATTTTTGTCCGTCATCATTTTTGCTGGACTGGTGAAGTGCCCAGCAAAAGATGACTATTGGAGGAAAGTACCGCCTTGTGATTTTTGCTTTCCAGCGTCAGCCATGAGCCGAAATCGGTTCAATGGCATCTTCTGGTGTCTCCACCTCAGTGACCCTGAGGATGAAACAAATTAAGAGAAAAAGGGAACTCCACAGCACGACCAGCTTTTCAAAGTCAAGCCATTTTACAATGAGATTATGTTGGCCTGTAAAGCATCCTATCATCCTGACCAGAAACTGGTCATAGATGAGAGGATGGTAGACACAAAAGCAAGGCTAGGTTTCAAACAGTATTCACCACTAAAAACAACAAAGTAGGGAATACAACTGTTTGTGCTTGCAGACATGCAAGGCTACACGTGGAACTTTTTTATCTATGAGGGGAAGCCAGCAGAACAGTTGATAGATGGACTGGGCTACTCTACTGTGATGAGGCTTCTGGAAATTCCACTCTTGGGGACAGGATATCAGGTATTCATGGCCAACTTCTACACTAGTCAATTCAGTTTATTTTATATAGCCCAGGATCACAAATTACAAATTTGCCTCAGAGGGCTTTACAATCTTTACACATATAACATCCCAAGCTTCTGACTGATTTGGACGAAGAAACGCATCATGGCTTGTGGGACTATGCTTGAGAACCCTAGAGGTTTCCCTGGCACCAAAGACAACAAACTGGTGAAAAGGTCCAAGCGGGAAGACATCAGATGGCTGCGAGTGGAGAAGTTGCTGTTTGTCCAATGGATGGACACCAAACTGGTGACTGTGGCATCTAACTTCCACCAAGCGTTCAGTGGTTTCAGTGCCTCTAGGAGGCTGAGAGATGATGGTGGAGTTGTTCGCAGAACTGATGACCCCGTTCCGGATGCTGTGAAGGACTACAATGCCTACATGGGAGGAGAGGACCTTTCAGATGCAGTGATAGTGTTAGGACTCAACCAGCCGGGCTCCCTCCTCAGCCCATAGTTCTCCCTTAATTTATTTTGCTTGTTTGTACATTGTATATGTAATCTTATGTTTTTAGGTTTGTTTCATAACATCTGCCTCTTGGGACTACAGATGAAAAATAACCTCTTGGCTAACTCTGGCAAATTTACAGAAATATTTATATTAATGTCCCTACTGCTAATGCTAATGATATTTTCTCCCAGAATAAAGCATTTGTTGTCAAATGTTAAAACTGATACCAGCATCAATTCTGCTGTCAGTTTAGTCTGTCTAAACTGGTGCTAATTTGTATTTGGAATTATGTTTTTTAAATGTGAGCTGCTGACAACTGAATTTCCCTTCGGTGATAAATAAAGTGTATCCTATCCTATCTATCCATACATGTTCTGCTATAGCCTAAATGTTACATTAAATAAAATGTTAACATGAAGCATTAAAGTTGTTACTGCAAATGGATGTTCATTAATTATTCCATACAGATCTCAAATGTTGTGTTTGTGTAGCATGCACAGTTCTTTACTTTACGCAAGCCAACCAAATACATTGTGCTCTTTTCTTTTTTCTTCCTCAAGGTGCTTTGTTGAAGTTGTTTGGCCCACAACAACAACAACAACAACAGCAGCAGCAGCAACAGCAGACCTCTACACATCAAAGTAGGAACTTATTTAGTTTCCTTTTTAAAGTTAAGATTACAGTGACTTGCTCTCCCATTTAAAATATATCATGGGATCTATCTGATTTAATATGACTACACAAATATTTTTCTTAAACAATTGTTTCTTCTACTATTTTCGGTCTCAACCTCAGATCATGAGGGGGACCTTGAGGAAGATGAGCAGGACATGATGGCAGCTTCATGCAGCAGCAGCATGGCAGCACCTTTACAATTTGAGGCCACACCATATCTTTCCGTCACCACCTCTTCACCACCCCGTGATACCACATCACCAGAAGGTACTCAAATAATATTAGATGATCCTGCGCTGTGGCCAAAAGCCATCGACGGCAATGCTCGGTGTCAAATTGTGAGAAAAGGACCACTCCAAAATTCAGAAAATCCACCTCAAAATTACAAAATGAGAATGAGAAATGGTGAGAAGATCCAACGTTCATGCGTAATTTACTCTGTCAGCACAGACACAATATTTTGTTTCTCTTTTACTCTTTTTGGAAAGTGTGACAGCGCTTTAAGCAGTAGTGGCTACTGTGCATGGAAGAACCTAGCTCATCACCTCAAACAACATGAATATTCAAAAATGCATTGTGAGAATATGAGAAGCTGGCATGACCTGCAGAAGAGATTGCAGACTAGGACAACCATAGACCAAACTCATCAGAATTTGTTGCAGATTGAGATTGAGCATTGGAAAGGTGTCATCAGAAGAGTGATTTCTATCATCTGCCATCTGGCTGAGCGCAATCAAGCTTTGAGAGGGCCTTCAAATGTGCTCTATGACCATCACAATGGGAATTTCCTCTCCTTAGTGGAACTGATGGCACAGTACGATCCAGTGTTGAGTGAGCACATTAGAAGAATTCAAAACAAAGAAACAAAGGTACACTATGAGTGGGGTCATTCAAAATGAAATAATAACCCTTGTTGGAGACAAAACTCTTCAAAAGATAGTGAGAAGAGTGACCAACGCAAAGTACTTCTCTGTCATCATGGACTGCACACCTGACATCAGTCACAAAGAACAACTTTCCATTGTTCTGAGGATTGTGAATTGTGAAGCATCAGTTGGTGTCTCTATTGCTGAGCATTTCATTGGATTCATTGACATTGAGGACACAACTAGTAGGGGTCTGACTGAAACTCTGCTGGAACATCTGCAGAAACATAATCTAAACATTTCTGACAGTCATATGATAATGGAAGCAACATGATTGAACACTTCAGAGATCAATTATCTGGTGATGTGGTTTCTGTAGATGGCATTTCCCTGGCATCCAACACCACTGTAAAGAATCTAGGCGTTATCTTTGACCGAGACTTGTCCTTTAACTCCCACGTTAAGCAAATCTCAAGGATTGCATTTTTTCATCTACGTAACATTTCAAAAATCAGGCACATCTTGTCTCAAAAAGATGCAGAAAAGCTGGTTCACACGTTTGTTACTTCCAGATTAGATTACTGCAACTCCTTATTATCAGGCTGCTCTAATAAGTCTCTTAAATCCCTCCAGTTGATCCAGAATGCTGCAGCTCGTGTACTCACAAAAACTAAGAAAATAGATCACATGACTCCTGTATTAGCTGCTCTGCACTGGCTCCCTGTAAAATCAAGAATCACATTTAAAATTCTTCTTCTCACCTACAAAGCCTTGATTGGTGATGCACCATCATATCTTAAGGAGCTTGTAGTACCATATTGCCCCACTAGAGATCTGCGCTCACTAAATGCGGGGCTACTTGTGGTTCCTAGAGTCCTAACAAGTAGGATGTGAGCCAGAGCCTTCAGTTATCAAGCTCCTCTTTTATGGAACCAGCTTCCACTTTCAGTCCGGGAGGCAGACAGTCACCTCATTCAAGAATATACTTAAGACTTTCCTGTTTGATAGTGCTTATAGTTAGGGCTGAATCAGGTTTGCCCTGGTCCAGCCCCTTGATATGCTGCTATAGGCTTATAGGCTGCTGGGGGATGTTTTAGGATACACTGAGCACCTATCTCATCTTCTCTCTCTCCTTATGGATGAATTTACATCTCTCCATCGCACCTTATTAACTCTGCTTCCTCCCCGGAGTCGTTGTGACTTCACATCTTATAGGGTCCACTGGACCTGGAGGTGTCTGATGTCTGGTGAGCCGGCATCCCGCGTTGGCCCTGCTGATGCGCCTCCTCTCTACCTCCTTCTCTTTCATGGATTGGAGTTCCATTCATACATTGTCATATTCATGTAATGTGTTTATGTAACTTTGTAAATGCTGTTCATTCTGTACACATGACATATATTGCTTCTGTCCATCCGGGGAGAGGGATCCTCCTGTTGCTCTCCTGAAGGTTTCTTCCCTTTTTTACCTGTCAAAGGTTATTTTTGGGGAGTTTTTCCTGATTCGATGTGAGGTCCTGGGACAGGGATGTCGTATGTGTACAGATTGTAAAGCCCTCTGAGGCAAATTTGTAATTTGTGATATTGGGCTATACAAAATAAACTGAATTGAATTGAAAAAATGATGGGACAAAAACAAGGTGTTCAGGCAAGAATATTGCAGAATAACAGCAAGGCATTGTGTGTCCCCTGCAGCAGTCACACTCTCAATCTGGTTGTGGCAGATGCTGCAAAGTCATCAGTCCTGTCCATCTCGTTTTTTGGTGTGCTGCAAAGACTCTATAATCTCTTCAGCTCATCTGTACAACGCTGGGCAATTCTGAAGGAGCATGTAAAGCAGTTGTCTCTTAAACCTTTGTCCAAAACAAGATGGGAGGCTCGTATTGAAAGTGTGAAGGCTGTGAGATACCAACTATATATACACAATATATCTGTTGTGCACCATGATCTGGTACAATGTCTTGTACCAGGTTAACCTTGTGAGCAAGCTGCTGCAAAGTTCAGATGTTTCTCTGGAAACTCTTAGAACAGAAACACAGGGAGTGAGGCAGTACCTTGCAGAAGAACTGGAAATTGAAATGGACCTTCCAGAGAAAAGGCAGAGAAAAGCAGCAAAATATGGACTGGGCTAACCCAGTCCAGTCCAGAAGAGTCCTTCAAAAGGGAGTTCTTTCTCCCTTTAGTAGACACAGCCCATAGAAGCCTGAATGACAGATTCTCAAAAATGGAAGATGTCTATTTTCTTTACAGTTTCCTGTTTTCAAAGATAGGCATGCAACAGGTGCTAAAGAGTGGCAAGCTTTGTGCAAGTTGCAAGAACTTGGAGAAAACAATGCATGACATTGAGGCAGATGATTTAGAATTGGAGATAAATTCTGCTGTCTCCACGTTTCCAGACCACGCCTCCAACTGCCCTAATGACATGTTAAATTACATTACATATACAGTGAAAACCTTCTGGATCTGTATAGTAATTTAAGCATTGCATTGTGTCTCCTCTTGACTCTTCCTGTCTCTGTTGCCTCTGGTGAGAGGAGCTTTTCTTCATTAAAGTTGATCAAAACCTATTTGAGGTCAACCATGTGCCAGGAGAGGCTCACAGGACTGGCACTGATTTCCATAGAAAGAGATGTTCGGAGGTCCTTAAATATGGAAGACATAGTGGCTGTATTTGCAGTTTAAAAAAAAAGAGGCACTACTATTGGACTGTTGATATAGGACCAAGGTGTCACAGCAAGGGTTAAGTTCTTCCTTTTCACTTCAATTCCTTGTTTGTTTGTTTTTTTGCTTGGTTGCCCCGAGGGGGGTCTAGAAATGCCCATGAGTGTATATGAAGTGTAAATCAACATAAATGTGAATGTGTACAGTGAAAATGAAAACTAGTCCACAGAGGATCTGGCCAGAGGTGATTTGTTGTTCAGTCCAATTGCTGTGGGCAGAAATGTTTTCCTGTATCGGTCCTTGTGACAGCGGAGCTGGATGAATCTTTTGGAGAAAGTGCTCCGCTGACTCTGCAGTAGGTGGTGGAGAGGGTGGTCTGGGTTGTCCAGTATGGACAATAGTTCATTCAGTGTCCTCCTCTCCACCACCTGTTCAGATGCTCCTGCTCTCCGCCGATGATGGAGCCTGCCTTCTTAACCAGTTTGTTAAGTCTGTTGGTGTCACCGGCTCCAATGCTGCTCCCGCAGCAGACAATGGCGAAATACAAGACACTGGCCACAACCGACTGGTAGAACATCTCCAGCATCTTGCTGCACACGTTGAAGGATCGAAGCTTCCTCAGGAAAAAGAGTCGACTCATCCCCTTCTTGTAGACAGCGTTGATGTTGGCCTTCCAGTTCAGTCGGCTGTCGATGGAGACACCCAGGTACTTGTACTCCTCCACCATGTCCACGTCCACTCCAAGGACACTCAGAGGTCTAGGTGCTGTTGTCTTCCTCCTGAAGTCGACCACCATCTCTCTGGTCTTGGCCATGTTCAGAAGCAGGTGATTCTCACCGGCCCACTCCACTGCTCTGTACTCCTCCTCCCGTCCATCCCTAATATACCCGACCACTGCAGAGTCATCAGAGTACTTCTGCAGATGGCATGACCCCATGTTGTACTGGAAGTCAGTGGTGTACAGGGTGAACAGGAAGGGAGACAGAACAGTTCCCTGTTACACACATATATATATATATATATACACACACATATATATATATATATATATATATATATACATACACACACATATATACACACACATCATATATCCATCCATCCATCCATTTTCAATACCGCTTATCCTCATTAGGGTCGCGGGGGCGCTGGAGCCTATCCCAGCTGACATACACATATATGTGTGTGTGTATATATATATATACTTATATATATACCCAATATATATATATATATACACATATATATATATATGTGTGTGTATATATATATATATATATATACATATGTATGTATGTGTATATAAATATATGTATGTGTATATATATGTATGTATATATATATATGTATATATGTATATGTGTATGTATATATATATATATATGTATATATATCATGTCATTTTTCAAAAGCAAGATTAGCTAAGATATACCCTAACTCGGATGCCGCTGCACAGACACAGCTGCATCAATGACGAGCACCGCGAGAGGACTCTTAGCGCACATTAACAAAGAAAACCCTGACGTGAAGTGGACTAACTTTGTTCTACACAGGGAAGCATTGGCGTGCAAGAAAATGAGCCTCCAGATGAAGTTTGCCACATCCACACTCACAGTTTTGGGTGTGTGAAGCAGGAGCACCCTGACCTGGGTCAGAAAGCTTTGGAGCAGCTACTTTGCCTCCACATATTTATGTGTGGCCTCCTTCTCTGCAATGACTGATCAAAACAAAGCAAAGAAACAGACTGTCTGAAGACAAGCTTGATCACAGCAGTTGCCTCCCTGCCACCAAGACTGAAAAGTTTCTAACTAAAATGTAAATGCAAAAGTACTAATTTCAATGCAATCTTCATTTTTTACAGTTTAATAAATCAGACACTAATGGCACAGCACTGTGTATTACTTACCACAAATGAGTTGCGCTGGTTAAGGGGTACTTGGAAGAAAAAATATTTCACAGGTATTTCACACATACCTGGAAAAAAGGTTGAGAACCACTAGATAGACTTAACATATTTCTCCCCGGAGGCCATCCAAGACTCTCCATGAGCCTTTGGAAGGTAGCTGGCGCATTCTTGAGACCAAAGGACATTACATTAAAATGATATAATCCAGAGTGAGTGACAAAGGCAGTTTTTGCTTTACTAGCCGGATCCATACCCCTATAATTAATTATACCCTCTGGGGTCTATCTAAGGTCTTTCTCGATTCTACATAATTTCTTAAATTCATCTTTTTAAAAGGCACTTGCATTTGATACATACCCATGTGTTATACATAACAAATTGCAGAGCAATCGCAGCTATCTATATAATGAAGCACCATTGCCTTTAGGCACAGTGTAAAGAGGTAATTTGGCCCTAAAGTTGAAAAGTTGAAGTCCGATGTATTACAATTCTTCAAATCTTTTGTGAAAACATACCTTTACTCATGTGGACAAACTATTTTGGTGCTTGAAAATGGTTTGCCGAAGTCTTAGGTTCGCAAAAGTGGTGGAATATATGAATAAAATAGTAGATACATTTAATAAATGTAAAGATTGACAATAACTTTCAAGATGAGTGGTGAGGGTCTAGGCTGGCTAGGATGTGGTTTTGGATGTGGTAGTGAACCAGTTTCTCAAAGCACTTCATCAGAATGGGGATGAGTTCCACAGGCCAATAATCATTTGTACTGCAGACTTTTTAGGTTCAGGAATGATGCAGACCTTTTAGGTGTAGGAATGATGGTGGCTGTCTTGAAGCAGGTGGCAATATGGCCTTCCACATGAAAAAGGGGCGTTCCTGCTTTTATAGCCAGACATTTTGGATTGCCTGCCACATATCTTTAGTGTTGTTGGTGGGTGTTGAGGTCTCTCATCAGTCAATAATAGACGCCTCCTCTTTGCCTTCTTGATGCCAGCTTTCAGTCTTGCTCTGGTAATGCTTTATGCTTCCTTGTCACCTGACCGAAAGGCAGCTTTTCTGGTTATGGATGCCATCACCTCTCTATTCATCCAGGCTTTCTGATTGGGGAATGATTTTATTGTCTGTCATCAACAATAAATGTTCTGATAAATGAGGCCACTGTTGATGTACAGTATATTCCTACAGATTTATGTTGTTCTCTGAACATGTGTCAGTCTGTACATTCTAAACAGTGCTGTAGAACAGCTGAGGCTTCATCCGTCCACTGTTTCTCTGATGGTTTAGTCTAAAGTTTTAGATGAGCTGTGCCCTTATCCAATGTTTAAATGGCTCCAAAAAAAAGAATTGTGGAGCATGTTGAGTAAAAAAAGTCCAGTTAACTTGGTCAGATGTATTTTCTTCATCTACTGATACAAATATTGTTTTCGTCTTGAAAATAAGCATTCAACACAATTTTCTCACAAAACTTCCTCACTCTGCAACGGATTATTAGACTTCCTCATACGCAGACCCCAGGCAGTTTGGATTGGCAGACCCCCGGGGCTCTGTGCTCAGACCTGTCCTGTTCTTTGTACACCTACGACTGCTACCCCAAACATGAAGAGAACTCTGCTGTGAAAGTTGCAGATGACACTACCGCCATCGATTGGACTAAAAACAACAATAAGTTCATATAAAAAGAAAATCAACCTTGCATAGTGGAGCTCAGAAAAATCTACTGCTCAACGTCAGTAAAGGAGCCGATATTGTTGTGTAATGTCACTAGAGGTCCTGAGTTTAGGCTAGGGTGGGACAGTGCCATCACACTGAAAAAACAAGCAACAATATAAGGTTTAAAAGAGGGTGCAATTTTATTCTTCCACACAAATGGGTAATTCCTTCAATCAAAAAACCAAAATGAGAAGTGTCTCAGGAGAAAACCTAAAATAGTGCCTAAATGTTGTTCATGTGTTCATGTGTTTATGAATCGATAATGAATATGATGATACCATATACCAAATTAAACGGCTAAAAGAGTTAAGCCAATTTTACATGCTTCAAACACAACTCAACCAGCAAATTTAATTTTCAATTCTATTCAGTTTATTTTGTATAGCCCAAAATCACAAATTAGCCTCAGAGGGCTTTACAATCTGTACACATACGACATCCCTGTCCCAGGACCTCACATCGGTAGGGGGGGGGGGGGGGGGGGGGGGGGGGGGGGTATTGTGCAAGTGCTTTGGTCATACTATTAAATGGCTGCTTTAATTCCAGTACACCACCTGATGTCACTGTTCTTCTTCAAAGTGAAGCCCAGAAGCTTTGAATTATTTTCAGTACAAATAGAAAGAAAGCCTCAATGCTTCACAAGGCTTCATCCGCCTGTCTCTAATGTATATGCAAACCTCGGCAATTTTTGCGGGAAAAAAAACACAGCAGGTCCAGGTTACCAGCTCTTCCTATTCTTTTCGCTCTATCCTGCACGTAGGTGTTTCCAGTCTGCTCTCCCAGCTCCTGTGCCCTTTTTGAAGCTCTTTAGCCCTGCCTCAATTAGTTGGCTCAAGCACCTGTTACAGCTGGGTGAATGCTGTAGTGTGGGCAACGGCGGCCACATCACAGAATGTGATGTGGCCGCCGTCACAGAATGGCCCATTCTCATTTCTGGTTGCCATGGCGCTGCAAACGGCCGCCTCGGCGCTTGGGTGCTCTTTGTTTGTTGTTGTTTTCGTCTTAAATACTGTTTTCTGCTGTGATCCCCGGAGCTCTTTCACCAGAGAAGAGCTCATGAACATCAGGGGAACAACTCCAGCGGATTTATTTCCAATGTTTTTAACTTCTGTGGAGTTACTGGACATTCTTGTGAAAGGTGTGCTCACCTTCGCTCACGCGGTGAGACGCCGTCGGAGAGGGAACGTTCAGGGGCGCTTGTGCGACTACGGAAACGGGGTTCTCATACAGCGCTGCCGGGCATGTTTCTCTCCAATGTCCGCTCACTGTGCAACAAACTGGACGAACTCCAGCTGCTGGTGGGGAGAGATAGAGACTTCTCTTCATCCTCCGTTTTGTGTTTTATGGAATCATGGCTAAGTGGATCCATACCAGATTCTGCGCTCCAGCTGGCTGGCTTCCAGCTGTTCCGAGCGGACCGCGACAAGGAGCTCACCGGCAAAATAAAGGGTGGAGGAATCTGCTTCTACCTCAACAACGGCTGGTGCAACGACGTAACAGTGATACTACAGCACTGTTCGCTGGACCTGGAATCTCTTATCATTCACTGCAAACCCTTCTACTCCCCACGTGAGTTCGCTTCATTCATCCTAGCCGGAGTGTACATGCCGCCGCAGGGAAATGTGCAGGAGGCACAGCTGACCCTTGCCGAACAGATACGGTGTGTGGAGCGGACCTACCCGGACTCTTTAGTTATTGTACTCGGGGATTTTAACAAAGGAAACCTCAGCCATGAACTTCCTAAATATAGACAGTTAATTAAATGCCCTACTAGAGAGAAGAGCATTCTGTACCACTGCTACACAACAATTAGCAGGGCCTATCACGCCGTCCCTCGTGCTGCACTGTCCAGTCACCAGTCCGTCAAGCTCCTGAAGTTCGCGGATGACACCACCCTCATTGGACTCATCTCTGGTGGGGACGAGACCGCCTACAGGTGGAAGACTGACCACCTGGTGACCTGGTGCAGCCAGAACAACCTGGAGCTCAACGCTCTGAAGACAGTGGAGATGGTTGCGGCCCCTCTCATCCTGTGTGACTCCCCCGTCGACGCTGTGGAGTCCTTCCGCTTCCTGGGCTCCATCATTACCCAGGACCTCAAGTGGGAGCTGAACATCAGCTTCATCACCAAGAAGGCCCAGCAGAGGATGTTCTTCCTGAGGCAGCTGAGAAAATTCAACATGCCAGGGAAAATGATGGTGCACTTCTACACTGCCATCGTTGAGTCCATCATCTGCTCCTCCATCACCGTCTGGCACCATGCAGCCACGGCCAAAGACAAGTGCAGGCTGCAGCGCATCATCCGCTCGGCCGAGAGGGTTATTGGCTGCAATCTGCCATCCCTCCAGGTCCTGTTCACTTCTAGGTCACTGAAGCGGGCCAGAAAGATTGTCACTGACCCCTCCCACCCTGGACACAACCTGTTCGAGACCCTCCCCTCTGGTAGGAGGCTGCGGTCCATCAGGACAAAGACCTGCCGCCACACCAAAAGTTTTTTCCCGTCGGCAGTTGGGCTCATCAATGGAGCCCGGGTCCCCCACTGACTGACTCTGTCGCCCCCAGGACTACCTCCTCTTCTTCCTCCTTCCTCTCTCCTCCTTCCTCTTCCTCCTCCTTCTTCTTCTTCTTCTTCTTCTTCTTCTTCTTCTTCTTCTTCTTCTTCCTCTCCTCCTCCTCCTCCACACACATGTCACTTTAACATGCACTTTAACTTTAACACACGTCACATGTAACATACACTTTAACTTAAACACACATGTCACTTGAAACACACACCTAAACACTTTAACGTTATTTGTTGTCTGCACACTTTATCTTTATCTTAATACATTGCACTGTTGCTGTCGTGTTGATTGTTGTTTGTCATGTCTAATGTTGCACCTTCCGCCAAAATAAATAAATAAACGGCTTCTGATTCTGATTCTGATGTGGCCACCGATTACGTGTGGGAATGTAGCAGCCCTCTTCTACCTGGCCCCTTGTGATGCCACAGTTGGTACAGGAAAAAAGAAAGGGAAGACACACTCCCCTGTCTACATTAATAGAGCTGATGTAGAGCATGTGAACAGGTTTAAGTTCCTTGGAATCAGCATCGCAAACTTCCAGACATGAACATCACACATCTCCATCCTGGTGATCTATTTCTTAAAGAAACTTAAGAAGGTAAAATTCCTGTGCCAAGTTCAATTACAATTACAGAGGAGCATATTGACTGGGAACTTTAAAAACTGAAATGGGATGTGCGTGGCCCAGGACAGAAGCAATCTACAGAGGTTGATTAACTACTGAGACAAATCTACTGAGCATGTTTAAAATTAGGGCAAATAAAAATCACTTTGTTTGAACAATGCACATAAAGTTGTGCAAAAAAGAACTAATATTTGGCAATTAGCTTATTGTGGCTGCAATTAACATGTTTTACACTGAATATCTTTATAAGATAATAACAATAAAGTGCAACCTGTGAAAAACTAAATAAAACAAGTTCAAATATTTGTCAGGATCCCTGTCTGACCCATTGTGTGTTTACCTCTGTTCTCCCAAGTCTCCTTACCTCATGTATTTATCATCCCCTGTTTGTGTTTTTGCCTTGTGCTCATTGTGTGTGTGCGTGGGTGTGTACCTCCAGACACTGCCTGTGGCCACACCCCCGAGCGGTGCACAGCTGTGGCCTGTTGGATCATCACCGGCTCCATATCAACCCTGGTCGTGCAGGCCTGGGTTGTCAGTCTGTTACGTCTTCTGCCCCGGTAGTTCCCACTGCCGCTCCATGAGATTCACCACTGGCTCGTTGCGCTCGGTAACTCTCTCTCTCCTTGTTCGCAGAGTACCTGCTCTCTTCTGTCTGCCTCCGGTGTTGTGCCTCGGGACTCACAACGTGATTTGCTGTGCCAACCTCCGACGTCGATCCTCGGGACTCACGTCGTAATTGCTGATCATCGTTACGGAATAAAGTTCCTTACCCTTATCCTGTCTCCTGTGGTCTGCTCTTGGGTCCTAACCCTGTTCTCCCGTGACAATATTTGGCAATAAAGAGTTTTACACTAAATATCTTTTCAAAACAATAACGTGCCACTGGTGCAAAACAAACTTAATGCAGATGTGTGAGCCATCAAGTTGTATTAGTTCAAATTCTTAAAGGAATCAATATTCCCTTGATTGAGTCGCCTGAAATCAGGACTCAAGACGAGCTAATTAAATTCAATCAATTAACATTTATTCAATTGTAACAGGAGTATTATGTCCAGCAGTTAAACATACGTGCACGGTCCCAAATCTAGCTAAATCAGAAAGGATAAGGGCACTTAGCAGAATGCGCACTCAGCCTATATCGTCCTTAAGGGCATTTTTGATTGGTCGACTATAAGGTGGAGGCGGCTCTTGGTTTAGACTTTGAGAGAGCCTCATTGGAGCACAGGATTCAATTTCAATTCAGTTTATTTTGTATAGCCCAATATCACAAATTACAAATTTGTCTCAGAGGGCTTTACAATCTGTACACATGCACATCCCTGTCCCAGGACCTCACATCGGATCAGGAAAAACTCCCCAAAAATAACCTTTCACAGGGAAAAAAAGGAAGAAACCTTCAGGAGAGCAACAGAGGAGGATCCCTCTCCCCGGATGGACAGATGCAATAGAGGTATTGTGTTCAGAATGAACAGCATTTACAAAGTTACATAAACTCATTACATGAATATGACAATGTATGAATGGAACTCCAATCCATGAAACAGAAGGAGGTAGGGAGGAGGGGGGGCGGGGCGCATCAGCAGGGCCAATGCGGGAGGCTGGTTCACCAGGCATCAGACACCTCCAGGTCCAATGGACCCTATGAGACGTGAAGTCACAACGACTCCGGGGAGGAAACAGAGTTAATAAGGTGCAATGGAGAGATGTAAATTCATCCATAAGGAGAGAGAGGAGATAGGTGCTCAGTGTATCCTAAAAACATCCTCTAGGCTCACGGATCATCTGGCCTCCAGGTGGCATAGCAGATCAGTGTGTGTATATGTTGTGCAATCTTCTCAATGTCTCTCAGTTTTAGGGAGTAGGTCAGCAGGTGATCTTTATCTACGAGCAGCCTCCTGCACTCTATCTGAACCCCTGAACTATATGGGGGAGAGTTCTAGCTGAGGTATTTATGGTGAGCTTATCTATCTGGGTCCCTGAGAACTGTGTGGAGGAGAGTCTTCGTAGTATAATTTATACGTGTGCTAATTAACTAAGTGGCGTTTTATGACCTTCCTATGTGTCTGGTGTCTATCCTAGTTTCTAAGTATAACATTCTCAACAAAGTTTCAAGGCCTCCCTATGTGTCTGGTTTCCATCCTAGTTTTTAAGTATATCATTTCTCAACATGACCCACATCTCCAGCTTCCGAGTGAAACCGCTGATCTTGTCAGCTGAGGAAGGTGCTGGTCTCTGCCTTGAAGATTTAATTCATTCAGCTTTCCAAATATGTCACTGATATAGGCCAATTTCATCAGAAATTCTTCATCAGAAAACTTGCCTGCAAATTAATAATTATAATTGAATTAATAAATTTGACTCAAAAGTATATGCATGTGTAATGTTACAAGGATAAAATAAATGATAAACTAAGTCCACCTCCTCTTTGCAGAATAATGTGTATGGATAATATGTGTACAATTGTACTGTACTGTGAAACAGCTGAAAGCTCCGCTCCCGTCTCTCCACAGAGTGCGGAAAACAGTCGTGCTTTCGGGGATCTTGTTTTTATTAAATTGACCACGCTGATAGCATCGGTCAAAACCTTGTGTAGTTCACGGCACATCTGTCTTTCTGCTAGCGCCTCTCTGTGTATGACAGTGTGTCCATTGCACATTCGGAGAGACCCTCTTTATCAGCGCCTGCAAGCCCTTCCTTTTCCCTGCCATGGTCTGTGCACCATATGTGCAGAAACCCACAACTCTCCCATTTCAGCCCGTGTTCTGTCAGGTAACTGCTCAGAAGCCTAACAAGCTCTTCATTTAGCACACAACTAAGCTACATGTGAGTCGCATAGGATCTTGGACGTCGCGTAACCTGTTAACGCCGTAACTGTAAAGTAAACATTTACATGTATTTTTTTAATATGTGAAGTTCTCCGCACTGCAAGTAACCTTGATTTGAATTTGATGTTAAAGAATAACACGCTAAGTAGCTGTTCTACATTTTTTGTCCCTCTTTTAAACTTCAGCTGTCTCCTGTCTGGTTTGCAGCAGATGATGTAGAGTGGTGTATAAATAGTGTGAAACACTGTAGGATAATGGTAGCATGAGATTCACGGTTGGCCACACTCAATCTGTAAAAAGGCAGTACGAGCCAAACAAATGGCACACTACCCTAAATGATTGAGTCTGTGGGATTTAATGCATTGCCTCACCTGCTAATGCTTCTTACTCCAGTCAGCACATTTGTCACTTTACCTCCCTTCCACCTCAGCAGATAAACATTAGAGCAAATGATGACTTTCCTCACCTAAACATATGAGGGCTTCTCTCTTTATTTTTTTCACAGATGGAGACAGAGAGATAAAGAATGGGAGTGAGGAACGGGGAGAGAAAGTACATTTGATTGGTCTCAGGTTTTATTAAATGTGAGCTTAGTGCTCTGAAGGTATATATGGTCCTCTATTACGAAGACACCTAACTCAATTACTTTTTGCTAATCAAATATATGTTGAATTAGCTTTTCCTCAGTATAATGAAATAAGCCCTCATAAGTAGCAATGGGGAAGGAGAGGTGAAGGTGGAGGGTGTGGTAAGAGCAGCTGGGCAGATGATTAATCATTGCAGTGTAAGCAAATCTCAAGGACTGCATTTTTTCATCTGCGTAACATTTAATAAATCAGACACATCTTGTCTCAAAAAGATGCAGAAAAGCTGGTTCACACATTTGTTACTTCCAGACTAGACTACTGCAACTCCTTATTATCAGGCTGCTCTAATAAGTCTCTTAAGTCCCTCCAGTTAATACAGCAGCTTGTGTACTCACAAAAACCAAGAAAAGAGATCACATTACACCTGTATTAGCTGCTCTGCACTGGCTTCCTGTAAAATCAAGAATCACATTTAAAAATATTCTCCTCACCTACAAAGCCTTGATTGGTGATGCACCATCATATCTTAACGAGTTTGTAGTACCATATTGCCCACTAGAGAGCTACGCTCACTAAATGCGGGGCTACTTGTGGTTCCTAGAGTCCTAAAAAGTAGGATGGGAGCAAGAGCCTTCAGTTATCAAGCTCCTCTTTTATGGAACCAGCTTCCACTTTCAGTCCATTGGACCTGGCGGTGTCTGAGGCCTGGTGAGTCAGCCACCCGCGTTGGCCCTGCTGATCGCCCCACCCCCCCTCCTCTCTACCTCCTTCTGTTTCATGGATTGGAGTTCCATTGTCATTGTGGTGGCTGGGGCGTGGTTAGGCTCAGCTGCGGAGGGGTGTGGGGGAGTGGTTCAGGGAACAGTTGCCGGGAATAGGCCTAATTGGCCTCAGCTGCAGGGAATCAAGGCCTGAGTGACTGCCCTAGATATGGGGCATACAGTTGGAGGCACGAGAGAGGGGAGCAGAGGCACAGTCGAGAGACAATAAAGAATATTACTAAACATATCCGTTTGTATGCTCATCCTTTGGTGCTGGGGGGAGAAACCTGCATGTGACAGCCTAGAACTTGTTACAATCATATTCATGTAATGTGTTTATGTAACTCTGTAATGCTGTTCATTCTGTACACATGACATCTATTGCATCTGTCCATCCGGGGAGAGGGATTCTCCTCTGTTGCTCTCCTGAAGGTTTCCTTTTTCCCTGTGAAAGGTTATTTTTGCAGAGTTTTTCCTGATCCAATGTGAGGTCCTGGGACAGGAATGTCGTATGTGTACAGATTGTAAAGCCCTCTGAGGCAAATTTGTAATTTGTGATATTAAAAAAATATAAAATAAACTGAATTGAATTGTATCAGTGGGGACAGTAGAGGTACCTCAACATAGCTCTCTGTTGATGAATACAAATACACTACTGAAACCATGACACTCTATGAACCCCTCTAGCATCAGGTTTGCGTGCATCAGTTACCAGCTTGGTTACGTTTAGAAAATGATTGTGGTTTGGGTTCAAACCAATATGTTTGTTGGATAGTTAACTATGTTGTATAAGTGACGTTGTAAGCGTCAAAAGTCAAAATTGGTTGCGAGCTGGAACGAGCTCCCCATCAGGACAGCAGAAAGTCTCTACATCTTCCGCCGATAACTAAAGTTAATTTTAGTTATCGGCGGAAGATGTAGAGACTTTCTGCTGTCTAACTCTTTTCTACACCTTGAATAAAAATAAATTTAAAAAACAGATTAGCATTTACTTATAGCCTTTTGTAGTTTGGCTTTCATGAAGAAATTGTACTTTCTTGATTCTTTTTGTTCTTGATGCACTTATTGTAAGTCGCTTTAAATAAAAACGTCAGCTAGATGTAATGTAATGTAACATTTAATAATTCTTAATTATCGATCGGTTATAGGTCCAGGATCCAGATACAACGGCGTCTGGGTCCGGACCGCGGTCCGCCTGTTAGTGACCCCTGCTATTGTGAGACAACTATGTTTAATGGCGCTCCTCGCGATTATGTATTACAATGAGTTTACAGGTTGGAGGGTAAAGACAAATATATAACTCTGTATGGATTATGCAATATCAAATGAATGATACTGTATGTATTATGGATAATAGGATATTGTGGACGAAGAGAAATACTTTCTCACGGGAACAAAGCTTGAGATTTGTGGGAGATTGACGGCTTTTCTCACGCACCATTAAGGCCCTGTTTCATGAAACATACTTTGTCGTACTTCAAAGCGTTATTCAATTTGTAATTGTGTTTGCTATACTTTTTATATAACTAATTTTTATTTAAACTGGAACCATTGATTCGACTTAATTTTGTTGACGGACCTCTTGACGAGGAAACTCGCCTGAGGATGGCCGTTTATCCCCAACACTATAGAGGGATTTATGCAGTAGCGGCAATCCAATCAATTTCAGCAAACATCCCAGTATACACGCATTTCTACTTTATAGTTAACTATTTAACATTCATAGAATTCAGTATATATATATAATATTCAGTATAATATGATATATGAATACCATCCATCCATCCATTTTCAATACCGCTTATCCTCATTAGGGTCGCGGGGGCGCTGGAGCCTATCCCAGCTGACATAGGGCGAAGGCAGGGGACACCCTGGACAGGCCGCCAGTCCATCGAGGGATATATGAATACCATCTAATGTAAATATACAATATACATATCAAATATATATATACAAACCTTGTTAAAGTGGACCTGTTTTTATCCACCTCCTCATTGTGTTTCTTCACCTCAATCCTGTGTCCGTCGACCAGCTGGTAGTGACGTTGACTGGCTACCTGCTTTCTATAGTTTAACATTATCATTACAGAATAATCCAGTTCAATCCAGCTATTTACTAACATTTATAACGCTTATTTTATTGAAAGCAATAGACCAAATTGAATCTGAAATGAAATGCATCATTTGCTATTTTGATAGATGTGGCAGAGTGCAATAGGTTTGGTCTCGGCCCCTGAGCTTTAATGGATCTTAATTTCCTTTTTAAAAAAAGCAGTGCCTGTGCAAAAGGCCAGCTTAATAAATAATTATTTTTTTCCAGTTTGGTGCAGAAAAGGTTGACTGGCCTGCACAGAGCCCTGACCTCAACCCCATCCCTAATCAGGGTTGGATGTCACTAATGCTCATAGCTGAATGGGAGCAAATCCCTGTAGTAGCACTGCAGTTCAGAGGTCACTCTCCTCTGTAATTATTTTGATTTTTTTTTGGTTAAAGGGCTTTACAATCTGTACATAAACGACATCCCTGTCCCAGGACCTCACATCGTATCAGGAAAAACACCCAAACAGAAAAAACCCTTTCACAGGGAAAAAAGGGAAGAACTCTTCAGGAAAGCAACAGAGGAGGATCCCAGAAACAATAGATGTCATGTGTACAGAATGAACAGCGTTACACACATTCAATGAATATGACAGTAGGCATGGACCACGATCCAGATATGTCCAACATGTCCACAACCCTATTAACATCTAGTAGTTGGTAACTGAGACAATGTTGGATTATGACTTCGACCCCTTTCTGGGAGTCAGGTCACAACCTCAACACAGGAGAACTCACCTAGCACAGTCTCAGATGAGCAAGAAGCCTCTTGGCTCAGCTCGAAGAACCTGGTGGTATCCCAGTACCAGGCCTCCCTCTAACAAATAGCCGCAATCAGTCGATCCCACGCTGGTGGCATGGAAGGAACGCTTCCCATACTATTTCTCCACCAGCAACCCTTGGCCCTCTGATACAGACAACACTGCCAACTCCACCCTGCAGTCACTGGTTAGATCCATTCACACCATTGATGCTTGCCTCCAGTCCCTGGTAAACACTGCAGCTTCTATTACATCGTGACCATCGGCATCACCCAGGACTCCATGCGATATCTGCTAAAGATAGCTCTTCGCTGCTTTAACTAAAAAAAAGGTATGCTCCTCTGCATTCCCCTGACAGATGAGGAGCTATGGGTCCAGATACACGTCTGGAGTTCTGGGGCATCCCTCTCGAGTCAATCCCAATTGAGCCATTGTTTGATACGTTTTACTCCCTGATTTGAATGTCTTCCAGAATGTTTCCTCACAAGATGACAGGTAATTTAAAAATAATCTATTAACTTGTTTTTGGTTAAAACAAATTCAATAACAAAACTAAATGTCTGATCAATAATGTTTGATCGGTGTTATATAGTTTCTGCTTGAATTCCTCTGATTTGTGTGTTTTTATGTTCCATCTTTAAGCCTTAATGTTGTTGAGAAAATGTAATATGCCCGGCTGAACACACATGTGTTTGTTTACCTTTATTTTTTTTTTTCACTTCAAGCTTCCACTGGTAACTGCTTGTGGTTAACGTCGTATTGCTATGAATTGTGTGTCATTCCCTTGGGCAAAGTCTGCATTTAATGCTGACTTGTGGAAAGGGTTCATGAAGAGCTCAACATGTCTGCCAGAGAGCCCTCAAACACTCAATGATTTGACAGTGGGACAGCTGTCAAATAAACCCTCAAAGATTTAGCAGGAGCGCGCCTCAAAGTCTGTGAGTCCATGAGGGTGATTGGGATTGGGCCAATCAATAATCAGAGAAATTCCGTGAGATTACAAATCATATTACGCGAAAATAAGCATAACTAAGCAGTACTTCAGTTTAGCTTATCCTTGTCGTAGTGGAGACGGCACAAGGCATGCGCAGGCCAGAAAATGACGACTGGCATGTAGGTCCGCCTCCGAACGTTTCAATTTGGCGCGTGCCTATCATAAATGGTTCAATGATTAAACATCTGGATATTATTGAAATCATTTTTGAAATGCTTCAGAAACAGTAGATATGCAAATATTTTGCAGCCAAATCAAATACAGAATAGTCAACCTTTTGTTTCTTTGTAATGCATTAAATACTTGCCTTCTTTCCTGACAAGTCTTACCAAAGGTACTAAAAGTAGTTCATGAATATAGGTTTGCAGATAATTACAAACCCTCCTTTTTATTGTTAAGGTTTGTTTATGGCTTTTCGCTACAGTTCATTGGCAGTTTATTCTTTGAGTTACACTCATCATTATTGGTTAACGGCTCTGGTTAAACTGTCCACATTTCGCTTTTTGGAGAACTGTCCTGTCGGGCCTCTCTCCCCATCTCTCGTCAGTGTGTGTAAATCAATCCGTAATTGTGGCTTGTCCTCCCTCCTCCACCCCAGTCACCTTCAGTCAGTATCAAAGTCATGCTCCTCATTCATCATCGGATTGCAGCAATTCCCTTCAGACGCTGGTGCTGGTGGTGGTGATGAACTCTCGGAAGATTAAGCCTTATCTGACCTGAGTATCACTATTATTCTATTTCAGGATGGAGTCCAATGGCCAATAGCTTTACACAAAAATACAGAAAATTCTAGCATTCCTGCATATATTTATGCATTTTGTTGTGTGAGACATCAATTGAATAAAGTTGTTATCATTTAGGTATTTCCTACTGCTAACTCTTTGATATTCTTGATATGGGAGCACACAATTATTTTTCTTCTATAAATATCCAATTGTATTCAACAGGTCAATTTGGAAAAAAAGTTATTAAAAGGCTCCAGTTTTCATAATTTTGGATTTGATGCAGTATCAAAACTGTAAATAGTAAATTCTTTTATTTAATAATTAATACATTTTTGTGCAATTATTGTGTGCATAGCTATCTTTTATAAGCACAATGACAGTTAGTTGCAGACAACATTGTCAGCTCCAAAAAATTACTGGAACAGTGTGATGAATGTATACAGATGTATATAGGGCAGGGAAGAAGTCCACTCAGGTTTTCTCTTTTCCAGTATTTATTTGCTGCAGAAGACAATAAAACATCAGCTTGTCCTGTCTTTTCTCTCAGCAATACCAAACCGTTGTCCCGAAGAGAGGACTACATTAAATCTAAATAACAATTATCAAAAACATGAATCATGACATACAAGGTTGAAACAGCGACCCCAAGTGGACAAAATAAATAACTGTGTGAGTTAGAGTGACTGCGAAAATTATAACATTAAACAAAGGAAAAACACATACCTGCAGAAGACAATAAAACATCAGATTGTCCTCTCTTTTCCTAAACAAGCAAAACAGAATGCATACGGGGAAAACATACAACAGGGCGGCCGGAAGTAGCAAACACAATTGGCGCCAAAGAGGCAAAATGAAACGGCCTCAAAACGTACACTTCAAACATCTGAACGACACACAACAGGTGGACACCGTGATCGTATCATCGACCATTACCGCGTGTAACATAAACAGTAACATTTCTAAAGAATATAACAATACAATGCAACATCATTTTCCTGCACAACTTACTCTCAGCAACATCAAACCGTTGAGAGGGAAAGACAGGTCTACCGAAGATCATGAGCCACAGGAAACAGATTTTAGAAATAACGCTAAATAAAAGAACTCATTAAAATAAAATTCACACACACTCAACAGGATTGTTGAATAATAAACAAAAAAATATATACATTTGAATATATACATTGAAAATAAGAAATAACAAAGTGTATTTTGAACTCCGTTACTCAACTCCAAATCAAATCCGCAGTATGATTGCTGGAATGAACATCTAGCACGGTGGGATACTGTGCTTTCAGTTTTACCTGGACATTTAAGAAACAGCCAGGATTAAAAAACATCCTTGAAGGTGATCCATAGGCAGAGGCACTGCAGAACCCGAGACACACATGTACAACTGTTACATTTTAGGTCGACAGATAAACTAGAGGAAATCTACTCGTATACATTTGCATTGATTGTTTTTATCATATATTAGTCCAAAGAATGTGAGCTCTCACTTCAGACACTATTTCTCTGAACTGCATGTACAACAAAATATTTTCTTTGCTCCCACCACTCACAAGCCCTCCGGCCCGTTGGCAACCCTTCCACTGGTGGTAGGAATGTTATGGTTTTTAATGGTGCCCATGGTCCAGTACAGGTAAGTGGCACCATCTCTGGATGCAAAAGAAATCCGAGCCTCTTAAGTGATCAACTTCATGTCACTAACAGCTGCAAGCTGATGAGAGGGGCCCGGCTACTCCATGATGGCTTTAAATCGATTAGAGGATGATATAGGAGACTGTTTAATTTCCTTAGAAGCAGTCATATTTAAAGTGTGAATCCCCTGGCTGCCTGTTTGTAACCATTCATGGGTGTATGCAAATTGTGAAAAAAAGTACCGCTGCTTGTTCAGTGGCCTTACCCTTCAAACTATGACGCTCTTGATACCCCTCCAGTGTCAGTTTTGGAAGAGACAGGGATAGAGAGTGAGTTTCCGCTTTTTTCAATGTGGAAGGATCTTTGACTTTGAAAAACACCCACCATCGGAATTTTGTGAGTTTACAGGTGTTCCGTGTGTGTGAGTGTCTGTGAGAGCATTCATACCCAACAGCTGTTTGCATTCCATCTCTACGGTTGTAGTGTTAGCTGGTCCAAACCTAATTATCAGTGTCTGAAGAGGGACAGAGCTGGTGCTGAGCGCTGGCGGTAATGTGATGTCACAGTGGATTAGGCTGATGGGCCGACTGAGTAGCGCGTCTGTGTCTGTGTGTGTGTTGGAGGGCAGCAGTCCACTCAAATCAGTTTAGATCAGCGCAGGAGCCTTTTGTAAATTAGGTTCATCATAAAATAATAATAAAAAGCAGCCTAGTCATTTTGTGATTTCTACTACTATAAAAAGGGCAGATCGTGTTTGAAACTCAAACACTGGAATCAAAATTCAAGAACCTAATATGCTAAAATGGAACCGTAATGCATTTTTAAACATATTTCCGAAGTAAAACATGAGCGAAATATTATTAACTGCTGTCCAAAATATTTTTTAACATAACAGCAGCCATAGAGCTGGCGCCTAGTTGGCTCATTCAGTTAAATTAGCAATAACGGTTCACGTTTAGTAAGTCTTCATTATTACAAGTAATAGTGTGAATGAAAAAAACAACAAACTATTTTGTCATGTTTGCCAGATCACCATAAAATTGAGTTTGTCTAATGATAGGGCACGCTAAACTGGTAGGAGACCCCGGGGAAGAACCGGAACACGCTGGAGGGATTACATCTCCCAGCTGGCTGGTGAATGAGTTTGAAAATGTTGCGGGGGAGAGGAAAGTCTGGATCAGCCTGATTGGACTGCTGCCAGCGTGCCCCGCCCCAAGATAAGCATAAGACAATGGATGGATGGATGCTAATAAAAGCAGATAGGAAAGGAAAAGAAAAGTGACTAAGAATAATAATACTAGTAGCAGTGGGTGTCACCAGGGCCAATAAGGAAACAGGACCAGGGTCCAAATAAAACCACGATCCATGGAAACCTCTGGGGAGATAAAGCACAACAACTCTGGGGTAGCAGCAAAGTAAGTAATGTGCATTGATGTGACATGGATTTGCAAAGAAGTGTTATGGTGTGTTCACACCAAACTTTTTGCGATTTTTTCGCGTGACCAGATCCCATGCAAAGTCAATGCACAGACGCGTTTAGACGCGAATCGGGCAGTGCAAATTTTTCGCCCGAGTTTAAATATTTCAACTTTGGCGAAAAATTCGCCCAAGGCATCCAGACGCAGTTACTGGAGAAGACGGTGAAATTCACCGAGCTGTGTGCGGCGACGGATGATGTTATGAACCCAAATACGAGGGCGTCTGACGTTTGTGGTATTTCCACAACAAGTATAGAGTAGAAATAGTGGTTATTTCTTTCATGGCGGACGGCGGAAGTTAAAACTGTTCTTACAGAAACAAGCCACGGAGATAAGCCACGCCACCGTTTCGCGTCTAAACGCGTCTGCATTGGTTTTGCATGGGATCTGGTCGCGCGTTTGGTGTGAACACAGAACAACTTGTCGGGCGTCGAAACTCACACAGGTAAAGCGGCGCGAATATTTGATCAGATCGGTCTCCGTATTAATGCCAGACCCTCCAGCAACTACCCATTGACTGCTCTCCCGTTGCTGACCCTGCCTGTTTAGACCTCCCCGTAGGGATGGGCGGGTGAAGCCTTGTGAAGCATTGAGGCTTTCTTCCTATTTCTACCGAAAAGGATTCGAAGCTTCGGGGCGTCACTTTACAGAAGAACAGCGACATCTGGTGGCAGACTGAAATTAAAGCAGCCTTTTGTCGAAGCACTAGCGCAACACCTCAATGTTTCAATCTCACATTTCTGCAGTAAAAGTCAATTAAAGCTGCGTGTTCGTTCACAGATTTGATGTTGTATACAACCGTTATCAATGTTTTTTTACATTGCAATAAAACTAAATGCTAGTCAATAATATTAAACTAGATGGGATTCGATCCCCCCCTCTCAGAACGGAAAAAAATGTCATGCATATGTGTTACCCACTAGACTATAGAGGAAAACTTGCAATATGGAATTTTGTTGGTATATTATTAAGGCCTTAAAGTTGTATGCCAATGGTGAATGCAGTTTTCCTCCAATACTCACCATAACTCACAATTCTCTATATCAATCTCCTTTCTCAAACCCCACATTGACACTCAGTATGTAGCAGTTATGCTGCGTTCACACCAAAAGGGGCTAGCATTTTGTTACATGGTAGCCCCTGCCATCAGTGTATGCATGGTTGAATGATGACATGTAGTGTTAAAGCAATTTGAGTGGTCAGAAGACTAGAAAAGTACTGTAGAAGTCAAATTTACCATTTAAGCCCACACAATCCCAGTCCAAGACCATAACAGACTCTCAGGTCAACAGTGAGTCAAAACCACGCCCAACAAAAAATAGTAAAACACTCAGGATCAGGAAATCAGTGGTTTAGTGCAGTTACTGTTGTAGTAAAGAAATCGAAAACAATGAAAAAAGGTGATTTGATCTTCAGCGTAACATAGACAACAGTATCTTGCTATACAGGCATTGCTAATTCTGATCAAACTAACAATAATAGTAACATTACACACACACCAGCTTATGAGCACCTAGTTATAGTTAAAAGTGGAATTGCAAGATTTGACCATCCAGACCTGGAGGTGCCATTTCCATTCAATCAAGCCCAATAAAGCCACACTTTAATAGAAAGCTTAGTTTTTATTGCACTATTTATCACAGTCACTGGATTTTGTGAATACTGGGGTGGATGGATCTCAGACAGTTGCAGCCCCGGGAAGAGTTAAGGTCTATTAATGGAAATCACTATGACACTATTTGTTGTTCTCTGGCTGTAAGAGTTTTGTTTCAAGTCTGTTCTACTGCGGCACGATTTTATTTTTTATTAGCCTTTATTTAACCAGGTCGGTCCCGTTGAGATACAATGACCTCTTTTTCAAGGGACTTGAAACTAAGCTCCCAGTGATAGCTATTGTGTATTACAATGTGTTTGCATGTTGAAGCGTCAAGTCAAATGAAATACACTGAATGACTCCAGTTCCCGCACGTAGCCGCAGCCCAGATCCCTAGACACTCTCCTCTTCCGGGGATCGGGAGGAACCCATGCAGTTGGGTCGTTTCCATCTGTCTCAGGGAGAGAGAGCGCGGCGAATCCGTTCCAGTGCCTGCCATTACTGCAGCGAGTCGGGTCACCGCATCTCTGCCTTCCCCGTGCGCCCAAAAGAGAGGGCTCGTCAGGAGTGGGAATACTGGCGAGCAACTCCACCTGGCTTTCTTGCCCAGAGCCCTGTCTCAGTCTTCCGACTAAGCTCTGCCTACCGTCCGCTTCGCTCCCGGTCTTAGCGCTCGTTGACTCCGGAGCAGAACAGAATTTTTGGGATTCTTCCTTTGCCTCTGCCCATAGGATTCCTGTGGAGGAGATGGATTGCCCCCTTCGGGCTAACGCTCTGGGTGGAACTCCCTTGGCAAACATCACTCACCGGACTGGTCCTTTTACCCTACTTGTGTCCGAAAACCACTGGCAAGAGATCCGACTCTACATCTTCTCAATCCCCCAGACACCTCTAGTTTTGGGTCATCCCTGGCTGCAGGACCACAACCCTCAGATTGACGGGAAAAAGAATAAATGGTTAGAGTCCCACGTGTTTCGAGGTGCCTCCAGTCCACCGTTCCACGGCAGACCTCAGCCACCGGTACGCCAGCTTCCACCCGGAACAAGTACCCGCTACCCCTGCTCGACTCAGCTTTCGAATCACTACCCGGTGCCGCGGTCTTTACCAAACTGGACCTCCGCAACGTGTTCCATCTGGTTCGGATACGAGAGGGGGACGAGTGGAAGACGGCTTTCAACACTTCCCTGGGACATTTTGAGTACTTAGTCATGCCTTTCGGCCTTACCAATGCACCAGCCATTTTCCAGGCTTTAGTGAACGATGTGCTCAGGGACTTCCTCAACCGGTTTGTGTTTGTCTACTTCAACGACATTCTCATCTACTTCTCAAATCTTCAGGAACATCGCCTCCACGTCCGTCAGGTTCTTCAGCGCCTACTGGAAAACCAGCTCTTCATCAAAGCCGAGAAATGTGAGTTTCATGTCACCTCCGTGCAGTTCCTTGGTTTTATTATTGAGGAGGGTCAGATTCGCAAGGACCCGGAGAAGGTTAAAGCAGTCTCCGAGTGGCCAGTTAACCGAGTGGCCCCTTAACCGGAAGAAGCTGCAGCAGTTCCTCGGTTTTTCTACCGTCGGTTCATTCGGAACTTCAGCCAGACGGCATCACCCCTAACCAGACTCCCTCAAGGCCAACCGGGCGTTTAACACCCTCAAGGAGCTGTTCACTTCGGCTCCCATCCTTGTCCAACCAGACAAGACACGCCAGTTCGTGGTCGAGGTGGACGCCTCCAACAGCAGAATAGGAGCAGTGTTGTCCCAACGCTCGGCCACAGACTTCGTCCGTGCACTTTTTTTCTCCCGCCGCCTTTCCGCGGCCGAGTGGAACTATGATGTGGGCAACCGGGAGTTACTGGCAGTCAAGCTGGCTCTGGAAGAGTGGAGACATTGGTTGGAGGGGTCAGTCCACCCGTTCATCGTGTGGACCGACCACACGATGGACCGACTCAACTCCCGTCAAGCCTGTTGGGCTTTGTTTTTTGCCCGTTTCTAACCTTGTTTGTGTATATATGTTGATGATCTTATTGATATTAATACTTTAACTAATTTCAATATTAAAATATATAGTTTAAATACATTTCAATGGCTGTAGTGATTTCTTTTTTTTTTTTTAAAGAATAGAGCGACAAGGAGGTAGATTTCCCTCAAAAATTGCCAGATCACCAGCATTCTGGTGGGACTGATGAGATTAAGATCTAACTATTAAATTAAATAGATTTTGGGTTCTGTTTCCCAGTGGTTGAGAAATTAGATTTGAAGATGCAACACCTCAGGATTTGATGTGCCCACAGTGTAAAATGAGCAAAGAGTATTCACAGCGGGGGGAAAAGTTTGTTGATGAATACTTGGCTGTGCTGAGATGTCTGCCTTTCCAATCTAACTCTGTAACCCATACTGTTTTAGAATAAAAGCTCCCACACCACTGAAGTTGCGAGAAGCTCCCATCTGTCATTTCAGCTCTGTGGGATAAAATCCTGAGTCAACAAAAATAGCAAAGGACAAAGCTGTATGACTACACCAGTGTTTGGCATGATGGTATTTCACTTCTAACTAGAATCTCCAGTTGGCTGTCTGCTCTAATTAGCTCAATTGTATGTATTTTTCTTGAAATTTGGTTCCATTTCATCCTATTGTCAGCAGTGCAGAGAGCTGTGGTCAGCAGCAGAGCACAGGTCAAGTCTCAGCTGTGAAGGCCCTGGCTCTCAAGTGTTAAATTAGTTGGATCGTGTAACAAGCGAAGACTCAGAGGAGGTAACATGTCACTACTGTTAGTCAAGTAAAGAAATTCCTAGTGAGGTATTAGGAACTGCTTTTTCCTTCTGAACAACTGAACTGAAATCGGTTTGAGCTAAAAAAAACAACTAAACAATAGACCTTACAGTATGGTAGCAAACTACCCCAGAGTAAAACTTGAGTAAATATTACATATTCAAGGAAATAAAAATGCAGAAAACATTGAACTTGTCTGACCATGGTTGCAGGGAAATGTGCAGGAGGCACAGCTGACCCTCGCCAAACAGATACGTTGTGTGGAGCGGACCTACCCGGACTCTTTAGTTATTGTACTCGGGGATTTTAACAAAGGAAACCTCAGCCATGAACTTCCTAAATATAGACAGTTAATTAAATGCCCTACTAGAGAGAAGAGCATTCTGGACCATTGCTACACAACATTTAGCAGGGCCTATCACGCTGTCCCTCGTGCTGCACTGGGAAACTCTCCACGTCATGGTTCATCTGATTCCCTCATACAGGCAGAAACTAAAGCTCTGCAAACCTGTGGTGAGGAAGTTCAAGAAGTGGACCAGTGAGGCTCTGGAGGATCTACGGGCGTGCTTGGACTGTACTGACTGGGATGTCTTCAGGACTGCTACCAACAGCCTGGATGAGTACACAGAGACTGTAACTTCCTACAACAGCTTCTGTGAGGACAGCTGTATTCCATCCAGCTCCAGCGTGAGTTATAACAACGACAAACCCTGGTTCACAGCGGAGCTCAGGAAGCTAAGACTGCAGAAGGACCAGGCATTCAGGAGTGGGGACAACCTGAATGAGTTCTACTGCCGCTTTGAAAGACAATGGAGCAGTCCTGAGGCCATCCCCGACAGCTCCATCAACAAGCCACAGACCATCAGCCCACCATCCCCGAGCCCATCAGGGGCTCACACCTCTGTAGCATCCTCCACCTCCCCAGCGACGACCCTCGCCATTCTGGAGAGAGACGTCAACAGGCTGTTTAAAAAGCAGAAGCCCCGCAAAGCAGCGGGCCCGGACTCCGTTTCCCCCTCCACCCTGAAGCATTGTGCTGACCAGCTGTCTCCGGTGTTCACCGACATCTTCAACACCTCCCTGGAAACATGCCACGTTCCAGCCTGCTTCAAGGCCTCCACCATCATCCCCGTCCCCAAAAAACCTAAGATCACAGGACTCAATGACTACAGGCCCGTCGCCCTGACCTCTGTGGTAATGAAGTCCCTTGAATGCTTGGTCCTGTCACACCTCAAGACCATCACCGACCCACTCCTGGACCCTCTGCAGTTCGCCTATGGAGCCAACAGGTCTGCAGACGACGCAGTCAACATGGCCCTTCACTACATCCTCCAGCATCTGGACTCCCCAGGAACCTACGCCAGGATACTGTTTGTGGACTTCAGCTCTGCTATCAACACCATCATCCCGTCCCTGCTGCAGGACAAGCTCTCCCAGCTGAACGTGCCCGACTCCACCTGCAGGTGGATCACAGACTTCCTGACCGACAGGAAGCAGCACCCAAGTGGGAGCTGAACATCAGCTCCATCACCAAGAAGGCCCAGCAGAGGATGTTCTTCCTGAGGCAGCTGAGGAAATTCAACATGCCAGGGAAAATGATGGTGCACTTCTACACTGCCATCGTTGAGTCCATCATCTGCTCCTCCATCACCGTCTGGCACCCTGCAGCCACGGCCAAAGACAAGTGCAGGCTACAGCGCATCATCCGCTCGGCCGAGAGGGTTATTGGCTGCAATTTGCCATGCCTCCAGGTCCTGTTCACTTCTAGGTCACTGAAGCAGGTCAGAACGATTGTCACTGACCCCTCCCACCCTGGACACAACCTGTTCGAGTCCCTCCCCTCTGGTAGGAGGCTGTGGTCCATCAGGAAAAAGACCTCCCGCCACACCAAAAGTTTTTTCCCGTCGGCAGTTGGGCTCATCAATGGAGCCCGGGTCCCCCACTGACTGACTCTGTGGCCCCCAGGACTACCTCCTCTTCTTCCTCCTTCCTCTCTCCTCCTTCCTCTTCCTCCTCCTCCTTCTTCTTCTTCCTCTCCTCCTCCTCCTCCTCCACACACATGTCACTTTAACATGCACTTTAACTTAAACACACGTCACATGTAACATACACTTTAACTTAAACACACATGTCACTTGAAACACACACCTAAACACTTTAACGTTATTTGTTGTCCGAGCACTTTATCTTTTTCTTACACTTAAGTTAATACACACATTGCACTGTTGCTGTCGCGTTGATTGTTGTTTGTCATGTCTAATGTTGCACCTTCCGCCAAAAAAAATTCCTCGTTTGTGTAAACATTCCTGGCAATAAACGGTTTCTGATTCTGATTCTGATTCTGATTAAGACTGTCAACACAAGCGCTCTGATTCAATAAAGTCCAGTGAAAACCGAGAATTACAAACATTAGATCAGTTATGTCAACAAAGGCCTTCCTGTATTTCATTAAGACTATCAAACTAAAATGCCATGTTCATGTGTTTCAGGCGGGAAGAATTTATTTGTACCATAGGTCAACATGTCACGGGAGTCACATGACTTTGTTGACTGATTGGCTACAGGTATTCTCGCACTTCACCAATCTTTCCCCGACATTGAGTTCAGCTGCACCTAAATACAATTAAACACCTGCAGCTTGCTGAGCTCGCAGCTTTCCATAGACATTGCATGGCAGCATGCTGCAGGCCTCAGCAAGGAATCTATGTATTTGTGTATGTTTCCTTCATAAATTTGAAGAACCATTCATTTTTTCTACTTCACACTTGGTTGGTGTATTGCTGGGTACCCAAGGACATGCAGTCTCGATGTTGGTGCAGTTTGGACCTGCGAAATGTTCCATATCAATTAACTTTGATTAAACAAGCGATAGCCCTCTGTGCAGCAGCAAGGCTATTGGACTGAGTCAAGCATGTGGTCCACAGTGGGCCTCTACAGGCCACAACTCATTGACTGCAGTTCACTTCCGCTGCTGGATATATTAACGTGACATCTGAACTAATTTTCCTGGAGTCAACAAACAACGTGTTTTTTTGATAAATGTGCAAGCAACTAATCGTTGCATGTACTGTGGCCATGCAATTGCCCTGTTTTGAATGGCCACACCCCGAACGCACTAGTCTACATGACTTCTCATCTTGACTTCTAAGTGGTGCCAGTCATGTGATATTGATTACAATAAAGAATAGGTGATATGACAACCTGCATGTTATAGTTGGAAGTAGATCTGCAATATAATAAACAGTTAATTGGACTTTTGAGGTTCATTGCTACAGAGGACATATTTCATATTGTTAATGAGTGAATTAATTTTAAACACTTCTCCTCTAGTAACCTCTCTACTACTGCAAGATCGTCATGGTGTATTCCCTACCTCTTCAATGCTGTTCCCTAACTTAGGCACATGCGGTATAGAGAAAGAAAGCACTTAGACTAACACGTTTCAATAATGTTGGTCTATTCATGGGATTTGTTGACAAAACGGAAAATATGAAAAATGTTCAGTCCCGTCTTTTTGTTCTATATTGTATAAACATGTTACTCAACGATACAGCATGGGTACATTTTGCTTTACCGTAGGCAATTTTGAAAACTTTAAAAAAACTTAAATAACATCATAATGCCAAGCTAAAGGGTCAACATTCAATCATACTGGCATTCAGAATCCTGTCAGTCAAATCCAAGTGTGAAAATCACTGCATGGCTCATTCCATGCTGTTCTAGTCTCTGTGTATTTTGGTATTCTTTCATGCTGTTTTTGCTGTCAGAATGTGAACAGTCCGAATGTGAAAAGCCTAACCCCCCACGGCAGTTGGAAAGGTAAAACTGCTTTTTTGATGGTATGAAGAATTCATTTTTTAATAGGCTCCACGTCGTGTAATATTGATGGATCCGCTGACCCAATTTGAGAGACCTCAATCCCACTTGCAAACAGCAGGGTTAAGGCAGCATGAATGCCTCAGAGCAAGCCTCAGGCTGTAGAGGTTGGGGGTGGGGGGCGGCCACCTGCCCGTGATCCAGGACCAGAGCTCGATGAGGGACATGGTAAATACTTGTACCAATACTTGCATCATATAGAGAGTTTATGACTGAAAACTCCTTTGTCCATGTGCATCCTAAATTTACAACATTAGACTGCCTGGATGACATTTCTATCCCTCCTTTCCTCTTTAAATACGTAATGTCCTGATCACTCCAGACTGGAGCTTATATGCCAAAACCAACTTTCCGCCCATCAAGGTCACAATGAAGCAAATGACGCAGACTGTCAAAGAAAATGACATTTACAGCATAATACCTAATGTACAGTAACTAATCAATGATGCTACAGAGCCAAGGTTATCCCGTATATAATATAAGCATAATCCAGGTGTTTAATACAGTTTAAGATGTACAAATCATAAAAACAATTGTATTCAACTAACAAAATCACAAAGACATTTCAGATAAAATACAGCTTTAATAATAAAGGAAATTATTGTGCCAGTTTTATTAAAGGTACAACAGAAGAGTAAGTAAAAATAGAAACATATATGATCGATAGACTAACAAGCTTTTAGAGATTGATGTACATTAAAATAGAAAAGTAATATTGTGCATGATATTGAGAATAAAATTGCAATGATATTGAAAAGTATTAAAAAGCTGTATTGCATATAATATATTAAGTCATATTGCACGTTATGCACAGGTTTACTTGGAACCGGGGCCTGCCTTCTGCCACTCTTTTCTATCCTTCTGTATTAATTCATGTCCCATTAATGCACATTACTAACTTTGTTCCTACTCCAGAGTCTGTGTGCTTCCATTGTTCGTGGTTTTATCTGGACCCTGGTCCTGCCCGACACCTACTTATATTATCATTATTATTAGTTGTATTGCTATTACTATTGCCGATACCATTACTGCTTTTATTATTCTATTACATCCACTACTGCTGTTATTATTCTTTGTCGTAACCTTTTAATTACATAAATAATTTCTGTCCAATACATTGAATGTGTTTTAACTCAGCTATGTTGTTCATCTGTACACATGACATCTATTGTACTTCTGTCCATCACTGATAGACGGATCCTCCTCTGTTGCTCTCCCTGAGATTCCTCAATTTTGTCTCCCCGTTAAAGGTTTGTTCTGATGTGAGGTCTCGGGACAGGATGTTATATGTGTACAGATTGTAAAGCCCTCTGAGACTAATTTATGATTTTGGGGTATACTAAATAGATTGAATTGAAATGTAATGTAATATTGCACAAAATTGTGAAAGTGTGGTTGATTGCTTCTGATAGGATATGATGTGTAGTAGGATGCATGTGTCACATGCCTGGCTGAGTATTTATCCAATGTGTGTGGCCAGTGGTCTTGTGAGTTGTGATCGGGAGTGATGTCCGTGGTCGGTTTGGAGAAGTGCTGAATGTAGGTTTACCAGTTTGCTTTTTCAAAGAGGGGACTGTTTAAAGGTTTCTGTTGATTCTGATCCGGTGGCAGTTCTTGTGAGGGAAGCCAATGCGGAAGTGTCTTAAAACTTGCATTCTATATTTTCGCCAACAGGGGGTGACTTCTCCGCTTGCAAAAAGAAGTTTGCTTGTTGTGAAGTCTATGAGAAAATGACTCTACTTCTCTTTTTATTTATTACCTCAGTAAACAGTTTAAACATAAGCTTATGGTCTCAATCTCAAGTCTTCTACAATACATCAGGATGTTCATTTAGTAAATCATGGTCTAATAGACCATGAAGTCAAATAGACCATAAAGCAGGGTATGCTTTCGGGTGGGCCAACTGTGATGGACAGGTCGCTAACAGAGCCGTATTCAGTGTCTCTACGTCACTCCTCCACATTCCAATATGGGAGCTTCTGTTTATCAGTTGCAAAAAAGGCGATAGCCATAATCCAAGATGGCAATTCGAATTTGAGGCTTCATAACAGCACTCTACCAACTAGTGGGTGACATCATGATGACTGATGTCCATCTCTGATATTGTCAAGTTTCCGTTCATAACCATGTGCAGTTTCCCCACTTGACAGGGATTGATCCATCTACCTATTTTGGTAGGTTCAGCCTAAGTCATTAAGTTCATTCAAGCAATCTCCATTTAAGCAGCCTCCATTTAAGGAAGGTGAGAAACCTTAAAATAGAAAAACAGACAAAACCCACATTTCAATATACAACCAAAAGCACTCCTCAGTTTGAGTGATCAAGCACCAGTGCCATTATGTCATAACATATACTATATTCACCACATAGTTAAATCCCAGCTGTGCCTCCACCAACATGTGATAGCAAACAATATAAACAGTCACCGGACAATCAACCATAGACAAACCAATACCTGTACAACAACAATATTTATCAACAACAAATTGACTATCGCCACGTGAATGGGCCCTGGGACGTAGCTAACACTCGGGCTAACCAAACTGGTGGTGGCAGTGATCTTCAAAACACAGTTCGTCAGTCTCACTTGCGCAGTTCAACCGCAGATCTCGCTCTCTGTTCTATCTGTGCGCCGGGGAATAGTTCTATGGCGCAATCGTATGGTCGGTAGGGTGGCAGGGAAAGGGCTCATTCCTTGTCGAATGCCTCGCTGAGATCTGCATACTCCAAAGGGACCGAGGTGAGATTGTTTCCAGAAGTAGGAGTGCAGAGAGACATTGCCGTTCTCGGACATCCGATGGGTTGCTGTGATCCCCATAGATCATGCAGCAGGTGGCTTTGCTGTCCCAGAAGAAGTCATTGGTTTGTGTATGCCACCTGGAGGAGATCTTCTTTTTTTTTCTCTGGCCCTCTCCCCAATTTGATCAATGATGACATGTATAGCCGCATGTCATCATTCAACCGCTGGTTGTCGAGGTGGTGCCCAGCAATCAATGTGGGCTACGTAGATAACTGGCAGACTTTCTGGGGAAAACCTGATCTGATGAGGGGAGACGGCATTCATCCCACTTTGGATGGAGCGGGTCTAATTTCTGCAAATTTGACCAAGTTGATTAACGGACTTAATCCATGACCCAGGGTTCAGATCAGGAAGCAGAAGCAGAGTTGTAGTCTTACACCCTTCTCTGCACTTCCATTAGAGAAGTTACCCACAAGAATATGTAGTAGTTACAAATCCCAAGAAATTCAATTTAAAATTATACATAAATTACAAACTACCCCATATAGTAGGAGCAAATATGACAAAAACTGTTCTGGTGTATGTTTAAGGTGTAAGCAGCATGTTGGCAATTATGTGCACTTAATCTGGCTCTGTTCGGAAATTAATACATTTTGGGTAGAAATTGGGAAGCAAATATCGTCCATAATAAATTTTGAGCTCAATCCTCTCTCATGTATCCTACATCCTACACACTGCCTCACCTGTATAAAACAGACATAGTAAAATTCTCAGTCTTCTATGGTACTGCGCTCGATTATCAATTCTACAGCATTGGCTAGACAGCACCACACCATCTGTCTCTAGTTGGCTTCACAATGTCCTACAACTCCTGCCATTGGAAAGACTTACACATGTTCTCCAAGGAGACATGAACAGTTTTTTTTCCGTATGGAACCCTTTTATGAATTTTATTGACGAGGACTATGCCGAAACCATATGAAGAGGCTTTGCAACCTTGGGACCAAAGTGACTCTGTGAAGGAATGGGTCAGCAATATTTTATTTATTATGATTTAATGGTCTTAAAGGACATAATAGGGGGTTTCCTGTTCTGCAATTCTGTTGTACCCCGTTTTTTCTTTTTCTCTTTTTTTAGCTAGGATGAATTGAAAATAAAATGGTGGTAAGAAAGATATAAATACAATTGTTATAGCAGGTTCAATATGGAAGATGATGATGTATGATGATTTATGTTCGATTTATGTCTGTGTTTTTTCTGTCCTTGTCTGATTGTTCGTATTGTTGGTTGTTATGTAATTTTTATTTATTTGTTGTTTTTTTTGTTGTCTAATAATGTGAGGTAATATGTAACTTGTAAAAACTTAAAAATAAAATGATTGAAAGAAAGAGAAGTTACCCACCCTTAACCTTAACTCTATAGAGACTGTGTCTGTCCTATGGTCACTTAAATTAATTAAATCAAAAGTAACCAGAAGATAAGTCATACAAAATAACCTCATAAAGGTTAACACTAATCTATTGCAACAGTGCAACAAAACAGGATAATTAAATGTGGACTCCTAAATATTAGATCTCTGTCTGATATTAAATCATTTACTAATATAGCTTTAGATGACAATCACATTGATTTATTTGTGTCTTACTGAAACCTGGCTGAGTCATGAAGAATATGTCAGCCTAAATGAATCAACTCCTCCAAGTCATATTAATACTCACATTCCTCGAGGCACCGGCCGAGGAGGTGGAGTAGCAGCCATCTTTGACTCAAGCCTATTAAAGGGGTATAACAGGCAACAAATGGGTTGGAATGCATGGTTACAGTGTCCAGTAGGAATGTTGCAGTCCGATCTTTAAAAACTTGATTTGAAGAATCTGTGAGAATCACTTTCTTTGAATTCTCCACTGCATTCAACACCATCCAACCACCGCTGCTGAGTGAGAAGCTGTGGGTGGTGGGGGTCAACGCGTCCACCGTCTCCTGGATCACTGACTACCTCACAGGCAGACCACAGTATGTCCGACTGGGCCGTGTGCTGTCTGAAACGGTGGTCAGTGATGTTGGAGCCCCACAGGGAACTGTTCTGTCTCCCTTCCTGTCCACCTTGCCATCTGCAGAAGTTCTCTGATGACTCTGCCGGGTCGGGTGTGTTAAGGATGGACGGGAAGTGGAGTACAGGGCAGTAGTGGATGACTTTGTGGAGTGGGCCAGTAGAAATCACCTGCTTCTGAACATGGCCAAGACCAGGAGAACATTCCTGATACAGGTGGTGGACTTCCGGAGAAAGACAACAACTCCACAACCGTTGAGAGTTCTGGTAGAGGATGTGGATATGGTGGAGGAGTACAAGTTCCTGGATGTCTCCATCGACAACAGACTGAACTGGAAGGCCAACATCGCTGTGTACAAGAAGGGGATGAGTCAACTCTTTTTCTTGAGGAAACTTCGATCCTTCGATGTGTGCAGCAAGATGTTGGAGATGTTCTATCAGTCTGTTGTGGCCAGTGCTCTGTACTTCCCCGTAGTCTGCTGGGGGAGCAGCATTAGAGCCGGTGACACCATCCAACTCTAACTTGTGAGGAAGGCCAGCTCCATCATTGGCTGCAAACGAGACTATCCAGAACATGTGGTGGAGGAGGACACTGAAGAAATTATTGTTCATATTGGATAACCCTGACCACCTCCATCACCTACTGCAGGCACAGCAGAGCACTTTCTCCAACAGACTGCTTCAGCTGCGCTGTCACAAGGACAGAAACAGGAGAACGATCCTGATACAGGAGAACATTCCTGCCAACTGCTATTAGACTTTATAATAAATCACCTCTGGCCAGATCCTCCTCAAATTGAACATCAATAAACCTTGCACCACTTTCACTTTATACTTTAGATACACTGTATACACTTTCATTTTATTTTTACATTTTCATTTCCTTTATTATTTAAAATTTTTAAATGTAATATGTCCCTGCTATTTTATTTTATTGTATTGTATATATTGTTTGCTGCTGTTTCAAAGAAATTTCCCGCTGGAGATGAATAAAGTACAAATCTAAAACCACAATCTAATGTCCAAAAGAATTATGACTGAAAAGGTATAGGCAGAAACATAAATGTGTATATATTCCTATCCTAAATTCTTATCTTCTTATCAATTAAATGAAATAATTAATTAGACACATCAGAATGTGTTAACACATTCTGATGTGTCTAATTAATTATTTCTGATGCAAATATTATTATATTATTATTATATCCTAACTTAGGACATACTGTGAATATGAATGGCAGTAGATGTTTGGTCTTTTAATGTATTGCAGCACTCGCACAGCGATTTGATTTGACTTGTTGACTTTTTGTCTGTTTTTAAATATAAAGATCCGGCTCCTGTTTAGAGTCAGAAGACTACTATGACAACCCTGCTCACTGAGTCCATTAACATCCTTGATAGAAAAAGCAAACCATGTACACAGTCCTTAGCTGTGTATCCAAATATGTATTATTTAAATTTAAATCTCCTTTAAGGCTACATTAATGCATGATGGAAAAGACAAACATTTGACTGATTTTCGCACATGTAGTCCGCTGATTGGACAGAATTAACTGCATATTCAGGAATCTGTTTCTGTCAGTCTATCTGCAGGGTAGATACTAATAATGAGCTTATCTTACCCCAGGCAACCAAATGTGACACCTCATTCCACGGCCAAAGAGCTGGGCAGGCGTAACTGTGTGTGCGTGTGTGTGTGTGAACGAGTGTGAGAGATAGGGATTGGACGAAGAGTTACAGGGAGGCTGTTCTCTATCTAAAGATGACCTTGACTTTGTCCTCTAGTCTCTCCACTCTGCCTGCTTTCAAAAGAACCAGCCTCTTTCTCTCTTTCAGAGTATGCTAATATTCACACATCTACTTTAGCACAAAAAAGTGCAATCTTTTTTCCTCCTGCCTGTATACTTGATCATTCTGGGATGGCTACAAAGCATCAAGCGGCATATATTCATTATCTGTCATCATATTCATTTCTATGCTAATGAGAAATCCATTCCCGATGAAAATCTGTTTTCAGTCCCTTAAACAGAAGTAAGTGGCAATCACGTATTGTTTTTTTTTTTAGGTTTGTCTTTAAATGAGAGAAGACATTTCCAACACTGTGCTGTGCACAGGCTATATTCCATAAATCACATTGTACCCCAAGCACTACAATGCAAATACTAACCTCTTTCATCTGTAGCTCCCAGTGCAGCTCGAGCCCCTCTGCCCTGTGACGTTGCATTGATTAAACAATATGTGAGCCGAGAGAAGGAGAAAACGCTGGTTTGATAAACATTGATTGATGGGGACAGCAAAAGCAATATCATTCTAAAAATGTTGTTTCTTTTTTGAGAGTTTTTGAAAATGAATAATGAGCCTGCTGGGGAGAAAAAGGCTCCGGCAGCCCCCCCCAAGTCTATTGGATGTGTTGTCAGCTGAGTGGATCATTCACAGCTTGGAGCTCCATGTTTTGTTCATGGTGGACTGATTTGAATTTTGACAGCAGTAGCATAAGCAGGAATTAACATATTGGGAAAACAAGTTTGGTGGGATCCTAGTAATCCGAGACTCAGAGACCCGAGGTCAGTCAACCGAGGTAATTATCCAATGAATCAGATACACTGATATACATAGACAATTAAAACATTTTTTTTAGAATTACCTCAAACTAAAATTAACAAAGTTTAACTTGCATGTAAATTTGCAAGATATGTGTAGTTTCTTCAGTTCGAAAAATATTGTCATTCATTATTAGTTATAGGCATTATTTCTGAATTATAAACATGAAGTAACTTCTTTAATGTTGAGTGAACCATACAACATACTGTTAGAGAACAGGATATTTTGGTAATTTGCATTATTACAAATGTCGATAGTATTTTAATCCAGGATTTCTGACTTTCATACAGTCCATTAAATGATGGTGTAATGCCTCAGAACAGGAATAATCTGAAGACACAAATATGCAGTAGCAGTTTGACCTTTTGAGCTATTCATGTGACTAAAATTAACTCCTTAGATATATGTGCTGAATAGACATCATACCTCAGGCCATGTTGCTTTAATATTGTTCCTTAATATTATATTCCACTCATTGCCAATGTTGGCAATTGGCTGGTGACACTTTCCCAGCTCCAACAGAGGCTCACTCATTTCTTGTAATTATTTCTATACCATTATGTGAGTAATAAAGCAGGGGCCGCCACCCTCTGTCACTAAGGAGCTTAACTCTATAGAGACTGTGTCTGTCCCACGGCCACTTCAATTAATTAAATCAAAAGTAACCAGAAGAGGAGTTATACAAAATAACCTCATAAAGGTTAACAACACTATTGCAACAGTCCAAATTTAAAGAAGCGATTCCTTCTGCATTAGATTCAATACCACGTTTGTGACGGAGGACTCCTGTGCTAACTTTAGTCCGTCCCAGATTGATCATCTTGTCGATAGTGCTACAGGCTCACTGAGAATGACACTAGACTTGATAGCCCCACTGAAGAAAAAGACGGTGAGGCAAAGTAGGTTTGCTCCCTGGTATAACCCTCAGAACCGCGAACTAAAGCAAACATCACGAAAGCTTGAAAGCATATGGCGTTGCACCAATCTGGAAGAAGTCTAAAACATATAAAAAGGCCCTCCACAATGCCAGAGCAGCCTATTACTCATCAGTAATAGAGAAAAATAAGAACGACCCCATGTTTCTCTTTAGCACTGTAGCCAGGCTGACAGAGAGTCACAGCTCTGTGGAGCCGTGTGTTCGTATAGACCTCAGTAGTAATGATTTCATGAACTTCTTTAATGAAAAGATTTTAACTATTAGAGGCAAGATTGATGATCTCTTGCCTTCAACCAGTGCTGATCTGTCCTCAAGCGGAGTGGCCTTTGAAACGGCTGTATGCCCTGGTGTATATTTGAATGGCTTTTCTCCCATTAACCTAGACCAATTGTCTTCAACGGTTTCTACTTCTAAACTGCTTACCTGTCTCGTGGACCCCATCCCAACAAGGCTGCTTAATGACGTGTTGCCTTTAATTGGCACCTCTCTGTTGGATATTGTTTATGTGTCTTTGCTAACAGGCCATGTACCACATTCCTTCAAAGTAGCTGTAATTAAACCTCTCCTGAAGAAGCCCACTCTTAATCCAGAGGTGTTGGCTAACTACAGACCAATCTCTAACCTTCCCTTCCTCTCTAAGATCCTTGAGAAAGTAGTCGCAAATCAGTTGTGTGACTTTCTACATCATAATAGTTTATTTGAGGAGTTTGTCAGGATTTAGAAAACACCACAGCATAGCGACAGCACTGGTGAAAATTACAAATGACCTCATAATTGCATCAGATAAAGGATTCATCTCTGTACTTGTTTTGTTAATGGCGTTCGCCACCATTGAACATGACATCCTATTACGAGACTTGATCAGTCGATTGGCATTTCACATACCGCAGTAAGTTGGTTTAAATCCTATTTATCAGATCGATCTCAATTTGTATTTGTAAACGATGAAGCCTCGATGACCACCAACGTTAATCACGGAGTTCCACAAGGTTCTGTGCTTGGACCAATTTTATTTACCTTATATATGCTTCCTTTGGGCAACATGATCAGGAAACACATATAAACTTTCATTGTTATGCAGATGATACTCAATTATGTCTATCGTTCAAACCAGAGGAGACCAACCAACTCGCTAAAATTCAAGCATGTCTTAAAGACATAAAAACATGGATGGCCTGCAATTTACTGATGTTAAACTCAGACAAAAATTATTTTACTGGGCCCTGAACACCTCAGAGATCAATTATCTGCTGATTTGGTTTGTGTAGATGGCATTGGCCTGGCATCCAACACCACTGTAAAGAATCTCGACGTTATCGTTGATCGGGACTTGTCCTTTAACTCCCGCGTGAAGCAAATCTCAAGGACTGCATTTTTTCATCTACGTAACATTTATATAATGAGGCACATCTTGTCTCCAAAAGATGCAGAAAAGCATTTTAAAGTGTCTTACTTCTAGACTGGATTACTGTAACTCCTTATTATCAGGCTGCTCTAATAAGTCTCTTATATATTGCATCTGTCCATCCGGGGAGAGGGATCCTCCTCTGTTGCGCTCCTGAAGATTTCTTCCCTTTTTTCCTCGTGAAAGTTTTTTTTTCTATTATTTGGGAGTTTTTCTTGATCCGATGTGAGGTCCTGGGACAGGGATGTCGTATGTGTACAGATTGTAAAGCCCTCTGAGTCAAATTCGTTATGACATCCCTCTCCGAGGACCTCACATCGGATCAGGAAAAACTCCCCCAAAATAACCTTTCACAGGGAAAAAAGGGAAGACACCTTCAGGAGAGCAACAGAGGAGGATCCCTCTCCCCGGAGTGGCAAAGATGAGCTACACTGAAAGGTTGAAAAACTGGTTTGCCAGCCAATGACCCTGCATCAGTGTGGAGGGACCTACAGAAAATCACCAGCTACAGAAGACCATCCCCCCAATCTGTAAAGTCCCATCAACTGGCCAACGAGCTGAGTGTGTTTTACTGTAGGTTTGATATGCTAATGTTCACATCCTTCACTGTACTCCGACATCAAACAGCCAACTGCACCCCCTGCCACCTCTCCCCACTGACCCCCCTACTACACTCAGGATCTCATGAGTATAGACAGCGGGTCACGAAGGCACCAGCCAGACATGGCGTCATATCCTGCCCGAAAGTCTTTGCTGACCAGCTCAGGCACCAAAGAGCACAGGAACAGACTACAAAGGACAGTCAGGACTGCAGAGAAAAGTATTGTCTCATGGCTGAAAGATCGCTGTCTGATGGCCGACTGTATCAACTCCATTTATACCCAGCGCTGCGGCTGGCCAATAGCCTGCGGTGACTCCCTGCACTAGCTGAAGGTCCATCAGACGCACCTCTTTTGTGTCATAACTGGAGCCTTCATTTTCACAAGATCTCATTTGCATGCTTTGAGATTGTGACAGTATTTTGTAAACTGCTGTCCAAACACCCTAAAACAGCCAGCACATATAAATATGTGTGACTGCAATTTCAGCTGAGGCCCTTTTATGAATATATGACAATATGCGTTTTTAGCAAGAATAAACTGGAGCTATACATTGCACACATGCTTAATTTATCAGTCACTGGTTTTGTTGTCCTTCTCATTTTTTTGACAAATCTACATATTCTGCACACAAAAGATCCAAAGAAAGAGTTCCATTGTATATATGCAACACACAGCATCATAAACGCAGACAGAAACACAATGTGTTGATGATGCACAACCCCAGGTGAGAGATCACCTCGGGCCCTGTGGCAGTCAAAGCTTTTAAAGGTTTGCCTGACAGCTAGTTTTACCGTTTGATGAAGCGTTTCTCGACCATTTTGTGATTGCCCAGTGTGTGATTGCCTGCCTCTGTCTTTCCAGGGTGGTACTAGAGTGTGAATTATGTACCTCCACTCTTCCATTCCTGGTTGCAGCTGTAAACTGAGGTATCATCCCAAAGCCTTAGCGCTCCAAGCTGGGACACTCTAATAACCGCCCCCATAAATGACAGTAAATCTGAGGCAGTATAAAACACAACCTTATGAGAGGCAATCATTTGGAAGCGCTCACTGCCTCGTGGCCTCAACATCCCCGCTTTCTTTTTTTTCCTATCTGTCTGCTCCTGTCTGTCTCCCTCTTTATCCATACTTCTTTATTTTCTCTTCTCCTCCTGTCTCACTTCACCACTGCATGAGTTCTCACCTAAATTACTGCAGGCACTGCTGCAGAATCTGAACTACACCTACAGGCTTGACTGGAAAGGTCAACAAGCTGCTTAAAATGAAGAATAGCGCAGGAAAAGAGTAATCTACTCTCTCCATCTTCTCTTTCTTCTCCTCTTACCCTATCATCCCCGGCTGCCAGCGTTTTTGTCATCCTTCAATTTTTATGTCTTCCCAGGTGCTGTGGTTTTTCTGCAGCCTGCGTAGTGAATGTATGTTGATTTCCTCGTTGGTTTATCTGTCTCTCTGTGTCTTTCTGTTTTTCTATTTGTATCTCTTTTCTAGACCCCCACTCCACCCATTCTTTTTTTATTTTGTCTTCTTTGCCCTCCATCTCTTTTTTTTTTTATTAGAACATGTCACTTGACAGTGAGTCCCACATAGTATGTCATACAACACTACATACGATTAAAACCACCATACAAAAAAAAAAAAAAAAAAACTATATGTAATACAAGTGTATAATTTTGACCAATAGATTGTGACAGGTGACCACCTTGCAAAGTAAATGTCCATCCGGAGTCGTAGACTTGCAGTTAAACTTTCCATACAATTCACAGCCTGGAGCCTCTGGGCCCACTGGTCCACCGTAGGTGGGAGGGGCCTGAGCCAGTTAACTGTGATCATTTTGTGTGCAATTAACATCATAGCTCTTATTATATACAGTTTGTTTTTCCCTAGCCCCCTTGTAGGTGTAGTTCCCAAAATCAGCTGTTGTCGGTCGATCAAGATCTCACTTATCTCCCTCTTTACTTCCTCCCAGAACTTCTGCAATTCAGGGCAATTCCAGACAATGTGAGAAAAGTCTCCTATTAGGCCACAACCTCTTCAGCAGAGAGGGGAATACTTCTTGTCATATTTAGATATTACTAAGGGTGTTTTAAAATATCTCATCCTTAGCTTCCAACTAAATTCTCTCCAGGTTGGACTACTTAAACATTTGTGCCAATACAACCAAGAGCATTCCCAATCCTCATATGCAATAATGAGGTTAGCCTCTAATTCCCATTTACCTTTTATATCCAGTGTGTCAATAGATGTATCCATGTGAATTCTACTGTATAAACAGGATATTATATGTTTTGTTTGGATTCAATACTCAGCTATCCCCACCCAGTACTCCTCAAAATTCCTGGTATGTTTTTAATTTTGTCCCAATCCTTGTGTGTGGTCAAATAGTGTCGAAGTTGGAAATATCGGAATAGATCCTTGGCTTCAATTCCATACTTTGCTTGAAGTTGTGCGAAATACCTGAGAGTCATTCCTACAAATAATTGATTTATTGTGGTCAAACCCTTCTCTGCCCATTTACTAACACCACTGTCTAATTTAGCAGGCAGAAAATCACAAAGAGCAGCTATTTTTGTTGCCCTAGATACAAATAACGAGAGGTTTAATACCTGTCTAACTTTCTTCCAAACCTTTAATGTATACTTAACCCATTCATTTTGTATTTTTAGTTTACGCAATGCATTTGTCGTCAGAAAGGGGAGTGCTGAGACTGATGTGTTCACTGAACTATGCTCTATATGTACCCATTTTGTATCCATATCCAATCTCATCCAGGAGATCAATACTCTAAGTTGTGCTGCCCAGTAATAATTTCTGAAATGAGGCAAAGATAAACCGAACTTTGAGTCTCACTCTAGGCCTCTTGTTCTGCCATATGAATCGGGAATCTAAGAGCTTAAAGGTAGATACCGGGACAGAAGAGAGCAAAAGAGAAATAACAACCTTGGCAGAACATTCATTCTAATGGTTTCTACTCTCCCAACCAAGGAGAGGGGAAGCATCTCCCACCTCTCCAGGTCCTTTTTGATCTGGGAAATAAGTTTGTCATAGTTTGCACTGTATAATTTAGAAGCAATAGGAGTCAAAATCACCCCCAAGTACCTAAAGCCCCCCTTTGACCATCTAAATCTCGCAAGTCCGTCCAATTGTGTAGGCCAACTTCCTGTAATCATCATTGCTTCCGATTTCCCCTCATTAACTTTATGACCTGAAACTCCCCCAAAGTTCCTCAGACATTGCATAACCGCTGGTATAGATGACAATGGATTACTTATAAACAACAGGATATCATCCGCAAACAACGATATCTTATGCATCATGCCCCCCTTATCTGCTATACCTTCAATTTGATCATTACCCCTTATTAGTTCAGCCAGCGGTTCGATACTCAGTGCAAACAAAATAGGAGACACTGGATTTCCCTGCCAAACCCCCTTCCTAAGTTTAAAGAATTGAGAGCAGTGTCCGTTAACCCTAACTCTAGACATTGGGTCTTTATTTAGAGTGTTAATCCATCTAATAAATGTCAAATTAAATCCCATTCGTTCCATAGTCAAATTTAAATACGACCAGTCCACCCTATCAAACGCCTTCTCAGCGTCAAGACTGAGAAGCATTGAAGAACGGGCAGAGTCTCTTGCTACTGACTGTAAATTTAGAACTCTTCTAATATTATTTGCACCTTGACGGCCCGGTATAAACCCCGTCTGATCAGGGTTGATTAACTTCCCTAGGTATTTCTGCATTCTATTCGTCAGTATAGAACTAAGAATCTTTACATCACTTCCAAGCAGACTAATTGGCCTATAGGCACCACACTCCAGTGGATCCTTCCCCTCTTTGTGTATGACTGTTGTTACGGCCTCAGACCAGCTCTTGGGTGGGTCATTTTCCTGTAAGGCATAGTTGAAGAACTCACAAAGCCTAGGCATAAGCTCCTTCATAAAGGTCTTGTAAAATTCACCTGGCAGACAATCTGTCCCTGGAGATTTATTGTTTTTCAGAGATCCAATGATTCCTTCTATTTCACTTTCTAAAATTGGGGCTGTCAACCCCTTTGCCTCTGCTTCTGATAGCTTTACTAAATTGAGATCTTTAAATATTCCCTCCATTTTCACCATGCTTGGTGCTTCCTCTGGTGCATCGTAAAGATTCTTGTAAAAAGTTTGAAATGCCCCTGCCACTTCTACTGGATGAGAAACTTCCGCTAAGGATGTTGGATGCCTTATTTTAGGAACAATACGGTTTGACTGCTCTTTTCTCAACTGAAAGGCAAGTAGCCGGCTTGCTCGATTCCCCATCTCATAATATCTTTGGTTTGTATATCTCAGCGCCCCCTCAGCTTTGCGTGTAAGCAATTCATCCAGAGCAGTTCTACACTTCTGTAGTTGTTCCAATATATTTTTGGCCCCACTTACTCTATGCTCATGTCCCAATCTTTTTATATCACTTTCTAATTGTTTCTCCTTTTCAAGTCTCTGTTTATTTAATTTAACGGCTATTTCAATACATTTCCCTCTCAGCACTGCCATAGCCCCATCCCAAAGGGTGGAGGGGGATACTGCTCCATTATCATTTATTGCAAAGTATTCTTCTATAGTTTGTTTTAATTGCTCTTGGGATATCGGGTTTGTCAGCAAAGAGATGTTTAATCTCCAGTATTTAAAATGCCTTTCAAAATCCAAGTTTAATTTCAGTCTTACTGGGCCATGATCAGATAGAGTAATAGGTTCTATAACACACTCCTTAATTTTATGAAGGCTCTGCTTTGAAATGCAAATCAGATCAATTATGGAGTATGACCCATGAACCGTAGACAGAAATGTAAAATCTTTTGTCATTGGATTCTTGGCTCTCCAGCTATCTACAAGCCCCAACTCTTCCAACATATGCTTTGCAGCTTTTGATTTCCTGCTAGGAGGTCCATGGTCTGTGGATCATTTGTCTAATTTCGCATTTAAGCCACAATTAAAGTCCCCTCCTAAAATGATGGTACCTTTAGCTTCCCTTGCCAATATGGATGCAATGTCCTTAAAAAACAAAGGATCATCTTCATTCGGAGCATATATATTCATGATGGTCAGGTCTATTCCACCTATTTGACTGCTATATACCTTCCCTGAGTATCCTTTACTTCCCTATGTACTGCCAGACCGCTGGATCTACTAATCAAAACTGCCACTCCTCTCTTTCTGCTATTTGGACAAGATGCAAAGAACACCTGCTCCACCCAATCTCTTCTCAATTTCTTGTGTTCAGCCTCATTTAGGTGAGTTTCCTGTAGCAACCCTATTGAACAATTAAATTTTTCAACTGAGTTAGAATCGTTTTCCTCTTAATGGGATGATTGATACCTTTAACATTGTAACTAACAACCCCTAAATCAGACATAAATAATATTCTTTCTTGTTTTTTTTCCTTCCCCTCAAATCCCCTGTGTTTAAAATAAAAAGCTTTACTTCAAAAATGACCTCATTTGCTTGTATGGACTCAACAGACATGTCAAGGATATAAGAACTAAGAACAAACACATTTAAATGAACCAAATAAACACCTTTGACTTCCAAAAACCCAGCTGGCTGAAGAAAAGTGTCCACCAGCCCCTGCTGCATTATAGGCAGAGTTGTGACCTCCAACTCTCTCTGGGGAATAGGCACAAAGTGCTAACCAAACCACAGACCAAAGAAAATAACCAATTCCCTGGTGAGGTTTTCGTCCCATCTTGGGTATTATCATAAAAAAGAAAATGGGAGCCCTTCGCTCCCTCTAATATTACTCACATATACTCATCACTTATATTCAGTGTGACTAGCTGTTTTAAATGTCATATAAGGGGATAGATATAATGTCGTATTCCTGTCGAACGTTAAACTTAGCACCGACTTTCAAAAGTCTGTTAGCGTTACCTGAGCACAAATGTAATTCTCTCAGTCCTGCAGACCGTAGATCAGTGTCCCTCAGAGAAGCGGCTCCTCCTCCTCCTCTCCTCCTCCTGCCTTTGCCATGTCGCCCTTGCAAGCTCCCGTTCCATCTTCTCTCTCTCACTCACTTGCACCACTATGCCTAACTCCCCAAGTGTCGGCAGGGCCTCAACCAGCGTTGGAAAAGTTTTCACTCCAGTCTCCAAGGTGACTCTCAGCTGCGCAGGGAAGCGAAATCCAGCCCGAATCCCCTTCTCCTTCAGCTGCTTTATAACTCCACGTACCCGCGCTCTTTTCCTCTGTACCTCCGGAGAGTAATCTTGGTCGAAGTATATAAGCTTTCCCTGAAACTGGACTTGTTTCTGCGTCCATGCTTGTCGTAGCACCGCTTCTTTTACAGTATAGTCTTGAAACCTCACAATGATGGAGCGCAGCGGTGCGATGTTGTCTGGTTTTAGCCCCAAAGATCTGTGCGCCCTCTCAATGTGTACGTTAATTTCAGGCGGGAGCTGCAGCGTGTTTTTAATAAGCTCTTTAACAAATCCAGCCATGTCGCTTTTTTCACTTTGTTCAGGGACTTGATAGATTCTCAGATTGTTGCGGCACATTCGGTTCTGCAGATCATCACATAGGTCGGTGAGGGCCGCCTTGCGTCTCACCAGATGTCGGAGCACCCGCTCATGTCGTTGACTAGTGTCCTCCGCTACGCCGACTCTAGTCTCCGTCTCTTCCACCCTCTGTTTGAGTTTCTCCATCCGCTGTTTTAGATCCGTTACCGATGTTTCCAGTCTAGACAGCGAGGCTTTGGTGTCAGTAAACGACTCCTGGTTTTCTTTCCTCAATTCTTTCAGTTCTCGAAGTATCTCCACCATGTTCATTGCTCCTTCCTCTCCCCTAGCTTCGCCAGGTGCAACGTTAAACAGCGGCTTTTTTTTCCCTTTTTTCTCTCCTTGGAATTTTTGCTGCTTCCCTGCGTTTCTTGTGTCTCTGGACGTGCTCATGTCTTCGCTTAGGACTAAACTTATCCCATTTGTCGTTACAATGTTATTATTATCTTGCAAACCACCAAACCACACCGAATTTTGCGGGAGCAAACACTCCTTGCGACTTTCTCACAACATGGCGTCACCGGAAGTCGCCCTCCATCTCTTTCTATCTCTCCCTGTAGATATATAGGTGTTCTTACTACCTAAGATAAACTTACTGTATGGACTCCATGCATCCACCATTCTTCTTCTCGCCTCCTTTGTTTTCTTATTTCCCCCCCCCCCCCCACCCCACCCCTTGCTTTGGTTCTTTTTTTTCTTTCTCACTCTTATGTATTTTTCTTCTCTCCCCCTCTGCTTGAGCTTCTCCCTCCTGTGCTTCCACTCACACTCTGGATCAGACTGGATATGGTTTTGAATATCAAACATATATCAATATCTTCAGCCCCTCTGTGAAAATAATGAAGAAGAAAAAAAAACCGATACAAATGACACTCTCCCTCTCCTTGTTTCCAGGTAAAGGAGCTTTGTATACATACAATTCAAGGTAGCGATCCATTGAATGACCAAAAGTACACATGATAGTTGAAGATGTGATTTCAAAATCATGCCCACTAATCTTGCTGCTACAACAACCACTGTTCAGGGAATTCTTCCCCCTAGATTTTGGAACCTGGCAGCAGAGATTTGCATCAGGGAACTGTTAGGAAAAACCAGGACAATGCCGTCAGTGCCACCAGTCAATGTTTTGCTGCCATTAGGAAAACTTTATATAATTACTTCCCACGGCACCTCCTGCTATGCTGAGCTTGGTGCTACCTTGTGGGGAGTGATGAGATCACAATGCAGATGCCAAATATTTGTGTTGAACATAATGTACATTTACAAAATATATTACTTGTGAGTTGTCTGACTGAACTTTATTTAGGAATATGAACCACGAGGGCACAATATGTACAAAAGGAATGACAAGTTTAAGATCTTGTCCCAGGCTCCAACAAACAAAAGTGTTGAAAGTTGGAAACAAAAAGATGGTTTACAAAATGAGCCATGGAGAGATACTGGGACTAGGATCAGGCAACAAGGAAACTATTTAATTCAGCAAAAAAAACAGATTTGTAAGCCATTATTGTCTATTTTTTAGGTAATTACCTATTCCTTATCACTCCTCAAACAACAACGGATTGTCAAGTAAATAACCTAGTTATCACTGTTCAGCATTCAGCAGTACATGAGTATGTATTCCACCTAATCGGGAACAAGGTGCCAGACTGCAATGACATGGTCCATTTAAAACAAGATGTCCAAAAAAGGTTGGTTGCTAAAATATCATAGAACTGATATCAATATTTCCCCTAATTGGAAAAAAGGTCTGAGCACAAACATGAACAAAAGCCCCAAACTGCATTTAAGAGTATGCGTCAATATACTTTTGGCCATAGTGTTCATGTGTCTCGTAGGAGCTCATAGAAATGCATCGAAAATATATCCAGAGAGATGTGGTATTAAAAAAATGCATATTACCTACAAATGAGTGAGAAGAACAGTCAAATTGTGTATTATTAGTTCTTACAGCCCTGGCACTCACTTTCTGATGACTTGCAGGGGATTTGTACAGAATTATGTTGCCCCCTAGTGTTTAGAATATGCACAGGAGTGCCTGGGCATGTGCACGGACACAGAGCAAAGACTGTCCGTGTATGAACTGTAAATGAGAGTGATTGTGAGAGTGAGAGAAGTACAGTGCAGCCAGAGTGTCGAACAGTTAGTCACTTTGCATAGATGAAACAGAGCTGGGCTGGGGCAATGGGGAGGAGGGGGGCATACAAAGAAATGACATGCTTCACAAAAGGCTTAGAGAATAAGAAACACTTTTCTTAGTGAACATTTTTATTCCTAAATCGTTTGAATATGGAGTTTTACTCTCTACCCGATTCCATTTACCCCACTATCCATTTACCACACTATCTTTTGAATTGCATGCAGTGACGGTTACTCATCCGGTTCAACTAACCATTGTTGTTCTCTACCGTCCACCTGGCTCCTTGGGAGACTTCTTGGAAGAACTAGACGTCCTCCTATCAAACTTCCCAGAAAACGGCCCCCCACTCATCCTTCTGGGTGACTTTAACATCCAGACAGAGAAGTCATCGGACCTGCTACTCTTACTGTCTTCCTTTGCTCTCTCGCTCAGTCCTTCCCCTCCTACTCACAAAGCTGGCAACCACCGTGATGATATTTCCACCAGAAACTGCTTCACATCTAACCTCACTGTAACTCCACTTCATGTCTCTGACCACTTCTTCATCTCGTACTCTCTTCCACTCTTTGGAACTGACAACCCTCCCACCACGGACTCTGCACCTGTCCGTCGCAACATCCGCACCCTATCACCCTCCTCTCTGGCCTCGTCTGTTCTGTCAGCCCTCCCTTCAACCGATTCCTTCTCACTCATGCAGCCTAACTTTGCCACTGACACTCTCCTCTCTACGCTGTCGTCCTCTCTTGATTCCCTCTGTCCTCTTATGACTCGAAAGGTCCGCAAGTCCTCTCCGGCTCCGTGGCTGTCCGAACCAGTGCGCGCCAAGAGAGCCACTATGCAAGCATCGGAAAGGAAATGGCGAAAATCCAAACACACCAGCGACCTGCTCACCTATCAATCTCTTCTCTCCTCCTTCTCTGCGTCCATCTCTGCAGCCAAAAGTCTGTTCTACCAATCCAGAATCGAATCCTCTTTATCTAACCCCAAAAAGCTCTTCTAAATTTTTTCCAACCTCCTTGACTCCCTCCACCCTTCTACCAAGCCACTTTGTTGACTACTTTACAAAAAAGATAGACGACATACGCTCTTCATTTACTAATCCATCTTCCATAACTACACCTCCAGTAACTTCATCTTCTTCCCCCTCGTTTTCCTCTTTTATCCCCCTGTCTCCCAATCAAGTTCTTACCTTGGTAACCTCTGCCCGCCCAACCACCTGCCCCCTTGACCCCATCCCGTCTCACATTCTTCAGTCTATTGCTCCTGACCTTCTTCCCTTTCTCACCCATCTTATTAACACCTCCCTCTCAACCGGCTGTTTCCCTAACTCACTGAAGGAGGCAAGAGTCAACCCTCTCCTGAAGAAACCCACTCTCGACCCATCTGAAGTCAATAACTACAGACCTGTCTCTCTCCTCCCCTTCCTTTCCAAAACTCTAGAGCGAGCTATCTTCAACCAAGTCTCCTCCTTTCTCCACAGTAACAACCTTCTAGACCCCCACCAGACTGGATTCAAGGCAGGCCACTCAACAGAGACTGCCCTCCTAGCAGTGTGAAGCGCTAGCAGCTTCACACTGCTAGAGCAGCCTCTCTCTACTCTGTCCTTATTCTTCTAGACCTTTCCGCTGCCTTTGACACAGTGAACCACCATATCCTCATGTCCTCCCTCCAGGACCTGGGTATCTCAGGCACCGCGCTCTCACTCTTCTCATCCTACCTCACCGACCGCTCTTACCGGGTAACCTGGAGAGGATCTGTGTCTGAGCCTTGTCCTCTGACTACTGGGGTCCCTCAGGTCTCAGTCCTTGGTCCTCTTCTCTTCTCTCTGTACACCAACTCTCTCGGCTCTGTCATTCACTCTCATGGCTTCACCTACCACAGCTATGCTGACAACACCCAACTGATCCTCTCGTTTCCCCAATCTGAAACACAGGTAGCAGCACGAATCTATTCAATTCAATTCAATTCAGTTTATTTTGTATAGCCCAATATCACAAATTACAAATTTGCCTCAGAGGGCTTTACAATCTGTACACATACGACATCCCTGTCCCAGGACCTCACATCGAATCAGGAAAAACTCCCCAAAAATAACCTTTGACAGGGAAAAAAGGGAAGAAACCTTCAACCCAGCAACAGAGGAGGATCCCTCTCCCCGGATGGACAGAAGCAATAGATGTCATGTGTACAGAATGAACAGCATTTACAAAGTTACATAAACACATTACATGAATATGACAATGTATGAATGGAACTCCAATCCATATCTCTGTCTGTCTGACCGACATCTCTCAGTGGATGTCCGCACACCACCTGAAAATTAACCCGGACAAGACTGAACTTCTCCTCCTTCCAGGAAAAGGCTCTCCCACCCACGACCTGACTATTAACTTCAACAACTCAGTGCTGGCTCCGACTCTGACTGCCACGAACCTCGATGTGACACTCGACAGTCAACTCTCTCTGACTGCCAACATTACCGCAATAACACGCTCCTGTATGTACACGCTGTACAACATCAGGAGAATACAACCTCTTCTCACTCAGAAGGCGGCACAGGTTCTGGTCCAGGCTCTGGTCATTTCACGGCTAAAAAAAAACACATCTTTTTCAACTATACCTTGAATAGGGACGGTAGAGCCGTAGTAGCACTCTAGTAGCACTTAAATGTCCCTTACCGATAGCACTTTGTAGTTTGGCACTTTAGTAGCACTTAAATGGCACTTACGGATAGTACTCTGTAGTTTGACGTTATTGAAGAAATTGTACTTGCTTGATTCTTGTTGTTCTGAGTTTGGACTCATGGTTTAATGCACTTATTGTAAGTCGCTTTGGATAAAAGCGTCAGCTAAATGACATGTAATGTAATAATGAATATAGATATATCAAACAGCTGACATAGGTGGTGTACAGTAACAAAACGTCTCCCCAGCAGTCCAGATGTATTTTGTTGGTATAGGAGCATATGGCCAAGTCCTTCAACCGTAGACGCTCATTTCAAGCTGTGAGTGCACTTCTTATACCTTCTCACACGTTGCCATGCAGACATAATTTCTAAAATTTTAAGAGCATGTTTGTTGTGGAAAGTTTTGTTATTAGATTTGACTCGGAACTTATCCGAGACAGGTGATCCATCATGGTGAAAAACTCACAGCTTTTATGTTTCTGTGGATGTTACATTATCATAGCCAGTGGTGCAGTAGTAATCAGGGGTCAGCTTGTTCTGTTCAAAAATACCTTGGCTCCTGTTGCATTTCATTCATGTGCTTTGTTGTTAGAAAACTAAAAATATCAGAGGCAGACAATAAGCAAACATGAACATTATGCAATGGAAAATGTAATTTAATATAATATTTTTGTATTTTAAGTTTTGCTTTTCACCACCTTATACTGGGTTGGATCAATATAACTAATGCATTCAAGCTTTACTATTTGACAGATGAGACTAAAATCAAGCTTTCAGTCACTGAACCAAGCAGAATGTTCTCTTTCTCTTGGATTATATGACAGTGGACAGCATAGTTCTATATCTCCTCATAATAACAAACGATCTATGATCTTTTAATACTGATTTAATACTGGAAGCTACAGTGACACATTATTGCTTCTCCGGGTACAAGTGGTAATACAGGACAGGGCGGGCTGGGGCTAGCTGGTTAGCATGCTTATTTCAGTATATATATTCCCCCCAGACTTCCTACAAGACCGCTATCCATTCTGCCCACAAGGAATTATTTATTTACAAGACCTTCTCGAGCCATCAAATCGCCCTCTGGCCCAAATGAGGCAGATGGAGTCAATCGAAAAGGCTTTCACAGCATTAATGTGTAGGTACTTATGACATAATTTTCCTCAAATTACATTGCTATAAAAACAATCATATGTGTTTGACAATAGGGGTCATGGACCTTGCAATTTCCTGCTGTAGGCTAATCACGTACTGTACAATACCATGTAGTGTACCCAAGTACTATACAATACAATACCCATGACAGCTTAGATGATCTGTGGCTCCTCCTGCCTCATAACAAATGTTGAGGCCAAATGGCCGGGCTCCGTCCACAAATCCAGAATATTCTAGAAAATTATTAAGTTGGACTTAAATGATTAAGGTAGAATAGAGAGAATCACAAACAATTTATTTTCAATTTATTCGCACACACATATTCAAACTCCTAGTTCTATATGGTCATCTCCACATACATGTATATACACATATATATTATCTACTTGTTCTGAAAGAGTTGAGATAGTTATTTTAGATCTCATTGGATGATGCATTCCATTAAGCCGACTACCAACAGGCACATTTAAAGAAATATATATCGGATTGATTGCGGTGATGAGGCACTTAAAATTAGCCAATACACTTTCCCAACACTTATGCTGCGTTCACACCAAAAGCGTTGCGAGTAGATTCCATGAAAGTCAATGCGAATAAAGCAGATTTTCATCAAGTCATCTAGACATAGTCGGTGAAAGTCACCGAGCTGTGTGAGCCTACGGCTGATGTTATGTATAAATATATATATATGATATTAATGTTATGAACCCAGACACAAGGGCATTTGATGTTCCGACGTTTGTGGAATTTCCACAACAAGTATAAAGCAGAAATAGTGGTTATTTCTTCCATGGTGGATGGCAGAAATTATAACTGTTTCCACGGAGTAAAGCCACGGAGATGCCACGCCCCCTCTCCAGCGTGAATGAATAAACCACAAAAAGTCGAGTGCGAGTAAAGTGTAGTGAATATTGGTGTGAACGCAGCATTACACATTTAACTTGTCTGCGATATGTTGCCATGCATCTTGTCTAGCCCTTGCAGCGATGGCGGTGTTAGATTTTGCCATGATTATGGTCTTGAATTCCTCATGTACGTTCATGATCATCTCCTGCTCGTCAGCGGAGAAAAAGAGGCTCTTCCTTTGAGTTTATTTGCCTTTGAGCTGTTAGAAAATCATGGTTTCGATGATCGACGATTCCCCCATTTGAAGTCAGACGGGCACGCGCAACTATCCTGAGTACTGCCGTCTGGTTCAAGATTGAACGCGATTGTTTGAGCGTGGACCAGCCTTTAAGAAACCGAGATAGCCTGATTTCAATCATCGGGTTCATTTAAGCTGGCTAATAGGACATTTGATCGATTTAGTTGAACCACGTTCGAGGAATAGGGCCCAGATCTAAGATTTTGGGACAACTGGCAACAATTACTATTTCACAGACCCCTTTTAAGAGCCAGTATCCCATTGTCAGGATGATCTCTGGCTCTCCTCAAAGACTCAGGTAGGAAAAAAAAGACAAAGGAAATGAGTTTCTATTGCAAAATTTAAATTACACTAATTGATATGCGATGTTTATCCAGATCCCTTAATTAATCTGGAGAAGCTACAGCCCATGTGTTTAGATTATTTGCAAAGACAGATCAAGAAATGTAAATGCACATGTAGTAAATCGATCAGAGCATGCTTTGAAATGCCAAACGTCAGGCAGTGGGTGTCTGCGTGTGGGTGTAATTCATAGTGTCCGTCAGGTTATACTTAATAGATGATATCAGGCAATTGCTGTTGTTGAGGTTTTGACCTGCTAACAAATGCAATAACAAATTTGGCCATCAAATGGCAGTATACAGAAATTAAAACAAAATAACCAAAATGGTCAAATGGCTCCTACAATATACAAAATGTTACGGTACCGTAAATTCAGGACTATAGAGCTCACCTATATATAAGCCGCACCTGATGGTGCGTTCAAACCAAGTTGTGTTCATTCGCGTCTTTCTCGAAAAGTGGGCGTGGCTTATCTCCGTGGCTTGTCTCCATAAAAACTGTTATTATTTCCGCCATCCACCATGGAAGAAATAACCACTCGTTCTGCTTTATACTTGTTGTGGACATCCCATAAACTTCGGAACATCTAACGCCCTTGTGTTTGGGTTCATAACATCACCCGGCTCACACAGCTCGGTGAATTTCACCGACTCCGCCTCGATAACTTCCACTTCCAGCGCTACCAGAGCAGCAGCAGCCAGGCGGACGGAGCATCTCAATGCTGGTTGGCTCGCGAGTTGCGGAAGTTTTGCCAAAGTTGAAATATTTCAACTCTGGCGAAATCTTTCGCAACGCGCCATTTGCGTCTATCACAACGCTCGCCGAAATTGGCAACCATTCGCGTCTGTGCATTGACTTTGCATGGGATCTACTCGCGCGAAAAATTCTCAACACGTTGAACTGAGTTACCGGTAGTTTGCCGAAAAGCCGCAGTCTCAAAGCATGTGAAAAAAAGTAACGGCTTATATGCCGGAATTTATGGTAATTGATATTGTACAGTGATGTATTGATACATTTCCTTTTTTTCCCCAGGCAAGTTAGCGGTTGCCCCTGAGCAGCAGGCACCACATTTCAACTAACCTCCATACTGAGGCTCATCCTTACTGGACACTTCCTCACCTAAACTATTTTGTTGTGTACCAGAAATAGAAATAACAGTCAGGAACAATGACAACATAGCATATAGCACCAATGAATATGACTCCTTAATGTACTAGTGATGTGTTCTGTAAATTGTAAACAATACAATTTCTTTCATGGATTTTCATGGCCTGGATAATAATGTCAGAATTGACATAAAAAACACAGAACAAGTTCTTCGAGAATCCAACACAGAGGTTGCCATCTGCGCACAATCTTGAATATATTAGATAATAAAGTGACAATATAAATGTGACAGTGTCATAGTGATTCAATGATGATGTCAAGAGTTACAGAGCTTAATAGGAGGATGAAACTGTCCCTCAGACTGGGTTTGGGACCAGATGCTCTGGGACCAGTTTGTGGCTGGGGTGGTTGGGGTGATAATCCTGTCAGCCTACACTGCTGGGTATAGAGGTCCAATGAATGGCAGCTCCTCCAGGTGAGGTGGTGAGCAATTTTTACTGGTCCAGCTTTGGTTTCCTGGAGTCCACATTTAGTCTCTTCAGCCTGCAGAGGAAGAAGTGCTGTTGTTTTGCAGTCTTAGTGATGGTGTCTGTGTTTCACCCACAAATGTGAACACAGGAACAGGAACCTGAAGCTGCTAACTCTCTCAATGGTCTTTATATTGATGGTAGTACACTGGAGAGTCAGATGATCTTCTCCCTGTTGCTTCTTTTGTTTTGCTGATGTTGAGTTGTAGGTTATTGTCCTGGCACCAAGATGTCTCTCTTTAGGCCGTCTCGTTGCAGTCGGTGTTCAGGCCGATGAACGTCGTGTTGAAGGCAAACTTAATGATGATGTTTAAGCTGTGTGTGGCCATGCAGTTTTGCGTGAACAGAGAGTAGAGCAGAGGGCTGAGTACACACCCCTGAGGCACTGTGTTGTTGAAAGGAAGGGTGGAGTATGTGATGGTGCCTATCCATACTGTCTGGGTCTGGCCATCAGGAATTTCAAGATCCAGTCATATACTGTATTGAGTTCCAGGTCTCTGAGATTTATGACAAGCTCGGAGGTTTCAATGACATTTAATGTTGTGAACGGCATATGTGGTCCAGATGTCGTCATGTGTTGTTCAATGTAACAGTTGGACATGAAGACTGATGAACTCTCAACATTTACTTTTCACTTGTGTAGCTAATAGAAAAGCTGTCAACACTTATAGGTGGAGCTCCACAGTTAGGCTCTCCTTCTCACCATTACCAGTAGATATTTGACACAGTCCTTACCCTGTTATCTTCCTCATTGGTTATAGCAAAGACATGCAAGATGAGGGCAGGATTGTGGGTGTGCCATATTTTCCAATCAGCTGTGCAATCAGACACCTACTCACATCCTGACAGTGACAAATATGTTTTTTAATGTCCCGCTGCTTCATGTTAATTGCATTGCTCCACAGTTTAGATGAGCGTCACACAGAGCAACCATTGGCGTAACAATTAACACCAAACAGCAGTTATAGCGTGCAGCTGCTTACACAGCTCGGTTCACTGTACTGGAAGTCGGTGGAGGCACATGAAGGTGAAAATGACCTGTTCAAGTTACACAGACAGTGAGAAACGACACCCAGTGACACAGCTCTGAGTTTAGTGAAATCTTGGGTCGTCATTTGGTTTAGGATTTATTTAGTGTAGGTCAAAATTACACAGAAAAAAATTCTACCTTGATATGTTTAAATTCTACAAGAAAATATTTCAGTGCCTTATGTTACTGTGCGGTGGCCGTAGTGTGGCCGGCACCCCTCCTTCGGCTCCTCGATCCACCGACCACGGCCAGCACCGGCACGCTTCCCGACCTACAGAGGGGTTCTCAAATTATCAAACAAACCGGATCACGGGCGGTGGAGGTATGTGCCAGCAGGGTGTGGTTAGGTTCAGCTTCAGAGGGGATGGAGCAGGGGGGTGGTTCAGAGAACGGTGCCGTGATGTGTAATCAGCCTCAGCTGGGGTCAATTGGATGTTTTTGTGTCTCTTCCATATAAGAGCAGGAGTAGCTGGAGAACGAGAGGAAGAGCGGGGAACAGATGCTGACGGAGCGTTCGGAAGTGTAACTATAACTGGAACAAATAAAGCTGGTTACTTTGCAAAAGATCGTATGTGTTGCCCTCTTTTGTGCCTTTTACTTAAATGTACTTTTCAAAATGAAAATACATTATTACAAACAAATACCATGTAACAGGATACAATGCTTGTTCACTGAGGCCCACTTTACAGACATGGCTCATGCCGGCAAAATGGTATGGCCACGTTTTTGGTCCAGATATTAAAAGATTTTACTGAAACCGTCAGTCATTCACCAATCTGAATGACACATTTGAACACAATACATATTTGTGTTGGTTTCCCCCACCATTGTTGTATTTTAAAGACCACATTTACATAACATAAGCCCTGCTTTAAAGAAATTTCTTCACAAAAAAAAGGAACATTTATTCATTTACAAATACACATGCCAGTTTAAACATGGGCATCCCTTCTCATATTCTACAATGTCAATTCAGACAAGATAATTGCACTTGTGTGACAAGCTAAATTCATTTTGTCTGTTTAACAGCAACATGTCGAGGGCAGAATAGATGCTTGAGGGGAACTCAAACAATACCAGGTAAATTCACAAAATGTATTCTGACCATAATAAACTAATAATCTTACTCTAATCTTGGTATATTAATCTTTTAGATTATTCATGTCACTTAGTGTGGGGTGAAACACTTTTTAATTAAACATAAAGAATATCATGGAATTGACATAATTTCAGATACAGTAGTAGCCAAGGTAGGGGCAGACTTGAGAAGTTTCTCAACTATTTATTTTTCAATTGTGTCTTAATTAATATTTTTTTGTTTTACATTGAATCAAAAAACTGTGATTTTAACAAATAAATGGCAGTTTATCCTTGAGAAAAAAATAATGTGGTTATGTCAGTGACCTGGATGTACACTTAATACATTCAATTCAGTTTATTTTATATAGCTCAATATCACAAACTACGAATTTGCCTCAGAGGGCTTTTCAATCTGTGCACATACGACATCCCTGTCCCAAGACCTCACATCGGATCAGAAAAAACCCTTTCACAGGGAAAAAGGTGAAGAAACCTTCAGGAGAGGAACAGGTGAGGTTCCCCCTCCTCAGATGGACAGAAGCAATATATGTCATGTGTACAGAATGAACAGCATTACAGAGAGGTGCTCTGTGTATCCTAAAACATCCCCCAGCAGCCTATAGCAGCATATCTAGGGGCTGGACAATCATTTAATAGTAAACTTAAGACTTTCCTGTTTGATATTGGTTATAGTTAGGGCTGAATCAGGTTTGCCCTGGTCGAGCCCCTAGATATGCTGCTATAGGCTTATAGGCTGCTGGGGGATATTTTAGGATACACTGAGCACCTATCTCTTCTTCTGTCTTTACTTATGGATGAATTTACGTCTCTCCATTGCACCTTATTAACTCTGCTTCCTCCCGGAGTCGTTGTGACTTCACGTCTCATAGGGTCCATTGGACCTGGCGGTCTCTGATGCCTGGTGAACCGGCCTCCCACGTTGGCCCTGCTGATGCGCCCTACCCCCCCTCCCCCCCTCCTCGCTACCTCCTTCTGTTTCATGGATTGGAGTTCCATTCATACATTGTCATATTCATGTAATGTGTTTATGTAACTTTGTAATGCTGTTCATTCTGTACACATGACATATATTGCTTCTGTCCATCCGGGGAGAGGGATCCTCCTCTGTTTCTCTCCTGAAGGTTTCTTCCCTTTTTTCCCTGTGAAAGGTTATTTTTGGGGAGTTTTTCCTGATTCAATGTGAGGTCCTGGGACAGGAATGTCGTATATGTACAGATTGTAAAGTCCTCTGAGGCAAATTTGTAATTTGTGATATTGGGCTATACAAAATAAACTGAATTGAATTGAGCTGAGTGCTTAGTCTCACCTCATTGGACAGCAGCCACAGACACACCAATACCCTCTTCTCGACTGCAGTTGCTAATTCAACTCATTTCAGGGTTGTATTGTTGATCGGCTGTGAATCAGGGAACAGAGTAGGTCTTCCTTTTCATTACAAGGTTGGCGGTGCAATCCCGAGCTTCTTCTCTCCCCATGTCAAACTGTCCATGAGCGAGAGACTGAACATCAAGTTGCTCCCCGGGTTCCTTACTGCAGCCCACTGCTCCTAAATCTGAAGAATGGGTATTTTTACATGACAAAAGTATGACATTGGGAATTATGGGAATTTTAAGGATTTCACACAGTTCAAATTAACTTATTTTTAGTAAAATGTCAGGATCATCTGTGAGATTTCTTGAGAGTTGATCTTAAACATTACTTGTGCACTTTGCTATAAATAGGAGTACGTGGTTTAATACATGTTTTTTATTGCTCACACTACATAAATGTTGGTAAACAATCAACATTCTCAACATTTATGAGACAAATACTACCGTAAGTACTTAGCTCTTCCAATGATGATTGTAAGAAATGGCAATAATGAATTCTGTCTCGTAAAATCCAGTGCAAAACCCCCACTCTTGCAGTTGTTCATATGGTTTCTTATTGTCTTTCTTCATATAATTATTCCACTTTGGCTCTTATTCTCACAGGCAGCACCTAACAGGAGGCTGAAGTGTATTCAACTAGTCTACAGAAGGGAAAGAAAAGAAACCTTTTCACATTCTGCAAAGAGGTTGAGTGAATTTTCTTTTTAAAACCATGACCTCGTATCTTTAGGATTTATACCCTTTTCTTCACCATTTCCCATCTTTCTCTGGTGTTGTTTTTCCTCTGCTGAGTGCTGTGTGCTACAGGTATTGTGACCTCTGACTTCTTGACTGCACCCTTCTGTGAAGCTGATGTCAAAATAGGGCATCTCCCTGCAGGTACTCCAGCCAACAAAGACAAACACACTCCTATTGGTGCAGGAAGCATTCATTTTTCAAAATAATGTTTTTGTTCATTCAATAGACTGCTCTCAACGCTGCTTCCTGCCTGTACGGCTGCAGCTGAGTTAACCCACTGCAGAGTGTTCTTTATTGCAGCTCATCTGAACTTTGCAGTGAAATGGAGTCTGCTGCAGAGTGCTGAACACCTCTCATGCTGGGTAGACATTTTCACCTTGAAAAGCTTCAATCCTTCTCCCTCTCACACACAAATAACCACACAAATAATAAGTGTTTCAACAAGAACATTAGCTTTTGTTAAAAAGGAAACATAACATGGACGTGGCGGAAATGCTAAAAACATTTGTTTTAAAGAAGTAAAATGTTCTTATGAAGAGTCCAGGCTAGTGTACTATTTACTTCTTGTCTTTACATCATACGTGTCATCTTTTGTCATCTTGAAGCCCTTATGCCATTAAACTCGGTGGTCTTTGTTACACAATTTAGGTACCCAAGATGTAAACAATGCCTCTGGTTATTGGTGATGATTCAGGGTAAGGTGAATCTCCATCCATCCATCCATCCATCCATTATCACCCGCTTATCTGGGGTCGGGTCGCGGTGGCAGCAGGTTCAGCAGGCCGACCCAGGCTTCCCTCTCACCCGCAGCACTTTCCAGCTCATTCTGGGGGATCCCGAGGCGTTCCAAGGCCAGCCGGGAGATATAATCCCTCCAGCGTGTCCTCGGTCTTCCCCGGGGCCTCCTACCAGTTGGACGTGCCCGGAAAACCTCTAATGGGAGGCGTCCAGGAGGCATCCTAACTAGATGCCCGAACCACCTCAGCTGACTCCTTTCGACACGAAGGAGCAGCGACTCGACTCCAAGCTCCCCCCTGATGTCCGAGCTCCTTACCCTATCTCTAAGGCTGAGCCCGGCCACCCTACGGAGGAAGCTCATTTCGGCCGCTTGTATCCGAGATCTCGTTCTTTCGGTCACGACCCAGAGTTCGTGACCATAGGTGAGGGTTGGAACGTAGACCGACCAGTAAATGGAGAGCTTTGCCTTCCGGCTCAGCTCCCTCTTCACTAAGACGGACCGGTACAGCGCCTGTTTTACTGCTGCAGCCGCACCGATCCGCCTATCGATCTCCCGCTCCACCTTACCCTCACTCGTGAACAAGACCCCGAGATACTTGAACTCCTTCGCTTGGGGTAGGCAGTTTGCCCCCACCTGGAGGGAGCAATCCGCCGGTTTCCGGCAGAGCACCATGGCCTCAGATTTGGAGGTGCTAACTCTCATCCCTGCCGCTTCGCACTCGGCTGCAAAACGCCCCAGTGAATGCTGGAGGTCACGGTCCGAGGAGGCAAACAGGACCACATCATCCGCAAACAGCAGAGAGGCGATCCCGAGACTCCCGAACCGGATCCTCTCCGCCCCCTGGCTGCGCCTAGATATCCTGTCCATGAAGGTCACGAACAGGACCGGTGATAAAGGGCAGCCCTGGCGGAGGCCAACACCCACCGGGAACGTGTCTGACTTACTACCGAGGAGACGAACACAGCTCCTACTGCAGGCATACAGAGACCGGATGGCCCGTGCCAACGGGTCCGGCACCCCTCCATCCATCATTGCCATTAGTTGATGTACTTCAATGTTGACACATATCATTTTTGTGCTTTCATTTTTAAATAATTGTGTGTTTCAAATTTTTTTTTTAGAGAGACTTCAGTATTCACATTTGTGAAGTTGAAGTAGTGCGGAGGCAGGTGAAATGTGCCCAGCTTCAATCTCATAACTCCGTTAGACCTTTCGTCCCATCATTTTCAAGAGCAGTTGTAAAATGTACTTTGTAATTGCTGTCTATGTGGCTTTCTTCTTTCAGATCCAAATCACTACTTTCATCGCTCCACTCAGCTACTCATAAAGCAGTCCATTTGTGGGAAACCAATACTTCCAGCACTGTCCTTCTCTGATTTGAGTGAATGAATTCACACAAGGCCATCGGTTGAATAACAATTGTCCGTGTTAACTGCCATGGCTTGCTGTCCTCATGCTTGTGTGTATAACATTTCTGTAGTACCATTACTCTGTCGCTTTGTTTATTCTTGCATGTATTTCCATCTCGGTGTCTCCTTTGACCTCAGCACTGGGTGTTTTTGTAGATTAACTTTAACATAATTAACTTATGAGTGGCTCACTGCCTGTTGATTTTGACTGTGTGTATATGTGTGAATGCGTGCAAGGACTGCTGATCTGCACACATTACATCCAAATACAGCAGGTCCACTGATTATTTTTCCACTGCTGCAAATCTCTGTTGATTAAGACTGATGAATTAATTAGCACTCTTGTAAACAATTGGTTTGTTTGAGCAAAGCTTGTACAGAAGTTAAAGACCTTCTGTCAACCTCATTTAAGAAGTAACTGGCTGGTCTGTGGTCTACCTGGAATGTTAATGAACCCTTAGAGATCCCCCAGTGGCAGCCACTCACCGCCCATCTACTGTCCTGCACAAACCAGGCAGCGGTACAGAGAAAATGGCATCCATCAGTGCAGTCACCACATCAGTTTAATTACAAAAGGTACTTGTTTTCAATCCTTCTCCCTCTCACACACAAATAACCACACAAATAAACATACCAAACAATAAGTCAAAAACAAGAACATCAGCTTTTGTTAAAAAGGGAACATAACATGGACGTGGCGGAAATGCTAAAAACATTTGTTTTAAAGAAGTAAAATGTTCTTCTTATGAAGGGCCCAGGCTATTGTACTGTTTACGTCTTGTCTTTACATCATACATGTCATCTTTTGTCATCTTGAAGCCCTTGTAGCTGACCCCAGCCGGACAATGGTGAAGCATACTTATGTTTCCAAAATATTTTATTCTTGAGCCTTTTTGTGAACACAAATTTAAGTCCTTTTCTCCATAAAGATCCAGAAATCACCGTAAGAGCTATGGAACAAATAAAACAGAAATGAGCTCTTAGTGTACAAATTAATTAAAATAAAGTCACTAAACATATAGTCAAAGCCTAAACAAAAAAAACACAAAGTACCTTGTTCCCGTTCCAGGTAGGTGCTTAGCAGTTCGTAAAGTGAATTAAGAGAGTAAACACACATGAACTCCTTCTCCTTCAGAAAACCGTAAACTCACTGACTTTTGCGATGTCAAGTTGCGACAGGTACATCTATTTCCGGTCTCACCGGAAGAACTTCAAAATAAAAAAACATGCAAAGGCACTTACAAAATAAAGTCTTGCAGGAACTAGTCACCATATTAATGGTACCTTTTCGGAGTCATTTACACTCCCACCAATCATGAGTAAATAATGTAACTGTATAGAATTTACATTAAGCACAAATGATTTTTAACTGAAATGACCTTCCGTAAGTAATGAAAGTGGAGAACCTTTATAAACTGAGTTCACAAGCCGTTTTGAGAAAGTATTGTGAACCATTGGGGAGTGAGCAAGTTTAATCAGTCTCCAGCAACAGGACCAACTTCTGGACTGGTCGTTCGACCTCAGACATCTTGTGGAGAGGCTGATTTAACTCTCCTCACTAGACCGTCTTTGTCAGTTGTGGTTACTAAAACCCTGCCCAATCTCCATTCATGGCTATGCACGTCCTCTTCTTTCATCATTACAATATCTCCAACTTGCAGATTTCTCCTTGGTGTATGCCAACGCTGTCTGAGAGCAATGTTGGTGAGGTATTCCTTTCGCCATCGACCCCAGAACTGTTCCGCCAGGTACTGAACATGACGCCAACTCCTCTTGATACACATCCTTCTGCAGTTCCTTGATTATGCAATGTCCTGCATCTTCTCATTCTGCTACTTTGGTAAGACTGTTTGAGCGGTTTCAGATGATGCACCTTAGTATGTGTGCCACAGCTCGAGTAGCCAGTGACCAAGATGAGAGCTTAGACAGGTGATCAACAAGGCTTACTTGGTCTCTGGTTCTTGTGCTTAGTGCTAGAGCATTTCTGACCTCTGGATCTCTGATCGTTAACTCTGGAATTTCGTCTGCTGGCAGCTTTATTTCCTTGTTCCATAGGAACTTGGGTCCAGTGAGTCATGGCTTTGTGAGAAGCATCCCACAATAGACTTGTCTTGAGTGGTTGAATTTCATCAGCTATTTCTCTGAGGTGACTCAGTTTAGCCTTCTCACAAGTGGGAATGTGAGCACTGTTTACAGGTATGCAGTCCTTTGTGTAGGTAACTAGAAGATCAACATGAATGGATGAAGTGTATCCTCTTACACCAAGGCCGGAAACACCCTCACTTGGGACAACCATGTTTTTTCCAGTCATAGTGGTCAACTTTAACTTCACTGGATACTTTTCAGCAACTAGACCGTCACTCACTTCCTGGTCGATGAATGTAGTATCGCTTTGCGTGTCAAGTAGAGCGTAGACAAGCTTCTCAACAGTTGGTTTGTGTTTAGATGACACCAACACAGGCATTACCATTGATGTGTAGGATAAATCTTCGCCTGCTACATTGAGTGACGTTGCAGTGGCACCTTGATATGTCACTGTTTCTAATGAAGTTCTCTCCTTCCCGTAGTTGTAGTCATGGAGGACTGTAGGATGTTTTCCTTTGCAATTGTCACAGAAGTGACGATGACGACAGTCTTTTGCACTGTGGCCATATTTCAGGAAAGGAAAGTTTCTTCTCCTTTTACGTAGTTATGTCGCTCTACCAACAGCATCTCTTGAACTTTGGACATGCATGAAGTTGATGTCTATTATCTTGACAGAGAATACAGAACATCTTAATATTCTCTGATCCAAGCTTTGGCTTGTGTTGTCTGTAACTGTGTGAGTAGTGAGAACACTGTCTTTATCTCTTTTAGTAGCTCTGAGATTTCCTTTTTCAGTGTCAGAGTCTAATGAATGAAGAGCATAGAAGGATGTAATTGGATTGCAGGCAATCTCGGCTTCAGTCGACAAAGATTGCAAAATCCTTGAAACTTCGAAATTCTTGTTTCTGGTTTAGACTATGCGTGACTTGTCGGTTCCAGCTTGAAGCTGCCCAGTCTGGTAGTTTATGGATGAGCTTCTGGTTTTCCTCACAGTTGTTTAATATGTCGAGACCCTTGACATGAGGCATGGCATCTTGACAGGCACTCAGAAAATCTGAGAAGCTTCTGAGTCCTTGAGCATCCTTACTTTGTATCCTTGGCCAATTGGTGAGCTTCTATCTGAATGCTCTCTGAATAGTGAATGGCTGGCCAAAGCGACGATTTAGCTTGTTCCAGGCATCCTGATAGGCTTCATCATCGCTTTGGAAGAAAGTGCCATCTAGCACCTGACGAGCTGGACCACCGACACATTTCTTCAGGTAGTAGAGTTTTTCAGCTGGAGTGATTGCCCTTCGGTCGATGAGTGAGGTAAATGCTGCTTTCCATTCAATGAACTGTATTGCATCACCGCTGAAGATGGATGGCTCTGGAAGCGGGAGCCTATTCAAGGCTATGCTGTCTGAAAGACTTGAGTGAGAGAAGAAATGTCTGCATGAGAGGGTGTTGCAGCATGTGATAGAGGGACTGTGGTCACAGGCTCATTCTTTGCGTCCTTATTCCTTTCGTTGTTAATGCAGTCAGCGGCTTCACGTTCCATCTCCTTATCGTACACCTTAACTTTAGCTTGTGCTGCCCGCACTTCCTTCTCTGCCTGCAATCGCTCCAACTCACGCCTTTGTGCCTCTAGAGCTTTCCGTTGCTGTTCCTTTTAATTCTCGGACCACTTCCCTTTTTCTTTCTTCTGCTAGCATCATCTCATAATTTGCTTCCTCTACTGCAAGCTCTGCAGCTGCATCTGCATACTTAGCTGCTATGGAGGAAGTCACGGATTGGTGTTCAGATGGGCTGTAACTTATAAAGGAAGTAGCGGATCCATAGACAGACTTTGCACATTCACGGTGGAGCAGTTCATGAAGGCGTATTCTTACCTGGTCCTCTATAAACTCACCGTCTTCGTCTATTGCTCTACTATAGGCAATACTGACAATTTCCGTGGAACTGATTCACAAGTATCAACTCGTCTTCTCACATCAGTGTAAGGTGTGGCAAGATCTCGAATCTCAAAATACATGTTCATGATGTCATCCTTACATGTCTTCAGCTCTTCAATGAGAGGCCAAAGCTCACTCTCTGGCATGTACGTTTTCATCTGATCTCTTGCTTTGCGTACATTGAGCTTCCATCTCTCATACATGAAGAGCAGCCCTTTTTCCTTTTTCTTGGCTTCTTCACCTTGTAACGGAAGCATCTTCTCTGTGGGGTTCCGTGCACGTTCAGAGCGTCGGGGGACTTCAGGTTGGTCATAATTTTTTCGCAGATTATCATGGAAGTCGGTCAAACTTCTCTGTTCTCTTGCTTCAATTAAGTCCTTAAGACAGGGTCTCTCAGATACATCTGTCAGTGAGTGAAGCTCACTCTGCAAATCTTGAACTGTGTTTTGGGAACTAACCATCTGCTCCTCAGTCTCCGTAAAGCTACCTGACTGACATCATAAGCTAATTATTTAGTCAATAGAAAACCTTTTAGCAGTTATAAAACCGTTGCAATAAGCAGCATAAACATATACCAACAATAGAAAGTAACACAGTTGCATTTACATACAGACACTCAAATCACTGTAAGTATTCAGGTAAGTGCCGTGTTAACACAACTCTCAAAGTGACTTGAAAATCTAAATAGAAAATGTCCGTACTGATGTTTCCAAAATCTTTTATTCTTGAGCCTTTATGTGAACACAAATTTAAGACTGTCCTTTTCTCCATAAAGATCCGGAAATCACCGTAAGAGCTATGGAACAAATAAAATAGAAATGAGCTCTTACTAGTGTACAAATTAATTAAAATAAAGTCACTAAACATATAGTCAAAGCCTAAACAAAAAAAACGCAAAGTACCTTGTTCCCGTTCCAGCTAGGTGCTTAGCAGTTCGTAAAGTGAATTATGAGAGTAAACACACATGAACTACTTCTCCTTCAGTAAACCGTAAACTCACAGACTTTTGCGATGTCAAGTTGCGACAGGTACATCTATTTCCGGTCACACCGGAAGAACTTCAAAATAAAAGGACCCAAAACATGCAAAGGCACATACAAAATAAAGTCTTGCAGGAACTAGTCACCATATTAATGGAACGTTTCATTTACAGGCCTTATGCCATTAAACCCGGTGGTATTTGTTACACAATTTAGGTACCCAAGATGTAAACAATGCCTCCGGTCATTGGTGATGATTCAGGTTAAGGTGAATCTCCATCCATCATTGCCATTAGTTTATATACTTCAATGTTGACACATATCATTGTATTAATGAATCTAAAGAAGTGAAACTATCCATATATGCATGTATAAAAACATTTGAGGAAAAATTAACAAACTTTCAAACAAACCATTAACAAACATTAATGTTAACCATTAACAAACCCAGTGTAACCCTGTGTTCCCCTGTCTCTGTTTGTCTGCTATCATTCCTGGTATGTCCCTGCTCTGCTCTGCATCCCTCGTTTTTGTTTTCTAAATGACCTTATCCTGTTTTGTGTTTTGCCCGTCTCTCGTTTTCCTTGGATTTTTGTTGTTATGCATGTTTGGTATTGGAATTGGACATTTGGTATTGGACATTAAAGATCACCGTTATATGATCCCTCTGATCCTGTGTCTACCTGCATTTGGGTCCATCCCCCGCTATCTGTTTGCTCCACGTGTAAATGGTGACAAGATGGATGAAAGCAGCGGGAGGTCGGTGACTGTTGAGTCCACATCTCCACAGAGTCCTGGATCCATCGTGGTCCAGGATTAAGCTGCAGTTGATGGGCAGACAGCAGGACAGAGAGCAGGACTCCGGTGGGACGAGGAAGTGTTTACATCATGATGCTTGGTGCTCAAACGTACTGAAAGCTGATGGGTAATGTTTTCCTCACGTTGAGTTTTAATGTGTCGACCATATTATCTGAACAGAGAATTGGTTTGGTTGCTGCTGTTTACGTTCATTATAATGCTAATTCAATAAATGCTCTACAGGAATGTACTAGTGTGTTAGTTTTGTTTGTCATGTGTTTGCTGTGTTGAAAATGGGCACAACTGAATGTTGTTGTGCAACCCTGAGTTGCACAATGACGACAGAACCTTTTTGTATGGCAATAGGACTGGAATAAGAACAAATGGCTACAGCCAGCTACCAAACCATGTTGAGGAATGGGGCATGGTTTTGGAATGACATGTTCAACTATCACACATTGGTGTAGTGTTCATTCGTCCACTTACTTTATGTCATGTACCGTACCTTGTTTGTTTGCTAAAGCATGTGGCAGGTGTGCTAAAGGGATCTGTGTTTGTATGTGTGTGTGTTGCCATGAGTGGATGTGTGTCTGGCAGCTCCTCAGCGTTGCATTCCTACAGGGAGGGATACAAACTGGAGGACTCTTCACTCTTGGGAGCTCATTTAGAGCAAAGCATTCCTGCCTCTTTGTCATCTAAATTGGAGGATTTACCACACACACACACACTCTCGCTCACACACTCTCAGGCAAACAAGCATAGCACTGCAAGCTCATTCAAAAATGTTCCCACTTCTCTTTAAATTTTGTGTTATGTTAGACTCAACATCAGCACAAGCAAGTCAATCAGAAGCATACCATTATCTATTCATCCTCCGGCATGCCCACAGCAAATCAAATTGCCGGAGAGCCAGAGAGGCTTCGGGGACACACGTCAGCATCTACACAGAACTCTAAGAGAGTTGTTGCACGGAGAGAAGCAATCTTGAGGTCTGGAGAGAGAACGCAGCAGTGATCAATACCTCTGTGTGATGGTGTACATATATAAATCAAAGGCCAGGGACTTTCATAAAAGTAAAGAGGCAGGCCTAAAATGTTGACTCTAAACAGCTATTTATTTCTCAAAATAGTCAGTGGTGTAGAAGAGGTAAGTGTGGGTGTTTCTATGAAGCAATTCTAAAACCCTGAACAGGATCACACCTGAGATCGATCTGCAAAGTGGCACAGCACCTGCTCAGCATTGTTGTCTGAAAGCTCACAATTATGTTTTCAACAGAAAAAAAGGTACAATACACAAGCTGAGAATTTGTATTGTAGCACAAGGTAAAGGTCAACCTAATTACAGGTCTGCCAGTACTGGCTCTGAAACTCCCTTCAGCCTCGAGCGGGCTTATTACATCTCAATGTTGCTTTTTACAGCTAAATAGTCAGGGGAGCCATTTGTACTTATGTGGAACAATGAAAATTGAAAACAAAACTACCAAACACGATTTATTTTCAGTTTTTTTAGTTCAAACCCTTATATTTCTTTCTTTCTAAATGTTCATAATGTTCCATTACAAATTTGCCTTAGAGGGCTTTACAATCTGTACACATACGACATCCCTGTCCCAGGACCTCACATCGGATCAGGAATAAAAAGGGAAGAAACCTTCAGGAGAGCAACAGAGGAGGATCCCTCTCCCCGGATGGACAGAAGCAATAGATGTCATGTGTACAGGTGAACAGCGTTACAACACATTCAATGAATATGACGGGAAATTGAGGATGAAATTGTGAATAATGAGTAGTAGGCATGGACCACGATCCAGACCTCCACAATCCATGAAACAGAGGGAGGTAGAGAGTGGGTTCATCAGCAGGGCCATGGCAGGAGGCCGGGCCACTAGGCAGGAGGCCAGGCTCATATATCCCAATATACAGCACAAGCATGCAAACTAACAAACACACACACTGCACACTCATATTTTACAAACAATATGCTGTGCATTACAATATAATATTGGGTTTCATGGGGAAGACTTAACTGTCAAATTATGGTACAACTTCTGAGAGTATTGCAAAATAAATATATTATTATCCACTGTAAAAACATAATTTAGCTTTAAGTACTTTTGCTTTGTTTTGGTTTCTGCTGGCATGCCTCTTAAACCTGTTCTCATAAACACTGTGTTCATTTGCTACTGCATTGACGTTTAGATTTTAAACCTCCATATATGCGCAGTTTGATTGCCAGCAGTCAATTTAATTATATATATATTACGATCCTTTTTCATCAAGTTTGTTTGCTAATTCGGTCATCAAATTACTGCAGAAAAGTATTGCTAAAGCTTCTCCTCCAGTTATCAAAAGCATCCTAACAGCCTAACACTTTAGTTGCATGGGAACTCTGAGCAGGAATTGATTGATGCTCTGCTCAATTCTGTTTTTCTATCATCCTTGTATGCTTTGTTCAGACGTGACACATTTACAACATCTTCGAAATCCTTCAACCAAAATAGAGAAATCACATTTTCCAATCTGGCCTTTCACCCTAGTCTTTATAGCTTGCGTCTTAAACACTCCAAATGCGGAGTACAGATTTTCTTTTTTGCCTTTTTAAATCTATGATTGCTCCACTCCATATGTTACCACAGGTAATCTTCTTTTGTCTAAATCAAGGTTTACTTTATTTTAAATGAATCATCATAAAAAGCAAGTTATCAGCATTAGCATTAGTCAGGGCATTCTTTTAGTATAGGGGCTGCTACTTTGGCTGCAAACCAAGGTATCGTATCTACATTCCTGCAACAAATGGGACATTGGTCTGTCTTCCCCTCCTACATCCGCCACGACATCACCACAATACTCGTAATTTGTCATTTCTTCCATTATTGGCATGTCATTTCATTTGTCTCAGCATGGGATGGCATTATCTCATTCATGCAAAATGTTCCTTATATTATTACTAAAGCTATTTCTCGCACTCTATGTTCAAGTGGATATTCTCTCACAACTATATAATGCCATGCACTCGAGTCTGTTCATTTGACTCTCACTATTCTATGGTCTAACATGACCATGTTCTCAATTTGCTGGTCTGACAGACCGTTTCTCAATCTTCCAATCTAACGTGACCGTTGTCTCATTTCCTGGTCTAACGTGACCTGTTCTAGAAGGACAGATTTTGCCATTTTTTGATCTAACGTGACCTGGTGTGAGATACTAATTCTATAATTTCCTGGTTTGAGTGAGCAATTTTCTCATTTCCTGGTCTAACGTGACCTGGTCAAGTAGGACCACTTTTCAAATTATTTGGTTTAACATGACCTGGTCTAACTGGACCGCATTCTCATCCCTGGTATAATGTTACCGTCTTCTCCTTTACCCCGTCTTAGGGGACTCGTATGACCCCAACTTTCCTTCTCTGCGGTCTAAAATGCCCCCCAACTATCCTGTGGTATAATGTTCTGTTTTGTGGTAAATGGTAATTGGCTGCACTGTGCGCTTTTCTAGTCTTCCGACCATTCAAAGCACTTTATCATCATTCACACACTGATGGCAGGGGCTACCAAGGTTGCCCATCAGAACCATCCACTCATTCATACCCATTCATACACTGCAGGAGCAATTTGGGGTTAAGTATTTTGCCCAAGGACACGTCAACATGGACTAGCAGATCTGTGGATCGAATACCCAATCCTCTGATTTGAGGACAACTTTGGTCTACCACTGATCCACAGTCACCCAGAGTGGTTCTCCAGCCTGTGTTTGGATGCTAGAAAGCACAAGCAACACTTGTTTTTACCATTGCACCCTAGTTGATGATGATACAGAGGCAGGGTCGAGTTCAGGGGACAGGGGAGACCCTTTGGTTGTGGACATCAGAGAACCTGTTTTATATGATAGCTCTTCAGATTCCAGGATTGAAGAACAGGGGTGCCAACCCCCGATTGGACGTGTGGAGGCTTCAGTCCAAGATGGGGAAACAGATATGAACCCAGTTTGGAAAAGCAAAAGTAGATCTGTTGGCCAAGTAATGCAGACTTTTTTTAATGACTTTTCACTAATCATTTCTTATAGATGTTTAATACAATATTGTCTCTCTCAGTCAGGAAGACTCTATTTACACTCATTTATAATCTCTGTCTCTCTCTCCCTGTGATTATAGGGGTTCACTTTAAGTTAACCAACCAGATTATGCACAGTTTGCTTAAGCCAATCACACTGTATATATATAAATAATATCATGTGTCTACAACTGCCTGCTCTACATTTTGGTAGAGTCACTATCTTGTTGAAAAATGTATTGACCATAACTTAACCTGATTGAGCTATCTCTACAACTTGGTTGAGGTATCTTATTGTATCTCACTGTGTCTTTAAGAAATATGCCTTCTCATCTTGCCTCTTCACATGAAGTTGGCAAGACAAATATTCCTTTAGATATGTGCACACTGTTTGATGAAAATTTCAAAGATTAGTGAATTCATTCGACATATTACAGCACTTGAAGTCTTACTGAACAGAATTATGTAACTTGATACAAAAATAGAAAATATGGGTGTTGATTGTCGTGTTACCTCGACGTCTCTTGTTTTTCCCTGTCATCTCCATGTTTGTGGTGTGGGCGTGGCTCCAACTGGTCTCTTCTCAGCTCCCTCCTGATTATGGCTCATTCACGTCACTTTTCCAGTCTGCTTAGCTGCCTTCCATCTTCCCCTCATCCACAGAACGCTGTTGCAACCTCAGTGGCACTTAGTTGTTCAGAGAAGCTCAGGATTGTATTTATTCCTACTGTTATCACTTGCTTGTATTTACCTGTGTCTCCAGGATCATCCTCTCCGCTTCCCCAGCCTGCTCTGCTCAGTCGTCCACCATTTCCCTCTTACCCTTGGTCGCCGCTGCTCCTTCTCAACCTCATGCCATCGTTATCCTTAAAATAAATCCTTTTCACTTATTTGACTTCCCTTGTCTGTGTCTGCATTATAAACCCACAGGCATCACAACATCATTAAATGGTGTGTGTGTGTTAAGATAGCAATAAAGCCTTTTTTCACTCACTCTGCAGTACCACATGTTGACTGACTGTCACACGCTGACTATTGTGCTGATAGTAGTGTGCTACACTAGTCTAGTTAAAAATCCAGTCACCTGTAGCGGTCTCTAGCTCTCCCAGTAGTGCATGTGCCCCCTGTAGGCTGAATCAGTCCTCTCGCTCCCCCCTTTCCTGACATTCTCCACCTGCACAATAATACAATAATGGCAATAAAAAATCCTACAAAATTAGCAATAAAAAAAAAACAGGTGTATGTTTGACCTTGGTCACATATTTTTGTCTGTTGTACATGCTCTTTGTCTGCTCACCTTGTTCACTATCTTAGTTTAGAGTAACCATTACTAAATATAAAATTCAATTTTAAATTTCATACATTGATAATTATACAATTATCAGTCAAGTACCTTACATTTCTCTGGCATTCGTTCACCTGTCATACAATTTGCAGGTCAATGTCTTTTGTAAACACATTTTCAAAACAACCATCAATCAACTGGCAATATTTTCCCTCTTGCCCATCACCCCTGGAGTTAAACATGTAATGTTAGCAGAATAAATTGCATTATGTCTTGAGATACTATCAACTCTTAAGTCTCTACATTTATTAATTTAGTTTGTGTTGACACAGATCACTATCTGCTATCACTTGTCTCTTATCGGGGTGATGAAATGGAATTTCAGTGCTGGATATATAGGTGATTCTCCAGGAACCAATCTGTCATAGTCTGGAGACACCTTATCTGTCATCAGCAGGAACCTTATTCATGTTCCACTGCTTCCACTCATGCACAAATCCTCCTGCAAACCACCTTCATGTGCAACCAGGATTTGAGTTGTTGGTAGTATACAGTTGCTATTTAAAAATATATTTCACTATCAGAACATGCAAAAAGGCATACACGGGTTGACAGGCTTTGTTAACGAATCTAAGTTGCTTTATTGGTGTGTTTTATGAATTCAGAAATACATCCATGAGTTAAGGCTATCAGATGCCAAACAAATATGTTACTATAGGCCTATAGGCTTAGGATACACTGAGCCCCTCTCTCCTCTTCTCTCTCTCTCTCCTTATGGACGAAATTACGTCTCTTCATTTCACATTACTAACTCTACTTCTTCCCCGAAGTCTTTGTGTCTTCTCAGCTCATAGGGTCCATTGGACTTGGCTGTGTCTGAAGCCGGTCCTGGCTCCTTGCCCCTGCATGCAGCCCCTGGCCTGGGCCTGGCCTCCTTCCCAATGGCCCTGCCTCCTTCTTTGTGCCTCCTGCCTCAAGGGCCTGGCTTCATTGGTCCGGCCTCTTTTGCAATGCCTCCTGTCTGGCGTGCCGGCCTCCAAGGCCCTGCCTCCTGCCATGGCCCTGCCCCTCCTCCCTCCATCCTTCTGTTTCATGGATTGTGGAGGTCTGGTTTGTGGTCCATGACTACTACTCATTATTCATACATTTCTGTAATATTAATTTAATCTGTTGTAACGCTGTTCATTCTGTACACATGACCTTTATAGAGGGATCCTCCTCTGTTGCTCTCCTGAACGTTTCTTCCCTTTTTTTCCTGTTTCTGTTTTTCCTGATCCGATGTGAGGTCCTGGGACAGGGATGTCGAATGTGTACAGATTGTAAAGCCCTCTGAGGCAATGATTTTGGGCTATACAAAATAAACTGAATTTAATTATATTTTAGAGGCCTGGGTTTGACGAAGCCATTGAAACACATTTATCTTCTTCAACCCTCATTATCCCTGTTAAATAGCCCAAAAAATGCCCACAAATCTGCGGTAAATTCTTCCGATATGTAGAGTCGAGCGCAGGTGGAGCTGCACCTCTATAAAATGAAATGGCTTCAGGCAAAGTACTGCATAGTAGTAGTAGTGCACTAGAAAAAATAGAAACTTTTGTAACAATTAGGTTTTCCATTTGCTTTTAATGCTGTTCAGCACAATTGTTTTAGCAAAACAATCTAAAAAACAATGTTGACCTATGAATGAGATGGTGTTTGAGCTGAGAAACTGGTATCTGGAGGTACATGTGAAGGAAGTGAATATGCAAAGGACAATTAAACTTCAATCTGTGTTTCCCCCAATATGGCTGCAATCTGCTGTGAATTAACAGTTAGCCCTGGGTGATCATTACCCACGCACCCTCTGTGGGAGGCTGGCACTGACTAACCGATACATCCCAGGAAGATAAATTTAAGTTTAAACTCTCCCTCTCACAATCTGCACCACAGTTGAACCATGACATTGTAATCATTTCATTGCTCTCATCCAGACACAACAACACATGTTGCATTTTCTTAATTTCACCCTAAAGAATGACTGAAATAAACTCTCGGTTTTAAAGTGTTGCTCAATTATTAAAGCAGAGACAACGTGGCACAAAAGGCTTTTGCACATCACTGATTCCATTCTGGAGTTTGGCTGATACAGCTGTGAAGTAATGGTCCATCATAACAAAACAGACTGTGTGTGGTGGGGGGATACAGAGCACTCTCCTTTGATGTCAATGCAGGGTGCAGATGTCATGTTGTCACCCAGACAGTACAGTAGTTTCCCTGTGTTTCCTCTGTTTCCCTGCCCTTTTGTCTCCTGTGGGTTTTACAGTCTGGTCTGTCGGCAAGGAGGTGTGGCAATCTCCTCTCTCTCCTGGGCGGTGATTGCTGGAGCAGCTGGGACCAATCTCTTATCAAGACTGCAGTATTTCAACCCTGGTCTTCCTGCCATTCATCGCCACAGTGTTCTTTGGATTAATAAACCTTTTCTGGTTTCAAACTTTAAATCATGTTTGTGAGTGCTGCTTTTGAGTCCACGTTTTTGGTTACCAGAACGATCTGGCCAAACAGATGGACCCAGCAGACAAGGATGCCTTTCAAAGGGCAGTTTCCAGCCATGGAGATTTATTTGGACAACACCATCAGGCACTACAAGGAATTTATTGAGATTTTTCTTTGTCAGCAAAAAGGATAAGTCTCTCCGCCCTTGTGTAGACTATCGGGGCTTAAACAACATCACTGTTAAGAATAAGTATCCTCTGCCATTAATCAGTTCTGCCTTTGAAGCACTATAGGGAGCGACCATCTTCAGCAAACTGGACCCAAGGCATACCATCTGGTACGAATTCGTAAGGGAGACGAATGGAAGACGGCCACTTCGAATACCTGGTAATGCCTTTCGGACTAATGCACTGGCAGTTTTCCAAGCATTGGTGAACGATGTTTTGTGATTTTTTTAACCGCTTTGTCTTTGTGTACCTTGATGACATTTTGATTTATTCCTGTGATCTCTCAGAACATTAACATTATGTTCGCCAAGTACTCCAAAGACTGTTCAAGAATGAATTGTTCGTGACAGCTGAGAAATGAGAGTTTCATGTCAGCTCTGTTGGATTTCTCGGCTACATCATTGAGAGTGGGCAGGTGAGGACGGAACCGGAGAAGATCAAAGCTGTGGCAGAGTGGTCCAAACCCTCCTCCAGGAAGCTTTCTCCTGCTGTTCTTTTCTGGTGGTTGTTCCGGAGTCTGTCCGCTCTCAGGTACTACAGTCGGGACATAACTCTTGGTTTGCTTGTCTTCCAGGAATTAGTCGGACTTTGTCACTCCTCAGACAACACTTCTGGTGGCACAGCTGCTTGGGCAAGGGACAGGTTGAAGATGTCAGTAAATGGCCCAGTGAGCTGCTCCGCACATACCCTGAGCACACGTCTGGGAATACCGTTAGGACCCCGCAGCCTTGCGTGCGTTGATCCTGCGCAGTGCTGTGAAGACCTCAGTGGAGGAGAGTGTGAGAGGCTGATGGTCTGCTGAGAGTGGCATCTTGGTGGCAATGTTCCTATTTTCCCTCTCGAAGCGGGCATAAAAATCATTCATCTCGTTCAGGAAGGAGATGTCTGTAGGTGTTGCTTGGTCTGTAGTTGGTGATGGCCTGGATGCCCTGCCACATACGCCTAGGGTCGGTGTTGGAGAAGTGACCGTCTATCTTCAGCCTGTGTTACACCCAGACCTTCTGGGTAGCTCTGTGTTCACTGTCTGCTCCGTTGTGTTGTCTGTCACTCACCTTGTCTCTCGTTCCAGACGCCTCCCTCCTCGTGTTCTGCCCTGATTGCAAGTCCCGCCCTCATTCTTTCCACCTGTGTCTCGTTCCCCTGTGTATTTAGTCTGTGTCAACTCCCTGTCCTGTGTCGGTTTGTCTTTTGATGTCGTTGAGTGTCGTCACAAGTAAAGCGTGCCCTTTTGAAACTACCTTGCCTCGCCTTGTGTCTGCTTATTGGGTCCTGCCTCCGTGGTACCAGTTCCTGATAGTACAAACCTGCTAGTACGATCAAGATGGACTCAGCAGGCCAGGATTCTGTCCGTCAGGCTCTTGCCTCAAGGCGCTCTCGTGGGCCACCATGACCAACTGCTCAAGGATATGATGGAGGCCCTCAGGTCCCTCTCTACCAACGTGGACCAGCTCGGACAGCAGCTCCGTCAGGTTTCCTTACAGCTGCCTTCTCCTGCCCCGGAAGACCCAGAGGTCCCGGCTCCTTCTCTGCCTCCTGCCCAGGCCGACGCTGGCTCCCGGGAGCCACACGTACCTTCCCCAGAGCGTTACGCTGGAGATCGGGGAACGTGTAGGTCGTTTCTTATGCAGTGCTCCTTAGTTTTCGACCAGCAACCCTCTAGGTATGTGACTGATAGAGCTAAGATTGCCTTTGTTATGGGCTGACTCACTGGGAGAGCATTATCATGGGCTACTAGCATATGGGACAGTCAGTCTCCCACTATTTCCTCATTTCTGTGCTTCTCTGATGAGATGTGTAAGGTTTTTAAATTTCAATTCAGTTTATTTTGTATAGCCCAATATTACAAATTTGCCTCAGAGGGCTTTACAATCTGTACACATACGACATCCCTGTCCCAGGACCTCACATCGGATCAGGAAAAACTCCCCAAAAATAACCTTTCACAGGGAAAAAAATGAAGAAACCTTCAGGAGAGCAACAGAGGAGGATCCCTCTCCCCGGATAGACGGAAGCAATAGATGTCCTGTGTACAGAATGAACAGCATTTACAAAGTTACTTAAACACCCCATTAGCAGAGGGGACATTTCCGCACGTCTACTGCGGCCAGAGGGGCCACCGTATTGCCGTCTGTCCAGTAAAAGACCAGGCTCATCAGTGAGGAGGACGACACTGGTGAGCCGTACAACCCTGTCCGTAAGTCCCCCTCGTTTACTTCCCAGGGTTTCTATCACCTCTCCAACCCCCTCTCAGTCAAGAGGTGTTGGTGGACTCTGGTTCTGACGCTAACCTGAATTGGCTCGCAAGCTAGGGTTGGAGTGCCGCCTCCTCTCCAAGCCTCTGGAGGCTAGTGCCCTTGACGGGCGTCTACTCTGCCGGGTAACTCACCGCACGTCTCCCGTTCAGTTAGCCTTCCCAGACAACCACACAGAGAGTATCTGCTTTCACTTGTTCCAGTCCCTGCAACATCCCCTAATCTTGGGCCACCCCTGGCTGACACGGCACAACCCTCACATGGACTGGGCTTCGGGACGGTGATTGCATGGACGAAGGACTGTTCTGAGAGTTGCTTCCCCACAACATCCCTGACCTTACCTACGCCTCAGTCGAACCCCCTGCTGGATGCCAACTACCCAAACCTTTCCAAGGTGCCGGCATGTTACCATGACCTTAAGGAGGTATTTAATAAAGGCCGGGCCACCTCTGTGCCTCCGCATCAGGAGTACGATTGCGCCATTGATCTGCCTCCGGGTATCTTCTCCTCCCAGGGGAAGGCTCTATTCCCTGTGTGCTCCTGAGACACAGGCTATGAAGGAGTTGTGACCTCTGCGTTGACTGCAGGCCTGATCAGACCTTCATCATCTCCAGCGGGAGCTGTTTTTTTTTTTCGTCAGCAAGAAGGACAAGACCCTTCGCCCCTGTATCGATTACAGGGGTGTGAACGACATCACCATCAAGAACAGGTTCCCTCTTATTTCATCGGCATTTGATCTATTACAGGATGCTAAGGTCTTTACCAAACTGGACTTAAGAAATGCCTATCATCTGGTCAGAATTAGGGAGGGGGACGAGTGGAAGACTGCTTTCAACACCCCTAGTGGGCATTATGAATATCTCGTCATGCCTTTTGGACTAACTAATGCTCCAGCTGTTTTTCAGGCCATGGCGAACGATGTCCTCCGGGACCTGCTCAACATCTCTGTTTTCGTGTATTTGGACGATATCCTTATCTTCTCCCCCGACGAGGAGACTCATCGGGGTCACGTCAGACAAGTCCTCCGCCGCCTTCTAGGCCAGCAGCTATTTGTAAAGGCCGAGAAATGTGAGTTTCACGTCTCCACTGTATCGTTCCTGGGGTTTATTGTGTCTGAGGGAGAGGTGAGGATGGAACCGGAGAAGGTCGAAGCAGTCACAGGTTGGCCCACTCCTTGCAACCGCAAGGAGATTCAACGGTTTTTGGGGTTTTCCAATTTCTATAGGAGGTTTATTAGGAACTTCAGTTCTGTTGCTGCCCCCCTGCATGCACTAACCTCTGCTGTTCCAGTGGAACCCCGCCACCGATGCTGCCTTCCGGCGGGTCAAGGGAGCGTTCACCACTGCCCCGCTGCTTCCTCTCCCAGACTCCCGTCAGCAGTTCGTGGTGGAGGTGGACGCCTCGGATTTGGGAGTTGGAGCAATACTTTCGCAAAGGTCCGTGGGGGATAACAAGCTGCACCCCTGTGCTTTCCTTTACCGGAGACTTTCCTCTGCAGAGAGGAATTATGACATTGGAGACGGGAGCTTCTCGCCATCAAGATAGCCCTGGAGGAGTGGCGGCACTGGCTGGAAGGGGTGGAGCACCCATTCCTGGTCTGGACGGATCATAAAGATCTTGAGTATCTGCGGACAGCCCAAAGACTGAACCCTCGTCAAGCCAGGTGGGCGCTATATTTTTGTAGGTTTAACTTTTCTTTGTCTTATCGCCCAGGCTCTAAGAATGTGAAACCCAACTCTGTCTCGGCTGTTTGTCCCTGTTGCCTCCCCCAACCCTCCCTCATGCATTCTGCCCCCTTCCTGCCTGGTTGGGGCTGTCACGTGGGACATTGAGGAGAGGGTGAGACAAGCTGCCGCAAGTGTTTCTGCCCCTGATGGTTGCCCCCCCAGTAGGATGTTTGTTCCCTCTTCTCTCCGATCTCAGGTCATCCAGTGGGGCCACTCTTCTCGAATTTCCTTCCACTCCGGCGTTCGGAGGACGATGTTCATCATTAAGCAGCGGTTCTGGTGGCCCGCAATGGAGATGGAGGTTGGGGAGTATGTATCAGCCTGCCAGGTGTGTACACGGTGTAAGGTGTACATGAGTTCATTTCCAAGTTCTAGAAGGAGTTCTGCAGTCTCCTAGGGGCCACGGTCAGTCTGTCTTCTGGTTACCATCCCCAGTCCAATGGTCAGACAGAGCGACTAAACCAGGAGCTGGAGACTGGCCTTCGCTGTCTGGTGTCCCAGAACCCCACTTCCTGGTGCAGACACCTCATTTGGGTTAAGTATGCGCACAACACTCTCCCCTCATCTACTGGTCTCTCCCCTTTCCAGTGCGCCCATGGCTACCAGCCACCCCTGTTTCCTGCTCTGGAGAAGGAGTCTAGAGTAACCTCTGCTCTAGCCATGGTCCGCCGTTGCCGCCGCACCTGGGACCTAGCCCGCCAGACCCTACTCAAGAACTCTGCCTGTTACAAGAATACGGCAGATCAACGGCGGTCCCAGGCCCCTGACTATCGGGTCAGCGAGAAGGTGTGGCTATCTACACGGGACCTTCCCCTTCATGTGGAGTCCCGTAAGCTGGCTCCTCGGTTTATGGGACCCTTCCCAATTTCAAGAGTGATTAACCCTGTGGCCATGAGACTCAAACTCCCTAGACCCATGAGGGTCCACCCCACTTTTCATGTGGCCCGGCCAAGGCCAGCAAAGGAGAGCCCTTTGGTTCCGGCCACCAGACCTCCACCCCAACTCATTGATGGCGGTCCGACCTATGCTGTCAAGCGTCTCTTGGCGGTTCTGCCCTCCTGTGTGATTGCAAGTCCCGCCGCCCTCATTGTTTCCACCTGTGTCTCGTTCCCCTGTGTATTTAGTCTGTGTCAACTCCCTGTCCTGTGTCGGTTTGTCTTTTGATGTTGTTGAGTGTCGTCACAAGTAAAGCTTGCCCTTTTGAAACTACCTTGTCTCGACTTGTGTCTGCTTATTGGGTCCTGCCTCTGTGGTACCAGTTCCTGATAGCCTGTAGCAGTGCTTGGCCTTTTTGATGCCGCTTCTCAGGTTTGCTCTGGATGTGCTGTAGGCCTGTGCATCCCCCGATCTGAAGGCAATGTTACAGGCCTTCAGCAGGAGCCGCACATCCTTGTTCATCCATGGCTTCTAATTGTGGTACGTGGTGATCTGCTTCTCTGTAGTGACGCCGTCAATGGTGGTGGTAATTTAAAACAGAGGAAGCATAGTGGTCAATGTCAATTTGTGAGCCACAGGTGGCCTGAGAGGCAAACGTACGCCAGTCCGTGTGTTGAAACCTTTCCTGGAGTGTTGAGTCTGTCCCTGTTGGCCAGACCTTGATGGTTCACACAGCTGGTCTGACCCGGTTGATGAGAGGTAAATATTTGGGTTTGAGGAACACAGAAAGATGGTCCGACTGTCCTAGGTGGGGGAGGGTGGTCGCTATGTAGGCAGCAGCCATGTTTGTGTAAACCTGATCAAGAGTTTTGTTTCCTCTGGTATGGCAGAAGACATGCTGGTGGAATTTTGGGAGGACTGTCTTTAGGTTAGAGTGATTGAAATCACCCGCAACAATAAAAGCAGCCTCTGGATGTTGAGTCTGCTGTTTGCTGATGGCCCCATGAAGTTCGTTCATTGCTATCTTAGCATTTGCGTCCGGTGGGATATAGGCAGCTGTTATGATGGTGGAAGTCAACTCCGTTGGCAGAACGGTCTGCACTTAACCATGATAAACTCTAGGTTAGGTGAGCAATGTCTCCCAAGAGTAACAGAGTCCGTACACCAAGCTTTGTTCACATAGATGCACAATCCTCCGCCTCTGGTCTTCCCAGAGTCGTCCACTGATCTGTCCGCCCGATGTGTGTAGCGTCTGGCTAGCTCGATAGCACTATCCGGTACGTCGTTGTGTAGCCATGTTTCGGTGAATATCATGACATTACAGTCCAAAAGAGTCTTACTGTGAGTGAGGCGGAGTCGTATCTCCATTTTGTTCACCAATAAAAGTTAGCGAGGAAAATGTTGGGTATAGACAGCCGCTGTGGTGATAGCCTTAGCTTAGCTCTGAGCCCTCCGCGCTTACCTCGTCTTTGTTTATGATCACTATGCCGCCGGCGAGCACTTCCGCCTGGCCAGGTAGAGTCCGTAGTCTTCGGTGTTCTGGAGATCTCAGGGATGAGTGGAATACTGGCAATTAAATTGACCGACAAACGTAATCCAATGTCAAAAAGCTCATGTCGGGTGTATTTTCTTAAGGCACAACTGTTTCTGAACAACCAGACCCGAGATAAGAAAGAAGAATACTCAAAAATCTGGAGAGACGCGATGATCACGAGCTGCCATCTTGCGGACCCTATTGAAATTGCTCGGGGTTATATTATTATTATTCCGCTTTTTATTTTTTAACATTGGGTGCATTTTTTGGGTACTAATCCGGCTGGAAAAGTAACCAAATGTGGCAAACTTGTCAGGCTTGGTGAAAAATAGCCATCTAGGTTTAATTGCTCTCTAGCTCCCCCTCAAAGTTTGACCGGCGACGCCCCTCACCCAGAATGTCCGATTGACTTGAAATTTTTCACACATGTCCATCTCCACCTGCTCTACAAAAAAAGCCTCTCAGACCCCTAAGCTCCGCCTACTTAGACTTTCCGGCATTTTATCAATCAGATAATTGAAGCCTGATGACCTACAATATGTCAAATGTTTTTTGATATCTCATTGTAAGGATCTATGGTCCAATGAACCTCTTAGGGGCGTGTCTTGTTTTTCAATGCTCATAACTTCAACACTATTGTAACTAATCACTCGACACTTGCAGGATATGTGCACATTGCGTCCCTTAACATACAAAAAATATCTTGTGTTGCTACAATAATTCGCAGAATTTGGCCGTTTTTCGCCGTTATACATTTAAGGTTTTCCCCCACAAAAATTATCTGATCGACTGAAGGCCTTATATGTGGACCCAAATAAATGCCCACTTTCTGTGTTTTGTTATGTTATAGACTGTTGCTTTAACTGATCCAATCCTTCCAAAGTTTTAGACCATAATAAATATTTGTATAGGGCAGGGAAGAAGTTTTACTCCGATGATGATTTCTTTTCCAGCTTTTTTTGCTCCTGCAGAAGACAATAAAACACACACATTGTCTTACAAATGGTGACTTTTCACCAGACTTGACGTTATGTGAACCAAAAATAAACGCACATTTTCTGATCGGTGGTGTAACGGTATAGTCATTTGCCTTGTGACAGGGAGACCAGTGTTCAAATGCAAGCCAGGGTTGATTTTTGCATCACTTTTTTGTTTTAATTTACATGATGTGGTCTCGACTTCATAGAGACACATGATGCATGTATACTGCATATTCACATTCTCAAAGCGCCACCTACTGGCCAAAACAAATAAGCCTAAAATGCATCAGATTCACATGAAATTTACACAACATTGTCTACACTTCACGTAGAGACACATGATGCATGTATATGTTCACATTCTCATAGCGCAACGTACTGGCTCAACTGGACTTGCTCGAATCTGCCCAAAACTTATCGTGCTTGTTACAAGTCACGGCCAGTAAGTCAAAGCCCCACCTACTGGCTCAACTGGACTTGCTCAAATCTGCCCGAAACTTGTCATGCTTGTTCCAAGTCACGACCTGAGGAAATTGACAAGCTTACTTTCACTCAGTCGAAGCGCCACCTACTGGCGTAAGAAAATCAGCTTTATGTGACAAACGGTAAAACGTCCGACTGGCGGCCCTGCGTTCTCGGCCGTGCGAGCTGGTGACCCGCCGGCGGCCCTACGTTCTCGGGCGTGCGTGCCGGTGACCCGCCGGCATCGCTGCTCGCAGCTTTAATTATATTGAATTAATAAATTTGATTTGAAGTATATGCATGTGTAACGTTACAAAGATAAAATAAATGATACACTGTGTCCACTTCCTCTTTGCAGAATAATATGTGTATGGATAATGTGTACAATTTCAATTATATTGTATGACATTCTCTGAGCTCAAAGACTCGCGACAACCCTTTTCCTCGTGAGAGCCACAAGCTTCGCTGTGAAACAGCTGAAAGCTCCACTCCCGTCTCCACAGAGTGCAGGAAACAGTCGTGCTTTCAGGGGTCTTGTTTTTATGAAAATGACTAGGCTGATAACATCGGTCAAAACCTTGTGTAGTTCACGGCACATCTGTCTGGCTGCTAGCGCCTCTCTGTGAATGACAGTGTGTCCATTGCACATTCGGAAAGACACTATATCAGCGCCTGCAAGCCCTCCCTTTTCCCTGCTATGGTCTGCGCACCATCTGTGCAGAAACCCATACAACTCTCCCATTTCAGCCCGTGTTCTGTCAGGTAACTGTCCATAAGCCTAACGAGCTCTTCATTTAGCACATTACTAAGCTACACGTGAGTCGCAAAGGATCTTCGACGTCGCGATCGCGCATGCGTAACCTGTTAACGCCGTAACAGTAGCGTAAACATTTACACGTACTTTTGTAATATGTGAAGTTCTCCGCACTGCCCCCCGCGTCCCACCTGTAATGCCTCGGCACCCCCACTTGAGGGGCGCTCACAGTTTGAGAACCACTGCACTAAGGAATACGTCCTTGCCTCCTCTGTTTGTGCCCGGAGTAAGACCTATCATCGACCACCTATAGGGTTGCTCCGCCCCTTACCAATGCCTGGTCGTCCTTGGTCTCACATCGGCATGGACTTTGTCACCGGTCTGCCTGTATCTGATGGTATGGCCACTATACTTATATAGTATATACTATACTATACTTACCATTGCGGACCGATTCTCCATTGGCCTTCCCAAGCTTCCTTTCAGCTCGCAAGACTGCGGTCCTCTTTGACAAATCATGTCTTCCGCCTTCATGGCATTCCGTTGGACATCGTCTCAGACCATGGCCCTCAGTTCATCTCACAAGTTTGGAAATCGTTCTGCCATGCTCTGGGAGCTACTGTCAGCCTGTCACAAACTAATGGACAGACTGAAAGAGCAAATCAGGATCTGGAGTCCGCCATACGTTGTGTTGCCGCTTCAAATCCAACTTCCTGGAACGCTCACCTAAGTTGGATAGAGTATGCACACAACTCTCTCTCCTCCTCTGCCACAGGTGTTTCTCCATTTGAAGGTTCATTAGGCCATCACCCTCCACTTTTCCCGGCACAGGAGGAGGAGTTGGCTGTCCCATCATTGCAACATCTTCTTCGACGCTGTCGCAAGATTTGGAGGGACACCAGGGCAGCGCTGTTAAAGACAACCGAGAGAGACGGGAGGATTGCTGATCTTCACCGAACCCAGGCTCCCGACTACACACCAGGTCAGAAAGTTTGGCTATCTTCAAAAGACATTCCATTGAAAACTGACTCCACGTGTCATCGGACCGTTTGAGATTGAAAGCATCATTAACCCCTCCACTGTCAGACTCATCCTTCTCAATTCTCTCAGGATTCACCCATCTTTTCATGTCTCCCGACTGAAACCGGTTCTCACCAGTCCTTTGGTCCCTCCAACCAATCCCCTCCTCCCGCCCAGGTCTTTGACAACCACCCAGCATGTACGGTCAGACGACTACTGGATGTTAGACGACGAGACCGGGGCTTTCAGTATCTGGTGGACTGGGAGGTATACGGTCCAGAGGAAAGGTCCTGGGAACCTTGTTCCCGCATCCTGAATGGTGAGCTAATCGGGTATTTTTCCACATTTTGGTTACCAGAACATAACAGCAGAATGCAGTACTAGCATTTTCCTAGGGGCATGAAGGAAATACCCTCAGTGCTCCAAGACTTGGTAGAATGTGTGGCAATACCAATATAGTGACATAATTACTTACATATATTTTGGCCACTTAATTTAGTGACAGCAAACTTATATAAACCTTTCAGAAATCACACAAACACTTTTAATCATGTTTGGTCATCTTTTCAATTTAATTCTATGGTTTTTTTTATCAGCTGATCACAGTTTTTTCGATCATGGCATTAATACCAACGTAGCTAAATCAAATCAAATGAGTGATTCTGGGCCGGCACCTGTCATCCAGGACAGCTAGTAGTCTATTCTGTAGGACCTTCCTCTACTTCCCTACTTTCTCTACTTCCTGAGCTGGCGCAGGAAGTACAACCTCTGCTGTGCCTTTTTCCGGATGGTGTTAATGTTGGAGCCCCACTTCAGGTCCTAGAAACCTGAAGGTCTCCACCGCAGACACAGTGCTGTTGAGTATGGTGAGGGGGCTCCTCCTAAAGTCCACTGTCATCTCCACAGTTTTGGGCTTGTTCAGCTCCAGGTTGTTCTGACCACACCAGAGGACCAGCTGTTCAGCCTCCCGTCTGTACGCAGACTCATCACCGTTCCTGATGAGACCGTTGTCTTGTCTGCGAACTTCAGGAGTTTAACAGACGAGGTGCAGTCATTGGTGTAGAGGGAGAAGAGAAGTGGGAGAGTACACATCCCTGGGGGGCGCCATTGCTGATAGACCGGGTGCTGGATGTGATTTTTCCCAGCCTCACCTGCTGCGTCCTGTCTGTCAGGAAGTTAGTCATCCACTGACAGGTGGAGGCGGGCACCCTGAGCTGGGAGAGTTTATGTTGAAGTACCTCCGGGATGATGGTGTTGAACGCTGAGCTCAAGTCCACAAACAGGACCCTTACATATGTCCCTGGGGAGTCGAGGATGCAGTCCCATGTTGACTGCATCATACACCGACCTGTTTGCCCGGTAGGCAAACTGCAGGGGGTCCAGCAGGGGCCCTGTGATGTCCTTCAGATGGGTCCATACTAAAGAATGAATGAAGTACCATTTCCAGTTCTGCTAGATTATATTCAAACTACCCCATGCAACCAGCATCAGCCTCATCTGGTGAAAAGTATCCCAGAAAGAAGCAATGATCAATCATTATGCCGCAAGGAGACTGCAGGTGACATGCTTGCCAGGTGAACCTTAAAATATACATGTAGTCATATATCACATGCATGATAGGTACATTAGAGAGGGCACAGGATTACGGAAAAGTCAGTGTTGAATCGGTCCTCTGCCACACAAACTATTAAAAATACACTTTATTTCCTGTTGACCATGAGTGCTTCACTGACTGAGAAAATATGCTAATTATGAGTTGCATTCACATACCCGCATGAAGTGTAAAGGCTCTACATTCAATCCTGCTCTATCAGGGAAAGCTCTCACAATAACACATGGTTTCAGTCTCACAAACACGTGAGGAATTAATATGCCCCCGAACAGCCAGGACCAATTCATGCTAAAATAAAACATGTAGGTTTAATGTGATCTCAGTCCACAGAAATACACATTTGTGTGTAATCTTTCATCGCACATCTCCTTTGCGTAACGCCAATACTGCAAAAATGCCCCATCACATTGAGGCAAGGACTTTTTTTTTCCACATCTGGACTACCGGACACTAGTCCGTAAACATCCGTCCGATCATTGACTGCAGCACTGGTGTTACTAGCCCGGCCCAAACTGCTTTTAGCAGAGAAGCTAACTAGCTAGCTGGGAAAACTGACTCCTGGGTCTGTCTACTCTAGTGGTTAGCAGTAAAATGGCTACAGCTCTGATCAGTCGTGGACTTGAGAGACTGATCACAAATACTCCTATACTTTAGACCTCAGTAACTGCTGACGCTGGCTTGGCCAGGCTCGTCTTTAACATGGTCAAGTTTACCGGTTGACTGAGGATGGGTTTGTGTGAGAATTTCTTGCGTGTCTATATACAAATTACTGAAGATATCAGTCACTTGCGATAGGATATGAAGACGGATTAGCTCTTCATGCACCTCTCCACAATGGCCACTGCCCAGGCTTAGCACAAGTGTGCACTGTGTCCTCGGCCTTTACACCGGACTTCAACATCACCTTACCTTCGTACGGGTCCATCTTGGCAATTGTGTCAATCGGCCCAATCTGCTGTGGAAAAATGTATGCTGCGGAAAGCATCATAGCAAATGTAACAAGTTACAAGCCCTGGAGCCCACCATCAATGTCCAGGACAAGTGTCAAATTTCCCTGTTGCTTGAACAACCACAATCTCACCATAACTCAAAGGCATGCCCCGCTGCTATGCCTTGCTCCATAAATCGAGCATCAGACAGCCTTCTCGCTCAGTGGACACTCTGGGACATTCACCAAAGCACCTGCAGAAGACAATCATACCAACTGTCTACCGTGCTTGTTGTTGGCGGGTTGTTCCATGGTCCATCATTTGCAGATCAACAGATGCTTTACCTTTAAGTCAGTCTCAATGGGTCAATAATGTGATTATTCTTAGTTTGCCCTATCATGAAAATCCCATGCCAACATACACTAGTCCAGCAATCACTAACTATAGACAGTAAAATGTCCCCTAGATCAGGCAGCCATAATATTGCTCATGAGAACCTGGTTCATATTAAATTCACGATCCGCTGCTGCCACTAGCTGTTTAAAGCTGGCACTGCTAAATGTCAGATATGTATCTATTACCACTTTAGGCTTCAATGTATCTTTTGGCAATTTTTCCTCATTCGAACTGTTGCTGTCATTTGTTACAATGTATCCTTGACACTAGTTACAATGATTTCTGTCATGTTCATTGAATGTGCTGTAACTCTGTAACGCTGATCATCTGTACACATGACATCTATTGCTTCTGTCCATCCGGGGAGAGGGATCCTCATCTATTGCTCTCCTGAAGATTTCTTCCCTTTTTTTCCCCTGTGAAAGACATTTTTTGGGGGAGTTTTTCCGGATCCGATGTGAGGTCCCAGTGTAACAGGCCATAGTATACCCCAAGTCTGGACTATACCTGGGGTTAAAGGGGCCTAGGCTAGATTATACCCCGGGTATATTATGGCTCAGGCCAATGTATACTCCGGGCCAATACAATTCCATGGATTGTGGAGGTCTGGATCGTGGTCCATGCCTACTACTCATTAATTATAAATGTCTGTCATTCATTAAATGTGTTGTAACTCTTTAACGCTGTTCATCTGTACACATGACATCTATTGCTTCTGTCCATCCGATGAGAGGGATCCTCCTCTGTTCCTCTCCTGAAGGTTTTTCCTGATCCGATATGAGGAATGTGTACAGATTGTAAGGCCCTCTGAGGCAAATTTGTAATTTGTGATTCTGGGCTATAAAAAAATAAACTGAGTTTAATTTAACATGCACCATTAGTGTATTTTTGTTGTGTGCACATTTAGTTGCTTGGTGTTGGAGTTTTATTTGTATAGCCCAATAAAACAAATTGTATATTTTCCTCAGAAGGCTTCACACTCTAAAACAACATACAACATCCTATACAAAATAAACTGAATTGAACATCCTCTGGCCTTGGACCCTCGCATCGGAGATGATGGACAAAAAAGAAGAAACCTTAAGGTTGACCCTCAGGAGAGATCAATAGAGAGTGCAATATATGTCATATGTACAGAATGAACAAGATAATACATATCATAGTTGATCCATATGCCAGAAATTATACATATGAGAGTAATAGTAGCATAATAGAAATGTGACTTATAATACTAATAATCATAACAGTGGGTGTCAGGCAGGGCCACGTCAGTAGGCACAATCATGTCCAATTGATCTTTACTAGGTCCCCAATTTTCCAAAGCCGTCGTTCTGATATTGCTTTGGATGGGCTTCCATTGGAGCATCAATATGTGTCGCCCAGGTAATGAGACCATGTTGGCCAAAAAGTAAATAAGCATATTTCCTAGAATGTTGAACCATTCCTATAAAATGACTGTTTAGCATACTGGATGATCTGTTGCCCTTGTTTCAAGCCATAATTACTCAGAATAAGGCTTGTAAAGCCAGAGCAAGTGACATTTATAAACAGTCCTGAATAGCCAGTAAATAATCCAATCAACATATCTCACCCAGAAATATAGTTTTCACAGTGAATTAACTTGTCGACTAGCTGTATAAAGGCCTGTGTCCATTCCAGTGTACATCATCCTACACTTAGTGCCATGTCCATCAGAAGAGATCCAAGGACAATGACAACATTAAGAAATTAGGTTTCCAATCTGCTGCATTAGTATAACAGGAAACTGTTGAATTTGATTTTATGAAAGGGTTTTTATAGGAAGGGGAAATGATTTGAAGCTTAGTCTCCATTCACTGCTGGCATATGTGTAATGATTGTTATGGCAGTGAAGGAGGAGGAGGTGGCCTCTGTCAACACATTTCTCATCAGGCATAAAGCAAAGGGGAGGGAGGACTTGAGAGCACAGTGTTCTTTGAATTTGCTGGTGAGCTGTTTACACAAATGAAGATCAAACTAACCACTGACTATATGAGATAAAGAGTTAAGCTGTATTATTATTACTTCCAAACAAACCTTATGAAGTTATCTATTTTTTTTTGCCCCAGAATATTTCAAAATACCAAATCATGCATCCACACGTACTGTATGTGTAAACTAGGGATGGAATGGTTCTACAAATTCACAGTTCTGGGGTAGCAGTTCATTGAGTTTTTGGTGATTGATGATTACTGAACTGCTGCTTGTGCTCATTTATACGAGGCAATAAAATGCATGAAGGCACATTGCAGTTGGGCTTAAGCACTTTGATTATACGTTTTGAATACTTGAGTATGGTTAAATATATTCGGCAATAATTGTTGCTTTGGAACTTTCTAATGCTGTTGTGGGAGGCTGGTTGAACCTTGTGGGAGAAAGGACTCTAGTGTGTTTGTGTTGTGTTTTGCTAATTGTAATTTATAACATTACAATTTTAACTTATATATTTCTCTCTCTCTACTTAAAAAACAACAAATAGAAAAACAATGTAAACATACCAGAATACAAATCTAAATCCACCCTTTACCAATGCACACCTCAAGGAAAATCAGTCTTCAACATTATCGCTTTCCTTCAATTTTACTTCTCTACTTTCATCTTACAGCACTGGTAACATGCAATAATATGTAGAACAGCACTGACTGAAAACAACGACAAATCGAAATTCAGAGCATATCTATTTTCTCCACACAGTTCTAAACATGGAGTTCGCGGCTCACAGCTAGCGGTACTGGAAGAACGAACAGTGTTTATTTGAGGTGGCAGCAAAGGTAGGAGCTATGCTTCTGCGACCACACCATCAGTCGGAACGGCATTATGAATTGTAATCGCCATATGAGCACGGTGCAGAGCAGCATTCATGAGCTAGCCAGTGGGGCATGTTCACATGCACTAAAAGGCACCAGTGGCCGGCCCAGCTATACAAATGATAAATGGACTGAACTTGTATAGCGCTTTTCTAGTCTTCCGACCACTCAAAGCGCTTTAACAGTACTTGTCGTCATTCACCCACTGACGACACTGATGACAGGGGCTACCATACAAAGAGCCACCTGCCAAAAAGCGATATCACAAAATGTCATTTTAGACATATTATACATTTATCTTCTATGTAATCTTATATATCACTACTTTTGTAAGACTTTAGGGCCAAATTATCTCATTACACAGTGCTCGAGAACGAATGGGAGGCTTGCTAGAGAGAGAGCTGAGATTGTTCTGTACATTTTAATATGACACATGGGAATTCAAGAAATTCTGTAAAAATTGAGAAACTACCTTTGGTCCTCAGTGAGTTTACGATGGTATTAGCAAAATGGGGCAGACTGACGATGACTACTTCTTCCCACTGCAGATTCAGATCATGCCAAAGCACTACTACTGCTGAAAGATTTATCGCTGCGTATATGCGTACACAATAATATTACATTAACGTTTAAGTATATAGTCAAAGTGCATGAGCCCCGCTGCAATGTGCCTTCATGTGCATTTTAGTCTGTCCGTTTGGCCTGCTCTGTATACACGAGCAAACCTGCAGTTCAGGAATTATAGGTCTTTATTCTGAAATTAAGTTACCATAATTACAGATTTTAATCTGTAACTTTGTAGGGCCATCCAATCAATTTAGGCAAACATCCCAGTATGATTCGATGCAAATAGGTAACACTCTACTTTGCATGAATATTTGAATATACTGAATTCTATTAATATTTATTTATACATATATGTATATATAGATATACACGTGTATATATAAATACATATATATATATATATATATATATATATATATATATATATATATTGTAGTGTCACGGGCTGTCGCTAGGACAGGCTAGCCTGGGGCGGTGCAAAGAGAGAGATGAACACAGGCACGTCCAAGGGTATTTAACAAAAAGTCCAGGTTTATTTCCCATCCCACCAGCAAGGTAACATCCAAAAACAACAAAGTATCAAAAAAAAGGTCCAGTTAGGTAACACAAAACATCCCGGAGGAGAAAGTGGTTAATTAACCAAACAAAAACTCAATCCTGGTGAATCCAGGCTACGAGGTCCTCTCCCTTGTTGTCCTCTTCCAGGTGCTCGTGGGTTCACCTTCCGCTCTCCCTTAAGTCTCCCAGCCCTGCCTCAATCAGGTGCCTTAAGCAGCTGCAGCTGGGTGAGCGGTGAGGCAGGCTGGGAGATGTAGTTTTTGCACTGGTGGCCACTCTGTAGCGTCCCTCCACTACCTGTCCCCTTGTGATGCCACATATCCCTCTCCCCGGGCCTGACGTCCTCGGCAGGGTGAATGAGCACCAGAAGGCATCACGGCGGGACAGGGCATCTGCGTTGCCATGGCGTCGCCCTGGCCTGTGAATGACAGAGAAGTTAAACGGCTGGAGGCTTAAAAACCACCTAGTTACCCTGCTGTTTGTTTCCTTATTTTTTGCCATCCATTGCAAAGGTGAATGATCTGTTACCAGAGTGAACCTCCTTCCAAGCAGGTAATATTTGAGGGTTTCCAGGGCCCATTTCAACGCTAGGCACTCTTTCTCCACTGTGGCATAGTTCTTCTCCCTTGGCAGCAACTTCCGGCTCAAATACAGAACGGGGTGTTCCTCACCTTCCTTCATCTGGGCTAAGACAGCACCCAGGCCCATCTCAGAAGCATCTGCCTGGACCACGAACTCCTTGCTAAAGTCGGGGGCCATCAGGACTGGTTTCGAACACAAGGCCCTCTTCAGGTCGTTAAAGGCCTCTTCTGCGGCCGGGCACCATGTCACCATACGGGAATGTTTCTTGGTCGTCAGTTCGGTGAGAGGGGCCGCTATCACAGAGAAATCCGGGATAAAACGTCTGTAATAATTGGCCAGGCCCAAGAAGGATCTCACCTGTTTTTTGGTCAACGGCTTTGGCCAGTCTTGGATGGCAGCGAGTTTCGCATCCTGGGGTTTCACAAGGCCCCGCCCGATGGTGTACCCCAAGTAGTTGGTCTCCCCAAACGCCAGCCTACACTTTTTAGGGTTGGCGGTCAAGCCTGCCTGTCGGAGGGAGTCGAGGATCTTCTGAACCCGTGGTAGGTGGCTCTCCCAGTCTGGGCTCTGAATTACCACATCATCCAGATAGGCCGCTGCATATTCTCGATGGGGTTTCAGTACTTGGTCCATCAGGCGCTGGAAGGTGGCGGGGGCTCCAAACAGGCCAAAAGGCATCATCCGGTACTGCCAGAGGCCTCCCGGGGTGGCAAAGGCTGTCTTCTCCTTCGACCCTGGAGACAATGGAACCTGCCAATAACCTTTGGTGAGATCCAGGGTGGTTAGGAAACGTGCCTGGCCCAGGCTTTCAATTAGCTCATCGACACGAGGCATGGGATATGCATCAAATTCAGAAATGTCATTTACTTTTCTGAAATCATTACAGAACCGGGCTGTTCCGTCCGGTTTGTCAGCCAGGACGATGGGGCTTGACCAGGCACTCTTGGATTCCTCAATCACGTTCAACGCCAGCATCTTCCTTACCTCCTCGTTAATCAGCTTCTTGCGGGCCTCCGGCACCCGATATGGCTTTTGGTTCACCGTTTTTCCCGGCTGGGTGCGTACCTCATGTTCCACCAGGTGGGTGTAGCCTGGGAGGGATGAAAATACCTCCTGATTTCCTTCTACCAGCTCCTTTGCCTGCTGCCGCTGGTGCGGAGAGAGGTCCGGGCCTAACTGCACCTCGTCCCGGGCGGGTTCTCTCGACTCTCTGGGGGAAAGGCCATTGAACAACACCTCTCGCTCATGCCATTTCTTTAGGAGGTTAATATGGTAGATTTGCTCACCTTTCCTCTTCCCTGTTTGTCGTACTTTGTAATTGACTTCCCCAACCTTTTCAATTACTTCAAAGGGCCCCTGCCAAGTAGCCAAGAACTTACATTCCACAGTGGGGACAAGAACTAGGACTCTGTCTCCAGGGTTGAATTCCCTGGGTTGTGCTGCTCGGTTATAGGCGGCCCTTTGATCCCTCTGAGCCTTCTCCATGTGTTCCTTCACAATGGGGAACACAGCTGCCATCCGGTCCCGCATCGCCCCCACGTGTTCAATCATGGTACGATGGGGACAGGGTTGCTCCTCCCACGTCTCCTTGGCGATGTCCAGAAGGCCCCTGGGTTTGTGAGAATACAACAGGTCAAAGGGTGAGAAGCCAGTGGAAGCCTGAGGCACCTCTCTTACCGCAAACAGAAGGTAGGGTAATAGCTGGTCCCAGTTTCTTCCGTCTTTGTCGATGGCCTTCCTCAGCATGGCTTTCAGGGTCTTGTTGAACCTCTCCACTAGCCCATCTGTCTGGGGGTGGTAGACCGAGGTTCTCACCTGTTTCACGTGTAACAGCGCACACAACTCCTTGGTGACCCTCGACATAAAGGGGGTCCCCTGGTCGGTAAGAATCTCCTTTGGAATCCCCACGCGGCTGCTGAAGAGGAACAGTTCTTTTGCTATTTGTTTAGCATTGGCCTTTCTTAAAGGGACGGCTTCCGGATAACGGGTGGCGTAGTCCACTATGACCAAGATGTACTGGTGCCCTCGGACACTTTTGGGCAGGGGACCCACAATATCCATGCCTACTCGTTCAAAGGGGGTTTCTATAATAGGCAAAGGGATAAGGGGGTTCCGGTACGTCGGTTTCGGAGCGGTGACCTGACAATCTGGGCAGCTGCGGCAGTAGTTCTCTATCTCCTTGTGGACTCCGGGCCAAAAAAACCTCTGTAACACCCTCTCTTTAGTCTTCTCTACGCCCAAGTGCGCTCCCAGCAAGTGAGTGTGGGCCAACTGCAGAACTGTGGAGCGGTGAGGCCGGGGCACAAGTAGTTGCTCAACGATTTGGTCCTTACTTCTTGTTACCTGATACAAGAGGCCATTTTTCACTGAAAAATGAGGGTAGGAAGGGGTCAACCGGGTTCCCACCAACGTTCCCTCTAGGACCTGGACGTTTCTTAAGGCATTACCCAGAGTCAGGTCCTGCAACTGTGCGGTTCCATACTGACCTTTAAGGGGCAGTGTTTCTCGAGGGCCATCAGTGTCCTCCTCACTTGGCCCAGGTTTTACTCAATTGTGGATGGTTCGACTTACGTTTGCGGGGCTCTCGACTAAGCTTCTTTAGGGCTTCCCTCCACAGCATCCGGAAAGCTGGGAAGTCACGCCCGATCAGGACTGGGACCGGGAGGTCCCGGATTACTCCCACCTCGACATTAAACGTGCCCTTAGTTGTGGTCAGTTTCACTACGGTGGTCGGATACTCTCGGGTATCTCCGTGGACACAAACCACCGGGACGGGATCGCCTTGAGCCGGGGACGTTGCCTCCAAAACTGCCTCCTGGACTAGGGTCCGAGCACTTCCTGAATCGAGCAAGGCTTCTAGGTCCCGTCGATTCACCTTTACGGGGCACGTTGGTCGCCGGTCCCTACTTTCGCCCAGGAGGGCAGCAAAGTGGACATGGGGGCCGCTGGCGGATTCCGCTGTGGGCATGGGCTCGTCTAGCCTTTCACACTGCCAGGAGATGTGGCCGAATTTGCCACAGCGATAGCACTGGCGGGGCTCTGGGTTCCGGAACGCTCGTGGCTGTCCAGGTGAACTACCGCCTCTGCTGGGTGGGTCCGAGTGAGGGTTGGCCAGGGCCGGACCTCTTTGGCGACGCACACTTGGCCGGGCCGGGACAGAAGCCACCGGCGCTTCACAGGGTGATTGGAGCATGTCCGAGGCCGCCTGGAACTGTTCTACGGCTTCTACCAACCCTGTGGCCGTTGTTAACTTTTGGTGGCCAATTATTTTTTTTGCCTCGTACGGTAGACCCCGTAGATAACCAGGGTTTCTATCATGTCCGCCGGGCTGTGTTTGTCCGGTTCCAACCACCTTTTCGCCACTCGTATCAACTCGTGCATTTGGGACCGGGGCGTCTCTCCGCTTAGGAAAGTCCAGTTATGAAACCGTTGGGCCATGCTAAATTTGGTGAGCCCCTGGCGACTCAAAATCTCCCCTTTTAACTGGTCGTAGTCGTGGGCAATATCAGCCTCTACATCTCGAAATGCTTTAAGGGCCTCACCGGATAGGAACGGCGCCAGAAGTCCAACCCACTGTCTCTTTGGCCACCCTTCTCGAGTCGCCGTAGCTTCAAAGGCATGAAGGTAAGCTTCCACATCGTCGGTCACGCCAAGTTTAGGGATGTAATCAGCAGCCCTGGGCTTCGACTCTGGCCTCTGCCTGAGCTCCTGCTCCTTCAGTTCATTAGCCCTGATTTGCTGTGCCAACAGGGCACCGCTGATTTCCTGCTGCGCCCTCTGGCTCTCCAACAGCATCTGCATCAGTGGCTCCATTTTGGATTGGTGGCCTGGGGTTTGAAGTTCTGAAAAAAAGCTGGGACAAGTCGTCAATATCTCCTCTCTCAATCATCCGCACTTTGGCCCCAGTGCCCGCATTCTCCACCACCTGTAGTGTCACGGGCTGTCGCTAGGACAGGCTAGCCTGGGGCGGTGCAAAGAGAGAGATGAACACAGGCACGTCCAAGGGTATTTAACAAAAAGTCCAGGTTTATTTCCCATCCCACCAGCAAGGTAACATCCAAAAACAACAAAGTATCAAAAAAAAGGTCCAGTTAGGTAACACAAAACATCCCGGAGGAGAAAGTGGTTAATTAACCAAACAAAAACTCAATCCTGGTGAATCCAGGCTACGAGGTCCTCTCCCTTGTTGTCCTCTTCCAGGTGCTCGTGGGTTCACCTTCCGCTCTCCCTTAAGTCTCCCAGCCCTGCCTCAATCAGGTGCCTTAAGCAGCTGCAGCTGGGTGAGCGGTGAGGCAGGCTGGGAGATGTAGTTTTTGCACTGGTGGCCACTCTGTAGCGTCCCTCCACTACCTGTCCCCTTGTGATGCCACAATATATATACACACACATATATATATCGACAGTTCTCCCGCACGCAACAGTAGTCTGCCGAAGTTTCGCTCCACTGGTTGTTTCAATGCTGCGTAACGCCTTTAAGACGTACTTCATGCTCGTAGTACACCGGTGATAAGATAACTCCAGTTTGAGTGGTTACAAATAACTGCTTTTATTGGTCTGGTAGAGATTTAAAATGAAAATGTCCATTTAAAAGTGCCTTTTTCCATGTTCCCGTTAACGCATGATAGAATTAAGATATATATATATATATATATATATATATATATATATATGATATATACACACACATATATATATATATATATATGATATATACACACACACATATATATATATATACACATACACACTGTAAAATGTAATTGGTGACCTTACTTAAAAAAAATAGTAAGCTTAACTCATTTCTGCTTACTTTGTTGACCATACTTAAAGAAACTTAGTAAAGAACACTTTCTGGTGAGTAAAGTTATTAAACTTATCATCTCAAGTAACCGTCACTTAAAAAAAATGAGTGAAGAGGACCTATTTGCAAAGCTTGGAGAAACTCTGCTGCGCTCGACTCGAATACGCATGCGCAGTTGACCACTGAAGACGTTCTTTTCGTGAGGTGGAATGACGAAAGCGGGAAGAAAGCGCCACTGTGTGAAGTTACTTTAAGGTAAGTTTCAGCTTGATAATAAAACGCTACCGTTAATCTATTTAGTAAACGTCGTTGTCTCTTCGCCATATCAGTAGTTGAATGTTAACTTTACGTCTTCTATTTCGAAAGCTAATGTTAGTGTTTAAGCTAGTTAGCCCGTCAAGTCCACCGCGTGTAACCCCTCTAGAATAGCTTTAGTGTACTGTAAATATAACCACAACTTGTGTTTCAGGAAACTTAGCGGGCTTGTTAGCGGGTGCAATGATAATTATGTCAATCTTTCAGGGCCACTCTTGAATTCGCTAAGCATGTCTTTTTTTTTGTATTGTTGGTGGTGGAAAATGGGATTCATGGAAGAGACCTTGTGGGGAAACGAGTCACAATTCGAAAGGAGTTTATTGCTAAGCATTTTTTTTAATGGCAGACAGGACGTTAGCGGTTATTAATAACCGTGGCTGTCTCACTCATGTGCACTAAACGCACCGTATTACGGGAGTCACACAACTTTACTGTCATTGAATTAAGATGAAATGTAATGTTAGGTTAAGTCAGTGGTTCTCAAACTGGGGCAAGCGCCCCTCTAGTGGGGCGCAGTGGAACTACAGGTGGGGCGCAGGAGGAAATGCAGAAAGACCTTTATTGAGAAGCCTGCAACCCCATTTAAAAAAAGGTTTGTAGTGGAAAGCAGGCTCATTGCAGTCACTAATACTAATACAACTTGACACACTGTACTAATTTTGTTTTGCACAGGTTGCACGTTATTGTTTTGAAAATGTATGCAGTGTAAAACTCTTTATTGCCAAATATTTGAACTTGTTTTGTTTAGTTTTTCACTGGTTGCACTTATTATTATCTTGAAAAGATATTCAGTGCAAAACATGTTAATTGTAGTCCCAATAAGCTATTTCTTTGCCAGTGTGCTTTTTTGCACATAGGTAACAGACTACAGAAATAAAACTATGCTGTGATTTTATCAGTATTATTAGTGATTTTATCAGTATTATTAGTACAGTGCACATGTGTGCAGAAATAAACTCAAAAGACATAAAAGGTTACAGCTTTAAAAGCCAACTGACAGTTGATCTAGCTTTGATCAGCTAGCTCCATGCTGGCTATATACCATTCATTGTGGGTGATTTCAACAAACTTAAAGGTGTTCTGCCTCTTTTGTGTGAAAGTCATTTTTGTAATAATAAATTTTTGTCAGATCACAGTTAAAATACCCCAAGAGAAAAACTCCACAGCAGTGTGTGAATTGCCTTAAAACAATCAACAAAGATGAATGACACTATCAGGGTCAAACTAAAAAAGTGTAAGTTACTTTTTTGAATGTCAACTGAAGCTTCTACTATGCAGGCAAGATGGATAATAATGATAAACTAAAACATTATCTCTGTGGAACAATGGCGTTACCTTCCTCAAATAAAATACATACCATCACATGTTCAACATGTTTGTCTATCTTTTGACATTTGACTAGGATGCTCTTATTCCTCTCCTTGTGTCCTTTTGGTCAGCTGTTAGTTCCACCAGCTGCTTATCTCAATGAACAAACTCCTATCATTCACATCAATTCAAACAACAGTAGTGAATGGAAATGCACATTATTTTTCACATTTTCTTTGATTTTCTGGAAATGTAGTTAAAAATAGCATTGGAATGAATTTTTCCAGGAAACAAATACTGTGGACTTTTTCCCTAATTACTTATATCTGTAAGAAGAATCTCTAACTTTCACTAATATGTCCTACTTTGAGATTTAGACAGAAAGTTTTGTGATTGTTTTATGCACTCAGTGATCACAGATTATCATCTATTTTGTTCCTGTCCTCTTGTTAAACATTTGTTTGAGCTTTAGCCAACACAAATGGATAAAAAGTCTTTGACCTCTCAGTTTCAGTGAGCCTCCTTTCTCAAGTCTAATCATGAGGAGGCATGAAATCAAATGCCTGCTTCGTGTCATAGTGCTTCCTTTGACTGGTGAGTGTAAAACTCATGTGTTGAGTTATTATTCCTGCATTATATGAAGTCTGCCTCTCTCTGGAGCCGCTCAACAGACAAATGCTTCCTTTGTATAGCCTTTGTGTTACATTAGCAAGCAAGTATGCATGGCCAAATGCCAAGCACTGCATATATTAGCATTCAGTAAAATCTACCATGGCTGCCTCATACATGGAATATTATTCTACTCTTCATCCAACATAATCTTAAACGCCATTTATCACAGTACAAGAATAATAGACTTCTATGAGTTATTCCGATGCCCTTCTGGGTCCAGACCTGTGTTCTCGGCCTCTTAGAGGAGACAGAGGAAGTCTATTTGGTCTAATTAAACTGATTACAATGTGCTCACTGCGAGGGCTGAAATAAATAAATTGCAGCCTTGTAGGCACAGGTCAGTAGATAATGGAGAGGTTCTGCTGGTAATTAGCTTTAAATGGTGTAAGTACAGTACCCTTCCCTGAGAGGTAAGTCAGACATGATGCCTTGTTTTGCTGCAGAGTTTTTCTCATGGGGTATTTTAACTGTGATCTGACATAATTGTAGTAAAAATGTATTATTACAACAATGACTTTAAGATAATAAAGCTACTTAATACAGATACTACAGTTAACAAATCAAATGTGCCGAGTTATACGTCTCTGAATCCATGTTAAAGCTGCTATAAAGTACAACAATATTGCACTTTGAGGGTCTGGGTAAAAGATAGACACATTGGAGATGTATTAATACATTTGAGACTCACACGGTGGTAAGGCCGAGAGCCACAGCCTGTTCACCCTTCTGTCATCTAGCAAGCGATACAGTAGTATCAGCGCCCGTACCACTACACATCAGAGCATCTTCTTGTCTCAGGCGTAGCTTCCTCCATTTATCCTCCACCACATAATATAATGATTTGTACTTTTTCTTATGTAGCTAAATGGGACCACAAATTAAATTATGTTCTGCCTGTATATACTCTCAGATTTCCTGCATGCACTGTCCCAGAATTGTATCTTTTTACAAGTAGCCAATAACAAAATATGCAAAGAAATAGATGCGGTTTAGATGTTTTCATATAAAATAACAAGGGAAACCGGGGCACCCTCCCGGAGCCAGACCCAGGAGGGGAGCTCGTCGGCGAGCGCCTGGTGGCCGGGCTTCGCCCATGGGGCCCGGTCGGGCTCAGCCCGAAAAAACAGCATGGAGCAGCAGTCAACCTGTGGACCCACCACCCGCAGGGAGAATTATCGGGGTCGGGTGCTATGTAGATCTGGGCGGGCCGATCGCCGGCGGCATAGAGCCGGAGCTGGTGCAGGAGGTGGAGCGGTACCAGCTAGATATAGTTGGGCTCACCTCCACGCACAGCATGGGCTCTGGAACCAAGCTCCTGGAGAAGGGTTGGACTTTGTCTTTTTCTGGAGTTGCCCAAGGTGAGAGGCGCCGGGCGGGAGTGGGGATACTCACGAGCCCCCGGCTGAGCGCCGCTGTGTTGGAGTTTTCCCCGGGGAACGAGAGGGTCGCCTCCCTGCGCCTACGGGTTGTGGGGAGTAAGGCTCTGACTGTTGTTTGTGCTTATGCACCGAACAGCATTTCGGAGTATCCGGCCTTCTTGGAGTCGGTGGGAGGGGTCCTGGAAAGGGCGCCGCCTGCCGACTCCTAAAGCTCACGTGGGCAATGACAGAGAAACCTGGCGGGGCGTGATTGGGAGGAACGGCTTGCCTGATCTGAACCCGAATGGTGTTTTGTTGTTGGACTTCTGTGCTAGCCAGTTTGTCCATAACGGCTCATAAGTGTACTTGGTACCAGAACACCTTAGGCCGGAGATCAATGATCGACTTTGTAATCGTATCATCTGATCTGCGGCCGTATGTCTTGGACACTCGGGTCAAGAGAGGAGCAGAGCTGTCAACTGATCACCACCTGGTGAGTTTGATCAGATGGCGGGGGAGTCGGCTAGAAAGACCTGGCAAGCCCAAATGTGTAGTAAGGGTGAACTGGGAACGTCTGGCAGAGGATCCTGTCCGGGAGGTCTTCAACTCCCACCTCCGGAAGAACTTCTCACAAATCCCGAGGGAGGCTGGCCCAGGGGTCTCCTGAAGCAGCTGACGGGTACCAGCGGGCCAGAAGGGCTGCAGCTGCGATGGTCGCGGAGGCTAAAACTCGGGCATGGGAGGAGTTCGGGGAGGCCATGGAGAAGGACTTTCGGTTGGCCTCAAGGAAGTTCTGGCAAACCATCCGACGGCTCAGGAAGGGAAAGCAGGGTCTACCCCAGACTGTTCTCAGCAGGGGGGGGAACTGCTGACCCGGACTGGGGACATCGTCGGGCGGTGGAAAGAGCACTTTGAGGAACTCCTAAACCCGGCCAACATGTTCCCCGGAGAGGGGGAAGCGCCGAAAGACTTTGGGGTGGATTCACCCATATCCCTGGCAGAGGTCGCTAAGGTAGTCAAAAAGCTCCTTGGTGGCAAGGCGCCAGGGGTGGATGAGATCCGTCCTGAGATGCTGAAAGCGCTGGACATTGTTGGGCTGTCTTGGTTGACACGCCTCAGTGTCGCATGGGGGTCGGGAACAGCGCCCATGGACTGGCAGACCGGGGTGGTGGTTCCAATCTTCAAGAAGGGGGACCGGAGAGTGTATCACACTGCTCAGCCTCCAGGGAAAAGCTTATGCCAGGGTGCTTGAAAGGAGGCTCCGACCGCTTGTCGAACCTCGGATTCAAGATGAACAGTGCGGATTCCGTCCCGGTCGTGGAACAGTGGACCAGCTCTTTACCCTTGCAAGATTACTGGAGGGGTCCTGGGAGTTTGCCAAACCAGTTTACATGTGCTTTGTAGACCTGGAGAAGGCTTTCGACCGGGTCCCTCTGGGGTTTTTGTGGGGGTCTCTGTACGCCTGCAGTAGGAGCTGTGTTCGTATCCTCGGTAGTAAGTCAGACAAGTTCCCGGTGGGTGTTGGCCTCCGCCAGGGCTGCCCTTTATCACCGGTCCTGTTCGTGACCTTCATGGACAGGATATTTAGGCGCAGCCAGGGGGTGGAGATGATCCGGTTCGGGAGTCTTGGGATCGCCTCTCTGCTGTTCGTGGATGATGTGGTCCTGTTTGCCTCCTCGGACCGTGACCTCCAGCATTCACTGGGGCGTTTTGCATCCGAGTGCGAAGCGGCACGGATGAGAGTTAGCACCTCCAAATCTGAGGCCATGGTGCTCTGCCGGACACCGGTGGATTGCTCCCTCCAGGTAGGGACAAACTGCCTATCCCAAGCGAAGGCGTTCAAATATCTTGGGGTCTTGTTCACGAGTGAGGGTAAGGTGGAGAGGGAGATCGACAGGCGGATCGGTGCGGCTGCAGCAGTAAAACAGGCGCTGTACCGGTCCGTCTTGGTGAAGAGAGAGCTGAGCCGGAAGGCAAAGCTCTCCATTTACTGGTCGGTCTACGTTCCAACCCTCACCTATGGTCACGAACTCTGGGTCGTGACTGAAAGAACGAGATCTCGGATACAAGCGGCCGAAATGAGCTTCCTCCGTAGGGTGGCCGGGCTCAGCCTTAAAGATAGGGTAAGGAGCTCGGACATCAGCGGGGAGCTTGGAGTCGAGTCGCTGCTCCTTCGTGTTGAAAGGAGTCAGCTGAGGTGGTTCGGGCATCTAGTCAGGATGCCTCCTGGACGCCTCCCATTAGAGGTTTTCCGGGCACGTCCAACTGGTAGGATGCCCCGGGGAGGACCGAGGATACGCTGGAGGGATTATATCTCCCGGCTGGCCTTGGAACGCCTCGGGATCCCCCAGAATAAGCTGGAAAGTGTTGCGGGTGAGAGGGAAGCCTGGGTCGGCCTGCTGAATCTGCTGCCACCGCGACCCGACCCCGGATAAACGGCTGATAATGGATGGATGGATAAAATAGACGTTAGAGAAGCATTATGACCCATTTATCTTCATAACACTAGCTCTAAGCAGCTTACAATACAGAATTAAAACTTTTATATATTATTTATTTCTTCCCAATAAAGCAAATGTATTTTTAGCTATTGGTTAGCTCCTTGTGGGTGCACCATTGTGTATGCTCTCCTCTAGAGTAGTTCTCTTTTAAATTGTTTCAATGTCAGTATGTTTTCAATTCAGTTTATTTTGTATAGCCTGTTAAAGTTCAGAAGAATCTCGAGCTGCCTGGTTCTTGGAAGAAGTCCCGACGCCAGAGATATATAATAATCAGTATTTAATCATAACAGGGAAGATCATCAAAACATTCTCATGCATCGGTCCTTCCGGACGCGCTCACGTGATTCCGCTTCCACAGTCTACTGGCTGAGCTCTTCTCCTCGAGCGCTCCTGGCGTAGCCAACAGTTTCTTTCTGGCGTAACCCCATAAGAGACCGAATCGCGTCTTACAAAATAGTTTTATTTGCAGTGCATTCGCTGAGCTAAGCTCCCATTGGTTATTTGGAGGTAACATGCAAGTACTTTTCAGAGACACAGCATGCTACGCTGACCAGCGAATAAGACGCAAGGTTCACACTGGAGAAGTCGCCAGCTGTTTCATACTTCCGGTTTCTGGGCTCTTCAGAATAAAAGCTTCTTCCGCCCAAAAACAGCTAATTTTAATGATCTCTCCAGAGAAACCTACTGTCACCAGAACCAATACATGTCATTCATACTTGAGTCATCCTATTATTAGGACAACCATAAAACATCAGTCAGCATTACAGTTAATAATACAGTGATCATACGCATATGTTTTACTAATACACATTCTTCAGAATATTCCTCATAATTACCCTTAATAATTAACTTATATTTCTTTATTTCCCCGAATGGACAGATGTAATAGATGTCATGTGTACAGAATGAACAGCATTACAGAGTTACATAAACACATTACATGAATATGACAATCCAAGAAACAGACGGAGGTAGATAGGAGGGGGGGCGGGGCGATCAGCAGGGCCAATGCGGGAGGCCGACACCACCAGGTCCAATGGACCCTATGCGATGGGAAGTCACAAAGACTCCGGGGAGGAAGCAAAGTTAGTAAGGTGCAATGGAGAGATGTAAATTCATCCATAAATAGAGAGCGAAGAGGAGATAGGTGCTCAGTGTATCCTAAAACATCCACCAGCAGCCTATAAGCCTATAGCAGCATATCTAGGGGCTTGAACAGGGCAAACCTGATTCTAACTATAAGCACTATTAAACAGGAATGTCTTAAGTCTATTCTTAAATAAGGTGACTGTGTCTGCCTCCCGGACTGAAAGTGGAAGCTGGTTCCATACAAGAGGAGCTTGATAACTGAAGGCTCTGGCTCTCATTCTAATGTTTAGGACTCTAGGAACCACGAGTAGCCCCGCATTTAGTGAGCGCAGCTCTCTAGTGAGGCAATATGGTACTTCAAGCTCCTTAAGATATGATGGTGCATCACAAATCAAGGTTTTATAGCTGAGGAGAAGAATTTTAAATGTGATTCCTGATTTTACAGGGAGCCAGTGCAGAGTAGCTAATACAGGAGTATTGTGATCTCTTTTCTTAGTTCTTGTGAGTACACGAGCTGCAGCATTCTGGATCAACTGGAGGGACTTAAGAGACTTATTAGAGCAGCCTGATATTAAAGAGTTGCAGTAATCTAGTCTGGAAGTAACAGCTTTTCTGCATCTTTTTGGGACAAGATGTGCCTGATTTTTTGAAATGTTACGTAGATGAAAAAATGCAGTCCTTGAGATTTGCTTAACGTGGGAGTTAAAGGACAAGTCCCGGTCAAAGATAACGCCGAGATTCTTTACAGTGGTGTTGGATGTCAGAGCAATGCCATCTACAGAAACCACATCACCAGATAATTGATCTCTGAGGTGTTCAGGGCTGAGTAAAATAACTTCAGTTTTGTCTGAGTTTAACATCAGGAAGTTGGAGGTCATCCATGTTTTTATGTTTTTAAGACATTCTTGAATTTTAGCGAGCTGGTTGGTCTCCTCTGGTTTGATCGATAGATATAATTGAGTATCATCTGCATAGCAATGAAAGTTTATGGAGTGTTTCCTGATAATGTTGCCCAAAGGAAGCATATATAAGGTAAATCAAATTGGTCCAAGCACAGAACCTTGTGGAACTCCGTGATTCACGTTGGTGGTCATTGAGGCTTCATCGTTTACAAATACAAATTGAGATCGATCTGATAAATAGGATTTAAACCAACTTACTGCGGTATCTGAAATGCCAATCGACTGATCCAGTCTCTGTAATAGGATGTCATGATCAATGGTGTCGAACGCAGCACTAAGGTCTAACAAGACCAGCACAGAGATGAGTCCCCTATCTGATGCATTTAGGAGGTCATTTGTAATTTTCACCAGTGCTGTCTCTGTGCTGTGGTGTTTTCTAAATCCTGACTGAAACTCCTCAAATAAACTATTCTGATGTAGAAAGTCACAACTGATTTGTGACTACTTTCTCAAGGATCTTAGAGAGGAAGGGAAGGTTAGAGATTGGTCTTTAGTTAGCCAACACCTCTGGATTAAGAGTGGGCTTTTTCAGGAGAGGTTTAATTACAGCTACTTTGAAGGAATGTGGTACATGGCCTGTTAGCAAAGACACATTAACAATATCCAACAGAGAGGTGCCAATTAAAGGCAACACGTCTTTAAGCAGCCTCGTTGGGATGGGATCCAAGAGATAGGTAGACGGTTTAGAAGTAGAAACCGTTGAGGACAATTGGTCAAGGTTAATGGGAGAGAAGCCATCCAAATATACACCAGGGCATACAGCCGTTTCTAAGGCCACTCCTCTTGAGGACAGATCGGCACTGGATGAGGGCAAGAGATCATCAATCTTGCCTCTAATAGTTAAAATCTTTTTATTAAAGAAATTCATGAAGTCATTACTACTGAGGTCTATTGGAATACACGGCTCCACAGAGCTGTGACTCTCTGTCAGCCTGGCTACAGTGCTAAAGAGAAACCTGGGGTTGTTCTTATTTTTCTCTATTACTGATGATAATAGGCTGCTCTGGCATTACGGAGAGCCTTTTTATATGTTGTAAGACTATCTCGCCAAACTAAGCGTGATTCTTCCAGATTGGTGGAACACCACATGCTTTCGAGCTTTCGTGAAGTTTGCTTTAGTTTGCGGGTCTGAGGGTTATATCAGGGAGCAAACCTCCTTTGCCTCACTGTCTTTTTCTTCAGTGGTGCTATCGAGTCTAGTGTCACTCAGTGAGCCTGTAGCACTATCGACAACATGATCAATCTGGGTCTAAAGTTAGCACAGGAGTCCTCCGTCACATTGAGACGTGGTATTGAATCAAATGCAGAAGGAATCGCTTCTTTAAATTTAGCTACAGCACTGTCAATTAGACATTTGGTGTAGGAACTTTTGACTAACGGTGTACACTCCGTGAGTATAAACTCAAAAGTGATGAGGTAATGGTCTGACAGAAGAGGGTTCTGTGGGAAGACCTCCAAATGCTCAATGTCAATGCCATATGCAAGAACAAGGTCGAGGGTGTGGCCAAAGCAGTGAGAGGGTTTCTGTACTCTCTGACAAGCCAAAATAACTTCAGTTTTGTCTGAGTTTAACATCAGGAAGTTGCAGGTCACGAGTCCTTTTTCTGATGCAATTAGGAGGTCATTAGTAATCTTCACCAGTGCTGTGGTGTTTTCTAAATCCTGAGTTCTCAAATAAACTATTATGATGTAGAAAGTCAAACATATACTGTTTACTCACCTGGGGGCTTGTTTAAATTACTCTTCATCAATCCGGCTTATTAGACCTCAGCAAATAACTTTGCATGTACAATGTTATAACTGATATAATTGATGGCTAAAGCATAGCTTATATGTAACTTTAACTGCCCCTCCCCCGGGCAAAATTGATGCAGAAAAATGTGTCCATGCATTTGTTACAATCTATGAAACGGGAGGAGGGGCGAGCGCATCGGGGCCACAGAGGCAGGAGGCTGGCCCACCAGTCACAAAAGAGGCCAGGCCAATGAGGTCGGCCTTTGAGGCAGGAGACACAGAAGGAGGCAAGGCCAGGCCAGAGGCTGGATGCAGGAAGCAAGGACCCAAGACCAGCTTGAGACACAGCCAGGTCCAATGGACCCTATGAGACGTGAAGTCACAAATACTCCGGGTAAGAAGTAGTTAGCTTGATGTTCTCTACAACTCTGCAATCGGTTTGTAACAAATGCTCGCTTCAGAACACACCACTGCACTCTATATTCATCACTAAACTGGCCATCTTTGTGTACGTGTCGAAAAATTCACTGGTTCTTGTTAATCTATAAAACTCTCCTTGGTTTATCTCCGCCCTACCTGTGTCAGCTGCAGCACATCTCATCCCCTGCTTAAAACACTCGCTCTGCTAACCGTATTTTGTTGGATGTCCCTAAAAAAAATTCTCTGCACTTAATTTGTCTTCATTTAATGTTGCTGCAGCTACAACCTGGAATGAACTACAGAAATCCTTGCAACTACAGTCCTACGTCTCCAAGTCTGCCTTTAAAGCCATGATCACGGACTTGCTGAAAGACGAATGCAGCTGTTTCTCAGGCTTTTAGCATGTTGGTTTCTCCGCTCCTTGGCACTTTTTAACCCAGATTATTTATTTATTTATTTTTCTCTCCCTCAAGAGGTTTCACCTCTTGTCAGGCCACAGTTGTAAATAAAAATGTGTTCTTAATCTGTTTCGCCTACCTAAATAAAGGTTAAATAAAAAATAAAAGTAATGTGCAATGGAGAGATGTAAATTCATCCATAAGGGGAGATAGCTCAGTGTATCCTAAAACCTCCCCCAGCAGCCTAAGGGCTGGACCAGGGCCAACCTGATTCTGCTAACTATAACTATAAGCGCTATTAAAAGAGGAAAGTCTTAAGTCAACTCTTAAAAGTGGTGACTGTCTGCCTCCTGGACTGAAAGTAGAAGCTGGTTCCATAAAAGAAAAGCTTGATAACTGAAGGCTCTCCTTCACTGCAGTCAGACCTGGCATTAGGGAAAATACAATGTGTTCTGTCGATGGGGTTTCTCCGTGGGTCAGTGACGTCACACATTGATGTTCACAGACGTGTTTCTCTACGCAGAGGGAGGAATATGTAGTTCTCAGGTTGTAGGGAAACCAATGTCCACAGTGCTGAAAGGACTAAAGATTTTTTTCCCGTAACTTGCCAACAGACATGTCCTAGTAAAGACAACATGGCAATAGCATTGTATATAAACCGCCATGGCGGTGTGCTCTCAGCGCGGCAGCTGGAAATTATCAAGAGCCTCCTGGTGTGATAATCTGCTCTCCATCAGAGCAATGTACATTGTGAGGGGCAAACTCATAAAGATGTGCACACACACAGTCAATCACCCCTACCTGATTTCCTGTACTGCTCCTGTTGTTGCATGGAAGGACACGTTTCAATACGGATAACCCTGGGGTTTCCATGTGTGCTCTAGCACCTACAGTTGAGTGGCTCAGTGTGATGGCAGCAGGTCTGTCACAGTGGAGGCTCAGTCGCAGGGGGCCATCATCTCAGTCCACCACCCCTCTGACAAGGCTCACAACATCCATTTATGAAATTGAGAAAAGGAGGTGAAGGGGGACACCATCTTGAGTTTCTGGGATGAATGGATGGAAATAGAATCTGAGGTAATAATAACAATACAAGATGGCTGTGAGTATTAAAGGTGTGGACATAGGAAAAGAACATCCACAATAAAATACATTGTAAATATAATCATAACCCAGGAAGCTATACTGTTGAGTCATGTCAAATCTTCATGAGTGCTCTCAAATCATTTAACAAACTATCATGAGGCTAACAACAAAAGAAGAAATGAATTAAAGCTGCGAGCAGCAATGAACGGGTCCATGCTCATCTGCGCCAGGGCGTCGGGCCCTGGCGGGTCGACCAAGAACGCAGTGCCATCGGTCAGACTTTTTATCGTTTGTCACATAACGCTGATTTTCTTCCGCCAGTAGGTGGCGCTTCGACTATGTGAAAATAAGCTTGTCGATATCCTCAGGTCATGACTTTTATCAAGCATGATAAGTTTGGGGCAGATTCGAGCAAGTCCAGTTGAGTCAGTAGGTGGCGCTTTGAGAATGTGAACATATACATGCGTGAAGTGTAGATCATGTTATGTAAATTACAATGTGAATCTGTGATGCAAAAATTAGCCTTGGCTTGGATTTGAACACAGGTCTCTGGGTTACAGGGCGAACGTTTATCAAGTGAGCTAACCAATGAGATGAAAAACCTCATCGTTTTACCAACTTGGAAGATAACATCACGGTCTAAGTAGAAGACAGTCTAAATCTTGTCATTTTTAGTAGGTGTTCCTATGACAAATTTGAATGTTTCTTCATGTAAACGTGTTCAGGCCTTGATCTCAGACAGATCCAGGTAACCATCAAACAGACAAGGTAGTGGACGACACTCCAGCATTAGTTAGTAGGAACTGAATTTCAATAATATTTATTAGGAGGGGTAATGGATGTGTGACAATATCTAATGGTAAATGAATAGACGGTTGCATAAACATACCAGTTAGCCATGAGTCAGTATCTGAAAGTGGAAAGAGTGTTTTCACCCATTCAAGTGTGTGAAATAAGTCTTTTCCTTTCTGTAGGTCAGAATAACTTATTGTACTCTGTCTTTTGTTTTCATAGAAACACTTCGGCTGTCTCTGCCCCTGCTGTCCTCACCGACTGCCGCTCGCACTGGACCTGTGAAGACAGGAGGGAGAGTGTTTGAGTTGCACAACAAGCGGTCACCGGCCCCCATTAAGGCAGCTATTGACAACCTGCTCAATGAACACCGTTGGATGAAGGACATGCTCAAGCTTGTGGACCAGGACTATGCTGCTCTAGTTCACAACTCCTGTACAGACCCAAACAGCATGCTGCACCAAACAACAAATCTTACAATATGTAAAACACCTCTGCAAGTTACTAAACAGCAGCTCATCTTTGAACACCAGCCCAGAAAAACTGAAAGAGAGGCAGGAACTCTGGCACTCTCTGACAAAGGGCAGTGAGACTGTCAGTTGTAACTTTGCCTGTTGCAGTCGTTAACCACCTGGGCAGACCCTTACTAAAGCCTTCATTGAGAAAAATTGGCCAAAACATCATAGAGAAGCAACAACAAAAAAGAAGCAGACAAAAACGTGTCTGTCCTGTGGCCAGCCAAAGTCCAGGTATGAGAATAATGGTTCCTCCATCCACTTCTTTTACCAGCAGGGCCCTGTCAGATACTTTTACTGCTCCACTAAAGTTTATAAAGCTTATGGTGTTGAAGGTCTGATAAACCCAAAAATGCCCTTTAAAGACTTTGCAGGAACACATTTATTTCAGCAGGAACTGTATGCCACAAAGAAAAGGGTGGAGGAGAGAGGCCAGCAAAAGAGGGAGAAGAGGACTGAATCTCAGCACACGGAATCCCAGCACACAGGTCCAAGGTGTCACTTATGTAGGATGGGACTGAAGCAGGGCCCAAACAGTCCTCATATTCACACCGGGTTCCCTGGAGTAGCAGGGAACCCGTGCGAAAGTAAATTATTTAAATTTATTTAAATTAAATTATTATATTTGTTTTACATAGTTGTGTTTGTGTGACATTGCACTATGGCCTATGTGTCCCTGTTGTGGTGAATAAATATATTTCATGGACTAATGTCTTATTAATATGTGAATCATTACAGTGAACAGTAAATATTAATATTAAGTAATATTTAAGTAATTGCAATTAAATTGTTCATGAGAATGAAAACTGTAATATAATAGGTTAATAGCCATAAATAAGTCAAGTACTTATATAATCTGTCTGCCACTAAGATAAAGTGACAATCAGAAAACACTTCTTGATTGATAAATAGCTCTTCATCATTGATGTATGCTTTGGCCCAACTGGGACTCGAATCTGTGTCGAGGATATTTGAGGCCACGGTGCTGGAAACAGTGGCATGTCTGCACCTTGGACAGGGTTAATAATGCTGCAATTTCATTGGCTGTCAGTGAGTTCCAGCTATTATTGGGCGTGTATTGGGGTCCACATAACAACAAGTGAAATATGTTTTTTTTGTGGGAGAAAATCATAAATGTATTACGGTGAAAAGTGTCATATTCTGCGAATTATTGTAGCGCCCCCTAGTGTTCAAATCACACAAGATTCTTTTTGCATGTTAAACGATGCAATGTGCACATATCCTGCAAGTTTCAAGTGATTAGTCCCAATATTGTTGAAGTTATGAGCATTGAAAAACAAGACAAGCCCCTAAGAGGTTAATTAGGCCATATATCCTTACCACAATTATATATAAAAAAAATGGTTGACATATTGTAGGTCATCTAGCTTCAATTATCTGATTGATATATCCTTTTTTGTATGATTCGGACCCAGTGCATAGGAGTACTGGTCAACGTATTTTTCACAAAATTCAAAATGGCGTAAAATCTAAGTAGGCGGAGCTTAGGTGTCTGAGGCTTTTTTGTAGAGCGGGTGGAGATGGACGTGTGTGAAAAATGTCAAGTCAATCGGACATTCAGGGTGAGGGGCGTCGTCGTCAAACACAAAACACTTATTCTGAGCTAACCCTTCGTTTACTGGTCTGTCATTTAGGTCTGCGATTGGATCTGTCCCATAAATACAAATAATATGCCTAATAGCATCTATTTCAGTCCAGTATTCAAAAGTTGAACGTTATTAGTTTCTTCTTCTAAGCTGGTTTGCTTTGTCGAGAAAAAGAAAGGTTGTACCCGCTTACATATGAAGAGCATGACACGTGGTTCCCACTCACATTCTTTATCCAATGGTGTGACTGGCAGGCTATGCAAAAAGTGTTCAGCCAGATAGACGAAGCGATCAGGGGAGACAGAGTCGATGAGACTTAGGGGGTTATTAGAAAACGTCTTGTTTATGACAATACACCAAGAGATGTGTAACCTGGTATGTCTTCTACCATGTATTGTCCAAAAATCCTCCACCCCCCCTTCTTCTAAAAGGAGAAATGCCCGGTAGGTTATATTTTCGATATATGTATATTTGTTGACATGTTTGATACAGTAAAATCATGTTTCTTTGTAATATTATTACAGACGATGAAAACACAAACTTTCCTGCTTCTATCCAACATCCAACCCGTGTTGCTGATGACGAAGGGGCAGATGGAGTCTGGGTGCGATCCACGGACATCCGCAGCAGGGGCATCACACATATACATAAAAGGTGTTAAAATCAGCTGCAACCCTCAGACAGCAGCAGCGGTATCCTCTGTATTCCCAGACGGTGTTAAAATATTGTTGAACACCGTCTTAGGCGCTTACAAGGAAGAACTTTGTAATGGGTGTCAGATTAATCATCCCAGTCAGGACCAGCATCCCATCCCTGCTTATGGCCTCTGCCTGAGACGTTCTACGGCCGGCATTTTGATCAGCTGGTGCAGAGGGTGTGGACCATGAATTTCATACCCGCCATTCATATTCATCTGTTCCTAAATGGTCTTCAAGCCTCCGACGATTGTGTCCACGGAGCGGCAGAGATGATCCTCCATGAGCTGATATCAGCTGACCGGTTGATTGATGAAATCGGCAACATGTACAATCTCATGATCGGCGAGGACGATCACAAACTAGAAATGGAAAAATGTGATTGAGTAGATTTAAAAACTGACCGTTTTATAGCGTGAATGTTTTTTCTTTTCTTTTACCTGGTTTTAAGAGTGTGTGTGCTGTTTTTTTAAATATTTGTATTAATGCCATGACATGTTTTTGTACAACAGAAAGAAACAAAATAAAAGACTTAACGGATACAGTTGTGATCATTAATACTCAGCATTTGACATGGAGCGGACGCTACAGAAGATTTATTATGACCCCGCTCATCCCGGAGGATTAGGGAGTGTGTCTAAACTTCGTAAGGTCGTCACAGCAAGATGTTTACACCCTCCACGAGTCCACGCCAATGCCTCTGTACATTTCCCAAGGAACAGGGTTTTGGTCAGCGGTATCGACAAACAGTTTCAAGCTAATTTAGTAGATATGATGGACTATTCATCCGAAAACGATAACGTGCGTTATTTATTAATGTGTATCAGACACCTGTAGGGACCAGAGCCATGGACAAGAACAGCTTTTATGTTACGCTGCATAGTAACGCATCACTTACTGTATATCCTAATAATGAGATATGGCGTTACAGAACCAAATTAGCAAAAGCCATAGTTCTGAACGAGCCACATGAGGTAGGACTGATTGAAATCCAGTATCCAAACGTATGGAATAGTTTTCCAGCGTCTGATGCCAGTATAATAGTGTATGATACTAGAACGAAGGCTATAGCACAAATCGTATTGGCCGTGGGTTTTTATGAGTCTATGCAGGGAATAGTTAACGAGTTTAATTCACAAATCGGAAACGCACAACAATTTACATTTCCAGGTATGCTCTATAATGGTGGTAAAAACTGAGTTTACTTCACTGGAGTGGTAAAAGGAGTCACTATAACGACTGGCCGAGATACTAGGATTGAAGCCTGGGGAGCCTTTTCCAATCATCGATGATAAGCTACCCAGAACATTATGCACCACATCCCTCAGATATTCACGCGGGGTGTTATATATTTGTATAAAGTGATATTGCCAACTATCAGTTGGCGATAGTTATGTGCCTCTTCTGAGGTGTATAAATGTAGTGGATGAACAGAGACGTATACCCACTCTGACTTATCACAAGCCACATTACACATTGCTCTCCAAAAACGTTATTGATGATATATAAATAGCATTAAAAGACGATCAAAACCAGTACATACCTTTTTTATACGGTAAAGTAGTTGTAAAGCTACACTTCAGGCCCTTGAAGCATTTTTTCTAAAGAGTATTGGATGATGGGGCACACACCGTATGTTCGCTACGATGGTAGATATGTCATATGAATCAGGCAGGCGCCGATCTTCCAGGATTTATCGGTGCAAGCACAAAGTATGGAAATGGATTAGGTGGAATGTTTCGCTGTTCAGAATGGCCATACTCCTTTTAAGAAGAGGTTTTAGTATAGCAAAACCACATTTAAAAACAGCAGCAAATAGTATTATGGGTGACTTTGTATCTAATATTGCTAAAACACTGTATCAGGCAGGAGGGGAATGGCATGCTTGTACGTGCACCCCAAGGGGGCTGAAAAGACCGCCCTCTGCTAGGGGGCGTAGCCGGACCGGTGCCAGAAAACGTAAAACCAAAAAGTCGTCAGGAGCCAAGAGAGGCAGATCGCAGATAAAATGCGGGCGACTTTCGGCAAGACATATTTTTTAAAAAAGGCAAAGAAACTATGGCTCTCATTCATAATCAATCTGCAGAATGTGTGAACACTGAGCTAGATCTGTTTACAGTTCCATACACACAAACATCCATCGAGAAATATACATTTCTCGTAATCCCTCCCGTCTCAGCGAAACCAGACACAGGACCACTAGAGTGCTACATATCCGCCAGTGGCGAGGACTATCTTGATCTGAACGATACTTATCTGTTTATGCTTGTGAAGATAACCAATGCAGACGGGGCCAACCTAGCTGTCGATGCAGATGTAGGATTCATAAATTATCCCGGCTGCACACTCTTCTCACAGATGGATATCATGTTAGGGGACAGACTCGTATCACAATACTGAAACACCTACCCACACCGCGGAATAATAGAGTGCCTGATCAACTACAATATGAATAATGCATCTCAAAAGATGAATTCTCCATGATGACCGCTGCAAATACTCAATACAGAGTTAAGATGGTATCAGCCAGCTTGTTTGTGAAAAAAGTGTGCGGCGCCTACAGTCAGGCTGGCTCACAGCAGAGCTCTAGAACACACTAATGCCAAGTATGTGTTGAGTTGTAGTGGATTTTATGTATACTTGCACATAAATAAGAGTCTGTGTTTTAAATTAATACATAAAGAAAGATAAGATAATTAATGAGGGATATTCTGAAAAATGTGTATTAAGAAAGCATATGTGTATGATCACTGTATTATTAACTGTAATGTTGATTGTAAGATGTTTTATGGTTGTCCTACTGATACTGATGACTCAAGTATGAATGAAATGTATTGGTTATGGGATATGGTAGGTTTCTCTGGATAGATTGTTAAAAACAGCTGTTTCTGGGCGGAAGAAGCTTTTATTCTGAAGAGCTCGGAAACCGGAAGTATGAAACAGCTGGCGACTTCTCCCTGTGAACCTCACGTCTTATTCGCTGGTCAGCGTAGCATGCTGTCTCTGAAAGGTATTTGCATTACCTCCAAATAACCAATGGGAGTTTAGCTCAGTGAATGCACTGCGTATAAAACTTATTTTGTAAGACACGATTCGTCCTCTTATGCGGTTGCGACACACAGAACTGTTGGCTGCTTGCAGCAATGGCCTGTGTGAACGGAATCACATGAGCGTCTCCGGAAGGACCGATGCACGGGTATGTTTTGAATATATATATATATATATACACTTCTTCCTCCGGGCACTAGGCAGCTTGAGATTATTCTGAACTTTAACATATGCTATAGATAAAGTGGCTTTGAAAACATTCTCCATCCCTGCAGGTACAAGAGTATGCAATCAGGAGAACCTCTACATGGTACAGATCCCTAAATGTATGGTTTTATGTTTTGTAGACAATGAGGGGTATATAGGGAGTTATACTAGAAATCCGTTGAATTTCAAGAACTATGATCTAGACTCTAGATCATAGTTCATAGGCCATCTGCATAAATACTCTAGATTCTAGAGTATTTATGCAGATGGCCATTCATACCCCTCAAGACTGTTTCAACCATTCTTCCAAAGAGGCCAGTACACAAGAGAATCCCGCAACGATTTTGGCCATGGGTACATACTGTTCTGTTTTAATTTGGAGCCTGACGATTGGTGTTCGGGGAATGTATCACTAATTAAAACGGGAAATTTGCTACGGCATTGTTCTAATTGGTAAAAGTATCCAAAATACAGTCAGCCTGCTTCTTACTTTTTTTAGGCAGATGTTTTATAACATTACAGAGAATCAGATCCTTCTTGGGACCATTATCATCATCAGCCGTAGTAGCTGTTGAGACTTCATGGCTTTCGCCGGGTGGTAGTGATAGTCAAGACATTCTTTTAGCGCTCACCCTGTTTTGTGTGTGCTCCATTTTAGTGTTTTATTTATCCCTGTTGATAAGATTAACTATAAAAGGAATAGCCCGCCCCTCATAGGGGTAGTAAAAATCTGCTGGTCTGATTGAGTGTCTTCTTATTTGTGAGTTTGATCTTTTTATTCGCAACCAGTTTAATAAGTTTCTTCTAACAAACCGTACTGTTTGTTTTCGCCAGAGTTGAAATATTTAAACTTTGGCAAAACTTCCGCAACTCGCGAGCCAATCAGCGTTGAGATGCTCCGCCCGCCTGACTGCTGCTGCTCTGGTAGCCCTGGAAGCGGAAGTTATCAAGACGGAGTCGGTGAAATTCACCGAGCTGTGTGAGCCTACGGGTGTAGTTATAAACACAAACACAAGGGCGTTAGATGTTCCGACGTTTATGGGATGTCCACAACAAGTATAAAGCAGAACTAGCAGTTATTTCTTCCGTGGTGGATGGTGGATATAATAACGTTTTTTAAGGAGATAAGCCACGCCCACTTTTCGCGAAAGACGCAAATGAACACAACTTGGTTTGAACGCACCATTAAATGCAGCCTATATATAGGTGCGCTCTATAGTCCGGAATTTACAGTACTCACAATGACCCTCACACACTTGGTGAAGAGATTTATATATCAATGACAAATTCCTGTCATGTCCAGGAAAGGTTTTGTGTCTTGTGTCCATGTTGTCTCGTGGTTTTATTTTGAAGGTCAACTCTCCTCTTGTTTCAGGCAACTTGTTCCTTCCCCTGTGTGTTTCTCCTCTGGTCTGATTGTCTGCCTCGCTCCTGATTGTTTCCACCTGTGCCCTTACCCTGTGTATATATTGTCTGCGTCTCCCTTTGTCCTGTGCCAGTTTGTCTCGTTTCTTGTTCCCTAGAGTACCAGCCATGTCCATGGGTTTCCTCAGTCTCCAGGTCACGATTTTAAGTTACTTTTTTTCATGAAGATTTTCTGTTGGTTGGTTTTCCAGTTAATTAAAACTGAGATTTTTTTGTTTGGTTCAACAAACCCTGATGATAAGCAGCCCACGGATTGTAGCCACCTTGCCCGGACAAGGGAAACCGGGGCACCCTCCCGGAGCCAGACCCAGGAGGGGAGCTCGTCGGCGAGCGTCTGGTGGCCGGGCTTTCGCCCATGGGGCCCGGTCGGGCTCAGCCCGAAAGAACAACATGGAGCAGCTGTCACCCTGTGGACCCACCACCCACAGGGAGAATTATCGGGGTCGGGTGCTATGTAGACCGGGCGGCGGGCCAGGCGGGAGACCTGGGCGGGCCGATCGCCGGCAGCATAGACTAGCTCTAGGGACGTGGAACGTCACCTCACTAGCGGGGAAAGAGCCGGAGCTGGTGCAGGAGGTGGAGCGGTACCAGCTAGATATAGTTGGGCTCACCTCCACGCACAGCATGGGCTCTGGAACCAAGCTCCTGGAGAAGGGTTGGACTTTGTCCTTTTCTGGAGTTGCCCAGGGTGAGAGGCGCCGGGCGGGAGTGGGGATACTCACGAGCCCCCGGCTGAGCGCCGCTGTGTTGGAGTTTTCCCCGGGGAACGAGAGGGTCGCCTCCCTGCGCCTACGGGTTGCGGGGAGTAAGGCTCTGACTGTTGTTTGTGCTTATGCACCGAACAGCATTTCGGAGTATCCGGCCTTCTTGGAGTCGGTGGGAGGGGTCCTGGAAAGGGCGCCGCCTGCCGACTCCATAGTTCTCCTGGGAGACTTCAACGCTCACGTGGGCAATGACAGAGAAACCTGGCGGGGCGTGATTGGGAGGAACGGCTTGCCCGATCTGAACCCGAATGGTGTTTTGTTGTTGGACTTCTGTGCTAGCCACAGTTTGTCCATAACGAACACCATGTTCGAACATAAGGTGGCTCATAAGTGTACCTGGTACCAGAACACCTTAGGCCGGAGATCAATGATCGACTTTGTAATCGTATCATCTGATCTGCGGCCGTATGTCTTGGACACTCGGGTGAAGAGAAGAGCAGAGCTGTCAACTGATCACCACCTGGTGGTGAGTTGGATCAGATGGCGGGGGACTCGGCTAGAGAGACCTGGCAAGCCCAAACGTGTAGTGAGGGTGAACTGGGAACGTCTGGCAGAGGATCCTGTCCGGGAGGTCTTCAACTCCCACCTCCGGAAGAACTTCTCACAAATCCCGAGGGAGGCTGGGGACATGGAATCCGAGTGGACCTTGTTCAAAGCCTCTATTGTGGACGCGGCTGCTCGGGGCTGTGGCCGGAAGGTCATCGGTGCCTGTTGTGGCGGCAACCCTAGAACCCGGTGGTGGACACCGGGGGTGAGGGTAGCCGTCAAACTGAAGAAGGAGGCCTTTCGGGCCTGGCTGGCCCAGGGGTCTCCTGAAGCAGCTGACGGGTACCGGCGGGCCAAAAGGGCTGCAGCGACGATGGTCGCGGAGGCTAAAACTCGGGCATGGGAGGAGTTCGGGGAGGCCATGGAGAAGGACTTTCGGTTGGCCTCAAGGAAGTTCTGGCAAACCATCCGACGGCTCAGGAAGGGAAAGCAGGGTCTACCCCAGGCTGTTCTCAGCAGGGGGGGGGGAACTGCTGACCCGGACTGGGGACATCGTCGGGCGGTGGAAAGAGCACTTTGAGGAACTCCTAAACCCGGCCAACATGTCCCCCGGAGAGGGGGCAGCGCCGGAAGACTTTGGGGTGGATTCACCCATATCCCTGGCAGAGGTCGCTAAGGTAGTCAAAAAGCTCCTTGGTGGCAAGGCGCCAGGGGTGGATGAGATCCGCCCTGAGATGCTGAAAGCGCTGGACATTGTTGGGCTGTCTTGGTTGACACGCCTTTTCAGTGTCGCATGGGGGTCGGGAACAGTGCCCATGGACTGGCAGACCGGGGTGGTGGTTCCCATCTTCAAGAAGGGGGACCGGAGAGTGTGCTCGAACTATCGTGGTATCACACTGCTCAGCCTCCCGGGAAAAGCTTATGCCAGGGTGCTGGAGAGGAGGCTCCGACCGCTTGTCGAACCTCAGATTCTGGACGAACAGTGCGGATTCCGTCCCGGTCGTGGAACAGTGGACCAGCTCTTTACCCTCGCAAGATTACTGGAGGGGTCCTGGGAGTTTGCCCAACCAGTTTACATGTGCTTTGTAGACCTGGAGAAGGCTTTCGACCGGGTCCCTCGGGGGTTTTTGTGGGGGGTGCTGCGGGAGTATGGGGTGCCGGACCCGTTGGCACGGGCCATCCGGTCTCTGTATGCCTGCAGTAGGAGCTGTGTTCGTCTCCTCGGTAGTAAGTCAGACACGTTCCCGGTGGGTGTTGGCCTCCGCCAGGGCTGCCCTTTATCACCGGTCCTGTTCGTGACCTTCATGGACAGGATATCTAGGCGCAGCCAGGGGGCGGAGAGGATCCGGTTCGGGAGTCTCGGGATCGCCTCTCTGCTGTTTGCGGATGATGTGGTCCTGTTTGCCTCCTCGGACCGTGACCTCCAGCATTCACTGGGGCGTTTTGCAGCCGAGTGCGAAGCGGCAGGGATGAGAGTTAGCACCTCCAAATCTGAGGCCATGGTGCTCTGCCGGAAACCGGCGGATTGCTCCCTCCAGGTGGGGGCAAACTGCCTACCCCAAGCGAAGGAGTTCAAGTATCTCGGGGTCTTGTTCACGAGTGAGGGTAAGGTGGAGCGGGAGATCGATAGGCGGATCGGTGCGGCTGCAGCAGTAAAACAGGCGCTGTACCGGTCCGTCTTAGTGAAGAGGGAGCTGAGCCGGAAGGCAAAGCTCTCCATTTACTGGTCGGTCTACGTTCCAACCCTCACCTATGGTCACGAACTCTGGGTCGTGACCGAAAGAACGAGATCTCGGATACAAGCGGCCGAAATGAGCTTCCTCCGTAGGGTGGCCGGGCTCAGCCTTAGAGATAGGGTAAGGAGCTCGGACATCAGGGGGGAGCTTGGAGTCGAGTCGCTGCTCCTTCGTGTCGAAAGGAGTCAGCTGAGGTGGTTCGGGCATCTAGTTAGGATGCCTCCTGGACGCCTCCCATTAGAGGTTTTCCGGGCACGTCCAACTGGTAGGAGGCCCCGGGGAAGACCGAGGACACGCTGGAGGGATTCTATCTCCCGGCTGGCCTTGGAACGCCTCGGGATCCCCCAGAATGAGCTGGAAAGTGCTGCGGGTGAGAGGGAAGCCTGGGTCGGCCTGCTGAACCTGCTGCCACCGCGACCCGACCCCGGATAAGCGGGTGATAATGGATGGATGGATTTTTTTGTTACCTTGCTTTTGAGTGGTCCATTTAGTTCTGATCTTTGTTCGGTCTTGACAATTCCTCTGCATATGTTGTGACATTATTACCTCTTATGTTTTTTAGAAATATACACAACCGGTTGTTCTGACAGCAAAACAGTTCTGAGTCTTAAATGTTCGGGTGTCATGGCTTTATAATCTATGAGCAGATAACCGTATGAGGGGAGGGTTGTATCATTAAAAAACTCTAAAAAATATTTAGTATTACCAGGGAACATCTGCCTGACAGCAAGATCTGCCCCTTATTCCAATTATTTTTTAAACAAAATGAGAGTTGGTGTTCAAACTAATAGTACGACTCTCCTTACCCTAAATAAACAAATGTTCTACCAAATATATACAACTGAGATTTCTATAATGTACATATTTGGTAAAAAAATGTTGAACCTCACTGTTATTAGTGGCATCATTCATCAAATCGTCTATGATTAGCAGATTGTTTTTGTCTGGTGACAGTAATACATCGTCACACAGAGATTCCGGTAAACCGTTTACAAAGTTGATGTCTCTCATGGAATTGATTATATAAGGGCTGCCAACATGAATAAATGTAAACATTATCACAAACGTGTGAAATAACCCTCTCAGCGTTTGCAATAATATCCTTTACAAAAAAAGTCTTTCCACAGTTTGACGGACCACTCACTACCAGACTGAAGGGATGTTGTAAACGAGCATCAAAACCATGATCTATGTTAGTAGCCATAAGGGAGGGTGGTGTAATCTTCTGTATACAGAAGATTAATTTAATACATACCTATTGGTCTTTTTACAGGCTTGTTTAACATCAACCGGTCTTTTACGCGTACTCCCAGACAAGAACCGCCGATTTCAAACTAACTCTCTCGTAGTCGTTTGAAAATCTGGCTCTGCAATAAAATAAAGTATATAAAACACATGTACACTGCTGATTGGGAAGCCTACCGTAGTCATCCGGATCGCCACTGTTTTTAATACCCAGTATATCGTCAATGATGGATGTTCTGGCTCAGGGTGATCCTACTTTTTGTCGGATCTAAAACAGTGAGTAAAAAATACAATTAAAAGGCTTAACAGATTTTGATGTGAAAGATATTAAAGCATACCCTCCTGAGGCCGTCTATTCTCCTTGTTAACCTCTAGGAAATAATAGCAGCTTTTTAAGAGTAATACTTATTTTAACTATGTAATATATATATATATATATATATATATATACACACATGTATGTATGTATGTATATATATACATGTATGTATATATATACATGTATGTATATACATACATGTATATATATATATACGTATGTATACATACATGTATATATACATACATGTATATATATATACGTATGTATACACATACATGTATATATACATACATGTATATATACATACATGTATATATATATATATACGTATGTATACACATACATGTATATATACATACATGTATATATATACATGTATGTATATATGTATATATACACATACATGTATATATACATACATGTATATATACATACATGTATATATATACATACATGTATATATACATACATGTATGTATATATATATACATACATGTATATATACATACATGTATATATATACATGTATGTATGTATGTATATATACATACATGTATATATATACATGTATGTATATATATACATGTATATATACATACATGTATATATATATACATGTATGTATATATATACATGTATATATATATATAGAGGGCTGCACGGTGGTGTAGTGGCTAGCACTGTCGCCTCACAGCAAGAGGGCCGCGGGTTCAATTCCCGGTCGGAGCGGTCCTTCTGTGTGGAGTTTGCATGTTCTCCCCGTGGCAGCGTGGGTTCTCTCCGGGCTCTCCGGGCTCTCCGGCTTCCTCCCACAGTCCAAAGACATGCTGCAGGTTAATTGATCTCTAAATTGCCCATAGGTGTGAATGTGAGAGTGAATGGTTGTATGTCCCTACATGTGCCCTCGATGGACTGGCGGCCTGTCCAGGGTGTCCCCTGCCTTCGCCCTATGTCAGCTGGGATAGGCTCCAGCGCCCCTAATGAGGATAAGCGGTATTGAAAATGGATGGATGGATATATGTAATATATATATTTACTTACATATATATACATACATACATGTATATATATATACACATACATGTATGTATACACACATGTATATATACACACATGTATATATACATGTGTATATATATACACACACATGTGTATATATATACATGTGTATATATATGTATATGTATATACACGTGTGTATATATATATATATATACACGTGTGTGTATATATATACATACGTGTATATATATATGTATATACATACATGTATATATATACATACATACATGTATGTATATATATATACATGTATATATACATACGTGTATATATATATGTATATACATACATGTATATATATACATACATACATGTATGTATATATATATACATGTATGTATACATACATACATGTATATATACATACATACATGTATATATACATACATGTATATATACATACATGTATATATACATACATGTATGTATGTATATATATACATGTATGTATATACATATATATATACACGTATGTATATATATACACACACGTGTATATATATATATATATATACACACGTGTATATATATATATACACGTGTATATATGTATATATATATATATATATATACACACGTGTATATATATATATATACACGTGTATATATATATATATATATACACACACGTGTATATATATATATACACGTGTATATATATATATATATATATATACACACACACGTATATATATATATACACGTGTATATATATATATATATACATATATACACACACGTGTATATATATATATATATATATACACACGTGTATATATATATATATACACGTGTATATATATATATATATATATACACACACGTGTATATATATATATACACGTGTATATATATATATATATATATATACACACACACGTATATATATATATACACGTGTATATATATATATATATACATATATACACACACGTGTATATATATATATATATATATATATACACACACACGTATATATATATATACACGTGTATATATATATATATATACATATATACACACACGTGTATATATATATACACACGTGTATATATATATACACACGTGTATATATATATACACACGTGTATATATATATATATACACACGTGTATATATATATACACACACGTGTATATATATATACACACGTGTATATATATACACACGTGTATATATATATACACACACGTGTATATATATACACACCTTTATCCTATTAAATTGGATTCAACCTGCTTGATTTATCCTGACAAAAACAATGATGATTTATCAATCACAAATGTCTTTTCATGTCCTCTCAATGCTAATTATCTCACTATACTGTATTCTTTGCAAATTAAATGCAAGGGCTTGTTTTTTGTATTTTTCTGGTTCTGGTTCTTTTGTCTCTGGGGTTCTCTCCTTCAGGGTCCATTTCGGTTTATTGCCCGTTTCAGATCGGGTCCAAAAGTTTGAATCCATAAAGACCTCCTCTCAAAGGAGGCCTGAGGCTTTAGTTTTCTTTGCTATGTCCTTGGATAAAGCAGGAGTCATAATGATATCATATGACTAGTTGAGCATCCTCCTTCCTGGTGTCAGCATTCTTTTCTCCTTAGTACTGCAACATCACATTCCCACGTTTCTCTTTCCAAACATTGCTAGAGGCATTAACTGTCCTAGTAATTAGCCTGTTTGTGCGGGTGGCACCTTGAACAAGTCAGTGCTTTTGTCTTTATACTGCAATTAATTCATGTTTGTGTGACAGACAGACACCCAGAATCACACCCTCAGGAACTGGGCTCCAGGCGAACTCATGTTTCACTCTTTCACATTCTGCTGGAATAAACTAGATTGTCCAACTTGATGAGAATCTAATTTTTACTTCATCTTATTAATCAATGACACTGGCTCAGTCAGTCTCGTATGCACTTTCATAATTAGAGAGTTGGAACCTCTCGTTCGTCTCTCCCTCCCTGTTGTAATTACCAAAAAGAAAAAGACCCAAGTGCAGACAGAATGGTGCAACAATAAAAGTTATTCAATTAATGAGGAGAATGTGAGTCCGGGGAGTAATGGTGGCCTGGCGGGAAGTGAATGATGAACAGAGTTGCCAACAATCTGGTAGGAGAGACTGGAAGGAGAGCCACGGTATATCCAGGTGCATCTTGTAAGATTTGTGTTTAAAGCTCCGGGTCCCGTGGCCGCAGGAAATTCAGGATTCAATGAGTTAAAGTTTAACAATATTTAATGGCAAAGATAATACTCATGTAGCGTTCACGATCGTGGGGCCAGAAAGGAGGAACTCTCCACAGACTAACTGGCGCTCCCAAGGAGCAACAGACCGGGGCTGTCTCGAGTCTCCAGACCAGTAGAACCATGTCTCCCCAGAACAAATGCTCGGTCGTTAGTATGGTCATGCAAATGAATTCACACCTAAAGGTTAGTTCTATTGGTCAGTTCAAAGGAATGCCGCAGTTCTGTTTGCTAAGCCAATTGATATCCTGGCGAGGTCAAAGCTCACACTTCCGGTCAAGGACAGGAAGTTCCCCTTCAGAATAAAACCTACTATCCTGTGTCATGACCCGGCTCTTAGGCCATAACAAATGCCACAGACAACAGCTTGGGGATACTTAAAAAGATTTATTGAAAGCATAAAGAAACGTTTACCTGTATGACGTGTGGCAGTCAGTAACATCAGTGGTGTCCATGTGCGTGCGTGAATGATGGTGTGTAGATGTTGGCGGTGCAACCCAAGTGTAACCCAAAGACCAAGAGTTGAACGATCGCAACGGTCTAGTACGCTCCAATAGAACCGCACCCTGAGCAACACTAGTGCCGGCCTCTTATGCCGTTGTCAATCCCGGCCCAGGTGCGCTGCATCATGCCATCTGTCCCGCACACCTGCCGTGATCAGGGGCCGTCAGAATAAAAGCAACACATTAGGTTTCAATCAGCATCCATTTTAACTATTGTCTAAACAATAAAACATTCATTCTCATGTATCATACAGTTAATCATTACATTTGTCATTAAAACAGAATAATAAAACAGTGATCCTCTCTTATGTTTCATTCCTCATAATATCCCAAATTAATTATATCCTTCTTTATGTATTAATTTAAAACAAACTTCTTATTAACATGTGCAAGTGCATATAAAATCCACTACAACCCAACAATCTCAATGAATTAGAATATCGAAAGTTATTTATTTCAGTAATTCATTTCAAGCGTTTATTTCTTTGAATTTGGATGATCATGAAAACCCCAAATTCAGTATCTCAGAAAATTTAAATAAGACCAATTAAAAAGATTTTTAATACAGACATTTTGGCCTACTGAAAAGTATGTCCATGTACTGTATACATTATGCACTCAATACTTGGTCGTGGACTCCTTTCAGCCTGTGGCATTGCTGAGGTGTTATGGAAGCTCAGGTTGCTTTGATAGCAGCCTTCAGCTCGTCTGCATTGTTGGGTCTGGTGTCTCATCTTCCTCCCAGAGGGAAGGAAGGCAAACAGTCTGTGTCTCGGGTGTGAGGGGTCCCTGACGATGCTGCGAGCTCTCCGCAGGCAGCGCTTGAGGTGGATGGACTCAATGTCAGGGAGTGAAGTTCCGGTGATGCGTTGGGCAGTTTTAACCACCCTCTGTAGGAGTTTGAGGTCTGAAGCAGAGCAGTTCCCATACCAAACTGTGACGCAGTTAGCAAGGATGCTCTCGATGGTGCAGCGGTAGAAGTTCACCAGGATCTAAGGAGACATGTGGATCTTCTTCAGTCTCCTCAGGAAAAAGAGACGCTGGTGTGCCTTCTTGACCAGGGTTGAGGTGTTGAAGGTCCAAGAGAGGTCCTTGGAGATGTGGACACCCAGAAACCTGTAGCTGGAGACACGCTCAACCTCCGTTCCGTTGATGTGGACAGGGGCGTGTGGTCTTTCTGAAGTCCACAATGATCTCCTTGGTCTTTCCGGTGTTGAGGGCCAAGTTGTTGTTGGTGCACCACAGTGCCAGTTGCCGGACCTTCTCCCTGTAGGCCGACTCATCATTGTTGTTGATTAGGCCCACCACCGTTGTGTCGTCTGCAAGCTTGATGATGGTGTTGGAACCTTGTACAGGTGCGCAGTCGGGGGTGAACAGGGAGTAGAGGAGAGGACCTTGCCACATGCGTCGAGGGTCGGAGTTGTTGTGGAAGTACTCCTCAACCCTTAGCTTGTGGCTGTGCTTGACCCTCTTGATTCCCCTCTTCAGATTGGCTCTGGATGAGCTGTAGGCCTGCAGATCACCTGATCTGAAGGCGGTGTCGCAGGCCTTCAGTAGGAGGCGGACCTCACTGCTCATCCATGGCTTCTGATTCGGGAACATCTTGATGTGTCTGATGGAGGTGAAACTATCAATGTTGGTGCTGATGTAGTCCAGAATGGAGGAGGCAAAAGAGTCAATTTTCGTGTGTGAGTCCAAGGTGGCCTGGGTGGCTAACATACTCCAGTCCGTGTGTTGAAACCGGTGCTGTAGTATAGAGTCCCCTTCCTCACTTTGACTGCTCTCACTGATGGCTTCTCACATTTAATGAGTGGTGAGTATTTGGGGAGCAAGAACAGTGTGAGATGATCTTACTGTCTCAGGTGGGGGAGGGGGATGGCTTTGTATGCCCCAGCCATGTTAGTGTAAACATGGTCCAGGGTCTTGTCTCCTCTGGTGGCGCAGGAGACATCTTGGTGGAATTTGGGGAGAACAGACTTCAGGTTGGAGTGGTTGAAGATACCTGCAACATTAAAGGCTGCCTCTGGGTGTTTGGTCTGTTTGCTAATGGCAGCATGCAGTTCTTTCATAGCAAGCTTAGCATTAGCATCCGGTGGGATATATGCTGCAGTCACAATAGCTGATGTAAACTCTCTGGGCAGATATAGAAAGATCTACACTTAACCATGAGGTATTCAATGTCAGCAGAGCAGTGACTCTTTATTAGAGCAGTGTGTGTGCACAAAGCTGTTTATATAAGTGCACAGTCCCCCGCCTCTGGTCTTACCGGAGTCGTCTGCCGTTCTATCTGCCCTGAGCACGTGGCGTCTCGTTAGCTCAATGGCGCTATCGGGAACGCCACTGTTGAGCCATGTTTCTGTAGGGACCGCACATTGGCGAGGAAGATGCTGGGTAGAGACAGCCGATGTGGAGTTAGCCTTAGCCTAGCCCTTAGCCCTCCTCTCTTCCTCCGCCTCTGTTTAGGATCTCGGCGCCGCCTGTGAGCCCTTCCAGACGGCGGAGCTGGATTGGTAGTCTCCGGTGTTTGCGAATTGCGAAAAAGAATGTCCAGAAGTTCTTTGCGGCTGTATGAAGTTAGTGCAAGACTGTACTGTGTGAACAGACTTGAGACTAATAGGCATATGTATACTAACTTGCAAAGTCTGGAGAGACGCAGAGCCTCGCATTGTGCACGTGCCGTCATCTTGTATTTGGTGTTAAAGGACCACGAGGACCCCAATCAGCCTGGATACATAATTTCCTTATATTCTTAGCAAAGGCATATGATCCCCTCAGAAGGTTAAACATGTTCCATCCATGTTTTCTGTGGTTGGTGCAATACTGAAGAACAATTCCATGTTATATCAGCTTTGGAACTTGGCTCTGCTAAAAATCAAGTAAAGAGTGCTGCTTTCTGCCACAGAGTTGTCATGACGTTGCATAGAAACCTGTCTATATCAGAAGGTGGTCATTCAGAACACCAAGCTTGGTCTTTTTCCTTTTGCAAATAAGGTGTCTTTTATAATCATGCGCCAGTGTTGTGACTGTATTGAGCTGTTGTGCATGTCCTTTGGTGGGGATGACTAACTCATTGATTTTCAACAGTGTCCTGTGAAAGCTATCACCTAAGTGATATTGAATCTGGAAAGAAGAAATATGATAACAATGAGGCAAATTAAAATCTAGATTGCAGGAGTCCACTGTTGGAATTTTTTTGGCTGTCTCTTACTCTTCTGTCGGATAAGACAAAACAACCTTGATGCAAACAAGGTCACATATTAAGAAGCTGTCCGTCCTGGAATTGAAATGGATACTTGTGATTATGGATCAATAGCCAGAATAGGGATATAAATGAAATGGGGCAACCTCCATATGACTAAAAGATAACACAACCCCAGCGTTCTCAGATCTACGAGGAGCACTCAAGATCTAAAGAGTGCGCTAAGAGTGGGAAAGAGAACGTGTGAGATATCCTTCATTTTCAAATTAACATCCGAGACATGCTTGCTTTGTGATTCCAGCCTATGAGATCAAGGCTCTCCTTCACTACTCCATATCTCTCCACAGAGCCCGGCAAGGCACAGTCACACACACGCATATTAAAATGCGAACACACATATGGTTAGAAAGTATACTGTAGTTACACATTTGTGCACACACTTTCTCTGAGTGTGTACTCTACTCCTTTACAGATTGCAGACCCAATTATGACACGCAGAGATACAGGATGGACATAATCTACATAGAAATGGATGGGAAAACCTAGAGTATATGGCTTTATAGATCATAATAAGATCCCATCACACCTTTCTAATGGGGAGAAAGGTATTAAAGTATAATAACACTGACAACAGCACTGCACTCCTTCCACCTTTCTAATGCAAATGTAAGTTGAATTGAACATTATCATTGTATAATTTCACTTATGTAATTCTGCCATGTTAAAACTAAAGAGTACAACAGCTATCGTTTACATAGCAGTCATAGTAGTCACTTTAACATAGACGTCTAATATATTGTAGCTATGTAATGATTTTCATATCAGCATATTTTCAGTGATTCACACAAATCCCCCCCACCCAACACTTGACTACAAAGCGTGGATGTAACTTGAAAAATTGGATCCCGAACAGCAAAGACACTCTTTGCTCCAAATTCGTGAGCACCGCGGAGCATGTCGGGAAGAAACTCTCACATGTCTAATTCATATAGCAATTAATTGGAGATCTAAAACTAAGTCAGTAAAATAATTGACAATATTACATGTTTCCATTTAACAAGTAATCAGTTCTAAATTGAAATATTTTCAACACAATTAGAAAAAAAAACATTGTCATCGATATATACTTGATCAACTGACAGTGTCAGTATTTTGGTTTCTACGACACTCCAGCTTCCTTTAGGCTGGCACCTTTCATCTACTCTTTCTTCCCTGTAACACTATGAGCAGGTATTACGTAGATTCAAATTAATTAATTATTGTCTTCATATGACATTGTACAACACTCAGAACAAGGCAGTTCAAAGCAGTAATGACTGAGGGCACAAAACTCCAAGCATTTTTTTTTGCAGAGTGGATATATGTAAGGCCAGAGGCGAGGATGGAGAAGTATGGATAGAGGGGTCTCTGTTGGGCTGTGGTTCAAGAATCAACATTCTTCTTTGTTACACACAAAGCAGGAGAAAATGACAGGATAACCTAAACTTTAAACTATGTATAAAACCCAATGAAACACTCTACGACTACACCAATTTCCATTCCTAAATTTAATGGTTTAATTCATTTTAATATTAAAAGTGGTGTTAATATACAGTATTAATATAACATACATTTGATCTACAGCACTTATTTAAAAATAAAGTTGTAAAGCTAGTTTGCCTGTTATATTATTTCCTTTTTCCAAAACATGGTAAATGTACTGTACTTTTAGAGCTTTTCTAGTATTCCGACCACTCAAAGCACTTTCACACTACATGTTCATTCACCCATTTACACTACATGTTCATTCACACATTCATAGCAGGGGCTACCATGCAAGGTGCCACTTGCCCATCAGGACTATAACTAACATTCATGCATTCACACACAGCAGGAACAGCCTGCGGGAGTAATTTGGGGTTAAGTGTTTTGCACAAGGACACATCTACTCGCGTGCCGGCATGTACATAAAGAATGTCTATGTTTAAATTATAATAAATAAAAAGGATATGATCATTAATAAGGGATATTATGAAGAATGTATTAGGAAAACATAGAAGAAAGTCACTGTATATTTATTGTAACTGTAAGATGATTCAAGTATGACTGGAATGTATTGATCATAGAGGGCAGAGTTAAAATGGAACTATTTTGTTGCGGCACCGGGAGTGGAAAAGCTAGCTGAAGTAGGGGAATTATTTTTGAGTAGAACTGTTTACTTTAGGGAAGCCTCGCCCTGTGAAGCGATTAGCCTTTAGCAGGCCAGGGTATTTGCATGCCACCGGTAAAACTAACCAATGGAGATGCCATAAACTCAGTGTCTGAAGAGTACTTAACCCACCGAAGCCTTTGTTCGGGGTGATATTGTCCTTTCCACGTGAACTTAACACACCATAAAACACTAGTTAAGATATTCAAATCAGAGCACACATGACCAAATGGCCTCGTGAGTTATACAAATAATGGTTACAGTGCAGTGCTTACTGAATGGACTGGAGCTACATTACATCAAACCTCACATTGAATAATGAAGGCAGAACAGCATTTTTTTAACTGAATATTCTCTTGTCTAGCTCAGCAAAAAACACAAATATACCGAATCCATCAGTACGTTAGTGTTTCGTTCACTTCCAAGCCCGTTTTTAAACTGGTACCCACAACGTTCTCATCTGCGCCGGTCCATTCCACTCCATGTGTGCGTGTGATGGGCCACTAAGCCTCACACTCTGAAGCAGGAGAGAAGACAATATTAATAATTGTGTGTGAAGTTTCAATCAAGTATGAATGGGTGGCTTGATAAAGAAGCCGGATGGATACATGTTTAGTCGGCACAAGAGATGTTATCTTAACCCCAATCTATACCCTCTGAATAGTCATCCTGAGGACTTTGGACCCAATAAAAGGAACAATCTTTGAATCTCTAAGAAGCAAACCCTGTTCATTAGTTTATTAGGGAATAAGTAAGTAAGGGATGACATTTAAAGCTTTCTACATTTTAGAAAGGTTTACCACTATCGACAATTTTGTGAAAAATGTATACTGGAGTTACTGGAGTTTTTCCTGATCCGATGTGAGGTCCTGGGACAGGGATGTCGTATGTGTACAGATTGTAAAGCCCTCTGAGGCAAATTTGTAATTTGTGATATTGGGCTATACAAAATAAACTGAATTGAATTGAAACTGTGGATGGTAATGGATGATTCTTTGGACTTGTAATGTAATTTAATTACCATTTGACTATTTTAAAGAAGAGTCTTACACACATATTAAAGTTCTGATCAATGGTTTTGTGCATAAACATTGGTCATCCGGAAAAAGAGAAGTCGTTTTTTTTCTTTTTTACTTTAACCTCTTCCCTGAGAGATTGGCCTTTTGCTTGATTGCCACTTGATAATCCGTCTGCTGATCAAGAGATGTCCAATTTGTAATCTGCAAATCCACAGGTAATTATAGGGCAATCTACAAATAATCTAATCTCTTATCATCCCCACAGGAGACTTAGACATGAGGGACAGGAGGAAAGCTTAAAGTGACAAAGTCAGAGGGTAAGACATGCGTTTGCCATGTGTGAGACAGCAGGGGTGTTTTTGAAATTAGTTTGGCTTGTTATACTAGTTTCTTTTTTACATTATGATGACATTTGTATTATTAATATATGTTGCTCTCATAGGGTTACAAAATGATTTTGGAAATGTAATACCAGCAAAGTTCTACTGTTAATTGCAGCCACAGCCAAAGACAAGTGCAGGCTGCAGCACATCATCCGCTCGGTTATTGGCTGCAATCTGCCATCCCTGCCATCCGTCCTGTTCACTTCTAGGTCACTGAAGCGGGCCAGAAAGATTGTCACTGACCCCTCCCACCCTGGACACAACCTGTTCGAGTCCCTCCCCTCTGGTAGGAGGCTGCGGTCCATCAGGAAAAAGACCTCCCGCCACACCAAATGTTTTTTCCCGTCGGCAGTCGGGCTCATCAATGGAGCCCGGGTCCCCCACTGACTGACTGACTCTCCTCCTCCTCCACACACATATGTCACTTTAACATGCACTTTAACTTAAACACACATGTCACTTGAAACACACACCTAAACACTTTAACGTTATTTGTTGTCCGAGCATTTTATCTTATACTTAATACACACATTGCACTGTTGCTGTCGCGTTTATTGTTGTTTGTCATGTCTAATGTTGCACCTTCCTGGCAATAAACGGTTTCTGATTCTGAACAAAGATGTGTTGCTATAAAGAAAACAAATAATAACATCATTTTTAACTTGTGTGGTTTGGATGAGTCAGTCTGATCGTCTGACTGCTCTTAATTAAGCCCTTAACACTTGTTCTTGATTGTGCTGCCTTCCCAGAGTCACACAATGTTGTGAGAGAATACAATGATGGACAAAACTATGAAAATAAGATCCAGGTTGTAATAAACTTAAATAATCAGTTACATTTCAGAGAGTGGTTAAAAACAAGTCTATCTTCCCCACATCGTCTATGAAATACATGTAATATCCATGAGTTCACACAAATGACTAGAATAGTACAAGTTAATGTGACTCAAAGCCTAACTTGTTGACACACTCAAACATATTTTGTCAAGTCAGTCTGAGAGTCTCTTCACAATGGTTTCTGACCAAACAGTTTATTCCTTATCATAGGATAGCCACGATAAGTAAACAGCAAAGATACATGGACTATTTATTTTTTCACAATTAAACGTTTCCCTTTCTTTTGTCATTTTCACGCTCCATTAACAAAATGTGTAAAATAGAGCTTGATGACTCTAATGATGTGAGGATGCACTTACAGGCTTACATTTCCATATTAATGAGGGTAACAGGAAGAGCTTTTTACCTCTCAAGGCAAACGCGAGTGCAGAGCTCCCCTCAGCGACTGTGACTAAGTTGAAGCCTGCTCCTTTAAAAGCAGCTTCTCAACCAAAGCCATTTGCAGCTTGTGTAGCTCCTCGCTTGTTAAAATGAGCACCCTGATGATTGCCATCAGTGCTGAAGTGATTGAGCTGAGTGAATCTAAGGTAGAGAAACTATGGAGCAAATGTGGAGGGAATGAGCCGAACAGATTGGATTGAAAAGGGGCACACATAAAAACAGCAATAAAATTGAGAAAAGAAATTCCAGTACAACAAGTCCATTGAGAGTGCTCAGATGTGATGTAATCTAGGATGATATAGTCTAAATGAATGTTTTTGTAAGGGAATGGTGGGTAGGGTTTCTGGGTGATGTATTCTATAGAAAACAATAATAGATTATATTTTCAAGTTAAAAATCTGCATTGAGAGTTGTCCTTCGACAAACAGTAGAACAAGACTTATTATCATCATTAGTAGTACAAATACCATAGCAACAGGTGGAGTTGAGCACCCCAATACAGTATATATAACTTGTACATCATGCCAAATACGCTTTCACAGGCAAAAATTGTCTCTTGACTATATCAGCCCCAGCAGAACGTCTGCATTCTGCTTTAAAACTCTTAGATCCCACCATATTTAAAATATGCAACAGAGGAGTGAGGGGAAAAAGACAGCTACGTAGTATGTGAGGTGGGGATTGTGGAGAAAAGGTGCAAACTGTCTGACCACCATATGGTATGGATAGTGCTGTAGTGCTGGTAGTCAGACCCAACCAGCCACCAGCTGCCACTACTGGCCTCTTGTCTCCCTGCCCCTTTGAGAGAGTAACTGTTCAGTGTTGCCAACACCTTAGGAAGGAAAGTAGCTATTGGCTCTCCTAAAAGTTGCTAAATGATGTCATTTGCATAATTGTAATAGACGCTGTAGGATTCTAATGATATAACATTTTTTTTTACTTATTAATGGCAGCTTGCTTAGGGTGGAACTGTTATCAGGCTTTGCCTTTTTTCTGTTTGAGTTTTTTATATCAACGTTTGGCGTAGAAATCAGCCTTACAATACGTGTGCACGTGTATTAAAATCAATTATATTCAGTTTATTTTATATAGCCCAAAATCACAATTTACCTCAGGGCTTTACAATCTGTACACACACGACATCCTCTGTCCCTGGACATCACATCGGATCAGGAAAAACTCCAACCCCATAGAAAAAAAAACTTTCATGGGGAGAAAGAGGGATAGAAACCTTCGGGAGCGCAACAGAGGAGGATCCCTCTCCCCAAATGGACAGAAGCAATAGATGTCATGTGTCAACTATAATAAAATGGCTTCAACTAGCCTTTGAATTCAGGGTTTGATTCCTACTCCTTTCTATATTTTGGAGCGTGCAGTTTAGACTGAGACATGAGTTACTAGCTAGATGTTTATCTTATGTCACAGATAGGCACACACACAGTGGACGAGGTGAGTAAGTGACTGAGGCTGTGGGAGTCAAATGCAGTGATTTATTTTAGTGAGACAGTGAAGAAACATTTAAATCCCGCTCTGTGAGCTATGGCGGGATCAGCGTTGTCTTTAAGCACATTAGATTAATTTGCAGTCTGGATGCGGAGTGTGGGGCCCAATGTCAATCTCAACCCTTACAGACTTTGAGGCGCTCTGCCGCAAAGTCTGTGAGGGTTTAGTTCTGTCCCATTGTCAAGTAGGCACAGGGCTTCGACCGGTGTACTCCGTGGTACTATGCAGGAACAGCCTCTTCGCACAGGTGATTCCTAGGGATCGATGTTGGACAGCAGGAGACAAAAAGGTAACTATCTTCACTGAATCGGTATTCTGACCTACGTGCAATGAGGCCAGACTGGTAACCGTACGGACTGACGACACACTGGGGAAACGCTGTGGTATTTAAGCCAGCCGGCAGTGATCACTGGAATGAGCCACAGCTGAGCCAAAGGAAAGGGGCGTGGTAGTGGGCGGAAACTGTAGGTAGGAGCAGACAGGAATCCTAAGTAAATAGATTATTGGAAATGACCTCATCTTGTGAGGAAAGAGCTGGAAGACAATAAAATGAGGGAGTAAAAAAAATAAATATCCACAATTGTACATCAAATTTGTTTGTTGTCATAGTAATGAGATATTTTGCAAAAAATTGCTGTGTCATTTGTATTTACAACATTTCAAGTCCTCAGTCTCTCACATTCAACCATTTAACAGGTGACATCAGTGAGTACCTCAGGGTTCAGGGTTTGAGGTCTCAGGAGTGCTTTGAGACGGCGGAAGAGCTCACGGCAGCACCCGCTGCTAATTGAGGACAGTAACTGTAGAACGATACGTGCTTTCAGTCTCCAAAACACCAGAAAAAGTCACTAGATGTGTTGCTAGTTTTGAGGATTTTTTCTTTTTTACATTATAGATTGAGATAAGGAGAAACTCACCCCACTAAACTGGAGGAGGAATCTTTTTCTCAGGACAGATGCACACAATAGATGTTGTGTATACAGAATAGACTAACTTTCAGGTAATTGATCCTTGAGGATGTTGAGCAACTCCCACGTGTTACTAACAAGACAGCACTTGGACCAAACTAGCTCCTATCCACCATGGACTGTACACAAACAAACAAGAGGCAAAGTTCAAGCACATCATTCGCACAGATATAAGAAAGCAACAAGCAGAAAGAAGGAGAGACAAGAAAAACATGCACACAAGGGAGAGAGAGCGAGACAGATGATTTTGTGTTTTCCTTTACATTAATACTTACACAACGTGGGCATGAAATGACAACTGCATTAGTCTGAAACTAAAAAGCAGTTGTTGTTACCATTGTGTTGCCAACCACAATATACTTCTTTGCGTCACAGTTTTGTCAGTTATTAATTGAGGAGAAACTTATGTTCTCCCCATGTCAGTGTGGGTTCCCTCTGGGTTCTCTGGCTTCCTCCCACAGTCCAAATACATGCAGTTTAAGTTAATTGGAGACTCTAGAACGTGAGCGTTAATGGTTGTCAGTCTCTATATGAGCCCTGCGATAAACTTGTGACCTGTCCAGGTTGAACCCTGCCTTCACCCAATGTAGGCTCGGATTGGCTCCAGCGCCCCCGAATAGGATAAGCAGTTTGGAGAATGGAATGGAATATATATACATATATAAAAAAAGAGTAGCTGGAGGCATACCTCATTTAACTTATGCATCTGTTGAACAGAAAGCCGTAGCACATTATTTTCATGAACGTATATAACACTTCATCAAATATAATAACTGCTGATTTCAGGGCTAAGTAAATGGAAAACCGTTTCAGCTTTCATAATCACTGCTTTGCTTAATGGATAGGTACAGGAATACACACACACACACACACACTTATGTGCATGAGGTTGCCATGCTTCACTAAACTTAAACTTCATGTCATTTTACATAGATACATACAGGAAATTTGGACTCTGCAGTTAACCCATCCTTAAGTGGGATTCTCTGCCTGCCGCTTTTGGATTTGTTTGCCTTAACTGATTTCCTGGTGTTGACCCTGCCTGTCTTTTCTGACATCACCAAAAACAACAACAATGCACGTGCTCTGTTTGCTACTGTCGACAGGTTAACAAACCCTCCTGTGCCAGTAGCGTCTGAGCATCTTTCCACGAGGGCCTGCAATGAATTTGCCTCCTTCTTTACTGAGAAAATTCACAAAATTAGACAAGCTGTCAATGCATCAGTAACAAATTCAACATATGTGTTCCCTCTTAAAATCAATTCAAATACAATGATAGAATTTTATCTTATAAACCACAAAAACCTGGAGGACATTATACAACACCTGAACACCTCATCCTGTTGCCTTGACATTCTGCCCACAGGCTTCTTTAAAACTGTTTTTAGCTGTATGGCCTCAGATGTTCTACAAATTGTCAAAATGTCCCTTCAGACAGGTGTATTCCCACAGGCCCTGAAAACAGCAGTCATCAAGCCACTCCTAAAAAAGAACAATCTAGATACATCACTCATGAAAAATTATAGGCCCATATCTAATCTACCATTTTTAAGTAAAATCATTGAAAAAGCTGTTTATCAACAGCTAAATAACTACTTAGCAATGAATAACTGCTTTGATGTCTTCCAGTCAGGATTTCGACAACACCACAGTACTGAGACTGCTCTGGTTAAGGTCCTCAATGACATCCATTTAAACACAGACAGTGGCAAAAGTTCTGTCTTAGTTTTACTGGATCTCAGTGCCGCCTTTGACACAGTTGACCACAGCATATTACTAGATCGACTAGCAAACTGGGTTGGACTTTCTGGAACTGTACTAAGCTGGTTTGAATCCTACTTAAAGGATAGAGACTACTATGTGTCAATAGGCAATTTCACATCTGAGCGGACAAATATTGAATGCGGGGTCCCCCAAGGTTCCATTCTTGGCCCTCTTCTATTTAACATCTACATGCTCCCACTAGCTCAGATTATGAATAAGAATAAATTATGCTACCATAATTATGCAGACGACACACAAATTTACATAACCATATCACCAGGAGACTACAGTCCGATACAGGCACTGAGTAAGTGCATTGAACAAATCAATGATTGGATGTGCCAAAATTTCCTTCAATTAAACAAAGACAAAACTGAAGTAATTGTCTTTGGTGCCAAAGATGAACAGTTAAAAATCAGCGCACAGCTTACATCCATTATGTTAGAGACTACACCCCAAGCCAGAAATCTTGGTGTTGTTGTAGACTCCGACTTGAATTTCAAGAAACACATAAAATCAATTAATAAATCAGCCTTTTACCACCTAAAAAACATATCAACAATTAAAGGGCTTATGTCTCAGCAAGATTTAGAAAAACTTGTCCATGCATTTATCTTTAGAAGACTTGACTACTGTAACAGTGTCCTTGCTGGCCTTCCAAAAAAATCTATCAGACAGCTTCAGCTAATTCAGAACGCTGCTGCTCGAGTCCTCACTAGGACCAAAAAAGTAGATCACATTACCCCAGTTCTGAGGTCTTTACACTGGCTTCCAGTCACTCAAAGAATTGATTTCAAAATACTGATGTTGGTTTATAAAGCACTAAATGGTTTAGGGCCAAAATACATTACTGATATGCTGATAAGTTATGAACCGTCCAGAGCCCTTAGGTCGTCTGGGACAGGTCTACTTACAGTCCCTAGAGTTAGGACTAAACAAGGAGAAGCACCAACAATCTGGAACAAACTCCCAGAGAACTTGAGGTCTGCTACAACTCTCAGTTCTTTTAAATCGAGTCTGAAGACTTTTGTTTCCATTTTAACCTGCAATTTGCATTTTATTTGCTTCTTTTATTTGCTTAAATCGAGTTTTCATTTTTTGTTATTCGCTTCTTTTATTCGCTTTTAAATGTTTTATAATGTGTTTTATGTATTCTAATCTTGCCCCTGTAAAGCACTTTGAGTGGCCTTGTGTCTGAATTGTGCTATATAAATAAACTTGCCTTGCCTTGAACTTGAGTAAACCGAACTATCCTGGTCAATCTGTGTTGTGCTTTTGGGTTCCTGCGCCCCGGTACTAGTAACCGTTCCACTCGTCAGCGAGGGGGATTACAAAGCAGCCCTGACAAAGCCCGCAGTTTTAGATTGCTACTACTGTAGTATAGGGGGACAGTGCCAGTATGATTGATAAGTCAGCACAGTAGCTCCCAGAGATGGGTGATTTACTGTATGTATGTTAAGCTGGTAGGGGATCGAGGAGGCAGGTAGCTGTTCTAGAAGCTAGCCTTAGCTTATCTCTTTTGCTTGCTCTATAGCAATGAAAGACTGCTATATGATGGAAACTGTCATCATATATTATGTGAGATATGAACAATATTAGCAACACCTTGGAAAGAAGCCTCTTTAATAAAGATAGTGGGTCCTATCTTTACAATTTTAGGTTTTGTTACACATCTAGGGGAGTAGCAGCGCAACAAATCAAGAAAAGTGGCTCCCTGTTTCCCAAACCCCAGTGTCCATGCTAAATATTCAGTTTAGGAAAAAGTGTGTATTACTTAACTTGTTTAAATAAACAATCTGAAACAATAAGGCAAAAACAACAAACTGATTTATGTTTCCAAAAAATGCTGGCTAACCCTAAACGAAATAAGTAAACAAAACATGAGTAAATCTGGCTCCCGAGGATATCACGGAAAAAAGAGAAATGGGCTTTAAAGAGAATGACACTTCACCCCTTCAAGTTTCAGTGCGATTTCAAACTGAAATATTTCCGTTAAAGTACTAACAATGCCAACTAAAACACTTAAGGTTACAGATCAAACAGGTTTTGAGGGTGAGGACAGATGATTGCTGCTGTTCAAGGAAAGGCAATGTTTTTTAAAACACTGGATGTGATGGATGGACAGCAGCAGCAGCAGACACTTAAATTGTACACAAAATTAGGTAATTTGTAGGATTCTTTTTTCAACAAATCACACACACATTATGTCCATGACTCCGTGCCCTTACAATGCGCTACACTTTTCAGCTGAACGTGTATCGAAATTACTTCTGTCACTCGTTTTTAAAAGCACTGCAATGGACGAGGAACGACTGACTAATCATTTCACAACAAAAAGAGGCAGCCTCCTGGAGAGAGATTTCCTGAAAGTTTCCCACTATTAAAACGTATGTCTGTTTTAAACAAGGATGTTAACGGAATGTCAGAAGATGGCAGGTACAGTAATAATAGCTGTAATCTTCTGTTTTTAGTAAGGTCACCAGTCTGATCTGAACATGGTTTGTTTACATGACATAATGTACTGTTTGGACACAGCATCTCTCTCTTTGTAACCAAGTTATGTCATTAGTACAGTTTTTGAATTATTCCTCATTCAGCTTGACCCAACATTACATTTCATTTTAAATTATTGATGACGTTGCGTGACTCCCATCATGCAGTGCATTCAGTGCACACAAGGTCAAGGGTCATGTTACTTTTGTCTTTCTAGCCTCGATTTAAAAAACTTAATTTTGGAACTTAGTCTCGGAGTATGAATTATTACATGAATCAACTACAGCTAAGTGGTTCCCATTATTATGTCCAAGACTCTCCCCCAAACTCTTTTACATATTCACTGTGGCACCAGGTCTTATAAGATCCGTCTTCAAAATATTTAATTCTATCTTAATGTTGCTCTGAAGCAGCAGATGGGGTTACAGGGAGGAGTCCTGTGCATCAGAATGGACTGTTGCTGTACTATTGCATGGCTAGCTTGCAGTCCAGGGAGGCTGAGCCAAGCTCTAACACACTTAATAATTTACCATAAAAATGTTAAAACAAATATACAAGAAGGTTTGTCAGCAAACTGAAGGAGGGTCATGGCTTTGCTCCTCACAAAGGTTATGTGGAATGCCTTTTGCTGTGGCGCAACATTTAAAAAAATATAGTATTGCATTATTAAAAAAAACATGATTGCAGCTCAATTAAAAATTTAACATAAGCTTTTTCGTAATTGTGTTATACGCTTATGGGCATTATGGTGTCTCTCTTCCCTCCCAGTAAAAGCATGGCGAGGGCTGTACTTTACTGAGCTGTGGCCCACAACACTCAGTAGCTCTCTGTTTTCATTGTGCTGCTCCTGAATGGCAGATTTGCAGATGCAATTCATTCTGAATGGAGGTGTTTCAGAGTCCTGGCTGTGCTGAATTATTTCAAATAATTAAAAAGGAGCTGCTGTGCACAGATTACTTTTTTATTCTCTATCAAATGATGAGAATCCTCTTATACTCTGTTTTGTAGATACATTATATTTCTTTGACGTCAGTCTTTGCTGTCACCTACACAAGTATCAAATGTTTGAACCCTAAATTCCTTCCCTTTAGTAGTTTGGTTTATGTGCTTTTTTTAGTCCAGATTTAATTTCCTTTTTTAGAAATGTCATTTGAGCGTCTGCCTCTGGAAAGAAATGAGAAGTCTAGTGCAATAGGTAAATTAACTCAAACAACCCAGTTTTACTAAAAAGGCTGTTATGCACTAAGACTGAGGATTTCTCCTTTGACAACAAGGATTCCAGCATGTTTACAGATTAGGGGGATCATTTAAAAAAAAAAAATGAATCTCTGTTCTCAAAGACGGTAATAATCCAAGATGTTCTTTTGACACTTTAGCGGTTTGATGAGTAAGATTGTGCTGGATTTGTTTTTGTTCTGTGTTTTTTTTTTCCTTCTAGACGTGGTGCTTGTTTTCAGGTTTGCAGAGAACCACTGCGGTGATTTGTGCATTTTCAGTATTACTACATTTTCACACAAATAAAGCATAGTGCATGAAAAGGGCTCTAAAATCCCAAAATAGTGTAGAGCTGTCATTTCCCATCATTGTGCCGTACTCAACATCCATCAAGAGGGACATGAGTTTATAAAGCACTCTGCTGATACTATTACATTAGTCTGATCTGCTACTACCAAGGGAACAATTTAACTTGCAAAAACGATGACAAGTTGCAGCTAGCATGAAACCAGCCAGTCTGATGACAAGTTGCAGCTAGCATGAAACCAGCCAGTCTGATCTAAGACCAGCTCGCATCCAGTTTTGCCATTCATTGGCAAAGACACCGGTTACGGAACTCAACATAATTGAAGACAAACCCATAAAGGAAGAACTGAGTAATGGGGTGTAACAGGTTCGAGTCTCGGGCAGGCACCAAAGAGGCAACACACACACACACAATTGTGAGGACAGTAACCGTTTTTATTTATTTGTCACGCTTCTGGTAGCGACCGATCCGGGCCTCCGCTACCCGCTCTCCCTCCTCTCCAGCTACTCCTGTTCTTATATGGAACACAGAATATAATTGATCCCAGGTGAGGCTCATTTACACATCATGACACTGTTCCCTGAACCACACCCCCGCTCCACCCACTCTGCAGCTGAGCCTAGCCACACCCCGCTGCCACATGGGGCATTCTCACTGCGTTCCGGTAAGAATCCAGGGGGGTACACATCAGGCGATGGTGGATTCGGGCTGTACGCAGTCTATGATCCACCAGAGCCCGGGGCATTGGTGGAGGCATTGTGGGTGAAGATAAGGTGTGTGCATGGGGATGTTCACGAGTATCCTATGGAGTCAGTGGAAATTAGATACGGGGGGAAAAAACATAATGTAAAGGTCGCGGTTAGCTCCTGCCTTACGCACCCCTTATCTTGGGGACAGATTGGCCGCGGTTTAACAAGTTAATGAGACAGGCTGCGGGGGTGCGTTCACGGCCGACAGGGACATGCGATATCTGCACTGTGCTGAGCGGCAACGCGAGGTTGTCCGACACTGCAGACGGGGAGGGGGAACCGGCGAGCCTCCCGTGGAGACTCCACTGGCTCCCGAGTTTCACTCCATGGAAGATGTTTCACTCCATGGAAGATTTTCCACTCGAGCAGTCTCGTGACGACACTCTACGCTCAGCCTTCGACCAAGTGATACGAATTGATGTCAGTTGGTGCACCCTGACGCAGCGCAGTCATATCCGCACTTTTCTTTGATTAGGGACAGACTGAGCCGTGACGCTCAGACAGGAGGTCAAAACACCCAGTTGCTGGTGCCGAAGAGCCGCCGGGAAATGATTTTCCAGGCGGCTCATTATAACCCGATGGCTGGTCACATGGGATACGATAAAACACTAGACCGGATAATGACCTGAATTTTATTGGCCGGGCATCCGGGCACCGGTGTTGTGCGTCCTGCCCGGAGTGTCAATTGGTAAATCCCCCGGCCATTCCGAGGGCGCCTTTGCGTCCTCTGCCATTAATGGAGGTTCCGTTTGAGCGAATCGGCATGGACCTCATCGGGCCATTTCACCGGAGTGCACGCGGATATCGCTTTGTGTTAGTCCTCGTGGATTACGCAACACGATATGCGGAGGCGGTGCCGTTGTGCAACATTTCTGCAAAGAGTGTCGCGCAGGCGCTGTTTCAGGTCATCTCCCGAGTCGGAATCCCGAAAGAGATTCTGACTGGCCAAGGCACCCAGTTCATGTCACGAACACTGAGAGAACTTTACGGGTTACTGGGCATTAAGTCTATTCGGACCAGTGTGTACCACCCACAGAAGGTCTGGTGGAGGGTCTGAATAAGACTTTGAAGTCCATGATCCGTAAATTTATTAGCGAAGATGTGCGTAATTGGGATAAATGGCTCGACTCTGTTGTTTGCAGTGCGGGAGGTTCCCCAGGCCTCCACGGGATTTTCCCCCTTTGAACTTATGTTCGGCAGCACTCCGCGTTTGGGTGCTCGACCTGATTAAGGAAAACTGGGAGGAGGGGACGAGCACCAGCAAAAACGAGATCCAGTACGTCCTGGACCTGCGAGCAAAGCTCCACACACTTGGTAGGATGTCACGTGAGAATTTGCTCCAGGCCCAGGGACGGCAACAACGCCTGTACGACAGAGGGGCCAGGCTGAGACAATTCACACCGGGAGAAAAGGCACTTGTATTGCTTCCTTCTTCCAGCTCTAAACTCCTCGCCAAGTGGCAAGGGCCCTTTGTGGTCACACGGCGAGTGGGGGGTGTCGACTATGAGGTGGTGCGTTCCGACAGGATCAGAGCTACACAGATTTACCACCTCAACCTCCTAAAAACATGGAGGGAGGCGGAGTCTGTTTCTCTGGTGTCCGCGGTATCTGAGAGAGAGGAGCTGGGGCCTGAGGTCCCAAAATCCACCAATCCTTTGTGAAGACCATCTCTCCAGGACCCAGAGAACAGACATTGCCCATTGCAGGAGACGGTTTGCTGATGTGTTCTCTCTCCTGCTAGGACGCACAAACCTCATAGCGCACCAGATTGAGACTCCTCCGAGCGTGACGGTGCGGTTGCGGCCCTACAGGTTACCTGAACACAAGAGAAAAGTGGTTCAGAGGGGTTATTGGCTGCTATGCTGGAGATGGGGGTAATAGAAGAGTCCCACAGTGCCTGGTGTAGCCCCATTGTTCTTGTCGTCAAGAAGGATGGATCTATCCGGTTCTGTGTGGACTATTGCAGGGTGAATGATGTGTCACGGTTCGATGCTTACCCAATGCCCCGGGTCGGCGAACCCCTGGACCGACTGGGCACTGCGCGTTTCTTTACGACCCTGGATTAAACCAAGGGCAGTACTCGCCAGAGGAAAAGGAAAAGACGGCCTTCTCCACTCTGTTTGGTTTATACCACGCTTCCCTTTGGGTTGTTTGGGGCCCCAGCCACTTTTCAGCACCTCATGGACCGGGTGCTGCGTCCGCACGCTGCCGCCTACTTGGATGATGTGATCATCCACAGCACCACCTGGGCGGAGCATGTGCAGCGGGTGGGCGCGGTGCTGGAATCCCTGAGGCAGGCGGGGCTCACCGCCAACCTGGGGAAGTGTGTGGTTGGACGGAGGGAGATACGGTACCACTTGGGCGCCGGATGAAAAAAGAGGTGAGGCAGTTTTTGGGGCTGGCGGGTTACTACAGGCGGTTCTTTCCAAATTTCGCAGATTTGACCAGCCCCTTGACTGACCTGACCCGGAAAGGTGCCTCAGATCCGGTCCAGTGCCAGTTGGTGTTCGAGAAGGTAAAACAAGCTCTCTGTGGGGAACCACTCCTTCACACACACACACCTAACTTTTCTTCCTTTTACTCTGCAGACTGATGCGTCGAACAGAGGGCTGTTTTGCCCTAGCAGGTAGAGGGGGTTGACCGCCCGGTCCTGTACATCAGCCGGAAATGGAGGCCAGGTACAGCACGGTGGAGAAGGAGTGCCTGGCCATCCGGTGGGTGGTCGACTCCCTGCGCTACTACCTCCTGGGGCACTCATTCACCCACTGGTCGGACCACGCCCCGCTCCAATGGCTCCACCACATGAAAGATACCAACGCCCGGATCACTCGGTGGTATCTGGCTTTACAGCCTTTTAATTTCAAGGTGATCCATAGGCCGGGGACGCAGATGGTTGTGGCCGACTTCCTCTCCCGTTCTCATGGGGAGGGGGGGTGGAGTAGGTTAGGCAGGATGGCACCCTGGCCTAAGACAGGTGGTGGAGGTATGTGGCAGTGGGGTGTGGTTCAGGGAATGGTGTCGGGGTAGGTCTAATCAACCTCAGCTGGGGTGAGGGTTAATCAGCCCAGCTGCGGTTAATGAGTGTGTGTGTGGGTGTCTGTTTTTCCCTCAAAAGGAGCAGGAGTGACGGGGAGGAGAGGCGGCGCGACAAGAGTGCGGAAGTACTGTGTTTGTGTGCGATACGAAATAAAAATAACTTTTGTGAACCCCAAATAACCCTTGTGGCTTCGTCTCCTTCCGTCCAAGACTCACAGGATAACGTGAGAGCGTTTACAGTGGTGTTGAATGCCAGGGCAATGCCATCTACAGAAACCAAATATCACCAGATAATTGATCTCTGGGGTGTTCTGGGCCGAGTAGGACCACAAAATTCGCTAGCTGCTTCTCCTAATTTTTACAATTTGGTTTGGGTATATGTCCTCTAAAGTAATACAGATTTTAATTTGTATCTAGGATTTACATGCAGTTGGTTTCTAATGAAAGATGACAGGTCTGATGTCTGCTCTCTTTTACATTGATCATTTCATACTCATCATTCTTCTCTCTGTCAGTCAGTGTGAGCACGGAGGGTGGGAGCTAAGAGCGTGATGTCGTGAGTTGATGGTGTTTTTCGTTTGTTTCGTACTGCGAGTGGTAGACATTGAGCAGTGTATGTGGTTGGGTTGCTGTGTGCACGAGGGGGGTTTGGTGGGTTCTGTGTGCGTGGTGGCGCAGCCGGCCAGCGCGGGCTAACAGCATTATGGACCCGAGTTGGCTGATGCGCAAACATGGGATACAATGTCAGCCCACAACATCTACCGCTGCAGAGAAAAGGAAGCAGGAGGTAGAGGCAGAAACACTGCAAGGAAATGGTAAATGGCTAAGTAGCGCAAACGAGTCCTTGAAGGACTTGTTCAGGCCAGAAAAAAGAAGTTGGTTCATGAATAACTTTATTGTGTATATAGTGCAAATGTATATTTGTTAATATTATTTTTAGGGCCCGAGCACTGATGTAGTCGGAGCACCTAATTATTCTTAAAATGTTTGTTATGGTTATTATTAGGGCCCGAACACTGACTTAGTCGGAGCGGAGGACTTAATTGTTCTTACTATTCTATTTCTATGGATGAATATTTCACTATCCACTGATTTATCGGCAGTGTTCTCTTTGCATAATGCGTGATACTGGGTAATTGAAAAAAAACGACACTTCATTTTCTGGTGTCAAGGTACATTACATGTCTTCCCCAGTACCGTGTGTACTTAGTTAGGAAAGACAATGACACGATGTAGGGTCTGAACATAAGGGACCTGATTGATTTATGTCCATTGTCATTTTACATAAAGGATAGATACCAAGTTGTCTTTGAAACACAGCGTGTTACCAAAATAATGGATGTCTTTGGCTGTTATTATGGTGCTAATTGAGCTTTATTCACCCTTTCATACTCAGAAATGGATGGTGCAGAGCAAAGCAACATACTCTGTGCCATTCCATTACTAAGGTGTTGCCAGACCTCCCTAGCTCAATTCTAAATATTTTAAAAGGAGGCACTGCAATTGTTGGGGGTGGAGACCAAGGATTTTCACCTCATCCAGGAAGGTGATCTGCTTTCAACCCTAAGACCAATTTAAGTAAGGAATGGTCGCTGCTTAGAAACAAACTGGCCAAAGTCTTATTTTTTAAAAATGAAACATTTAATTTTTGTTTTACAGCGCAGAGCACTGAAATCTACAGCCAGTCAGGGTTATCCTCTCCAGCTGCCTCTTTGTGATCTTCATTCTTTCCGGGACCTCGCCCAGTCGCCAGATGGCTGCTGCAGATTGGGTTGACAGCTTCCAAATTCCATGGAGAAGATTACCTGAAACCACGGTTAAGGAGAAAAATGATCCCGATTGTCGTTTCGGAGATGATGATTGCCTGTGTTTGTCCCAGTAAACAAGCCTCAACAGAAGTGGCCAACAAATTGGTTGCCAATTATCCACTGTCACTGCAAGATGTCATTGAAGGTGATGTGGTGGGTCCAGGGTATCACTCACTGGTCAAGCAGTTACAAGCCCGAATTGAAAATGCAAAGAGGTCTACAGCACCAAGGATTTTGAAGCGCAAACAGGGGTCAGATGTTTATGAAACCAGAGCTGAACAAAGAGCAGCAGTTCAGGACACATGGCTGCATGAAGTGGGACATGCAATTCATGCAGGTAAATGATACCAGAAAGCCAACAGCAGAAAAAAGACACATTGAAGGGCTTCAGTGAACAGACAAACGTAAGCCTCAAATATCAATTGCAAGTTGAGGGTTTGTGTCTGTAGAATTAGATAATTTACTAAAGCTATATATAAATTAGGATTTACCATAACTTCACAGATGTTATTAAAGAATGTATGTTATTTACGATATTGTTAAGGAAAGTGTGTAGATTAATATTTAATGTATTACTGAAACACACACTGGTTAAAATAATGTCTGTGTACTAAGGAACAAAGAAGCAGCTGGCAGCAAGGAATGCCCCTCCCCCAGCACAGACAAGGACCCCCTGGTGTGACCCCTGGAGGAGGGCAGAGAAGCGGGGAAGGCTTTGTGATGACGACATGTGTTAAGGGGCGCCAATGTGTTTCCTGGACAGCTTAACCAATAAGAAGTGAATATGGCAGGGGAGATATAAACTGAAATGTTTGTCCAAGTCAAGGTACTTTTTGGTGGAAGTGAGACAGAAACTGCAATCAGATTAGCTGTGAGTGGACTGTGGATTACGAAGCCGAAAATTATACTCTCAGAACCGTTATTAGTTTTGATCAAACACTTTATTTTAATTTTTTGTCTCTGGACATTTTCTTCGGTTCCTTACCCAAAGGTTTTTGAACATAACATGTCCAATCAACAACGTAAAAAATAATCAGTAATGTTGAAGCACCACTTTGTATTTTCGCGGGTTTTTGTTTGTTCGCGGGTTGGGAAAGACAGATGTGGAAGGAGGTTGTAACTAGAGTTATTTGTAATAAGTTTGTTTGTTACGGGGGGAACGTTAATTGAACGCTGATCCAAATTCTGTCCTGTGGTTGTTTGATTACTGAGGCCCCGTGCGTGAGTTCTTGTGGCATCTCACTGAGCAGTCAGATAGGAGATAGATACAAGTGTATACAGCATTGGGTTATGAGATTAGTCACCATCGATCCAGAAAAAAGAAATGAAGCCACAATAATTGGCGAGCCACCAGGAGGGGTCCACGGGAGCCAAGCGGCCCTCGCTATCTCACAGACCGACCGATCCAAGATGAAAAAAGGAAAGCAGAAAGCCTTGTATGGTCTAAAATGTCTGCATCCGTGACTTCGGTCTGTGACTGAGTGCCTCCCAGAATGCCCGGTAACCGTAAGATAAAAAAACGACACTCGGTAATCATTTATTGAACCCCACTAGTGTGAATGGTAATGTGCTTTAATTCTGATTGGACTGTGGCATAATTGTTGATAAAAAACGTTATATACCGTCCAAAATGGGGTTGAAGCGTAATTCCGGGGTACGTGTTGTAGTTGTCACTAGTGATGGGAAGTTCGGCTCTTTTCTGAGAGCCGGCTCTTTTGACTCGGCTCCCAAAGAAGAGCCGGCTCTTTCGACTCCCGAACGGCTCTTTATTTAGGAGCATATTTTTTACCTTAACTTTGAAAAAAAAATCATGGTTTATGTGTTGAAAACCCTTTTGCTTTTAGTATTTTTATGAGAGACTGAGGGATTTAAGGCTTTTTCATTCCTTTGTCCTCCACAATGGAAAAGGGTTGAAAATCAGAAGCTACCATTTTAGCCAACTCATCATCAATACTGTGCTGTTTGGCTGGGGTCATCAGTTTAGGTAAAAACTGACTTATTTTGCTTTGAGTTGCAGTAGGAGAGGTTATACTTGCACGCATGGGGATGGCAGTAGACGTTACAGCAGCTGTTGTTCTGGTATGAGACACACCAGGATCAGTAGATGGTGAGCTGGCTTGCCCTCTCTCCTCTAACTGCACTGTAGGATGGATGGACAGTTCTGGTATGTCTATGCAGGTTTATGGTGGAACCTGCTCTTATAGTGACCTTCGTTTTGCAGTGAAGGCACTCTGCTTTGTTGTTCCCAATATCTTTAAACTGCAGCCAGATGCTGCTTCGCTTTCTAGTGTCAAGACGCACACACGCTCCTCAGTCCTCACCGCTCTGTCTCTCTCTCTTCACTTGCAGTGGAGTCAAGTGGTGTGTCTGCCCCGCCCCCTCTCTGTTTACACATCCTTAATTCTCATGTGAATGCCGCATGCTGGTCGCCATGCTGGCCAATCATAACAGACCTCTGTCGTAACCAGAGCTGGGACTGAGCAGTGCTCAGTGAGTGCACTGAAAGTGAAACCTAAGCAGCGAATGGGCAAAAAACCGTCTCTCACTCGATGCGAGCCGGCTCTTCTGATTCACTCCAAAGAGCCGGCTCTCAGAGCCGATGCTTGTGCGCATGACCCATCACTAGTTGTCACGGGGTGATAACCAGAACCCAAAGCATGACTCACGACACAGAGTAAGCAAATAATAATCCTTTACTGGAATAACGGCAGGAACAGAACAGACAGAAACAGGGAAACAGACTATGGAACGCTGGAGAGCTTGGTCAGAAAAACACAAGACTATCTGGCAGAGGCGAAGTGCAAGTGAGGGGACCTAAGTAGTGAGGAACTAACGAGGGAATGGGCTGCAGGTGCCCTTGAAAATTTCTGCATCCGTGACTTCGGTCTGTGAGGAAGAAGGGACGTCTGTGACTGAGTGCCTCCCAGAATGCCCGGTAACCGTAAGATAAAAAGACACTCGGTAATCATTTATTGAACCCCACTAGTGTGAATGGTAATGTGCTTTAATTCTGATTGGACTGTCGCATAATTGTTGATAAAAAACGTTATATACACTGTCCGAAATGGGGTTGAAGCGTAATTCCGGGGTACGTGTTGTAGTTGTCACAGGGTGATAACCAGAACCCAAAGCATGACTCACGACACAGAGTAAGCAAATAATAATCCTTTACTGGAATAACGGCAGGAACAGAAGCGACAGAAACAGGAAAACAGACTATTGAACGCTGGAGAGCTTGGTCAGAAAAACACAAGACTATCTGACAGAGGCGAAATGCAAGTGAGGGGACCTAAGTAGTGAGGAACTAACGAGGGAATGGGCTGCAGGTTCCCTTGAAGGGCATGAGGACCAGGTGAAGGGAATGAGAGATGATCAGGTGTGAGAGCAATTTTTTAAAACTCAAATTTGACGTCTATCATACAGCTATTTTCACCAAGCCTGACAAGCTTGCCAAATTTGGTGACTTTTGGGGTCTGGCAAGTTCCCCCAATATGCGCCCAATGTTCTAAAATAAAAATCGGAATAATAATAATCCTAGCAATTTCAATAGGGTCCTCTCGGACTGACTTCGCTCGGACCCTAATAAATTACCACAAAAATATGCATTACTATTTATTATTACATTATAAAAATACGCTTTATTCACCCGACTACTTATGGTTTATTTGTGTCATCTGCTTCATTTGCGCCTGAAAGGGGCGTGGCCTGTCTCCGTAAAAACAGTCCTTCAGTTATTTCTGTAGTGGTTTTCAAATAACCACTATTTCGACTTTATACTTGTGGAAATTCCACAAACGTCGGAACATCGAACGCCCTCATACATACCGGCAAACTTGTTGTTCAAAATATGTCATCCACATGAATCATGTAGAAACGAAGAGTTTTTGTTTTTGGCGGGGGGCACTAGCCGGTAGGCCAGCGTTTTTTGAGATTTGAGTGAGACAAAGAGAAAAGGTGATGACGTGATCTTCACAATAAAACATCTTTGATGTGTCGAGTCTTGGCCAATCAACGTTAAGATGTCTACAGCGTCTTCATTGGGGGGGTTAGCTTGAATGTCAGCTCGCAACATGTACTGCTGTAATGTTGCAGTGTATCGATACTAAAAAAGTACCACGGTACCCGTACGTTAAAAACAATATGATTTTGCATATTTTTTACTTTTTGTATTTCATAGTGTGATTCAATTTTGTGTTTGCTTTTGCGAAAAAACATCTTTTGAGTATAACTTGAACCATCTATTCAGCTCTATTTTGTTGACGGGTCTCATGGCAGAGGGAGCTCTCCGAGAGGAAAGTCTGGACACGACAGTAGACTTTCCTTTTGGGCGCTTGTATCCGAGACCTTGTTCTTATAGTGACAGGTCAGGGTCGGAACTGCGATCTTTAGAAATCTTCTTTAAGGACAAAGGGACGTCTTGGATCGGTAGTTATAATAAAGCGTATTTAATCAAGTGAAAAACAACGTTGTGATACAGAGCACACTCTCAGCTGAGGTCTCTTAGGCTTCTATATTCCCGCAGACCACATGCAAAGACTCTGCGTGTAGTTAACTGCCTCACATTTTCACCCGAAAAGCAGCAAGTGCAGGTAAATATACTAGTAGAGAGTTGGCGCGCATGCATGTCCACGCCTCTTGGCACGTGATCCTCTCAGGTACGTTCAATGTAACCAGTTATTTCAGATACCTTGCACTAAATAACATGGCGGTACAATGCGGTATTACACTGAATGCATTTCTTTGATGAGCTGAGTTATAAGAGAAGTTGAGAATACTTTACAGAACGTAGACTGCCTGGTAAATTGAGATGCTCGCCTTCCGGCTCAGCTCCCTCTTCACCAAGACGGTCCATTACAGTGCCTGTTTTACTGATGCAACCACACCGATCCGCCTGTCAATCACCCGCTCCATCTTACCCTACCTTGTTAACAAGCCCCCGACATACTTGAACTCCTTCTCTTGGGGTAGGCATTCTGTCAATCTCCGGCTCCGCTAGTCTGTGTCCATGTGTACTTGTGCAAGACACTTAACCTCAAATGGGGTATGAATGTTAGTTTGAGTCCTGGCGTGAATGGGAAGTAGTGCAAAGGCACTTTGAGTGCTTGAAAGACGAGGAACGCACTATAGAATGGTGGCTATTGTTAAGTATTCAGTTTAGTGCGCATGCGCGGGTTCAGTCTGGTCCTAGAGGAACGTATGTTTTTGTTGGCTTAAAGTAAAGCTTGAAACATCTACCGTTGTCACTGGAATTTATTCACTTAACATGGCGGCTGGAAATTATAAAACTCCGCCACAGTTTGACGAGAAGAAGTCTTATGGGAGCTGGAAAAATGAGGTTGAAGTTTGGAGGCTGGTGACGGACCTGGAGAAGAAGAAGCAGGCCTTGGCGGTTGTTTTATCGCTGACGGGAAGAGTGTGCTAGAAATCGCTGCAGCGGATTTAAACGTCAATGGAGGAATGCTTGTACTTCTCACGAAATTGGACTCTGTTTTTTTGAAAGAGTAAAAAGATCGCCAGTACGAGGCGTACACGGAGTTTGACCGGATCGCAAGACGAAATGGCGTCTCTATGGTCGACTACATTATCGAGTTTGAGCGCCGGCACAACCGACTACACACGGTTTACAGGCAAGCGTGAAAGTAATGTCAGGTCAAGCCCACAACATCATACGGCTGTTCAAGGGACAAATCCACTCGACAGATATGGAAGAAGGACAAGATGTGCAGTCTGCCAAAGCACATATCACTGGGCAAAGGATTGTCCTCACAAAAATTAACATGCAAAATTGACAGAAGATAAGTAGGTGACAGATGTTGAAGAATGCAACATTACTATATCAACTCATCCTTCTAGCAGTAAATAATAGGCTGTTGAATGTATTCACTTATTAAACACTTTTGGATACTGTCCAGGCAGTGAGTGAAGTTTTTGTTTTGTTTTACACACTTGCAGCTCTTTCGCTTCAGCAGTAGTTAACTTGATTTTAATTTTGCAGTGAAGTGTCCTAGGCTGTGTGTATACACCAATAATACATTTATTTTGTAATTCTGTGCCGTAGGCTACAGTAAACTTGGCCTTTATGGGTCTGTTCTGCTTCATGGTTATGTAAGCACCTGCTTTCATCAGCACTCAGCCACTCTTTTTAAATGAGTTTCTCTCATTAAACACATTTTCACACTGCTTGCATTGGTGATACACGCTGGCAGCTTGTCTAAGTTATGAATTCGAATACAACTTTAAAAGCATGGGGGCATCGAACTGTAGGAAAATGTAAATGTAGCATATTACTGCTTTGTCATTGCATTAAAAACAACTTTACACTAACATGACAACGGAAACAAAGGAGTAATTGATACAAACTTTACCAAATGTGCACACAGCCCACAAACACATGGGACTGCTACAGTAATGTCAGAGATGCATACTTTAAGAGGCTGTTTTGATATGTGTGTATTATAGTACATTTAGATTTGAAATGTTCTCGGAAGATGAAAAACTGACCATTGTCCAGACATGGTCATGATTGCAGTTTAATTAATAGATTGTCATATTTAGCTTCAAAATCTGATTTTGAAGCCTTACAAGTCCCTGATGTTCTTCAGACATTAACTAGGATTAACCCCAAAAAAGAAAACTCTACCTTTTAGAGGCTGCTGCAGTGCTTACATACTTACATGTATGTCACTATTTGTAGATCTTATAAAAGGTTCACAAATGGTTCACAGCTATCTGACTAGTTCTCAGATTCTTGAACATGGCCCATAGGTTACAACACCGTAACATTATTTCCCGCAAACTTTCTACTTTCTTTTGCCGGAAGTCTTTTTTTTTGCAAAATATAATGTCATAATCTTAGGCAGAGATCTCAAACTCGCGGGCCGCCGATATTTTTTGGCCCCCTACTTGACATCAAAGTTTAGTGTCAGTGCGGCCCGCGCGTTTTTCTCACACGCACGATTTTTGGACAGTCCGCGAAACCCCCTCTGTGTTAACTGGCGATTTTGAACAAACGCGTCCGTTTTTTTCGTAGTTAGACAGCTGTTGAAAATAGGAAGAGAACACGTAGATGCCCTCGAGAATGCCGCATTGTTTAATTTGTATAGTATATATTATTAAGTATATGAGAGGGGTTGACACTTCATTACAAAATTAAACCAAGCGGCATTCACTCAGACCGCTATACGTGAAAAGTCGCCAGTTAACACGATCGCCTGTTAAACCGTAACACCGATCAACGTTTACAGTTACGGTTTCTCCAGCGTGACATCCAGCTCCACATAATTCGGCGTAAGTGCAGCGTTCTATTTTCACTTTCATCGGATTGTAATCCGTGAAATGTTACTGGAGAACGGCTGCTCAACGCGGAAGTACCAAATGTCGAACGCGTTTGAGTACTTTCTCCAGCCGAAGTACCGGACATCCAGCTGCCCATAATTTGGCGTTGATGGCGTAAATACAGCGTTAGATTTCCGGACACTTTCATGGGATTGAAGTCCGAGAAACCCCCTCCGTAGAACGGTCCTGTACTATGATCCCAAATGGCTCATGGACTGAGCTTTTCTTGTTGACGTCACACAGGAGCTGAATGGACAATGTTTGTCAGTGCTGCTATGACAACGTCAGAGCATTCTCCACACAACGTGTGTTATGGAAAGCCCAGCTCTCTCAGACAAACCTCTGCCATTTCCCAGCATGCAATAATAATAATAATATATCCTTTATTGATCCCTGTGGGTAAATTCGTCTCTGCATTGGACCCCTCCTTAGTTATTAAGGAGCAGTGGGCTGCAGTGAAGTGCCCCGGGAGCAACTGAGGGGTTCAATGTCTTGCTCAAGGACACTTCAACATGAAACTATGGGGAGAGCGGGGATCGAACTGGAGACCTTGTGGTTACGGGACTCTCCCCACTGAACTACAGCCGACTAATGTATGCACAACATTCAGTGCTGAGAAGTATGCTGATGCCATTGTAAAGCTACAGGAGGAATTTGATCACAGGTTTTCAGAGTTCAAGACACACAGAGACACTTTTCAAATGTTTGTTGACCTTCTCCTTCGATGTGCAAGATGCCCTCCTGTGCTTCAAATGGAGCTCATGGACCTGCAGTGCAACTCTGAACTCAAAGTCAAGTTCAGGGAGGTGAGTGGACAAGCAGACAAGCCCCCACCTTCCCTGAGCTTTCCAGGATGTTCAAGCGGACCATGAGCCTTTCTGGGAGCACATATCTGTGTGAAAAGCTTTTTCCAACATGAACTTTAATAAGTCAAAGTACAGGTCCAAAGTCACTGATGAGCATCTTCTTAAAGCCAGACTGAGGGTCTCGACTGCTTCCTCCCTCAAGCCCAATGTGGCTCAGCTGTGTAAGAGGAAGCACTGCCAGGTCTGTGGCAGCAAGGAGTAGACAAGAGAAGCCTCTGTTCTGAAGAACCTGTTCAACCATTCATGTTCTGAAGAACCTATTCATCTATTCATGTTCTGAAGAACCTATTCATCTATTCATGTTCTGAAGATCCCGTTCCTGTTCTGAAGAAACCCATTCATGTTCTGAAGAACCCGTTCAACCGTTCCTGAACTGAAAGAATTCTGAAAATATCATAATCATCATTTTGTCAGGAGTCAGCCCACTCAGCACGTTTCCGGAACTAGCAACCCGTAGCTCGCTGCTATCAGAAAAAGCCAGATAGCAAAAAGCAAGAGGACTCCACACAGATTCTAAATGTCTTTTCAAAATCCTTCTGCGGCATGCACTGAATTGCTTGCTGAATTTTATCTTTACAATAGATAGCCTTGTGGTCACGAATAATTAATCCAGATAAACTTGTGACTCAATTTAATGCTACATACACTTGTCCTGCAGCAAAGATCTTCTTAAGTGAGACTACAGCGTTATCAACCGTAACTCCTTGTACCTTATGGATTGTACAAGCCCAAGCCAGTTTAAGTGGAAATTGGCGACGCATTCCACCACTAGTGGTGACCCTATCCTCTTCTGGAAGAATAGGTGTAGAGGTCGGTAAATTGCTTAAGGCATAACCAGATTGTTTCCTCCTCTGTGTGCCAACTTGATCATCATCACAATTACACAATTTTAGGAAACGTATCACCTTCTGAAATAACTATGTGCGTCACTCTGCCACAGACACCGTTAACAAGGCCATCCATCGCATCCACATTTTTAATCAACATTACACAAGCATTTTCCCCCAGAAATAGCTTTTCGGCTAAACTTGTGTTGTACACTCTGCCATGGGAAAAATCCCCACTTTGTTTGATCTGCCGTAATCTGCCATGAATATACGCCATCAGTTTATGATCAACCATGGATATTTCATCAAAAATTAAAATTTGCAGATTACTGTATTTAGCACGTAAACTATTAATCTTTTACTCACCCAAAGGTGTGTACGGTAATTTTATATCTATTCCAATGCTTAATGTTGTATGAATAGTTGAAGCATGCAAATTGTACGCTGCAATGCCAGTTGGAGCAGTTAACAATACACACATTTGTTCAGGATGCTCACACAATGTGGATAGTAACCTGGTCGCTTCATATTGTAGTGCTCGAATTATTTCCTGTCCCTGCACCCCCTGTAATAAAAACATGGAATGGCTCTAGATTCTTTCCACTAATCTACGACAGGCACCGATGACCTTCCGGCCACAGCCCCGAGCAGCCGCGTCCACAATAGAGGCTTTGAACAATGTCCACTCGGATTCCATGTCCCCAGCCTCCCTCGGGATTTGTGAGAAGTTCTTCCGGAGGTGGGAGTTGAAGACCTCCCGGACAGGATCCTCTGCCAGACGTTCGCAGTTCACCCTCACTACACGTTTGGGCTTGCCAGGTCTTTCTAACCGACTCCTCCGCCATCTGATCCAACTCACCACCAGGTGGTGATCAGTTGACAGCTCTGCTCCTCTCTTCACCGGCCACCAGACGCTCGCCGACGAGCTCCCCTCCTGGGTCTGGCTCCGGGAGGGTGCCCCGGTTTCCCTTGTCCGGGCAAGGTAGCTTCAGTCTGTGGGCTGCTATTCATCAGGGTTTATTGAACCACTCATAGTCTGGGCTCTCCGAGACCTGTTTGCCTTGGGAGACCCTACCAGGGGCTGATGCCTCGGACAACATAGCTCCCAGGATCACTGAGCCACTCAAACTCCTCCACCACGTTAAGGTGGCGATTCATAGGAGGAGGTTCGTGATTCAGATGTTCTTAATGAGTATTATTAAGTGAAGTGTTAAATATGCTACTTAAACGTTAAATTGTTATTTTTCAGTCATAAATGCACATATTCAGCAACACACAGAAGCTCTCTCAAGCTGGGCACTGGTTCACTCACAGCGCAAGACTAGCCTGGACCTGCCCCTATCGCTGCTTTACCAATCACAAGGCTGCATGATACGTGCCGGCTCTGTCAGGTTTCACGAGATTGACCCGAGAGCATGTTCAATCTCATTAGACCATCCTCGTCTCCTGCGGGGGATGGGTTCTTCTTCGTCAGCAAGAAGGACAAGACCCTGCGCCCTTGCATTGACTACAGTAAAGAACAGGTACCCTCTTCCCCTTATCTCCTCTGCATTTGAGCTGCTACAAGGGGCTATCATTTTTTTCAAGCTCGATCTTCGCAACGCTTACCACTTGTTAAGCATCCGAGAGGGGAAGACCGCCTTCAATACTCCTAGTGGACATTATGAGTATCTAGTTATGCCATTTGGTTTTACCAATGCTCCTGCTGTCTTCCAGGGGTTGGTCAATGATGTTCTCAGGGATCTGCTCAATGTTTGTTTTTGTGTATCTGCATGACATTCTGTTCTTCTCAATCTCCACAGGAACATGTGGTACATGTCCGCCAAGTCCTCAAAGGCTTTTGAGGAACCACCTCTTCGTAAAGGCAGAGAAGTGTGAATTCCACACAATGGAGGGATCGTTTCTGGGTTTTATCATCAATGCTGGTAATATCAAGATGGACCCTGCCAAGACCGAAACAGTCGCAGACTGGCCCTCTCCTTCCACATGGAATGAACTTCAACGCTTTCTTGGCTTTGCAAACTTTTCATCCGTAACTACAGTTCCTTGGCGGCTTCGCTCACTGCTCTCACTTCCCAACTTGTGCTTCTCTGTTGGCCGTTGGCCCTCTGCGGCAGCAGTTGCCAAGTTAAAAGCACGGTTCACCTCTGCTCCTCATATTCCCTAATTCTGCCCAGCAGTTTATTGTAGAGGACGCCACAGACACGGGTGTAGGAGCGGTCAGCTGAGGACCAAAAGGTTCACCCTTGTGCCTTCTTCTCGCGAAAGCCTTCCCCCGCAGAGGGGAATTATGATACAGGAGGGCGTTTGATGTTCCCACGTTTTTGTGACTATTGACAACCAATACCCCTTTTACAAGGGAGACCTGGGTCTCATTGTAAGAGGTGAAAAACATAAGATCCATGTTCTGCACACACAAATCAGCCAAATTCCCAGAAAATCTAAGTGGTGTGAGATAGACAGAAACCAAGCTAAAGGACATTTACTGTATTTTCCGCACTATAGGGCGCACTGGATTATAAGGCGCACTGTCAATGAATGGTCTATTTTCTATCTTTTTTCATATATAAAGCGCACCCGACTATAAGGCGCTTTAAGCGAAACAAAACAGTCAGTCAGTCAAACTTTATTAAACAATAACTCTCAACATTGTTCAAACGTTAATGAGCGTATTCACAATAACTCCCAACCTTGTTCAGTTGTAACACGTAAAAAAAACAGTCTAATACCGCTAAATCAAACGTTAGCGTAACTCTGTGGTCTTTACTTGGCGCAGGTCATCTTCTTGCTTCCTCCACATTGATTCATTAATGTTGAATTCTCTCGCAGCTGCTCTATTCCCATGTTCTACTGCGTGACTGATAGCCTTGAGTTTGAAGTCCGCGTCGTAAGCGTGTCGCTTCACAGGTGCCATTTTGGGGTCCTTATACATACACACACACTGTAATATTATGGCGAAGCACAGTATGTATTACTCCGCGACGCTCTTGACTATGGTAGCCGTAAAGGGGCGTTCACACCAAATGCGTTGCGAATTTATGTGAAATATTTCAACTTCCAACGCGAGTTACAAAAGTTTCTCAACTCGCCAGCCAATCAGCGTTGAGATGCTCTGCCCGTTGGGCTGCTGCTGCTCTGGTAGCGCTGGAAGCGGAAGTTATCGAGGCGGAGTCGATGAAACTCCCCAAGCTGTGTGAGCCTACGGGTGATGTTATGAACTCAAACACGATGGAAAAACGGTGTTAGATGTTCCAACGTTTATGGGATGTCCAGAACAAGTATAAAGCAGAACTAGTGGTTATTTCGACCGTGGTGGATGGTGGAATTTATAATAGTTTTTACAGAGATAAGCCACGCCCCCTTTTCGCAACTGGTTGCGAAAGACACAAATGAACACAACTTGACTGGCGAATAAACTGACGCGAGTAAAGCGTTGCGAATATTCGCGGCGCGAGTAAAGCGCGTTTGGTGTGAACGCACCATAATGCTGCAAGCGGTGCGGCTTTGTAGTTTACCAAAGTCGTACCAAAACATTTTGACAGAGCGCCGTGTACCACACAAAATTGCTTCGAGGTCAGTAAGCACAACCGGAATTAATTCATATATAAGATGCTCCGGTTTATAAGGCGCACTGTCGTTTTTTGAGAAAATTAAAGGCTATCAAGTGCGCCTTATAGTGCGGAAAATACGGTACAGGAAAATGTTTTACTGAACATCTTATAACTTGCCAATATAGTTCCTTTGTAGTGAGGAGAAAGAAAACAGACCATACACAAACTGTATGGGTAGAGGTTTCACAAAGGTAAATCCTAAAAGATATTAGTATTTTTGATGAACTGTTTACATAATACACAGTAGAATATGGTAGTGACTTAAGGAGACTCACCGTGCAGGTTCTGAAAAATCCAGCTCATTTGAGTCATTGAACCTGTTCGAAGTTCCACCGGTTCAACCTATAAAGTGTGTAATAATCTTTATTTACCTGTTCTTCGTGGATTTTTTAAATTTCAACCAGAGCATCTGCTGTCTTTCCAGTTTTTGATGCCTTCTGTCTGAATAAGGTCATCAGTCGAGGAAGATGGCGGTCAAGCTCAGCATAGAATGTGTTGGGCAGGTTCTGATTCGTAATACACTGGAACTCTGCATACAACTATATTGAAATAACAGTAGGATGAGAATACAGCAACAACACTTGTAAAAAAAATGTGTTCAATTTGAAGAATCTAGCACACATTTATAAAGCAGAAAATAGAGGCCAAAGTAAGAATCACAATAATTTTCACTTAAAAAGAGAGAGCTGATATTACCTCAGACTCTATTTTGCGAGCAGGCCAGAGGTCCATGAGCTGGTTCACTGGTGGGCAGGACATCACTATGGTCTGTCGGCGTAGGGGAAATGTGGTCTCCATCATCTTTCTAATGAGGGGCAGGCTCTTTTCAGTCTTCTTGACTTCAACAATTGTCTGCCTCAACTGCTCAAGGCTTGAAGGATCCTTTCCTTGGGGAAAGTTGGGTAGGAAGTTGACTTCTGCTCGCTTGGGTCTTTTAATGTTGGAATGTGAAGATTAATTTTCAGGATTACTTCTACTTCTTCCAGCATTAACATTGACCTCCTGACATCCAGCCCATCTCATCTTGTTCCTGTAATTGCCCATCTTAAACTTGATGCTGTTTTTCCATCCAGACTCAGATCCTGCTTCCTTCAAGCAGGGATGTTTGGCTACAAGAGCCTCAGCAGCCTTTGCAATCTCTTTATCACTCGGGTAAGCCTTAAAACCATATATAGCCGATGCAAGCTTTTCTAAAATGTCGTGCTTTAGGCCTCTTGTCAATTTAAGGTGTGTGTTCTTCTCATATTCCGCATTTCCGTCTCTAAGTTTCAGTTCAACATCAATTGCAAATGTGGGAACAGGAAAAGGACCTGGAGGCCACCTGCTGAGAAGCTCAGGAGATGACACATCTGAAAGTTGAACAGTAGATGCAATAGAGTCTTGTGAAAGTGAGATGTGCACAACAGCGTTTTGTGGCAATTCCTCAATGTCTACAAGGGAAGTAAGTTTCCCTTCAAAGATCTTCGTAAAGCAAATCAAAGTCAAGGTTGATTTCCAGCTGTTCTTTTTGATCAGTGCATCAACAGAGGCTGGTCATGAGCTGAGTTTTAATTTTCTAGCCTGGTCTGGCTCAACAACACGAAGAATCATTAGTTGTGGGGATGCAGCCGCCATTATGCTAAAACAAAATCAGGTTGTTAAAGAGTACCGCTTATAGTATATACAGCTTATAAATTGCTTAATTGAACAGAGAGTGAATAAAGACACAATAACTGATAAATAAAAGAACCATTCATTATTACCTGAACTCAGTTCTGGCTCGCTTGAATGAACCGCTTGGGGGTCAGCAGCAGTGAGCCCGTATATCTTGTATGCTGAGAGAGGGACTGTATCATTCAGACCAGACTGCAGGTGGATCGACAGGCTTGTGTCTGCAGTTGGCAGCTCATAGGACCGTATATGTTCTACATACCAGGAGTCATAATCACAACACAGAAAAGATACGTTGTGATTCACAAGGAAGATCTGTTCTATTTTGCTAAATTTAGACAGTCCACCGCTGACTCCTACAGACAGAAACATTCCACAGACATAGTCTGTGCCATCAATGGTCACATTTGATGTCTTGTAGATTGTGTCACTAGTTGTTTGTTCTCTAATGTGTACTTGAGCAACCTCTGGTAGAGCTGAAACCAGAACAGAGTCAACCCTGGATGCCTAATTTCTTGGGTTGAAAAATGATGGCGCAGAAAGATGATATGCCATCATGTGTTGGTGTCTGATTGCCATTGTCTTCAAAATATTTGTTACGTTTTGAGCGTCATGCACCACTCTTTTGAAAAAGCGACCAAAACGCATGGTCCAAACGTGCAGCAGGGGACCAAAGCACTTGATTAGAGCGGGATAATGCATCTTTAGGAATAAGGAAGATACATTTTTTTTAAGTTGATTTCTTAGACTTCCAGTGTCACACTGATCACCATTCCCCACTTCTCTGCTTTGGCCTGGGCATTCTTCATGCAAATCAGTAGTTTCCTCAGAAACACTGGCTTGAAGATTATGGGGATCCTCACTGAGGATATCAGTTTGAAAGTCAGATGCAAGACCTGCTTGGTGTTCTCTACTTTTATGAGAATTGAACGAGGAGTACACATTTGTGCTATAGCTACAATCCTTATATGGGCACGTCACTGTTTCATGATTTTTCAAATGCTTTCTGAGATGACTGAAAATGGCTGAATTAGAAAAGGGTTGCTGAAATGTGCATGAAGGGCATTTAAATAACACAGGCCCCTGACTGCTCTCTACAACTGCTAGGTTGTGCTGTATGATATCTTGACAATTGAGTACTCAGTGAATTAAGTGTCTGAAATTTGCAAATGCAATCAGTGTAGAGGCATGGAAGAGGGCTGATTCTGGAATAGTGGCTGTGCTGCAGCCTATAGTGTCTAAATAACTGTATTCTGGAGGTGAAAGAAGCTGCGCACAACTTACACTTACAGATCATTTTGGAACCAGCAACCTAAAAGGCAAAGACCACCATCTTAAACTTTTAAAACAGAATTGCTTATACTTATATAACTACAAGTAAGTTACTAGTAGCTTACCAAAACATGATCATGGACTACAGCTAATACTGCTTTAAAATGACATGTTTTCAATTTGTTTTATATAACGTTTATAGATGGCAAATAGCATAAGTACACTTATTAGTTAACATGTTTTTAGACAAATCTTGAATGAAATTTTGGACTAATTCTTAGACCAATCATCTTTCTTTTTTGCAAGCAAATACAAAGTTAAGTAAAATATGATCAGTGCCGTGTCAAAGGTTAAATATCAATTAGGAAGATGGTATTAATGAACAGAACACATTCATGAATTGTTGACTTGAATACGGCAACAGGCAAGTAGAATAAACGATGATATGTGTATGTGGAAGTGTATGATTTAGGGTTACCACACTAAAACATTGTCCGAGAGAAATACACCTCTTTTAAGTTATTGGTATTTAGAGAGAGAGGGGGGTGGGTGATAGAATAAGAATAATTCCCTGGTATCTTTATCACATCTCCAGTTATCTTCATCCGTCTTAACTTCTTGAAACTGGAACCGAGAGATGCAAAGACATAAACTGATCTGAAACTGAACAAGTAAAAGCATTCAAAGAGTGTTTGTGGCATATCTGAACATTTGATTCATGCAGCTTACATGCAAGTCTCAATAACACCACCGTAAATTACTAGCCATTTAGGATTTACTATGCAGGGTCTAACAATAACGTGCTTTTTTATTTGCCACGGTATACGTGTCTTCAATAACTCACTTAGCTTGACAAAACCTGTTGTCTGAAGTTTGGTGGCGTTAGCTTTATCTGCAACTGTGCAGAAATTCCAGGTTTACACAAAAATTAATGAACAGAATGACATGCAAAAAACAAAAGAAATACCACAGAGATGTGAGTCACGGCAAGCTTAATGCAGAAACACCGGGCGCTACTCCTGGACCAGCCGAGAAGCACGGGAGGCCGGTTTTTGACTTAACTAGCTTGTTTGACTGAAAAGAAGACCGCGGGTTCAAGTCTGAGATGCACCGTAAGTTATGTAAGCTAGCGTACGTTCGTTAGCCGCCTTTTTCTCAGTTGAAGAAGCTAGTGGAATACTGTCCCCCGTGCTCCTCGGCTGGTTCCGAGACGCACTGTCAAGTAACGTTAGCCAGCGCATGTTAGCACGCACGCTAGCCGCCACTTACATCTCTGAGTTCAAACCAGCCACCGCTGAAGTAAAGAGACACACACACAGGCAGAGAAGACTAAAGTCTCAGCGAGTTGAAAATTAGAGGTAGAAATACAGACACAGATTTACAGATACAAATTACTCTAATTTGTGCATTGTTTTACTTGACAAGAGTCATGTGACATATTGAGAGTTCTATGGTATTTATAGACTTTTTGAAGCAGCACTGTAAAATAGACTCAAGAATCCGTAATTAGGTGGAGATTCACAAATATATTTCCTTTAAAAAAATGCTAAATTGATGTACAAATTATGATAAGAGAGCTGTGAATTAGACTGTTTTAACACCTTAAAACACATGTGATACATGTAATGAGATTGTCTGAGTTTGATAAAAAATATTGGTTGGGGCAATTCAGCGCTACCTGACTCTAAAAAGGGCTATGCAAAACATTACTAACACCGATTTTACACATTTCAATGTGAGCAACACAAGTTCATCTCCAGTCTGCTCAATACACTCATCTGACACTTGCTCCTGAGGGAAGATGAATAAATCTATTTTTTTTAAATGTGGCGAAAAGCAAGGATGTCCAGCAACTAAATTCTGCCTCATTAGCATTTCAATTAGATGTGCTCGTCGAGATGGCCCAGGCTTTAAAGAATTTGTTTGCTGCAGTCAATGAATATTCCTAAAGCATGATCATCTCCAATGGATAAAAATAAAGACAGTGCCGAGCTTAGGCTGACATTGGATATTGCAGCTGTTGACCCTTGGCTGGACTGGCCAATCAGAAAGTGTTGTTCCCCACGGATGAATGAGCCAATCGAAGTGTTCAGTGCTGAAAGCCATGTGTCCTGTGCTGAGATGTCTGCATGCTGGGGTCATCACATATTAAATTGAAGAAGAGATACAAATATTTATGTTATAATAGGGATAGTTTGTAAATCAGCATGTGCCAACATGTTGTTTTTGTTATTTACAGAGTACCTTGAATGTCTTCCTGTGACAGTTTTATGATGAGAGCTATTTGTCTTGTAGTTTTATGGTCTCTTTTTCTTCTTTTTATAATCCTTGCATGATCACATTTCACACTTTCAAATATAGCCTTTCGTCCTCTCTTTTTTTCCCTCCGTCTTGTCCTTTTAGTGATGAAACCTCTTCCCCTCAGCTGACACCCTCTTTGAGTAGCTGGGAATAGAACACAAGCTGTCATTCAGTGATCTCCCCATTACACACAGTCCCTGTCGTCATCACCTTTAAATTCGGCTCTGTCTTAACTGGGCTTTTCACCACCAGAGAAGAGAGGACCCAAACTGGAGAGAAGGAAGAAAAACACAAGATGTTTTACTTTTTTTTTTTATATTGCAGTGAGACGGATCAATATTTCTTCTCTCCAGCCTGCATGTGTTGGAGGATAGGGAGCTAATTACAATCCCTTTAACTGCCTCCTCTGTCATCTGTAATCTTATTTTAAAGCAGGCAAACCCAAATCCTGTGACCTTTGTTTACTTGTGGAAACGCATTACTATTCCCTTCCCATCTTACAAGCAACTACAAATTCATACAAGCCATGTCCAGAGTGCAGTGTACACATTTAAATAAATAAATGGAAAAACAAAGTCACTGACAGCGTGCAGTGCTTAAAACAATTAATAATAATCCATCTTTTTTGTTACAGGATTAAAGACAAAGTTGGAAACTAAAACCTATCTAAATTAAACAGCCATTCCAATATTAGCATAACTGTACTGAAATGGCATGACTTTTTATTTTATGGGGTAAAAAATATTTGATCCCAATTTTGGGGAGCTTGGGGCTCCCTTACACAATATCAATCATAAAATGTATGCGCCCCCCCCCCCCCCCCCCCCCCCAAAACTAGATTTGGGTTTGTTGGCAACAATGTGCTACGAGGGTACTGAAACACCAAGGTTTTCTCTTGTAAATATAATAAGTGAAATAAGTCAAACAAGCAATGTATGTATTTAGAAAAGAGTTCATTTGGACAATCAATAAACAAATATCAAATAAATGAAATTACCAACACTGTATGTACAAAATCCACATACAAAACATGTAAATTCATTTAAACATTCAATTAACGTGTGTGTGTGTGTGTCCGCGCTTGTGTTTAGTGTGTTTGAGTTTGTGTGAATCAGTGACAAAGAACACATGTCCTATTCTGTCCCATTCACAGTCCAGTCACGTGAACACATGTCCTATTCTGTCCCATTCACAGTCCAGTCACGTGAACACATGTCCTATTCTGTCCCATTCACAGTCCAGTCACGTGAACACATGTCCTATTCTGTGTGGAACCTCAAGAAGCAGTTATTGCTGGATGTGAAGCAGAGGTGGACACCACATTTCTGGCACTTGGCTTTTGGTGTATCTGTGCACCCTGGTACTTTGCATCTCCCCTTCTTTTCAACCATTATCATCCAGTGGGCTGTGGCATCAAGGCGCACATCAGGGACTTGAATGGGAGCAGCAGGTCCTCTTCTCCTCGTACTCACCAGCAATTGTGGAACTGGGACGACCTTTCCTGCGCACCAGGCTCTTTCCACTTCTGCAAAGGCCTTCAGCGATGTAGGATTTGAAGGTGTAAAGCTTCATTTGGTCCTTCTTCATCATTCCGTTCCCTTCACAATCTCTTCGGTAAAGCAGCCAGGCGGTCACAACGATTAAATCCAAGAAGTGGAACACCAGACGGCGGTACCATTTTTTTGATCTAATTTTTGTGCGGTACAGTGCAATAAGGGAGTCAAGAAGATCCACTCCACCCATATTCTTGTTGTAAATCTTCACCACAGCAGGGCGGGGGACTTTGAGGAGCATCTTCTTCTTGCGATCCCACCTCTGAACCTCTGTGACTGGGTGGGCTCCAGTGTAGTCACTCAGAATAGTGACTGAGCGATTATCATACCATTTGACAACATGCAAGGTGGTTTCTCCAACCATGGCCATCTTCTGCTGAAAGGATCCACGTCCTGTTCTCTTCAGCTCAGCATCGCTCATCAAGCTGACCCCTGGTAGTCGGTTGCAACGGACAGTACCAATGCTGTGAATTCCCTGTTGTGCCAGTGTGAGCACAAGAGGGACACTCGTGAACCAGTTATCAAAGAAGAGCTTGTAGTTCTCGTGCTTTGGTATAGGCTGGGCCAGGCGGAGGACCACATTGCCGCTTGCTCCTATATCTGCTAGCTCAGGGGGTTGCACAACTCTTCCTGTATAGATTTCAAAGTTATGGTGGACACCGTCGGAGCCAGCCAGGACGAGTAACTTATAACCCCATTTCTTTGGTTTTGATGGCAGGTATTGCTTGATCCTGCTTCTTCCCTTAAATGGAACCATCTGCTCATCAACAGCCAGATTCTCGCTCATTGGGATGGACGTCAGTTTGGAGTTTAGATGAGTAACCAATGGTCGAATCTTATATATTGGATCATTTTCCTCCTGCCTCTCTTCATTGTTATTGAAGTGCAGGGCTTTTTTGATGGCCTCCCATCTATTGAGTGTCATTGTATCGGCTACCTGGGACACTCGGCAGGCCTTGTTCCAAAACATGCGGGTGCCTGGTAATCCAAACAATGACATGTAGACCACAGTACCCAGGAACTGCTCCAGTTCCTGGGTACTGAGGTTAAGAAGCTTGTTTGGGTCACATTGTATGGCATATAAATTTGACTGCCCTACTATATCCTGAAGAATGTCTTCAGAGAAAAAATGCTGAAAATACTCAAGGGGGGACATAATATCATTAAAAATATTACGGCCCTGCCATTCTGGGTGAGCATAGAATGCATTGTGGGGTGTTCTCCACCGAGGTAGGCTTGGATTTTCAACTACAACTTCATCCTCATCCTGATCCACAGACTCACTGTCACTGTCATCAGACAAGCATTCTCCTGAAAGAAATAAGAAAGCACAAATATGAATGTGTCATATTCAAAATGAATGATTATGAATGAATGACACACATTGTTCTACTGATTGACCCCTGACCGACCCCTAATCTCCTAACTGTCTGGCAAACCTGTTTCAGGGATCCACTCTTCCTGACTTCTTTCAAGCTCACTGTCATCAAGCTCACTGTCAGAGGGAACGGCCCTAGCTGCTTGATCCTGAACCTTTCGGCCATAAAATGTTCTTGTGTCCATTCCCTGTCAATATCAGTAGTTAGTAAAGCAAAAACATTGACTATGGTCATGATTATACACCTGGGCACACATCTCTACACTACAGCATGATAGCCTTAACAAAAGTGGTCTAACTGCACAGTGTTGCCTTGAGGCAACGAACCAAAAAACACCATTTTAGTAAAGAAATATTAACAAAATAAGTATTTAAACTATCAACGATACTTCATGACATAGTTATGCACATGTAAACATTTTTAAAAAGAAGTTATTTCAATTTAAACAGGTTAAAAAGTTACATTTATCTTACCGATTTGTGGCACTGTGTCCCATGCAGCTTGGCAGCCTGAAAAGGATGCTTCACCCCAAGAGAAAAGGCCACACCCACTTTGGGCCCTCATTTGATTGGATATATATATATATATATATATATATATATATATATATATATATGGTGACATTATAGACATTGTTTGTTTGTTTTTTTAAATTAAAGGGGCAGTGTAAGGTCCTTGCGATGGCATACTGTTGCCTAAGGGCAACAGTATGCCATAGAGGGTTAACTCATCTGCATATTAACGGTCTTAAATCACCTTATTTTATATAGCACAAGAGAAAAGAAAATATGACTCATAATGATCCCAACAAACATTAACTTAGGTGTGAACAACACTTGAACATATTAGTAGAGCTCGTTTTAAACGCAACTGAGTTTCAGTTGTGATAGCTCGGAAAACTTTTGTACTTCAATAATTAACATAATACGTTAAAGATGATGGTAAATGGTCATGTACTGTGCTTTTCTAGTTTTCCGACCACTCAAAGTGCTTTAACACTACACAACATCATTCACCCATTAACACCCATTCATACACTGATGGCAGTGGCTAAGTACCACCTGCACATCAGTTTTTCCTATAAATTGCGAAAGTTTTCACACCCATACTAAAACAGGAACTAATAATTCTGGTGCTATAAGAACTATAACAGTTGTGAGATTGATTACTATGTGTGTATATAGCAGTATATGTGTTACTGGTTAAAGGTGGTTGATGATTAAATAAAAAAAAATTCCAGGATGAACATCTCTTTAAAATGACGCAGTTGAATGCTTTAAACTCTTAAATCATAGCACAATTTTCATTTCATCATTTCTGATAACATGGCGCAGCGAACGGCTGCCTCGGTGATTTGATGCTCCTTGTTTTTTGTTGTTTTTGTCTGTAACTCTGTTTCTTGCTGGGATTCCCGGAGCTCTTTCACCAGAGATAAGCTCTTGAACATCAGGGGAACAACTCCAGCGGACTTACTTCCGACTTTGCTTTTTACGTCGGCTACTTTAATGAACATTATCGTCAGAGGCGCGCTGACCGTTACCCTGGCAGCGAGACGCCGTAGGAGAGGGAAACGTGCCGACGCGCTGGTACGTCTCCGCTGGCGGGAATATTCCTCTCCAACGTGCGCTCACTGGGCAATAAACTGGACGAGCTTCAGCTACTGGTGGCGAGAGACAAGAGACTTTTCTTCAGGAATCTGTTTCCATTCCAACTGTGGCTGGTGCAACAATGTCAGTGATCCTCCAGCACTGTTCTCCTGATCTGGAATCATTTATTATTAACTGCAAACCCTTCTACTCCCCCCGTGAGTTTGCCTCATTCATACTGGTCGGTGTTTACATGCCGCCGCAAGGGAACGTGCAGGAAGCACAGTGCGTGCTCACCGACCAGATACTGTGTGTGGAGCGGGCCTATCCGGACTCTCTAGTTATTGTACTTGGTGACTTTAACAAAGGAAACTGTTGTGCGTAAAAAACGCAGGGAACAAGTGTGCGGCTCAGGCTTTCAACGGACAAGCGGAGTCGAGAGGTAAAATCACAAATATTTATTCAGTAATAAAAAGCAGAGTATTGCATCCCGTACAGTTATACGTGCACGGTCCTACGTTGAACACCCAACAGGGTTGAATGTCCAAGGAAAAGGCGCTTAAACAGAGTGCGCTGAAACTTCATATAGGATTCCTCTTGTGAGGTCCCATTGGTTTAAAAGTCAAAACTGATGCAGACGGGGCATGGTTTATTCCAAGCCTGTCCAGTAGGAGCACTGGGTATCTTCCACCCACACTGGCTTCACGTCCCGGCTTCTTCTTATCAGTGTGTGTGCATGTTGTCGGTGAGCGAAGGTGGGGGCATGGTCGGAGTGCGAAGGTGGGGGCATGATCGGAGCTGGTATAATTCAGTTTCGCAGGATGGAGTGGCCTTGGCCAACGTCTGAGACGCTACTGTGTATTTTGCCCTAGTCAAAATAAGGGCAGTGTATGTGCTTGGACCGGACGCTCCCTTCTGAGTTCGGCCTTGGGCTCTCGTAACTCGGTGCGAACTTACGTGACCTTAACGCTAGGGTCCATGCTGTGTGTTGTTTAGGCTGAAGCAAGCTAGTGTGCAGATTTACCTTAATGCTGTATTCAAATGCTCTATACATGCATCAGTAAGACACTGTCTGTCTTCTCGTTCCCTGTTATCAGTGGGTGCTTCTCAACTAACCTTGAGTCCTTGCCCTCGGGCACCCTCCGTTCCTTTCTGTAGCTTTCCGCTGTGTGGAGCTTCCACTCTAGGGTCACTGTCCTCAGGGGGCCTTACTGCGCATGCGTCAAAAGTTAAAACAATAAAGTAATACAAGCCTATGTATCTCAAGTTATTTGCCAACAGTAATGTATATTTTTTTTTTTCTACAAAACCTCAGTCACAAACTCCCCAAATACAAACAGTTTGTTAAATGTAAAACCAGAGAGGAGAACATTCTGGATCGCTGCTACACCACAGTCAGCGGGGCCTATCACGCTGTATCCCACGCTGCACTGGGTCACTCGGACCACGTGGTTGTCCATCTGATTCCCTCGTACAGATGTTTTCAGGACTGCTTCCAACAACCTGGATGAGTACACAGAGGCTGTAACCTCGTATATCAGCTTCTGTGAGGACAGCTGTGTACCAACCAGCACCAGGGTGAGTTACAATAACGACAAACCCTGGTTTACGGCAGAACTCAGGCTGCTCCGACTGCATAAGGATGGAGCATTCAGGAGTGGGGACAAGGTCTTGTATAAAGAGTCCAAGTACAGGCTGCAAGGCAATGAGAGACACTAAACGCCTGTACTCTGAGAAGCTACAAAAACAGCTCTCAGCACGTAACTCGGCTTCTGTTTGGAAGGGTCTCAAACAGATGACCAATTACAGGTCAAAAACTCCCCACTCCATGAATGATATCCGTCTGGCAGACGAGCTAAACGACTATTGTAGGTTTGAAAGACAATGGGATGGTCCTGACTCCAGCCCCGTCAGCCAGCCACTGACCATCAGCCCCCACTCCCCTAGCACAGCAGGAGCTCATGCCTTTGTTCCACCCTTCTCAGCTCCCCCCACCCTCCTCAGTGATGTCCCTCCTTATTCTGGAGAGGGCCGTTAACAGGCTCTTCAAAAACAGAACCCCCGCAAAGGAGCCGGTCCGGACTCTGTCTCCCCCTCCACCTTGAGGCATTGTGCTGACCAGCTGTCTACGGTGTTCATCATCTTCAACACCTCCCTGGAGACATGCCACATTCCAACCTGCTTCAAGGCTCGTCGCTCTGACCTCTGTGGTCATGAAGTCCTTTGAATGTCTGGTCCTGGCACACCTCAAAACCCTCACCGATCCAATACTGGACCCCCTGCAGTTCGCCTACAGAGCCAACACGTCTGTTGACGACGCCATCAACATGGCCCTCCACTACATCCTCCAGCATCTGGACTCCCCAGGAACCTACGCCAGGATCCTGTTTGTGGACTTCAGCTCTGCCTTCAATCAGAGTTGCAAAATTCCGTGAATATTCAAAGTTGGAAACCTTCAACGGGGATTAACGGGAATAAACTGGGAATTTTGGGGGAATTTAATTGTATTTACCTCGTCATAAGCAGACATGCATGCAAACATTTATAATACAACTTTTAAAAATGACGTTTTGTGAGTAGAACTTTATTCTTTCATGTAGATAACAGGTCAATTTGACCCGCAACCTAACAGGATGGTTAAGCATGAGTTCCTGAAACTGAATGGATCTTACTTCATTAGCATCAGGCCAGGCAAAAAAGCTGGAGATCCGACTGTCAGTTTAGCACTGAAGGCAAGGTCCATTTCAAGCTATCCTTCTCGGGGGACTCTGCATGGGAAGCACTGCAACAGAGGGTACAGGTGCCAAATAAGCCAATAGCATGGATAAGAATGTTTCCAAGTGCTCACCAAACAAGGAGAGAAAGTTCCAGGACCTCCCGTCAATGTAACACGTCGTGAGTAACATACATCACTTCTTTGATCATTTTACATAACATAATTATAACATCCTAAAAGCTAAAAAAATAATAAGAATAACTCTGACCCTAATAAATAAAAATAATAAGAACATAGCGCAAACAATCACATTAAAAGCAGTTCTGAACAGGTTGGTTTTGATTTGTGATTTGAATATGGAAAGATCAGTGCAGTCTTAGATGAGTTTGGGGAGAGAGTTCCAGAGGGAGGGGGCAGATATAGAGAAGTCTCTGTCACCCCACGTCCGGTGCTTGGTCATATGTGGGATGGATAGGAGATTGGCATCAGAGGAGCAGCGCCGACGGGATGGAGTGTGGTGGTGGAGCAGGTCGGTGAGGTAGGAAGGGGCCTGATTATGGAGGGCTTTGTAAGTGAGGAGAAGGATTTTGTAGTGCATCCGTTGTGGAACGGGGAAGCAGTGAAGGTTCTGGAGCACAGGGGTGATGTGAACACGGGAGTGGGAGTGGGTGAGCAGCAGAGTTCTGGATGTATTGGACTTTGTTTAGCATTTTAGAAAATGTGCCATAAAGAATACTATTGCAATAGTCAATTCTGGAGGTGATGAAGGCGTGGATTAAAGTTTCAGCGGTAGATGAGGAAAGTGATTGGCGGAGACAATGTTTTTTTAGGTGGAAGAAGGCAGTTCTGGTGATTTGTTTCATGTGATGTTCAAATGAGAGGTTGCCGTCAAACATGACTCCGAGGTTGCGGATGTGAGGGGAGGAAGACAGAGTGGAGTTGTCGATGGTGAGGCAGAAGTTGTAAGAGATTTGGGGCCAATGATGATCATATCTGATTTATCACAGTGTGAGTAGTAGTGTTAATGGCCTTTGTGGAGATGTAGAGCTGGATATCATCGGCGTAGCAGCGGAAGAGGGGACTGTGATGACGTATAATGTTTCCAAGAGGGAGCAGGTAGAGGATGAATAGAAGTGGACCAAGCACCGAACCTTGGGGGACGCCCTGAGAGAGAGAGGAGCAGTGGAGGAGGTGCAGTTGTTAATGCTGATGAATTGTTGTCTGTTTGTTAGATATGATTTGAGCCAGGAGAGAGCAGTTCCGTTGATGTTAAGGGACGGTTCGAGGCGGGAGAGAAAAATGTTGTGGTTGATGGTGTTAAAGGCTGCAGTGAGATCATGTTGAGGTCATTGGTGACTTTGAGAAGGGCTGTTTCAGTGCTGTGCTGTGAGCAGAAACCAGATTGAAATGGCTCGAACAGATCGTTGGAAATGAGGTGGGTTTTGAGTTGTGCAGCTACGGCGCGCTCCAGTATTTTGGACAGGATGGCTGGGAAACATTCCTTGGTGAGAGTAGATGGTATGGGATCCAGGATACAGGTGGAGCTTCTCATTCCTGTTGTGAAGGAAGAGAGCTCCAAAAGGGACACAGGGGAGAACTGAGAAAGGGGCTGAGGGTTGAATATGGGGAGGGCAGGAGGTGTTCAGGTTGCTGTAAATGTCGTACATTTTTGTCTTGAAAAATGAAAGGAAAGAGTTGCACTTGTCGACTGTAAAGGATTTGGAAGTGTTGTCCCTGGGTTTGAGAAGCTTTTTTATTGTTGAGAAGAGAGCCTTTGGGTTGGAGGAGCCAGTGTATGAGGTGTGAGTAGTAGGTGGTCCGGGCTGAGATGAGAACGTCTTTGTATTGTTGAAGGTAGTCAGAGTGGGCTTGGAGTATTGTGAGACCAGTGGAGCAGGCCAAATCCAGATTGTGACCTCGGCTGTGAGTGGGGAAGTTGATGTGTTGTGTGAAGTTGAAGCATTGTAGCAGTTCCAGGAATTCTGTGGCAGATTTACATTCAGTGTTATCAATATGGATGTTAAAATCACCTAGGAGGAGAACGGCAGGTGAAATTGCACAAAGCTGGGTCAGAAAATCAGAGAAGTCAGAGAAAGGAGGGGTCTGGCTTAAGGGGGCGGTAGATAACAGCAATTACCAGAGGATTCGGACCAGAGAGTTTGAAGGCAGATGTTCAAAAGATTGAATGGCAGGAATGGGAATGGTGGTTGTTTTAATCTCCTCCCGGTAGACAGCAGCAACACCACCTCCCTGCCCCTCAGGTTTATCTATGTGGGGAATGGCTCAGAACTGAGGAGCTTGAGGCTCGCACTGCTCTCGTAATACGCCCAGGTAGAATTAAACATTGAGCTGCCATATCCGCTGACTTTATTACGGAAAGTTTTGAGCGCAAATCACCAAACATTCAATTAAATTCAGTTTATTTTGTATAGCCCAATATCACAAATTACAAATTTGCTTCAGGGAGATTTACAATCTGTACACATACAACATCCCTGTCCCAGGACCTCACATCGGATCAGGAAAAACTCCCCAAAAATAACCTTTCACAGGGAAAAAAGGGAAGAAACCTTCAGGAGAGCAACAGAGAGAGGATGGACAGACGCAATAGATGTCATGTGTACAGAATGAACAACATTACAGAGTATATTAAACACATTACATGAATATGACAATGTATGAATGGACCTCTAATCCATGAAACAGAAGGAGGTAGAGAGGAAGGGGGGCGGGACGATCAGCAGGGCTGACTCCGGGGAGGAAGCAGAGTTAGCAACGTGCAATGGACAGATGTAAATTCATCCATAAGTAGAGAGAAAAGAGGAGATAGGTGCTCAGTGTATCCTAAAACATCCCCTAGCAGCCTATAGCAGCATAATTAGGGGCTGGACCAGGGCAAACCTGATTCAGCCCTAACTATAAGCACTATTAAACCGGAAAGTCTTAAGTCTATTCTTAAATGAGGTGACTGTGTCTGCCTCCCGGACTGAAAGTGGTAGCTGGTTCCATAAAAGAGGAGCTTGATAACTGAAGGCTCTGGCTCCCATCCTAATTTTTAGGACTATAGGAACCACGAGTAGCCCCACATTTAGTGAGCGCAGCTGTCTAGTGGGCAATATGGTACTACAAGCTCCTTAAGATATGATGGTGCATCACCAATCAAGGCTTTGTAGGTGAGGAGAAGAATTTTTAATGTGATTCTTGATTTTACAGGGAGCCAGTGCAGAGCAGCTAATACAGGAGTAATGTGATCTATTTTCTTAGTTTTTGTGAGTACACAAGCTGCAGCATTCTGGATTAACTGGAGGGATTTAAGAGACTTAAGCAGCCTGATAATAAGGAGTTGCAGTAATCTAGTCTGGAAGTAACAAACAAAGTAAATTTTCACTAGTGCTGTCTCTGTGCTGTGGTGTTTTCTAAATCATGACTGAAACTCCTCAAATAAACTATTATGATGTAGAAAGTCACACAACTGATTTGCGACTACTTTCTCAAGGATCTTAGAGAGGAAGGGAAGGTTAGAGATTGGTCGGTAGTTAGCCAACACCTCTGGATCAAGGGTGGGTTTCTTTAGGAGAGGTTTAATTAAAGCTACTTTGAAGGAATGTGGTACATGGCCTGTTAGCAAGACACATTAACAATATCCAACAGAGAGTCTTTAAGCAACACGTCTTTAAGCAGCCTCGTTGGGATGGGGTCCAAGAGACGGTAGACGGTTTAGAAGTAGACACCGTTGAAGACAATTGGTCAAGGTTAATGGGAGAAAAGCCATCCAAATATACAACAGGGTATACAGCCGTTTCCAAGGACACTCCACTTAAGGACAGATCGGCACTGGTTGAGGGCAGGAGATCATCAATCTTGCCTCTAATAGTTAGAATCTTTTCATTGAAGAAGTTCATGAAGTCATTACTACAGAGGTCTATAGGAATACATGGCTCCACAGAGCTGTGACTCTGTCAGCCTGTCTACAGTGCTAAAGAGAAACCTGGGGTTGTTCTTATTGTTCTCTATTACTGATGAGTAATAGGCTGCTCTGGCATTACAGAGAGCCTTCTTATATGTTTTAAGGCTGTCTCGCCAAACTAAGCGTGATTCTTCCAGATTAGTGGAACGTCATATGATTTCAAGCTTTCGTGATGTTTGCTTTAGTTTGCGGGTCTGAGGGTTATACCAGGGAGCAAACCTCCTTTGCCTCACTGTCTTTTTCTTCAGAGGGGCTATCAAGTCTAGTCTCATTCTCAGTGAGCCTGTAGCACTATCGACAAGATGATCAATCTGGGACGGACTAAAGTTAGCACAGGAGTCCGCCTTCACATTGAGACGTGGTATTGAATCAAATGCAGAAGGAATCACTTCTTTAAATTTAGATACAGCACTGTCAGTTGGACATCTGGTGTAGAAACTTTTGACTAACGGTGTACATTCCGGGAGTATACACTCAAAAGTTATGAGGTAATGGTCAGACAGAAGAGGGTTCTGAGGGAAGACCTCCAAATGATCAATGTCATTGCCACATGCAAGAACAAGGTCGAGGGTGTAGCCAAAGCAGTGGGTGGGTTTCTGTACTCTCTGACAGAAGCCAATCGAGTCCAACAATGAGATAAATGCAGCACTAAGGCAATCATTATCGATATCAACATGAATATTAAAATCTCCTACAATAATAACCTTATCAGTTTTAAGGACTAAACTTGATAGAAACTGATAGAAATTCTGAATATGGACCTGGTGGCAGGTACAGTATAACAAATATAATTGGCTGTAATGTTTTCCAGGTTGGATGTGAAAGACTAAGAACAAGGCCTTCAAATGAGTTGTAGTTTAATTTAGGTTTAGGATTTATTAATAGGCTTGAGTCAAAGATGGCTGCTACTCCACCTCCTCGGCCAGTGCCTCGAGGAATGTGAGTATTAATGACTTGGAGGAGTTGATTCATTTAGGCTGACATATTCTTCATGACTAAACCAGGTTTCAGTAAGACGCAATAAATCAATGTGATTGTCTAATATTAAATCATTTACTAATACAGCTTTAGATGATAGAGATCTAATATTTGAGCCCGCATTTAATTATCCCGTTTTGCACTGTTGCAATAGTGTTGTTAACCTTTATGAGGTTATTTTGTATGACTCCTCTTGTGGTTACTTTTTATTTAATTAATTCAAGGGGCCGTGGGACAGACAAAGTCTCTATAGAGTTAAGGTTAAGGGTGGGTAACTGCTCAAATGGAAGTGCAGAGAAAGGTGTAAGACTACAACTTTGCTTCTGCTTCCTGATCTGAACCCTGGGTCATGGATTAAGTCTGTTAATCAACTTGGCCATGTTTGCAGAAATGAGAGCCGATCCATCCCAAGTGGGATGAATGCCGTCTCGACTCATCAGATCAGGTTTCCCCCAGAAAGTCTGCCAGTTATCTACATAGCCCACATTGTTTGCTGGGCACCACCTCGACAACCAGCGATTGAATGACGACATGCAGCTATATATGTCATCATTGATCAGATTGGGGAGAGGGCCAGAGAAAACTACGGTGTCCGACATTGTCTTGGCATAAGTACACACCGATTCCACATTCATTTTAGTGACCTCCGACCGCCGCAGTCGGGAGTCATTACCGCCGGCGTGTATTATAATCTTACTGTAACTACGCTCATCTTTAGCCAGCAGTTTTAAACAAGATTCAATGTCGCCCGCTCTGGACCCCGGGGTGCATATGACTTTGGTCCCTGGCTTCGCTATCTTCACGTTTCTGACTATGGAGCTGCTTACAACCACAGTCTTCGAACAGATATCCAGCCATCCGGCTGCGCGGGGGCTACTAGGGAATAGCTAGCGGAAGCCACCGACTATGGCAGGGGGCGAGCTAACTAGCGTAGCTAATGTCTGAGCTTCGATGGTGCGGAGCTTTGCATCTAACCTACTTAGAACTGCCTCCAACCTGGCAAATAAACTACACTTGTTGCATGTACCATTATCATTAAGGGAGGCAGAGGAATAGCTATATATGAGACACTCTGAGCAAGAGTAAGCGGGAGGGGGAGAGGAGGAAGACATCGCGAGCTGCTAAGCTGGCAGCCCGAAGTGATGCAATACGCTTACCGGAAGAGAGAGAGATGATGCGTTCAAGAGCGTCTGGAAACAGTTTGTGCCCAACCACTTGCACTGTTATATGGCAGCTGAAGGACAACTTGTCATAACTTCAGTGCTCACATGAATTGATTTTAAGTTTTAAGTTGAAATTTCCTTCCAAACCAAAAATAAAATCTCAAAAACAACAGTTCCTTTCAGTCTGTACAATACAGTAAGTGTGGCATATTCCCCACTAAATATATTCTCCCCTTTCTCCAGTCTACCATATTTATTGTGACACTAGCACTTTATTGCAGATATAAACAAAATGGCCCACGGGAATAATGCTGCAGCTTCTATGCATAGAAGTCTGTTACCGCAGATATAATGAGAGACTCAGCCAAATAAGATTGCTCGCTTTGTTTTCTTTAAATAGTGCATAAAGTAGGTCATGAATTTCAGAGGTGCAAATTACCATTTCCACACTCAATACATTAATCAAGACTTCCGCCATCGAGTCCCCCAGAGGAAACAATGAATAAGAGCATGTTACTTTGCAATTAATCCATTAATCAAATGGCGCATAAAGAAGTACCTCCAACACAGCATGGGTGGTGGGACAGCATCCAGGGGGTAGTGAGAAAAAATGTCCACACCCCCTTAATCTGGGAAACACTGGCAAATTGGGCTGTGCTTTAAATGAGTGGAGGTTTTTTTAAGGCAAAGGATTAAGAATGTACTGGGAAAAAAAGAGAATAGTTTTTTCCTGCACAGAACCTCTCAGTATGGACCCAGTGTAGCCCACTTCCACCTGTGAAAACAACAAAAAATGTAAACAACTGATTTAAATCGCCCTGATTACAGTCATCACCAAGTGCTTCGAGAGGATGATCCTATCGCACATCAAGAACGTCCTCCCAGCAGATCTAGACAGCCACCAGTTTGCCTACCGAGCAAACAGGTTTACGGAGGACGTGGTCTCCATCACCCTTCATACAGCCCTGTCTCACCTGGAACACATACGTCAGGATGCTCTTCATTGACTTCAGCTCGGCCTTCAATACCATCATCCCCCATAAACTGGTGCATAAACTCAAAGACCTTGGACTTTCTACATCACTCTGTTCATGGATTCTGGACTTTCTATCAAACAGACCACAGAATGTGAGGATAGGGAACCTGACATCGACAACCACCATCCTGAACACTGGTGCACCTCAGGGCTGTGTGCTCAGCCCAGCCCTCTTCACCCAGGACTGTTCGCCCATCTATTCCTCCAACAAAATAGTGAAGTTTGCCGACGACACCACTGTGGTGGGACTCATCTCAAACAACGATGAGACGCACTACATTACATTACATTACATGTCATTTAGCTGACGCTTTTATCCAAAGCGACTTACAATAAGTGCATTAAACCATGAGTCCAAACTCAGAACAAGAATCAAGCAAGTACAATTTCTTCAATAACGTTAAACTACAGAGTACTATCCGTAAGTGCCATTTAAGTGCTACTAAAGTGCTAAACAACAAAGTGCTATTGGTAAGGGACATTTAAGTGCTACTAAAGTGCTACTACGGCTCTACCCTCCCTATTCAAGGTATAGTCGAAAAGACACTACAGACAGGAGGTCCAACATCTGGCTGATTGATGCTCGGACAACAACCTGGTCCTGAACACCACCAAGAAGGAAGTCATAGTGGACTTCAGGAGATCCAGGAAGACCACACCCTCTCCACTCTACATAAGTGGGGAGGAGGTGGAGAGGGTGGACAGCATCAACTTTCCTGGGACTCCACATTTCCAAAGACCTCACTTGGGCCCTGACCACATCACACCTGGTGAAGAAAGCCCAGCAGAGGTTCTTCTTCCTGAGGAAGCTGAAACAAGCTGGCCTGCCCCCTAAACTTCTGGTTAACTTTTACAGAAGTGTAATAGAAAGCATCATATGTCAGTGCTTTACTGTGTGGTACTCCAGCTGCACAGCAGAGAACAGGAGGGACCTGGCCCGGGTGGTTAGAACCGCACAGAGGATTGTGGGAGTTATCCTCCCTGACCTGGACACCGTGTATGCTGGCCGCCTCCAGAAGAAAGCCAGAAACATCTACACAGACATTACACACCCGGGGCACTCTCTGTTTGATCCACTGCCATCAGGAAGAAGATTGAGGACTATTAAAACCCGGACTAACAGGCTGAGGAACAGCTTTTTCCCCAGAGCGGTTTCCTCCATCACCCCCACCACCCCACACCGGACAGTGCTGCGGGGGGACACAAATAGACAATAACACAACACTTTTTCACTTGTAAGCCATTACTGCCTGTGTTTTATGTTTTATTTATTTTTAAATGTCTTGTTTTTAAATCTTTAAATCAGAATGTCCTGTCTTAAATGTTTTTATACATGTTTTTACCTGTTACTGCTGTACTGAGTTGTTTTTTACAATGACAATAAACATCTCCTCATCTCCTACACCACCATCACAGTTTGTTCAGACCTTGATAATCAATCAAATATTTCTTTCAGTGTGGCCCAATATGAAAGGACCCACAGACCGGTACCGGTCTGCGGCCACTGGTCTATATGACTAAATAGTAATAATTAATATATAAATATAATTTACTAAATGATCATGCTGTGTTGAAGAACACTTGCAACTACTGATTGAGACCATACATTCATGTTTAATGAGATAATAAATCAAGTGAGAAGTAGGTTCATTTTCATATAGACTTATATACAATCAGACTTCTTTTTGCAATTGGAGGAATTGCCCCCTGCTGCTCAGTAGAGAGAATGCAAGACACTTCTGCATGAGCATGACTGAGGCAGCGGTGGAGTTGGGACCTCAAGCAGGAACAATGGGAGCTGGACAGCCGCAGTGAGGGAAGGGTGTTTCAGACAGTGTTCAATGAGCAAGCATACTGACTTATTTATTCAGTCTTGTACTTCATTTAAATCATTCTGGGGTTGCTATGTACATTGTAGCCTCTGTGGGCCAATATTTAGACCAACGGTCTTTACTGTTGATTTTTTTTTTTAGCGTTCATTCTCTTCTAGATGAAGATTCTTTTTGTAGGCACAGTAAATGAGAGTGATATTTTTGCCAATGCAAAACTCTCAAACGTAAAGCTCCACTAGCTTTAACAACAGTGCCCTCTTCCTTATTTTGTAATCCAGTGGATTTTGCTTTTGTCAGGATCTGTAGTGTTGTGTTGTGTGTCATGTTTCCTGTTTTATTTTGAAGTCCTTGTCTCTCGTGTCCTCTGTTTCTCTGCACTTCCTGTCCCTGTGATTGTCTGCCCTGTCCCTGATTGTTTCCTCCTGTGTCCAATCACCTGCACCTTCCCTGTGTATTTAAGTCCTGTTCGTGTCATTCCCCTTGGTCGGTTCGTCTTGTCTAGATCATTGAAGATCATGTGTGTGAGCCTGTTTTGTTTGAATCCTGTTGAGCATTAAAGTAGCCTTTTCCAGTGTTGACGGCATTTGGGTCCAGTGTCCTGCAGCTGCGCACATAACAGCTTTAAATAAAACCCAGTGGTGCACTTTGGGAAAGTGGAGGCATGCATATTGTATGAAACAGTATGTCCTACGCTAATGTGGCAATGATCTGTCCATTTAGGAACACCACACATGCAGCTTTTAATATTCACTCAAGGTCACTACAGGGAGAATTTTAAAACTAATGAGAGTTTTGAGACTCAAAATGAGTCAGCTTCTCCCCAGTCTCTGCTGTGACAGTGACTGGGGAATCACAAGCAGAGTTAATGATGGCCATGTTGGAGCTTCCAATTATAGACTTCTGTAACTTCAGAGCTGCCTGCTGAAGGACGAAGATGCTTTGCTCACCCTAAACCCTCATTAAACAAACTCAGAAAAAAATGATTCTATCATGCAGAGACAGAGAGGGAACGAGCAGGAATTAATTTTGAAAAGGTCACTGTTTGTTTCTGGGCGGCATGTTTTGTATAGTTTCAATAAGAGGGATTGTATAAGGCCTGTGTTGTTACACATAGTTTGTAGTTGAACTGTTCAGGTTAGGGTTAGTAAACTACAAAAAAAAAAATATTTTCTTGTGACATCCGTACAGCAACCAATGAATAAAATGCTCTGACAAAAAAAGAAAAGAAAGCTGTTGCAGGACTATCATAAGCTGTAATTTAATTGAGGCTGAATGAAATTATTGGACAGGCTACCTGCCTGCTTGCACATATTCTGCCTGTGCACTCAATGTTCTTCAACGGGGTATTTCTGCTAGCTGTAAGTACCAAGAATAACCATGTGTTCAATATGATACATTCTGCGGAGTGGCCTGTTGTCGACATGTCACATTTCTTGCAACTTTGGAGCTAGTGCCGCTAGCTGCTTTCATTGGAAAACAGTTGGCCAAACTGGGCTTTGTTTTTACGTTGGATGATTTTAAACATCTATAGTACTCCTGCTAATAAAAGAGATAACATAACTGGCTTCGATTTTTTATTAAAATGCAGTTACATTTTTTAGAATCGTGTTTGAGTCTTTGGATTGAATGCTTCACTTTGCTTTTGTTAAAGCCTACTTCGTACCAAATGTACAATAATAAGTATTAGTCATTTCCGCTTCAAATTGTTCAACTCTACAAGTCACAACTAATGAGTGTAAGTAACCACATTGTCTCAAGGAAACAAATGTAAAAGAAAAAAGATCACCCAAAAGAAAGGTTGGATGTTTTCATCTTGCTGCATTCAATAGATGGTATATATATGATGGATATAACAGAAATTAACCAGGTGTCAATAAATCATTCATTCTTACTTTACTTTTTGGATGTATGCCCATCTGTTATCATTTAATATAAACTCATAACTTTGGTCACCTGATAAGAGCTGCACCTTCTCCATGACTGAGCAAACTCAATCCACAGAGATGTGGTTGACAGTTTAAGAGATATCAGGTATTTAGATTTTGTGTGTGTATTATAATAATATTAATAATACTTTTTTATTGTTGTTTACTGATATCTGAGCAAATAGCTCTGCTTTGGGAGGAGTTTTGAACACACTAAAACACACTTGTGTTGTGATGTTCTTATGTATACCCTGTTTCTCCAACCCGGTCTCACGCCTAACTCTTCAAATACTGTCGTTTGTGTCTGATACCGATATCTTTTAGCGTCTATATGTGACACCCCCATCCGGATAATTAGTAGACGCTCAGAGCCAGTGACGTAGTATAAAGCCAGATAGTCCAAAGGCCATGTAATGGTGCAACAAACTGGAACCCAAAAGCACGACTCTGAGACAGGGGTCAGGGGTAACAAAGATGATTGTCTTTACTGGTTACAGGCAGGGCCAAAACCAGGAGATCAGTCTGTGAGGCAAACAAGTCCAAAAAAGGGGCAGGCAGGGTCAGAACAGACAGGGTCAGATCAGGCAGATCAGGAATACAGACTAAGGTAATGCTGGAGAGCTTGGCACGAAAACACAAGACAATCTGGCATAGGGCAAGTGCAAGTGATGGGACCTAAATACTAACAGACAGACTAATGAAGGGATGGGCTAACCCTGAGATGGGCGTGAGAACCAGATGAAGGGAATGAAGAATGATCAGGTGTGAATGGCCGGGTCTGAAATGACATGAGAGTTAATTAAACCAGCAAACCGAATGAAAATAACTACATGACAGGGAGGAGGGCTGACTAATAGATTAAAAAAAACACAGAATGTTTTTCCAGGAGCCGACTGTTAGTTTCCCATTCAAAACTGAAAATATTTTTTCTTTAATAACATAACATTGACATTTTATCACTTGTCACACAATCACTTTGTACTCACTAGTTACTTTAAGTCAGATAGTTATGTAGAGTTATTAGTCAGTCAAATTACCACATTCTTTTCCTAAATATGGTTCTGTGGCTGATGTATTTCATTTATTTACGCACATTAATCAACATTTCAGTTTCCACTTTAATGTACATTAAAGTACAGGATTTTGGTCAGTAGTCCCTGGGCATGTCAGTACAATTTAACAGCAACCACTTAAGTACAGCACAATACAACACATTAAATTACATTTAGTTGACACTTTTATCCAAAGTGACTTACAATAGGTGCATGTAACCATGAGTACAAACTCAGAACAACAAGAATCAAGAAAGTAACATTTCTTCAATAAAATCGGAAAAGATGTGTTTTTAGTTTCCGACCGAAGATGTAGAGACTTTATGCTGTCCTGACATCATTAGGGAGCTTGTTCCACCACCGAGGAGCCAGGACATCAAACAGTCTTGATTTTGTCGAGTGTTTAGCTCGCAGTGACACACGGCTCACTCTCTGGGTTGTCATCAGCAACAGCATCAAACAAAAACTGCCCACGCTCACATTAAATACAGAATAAATATTCTGTTTTATTTTAGCTGCAGAGGTTTATTTGATTAAAAGGCACCAGCAGTTAGTGTTTGCTCTTGGCAGCTCAGGTTCTGGAGGGTCCTAGCAGACCATATCCTCCTGCAGCTAAGAGGATAATTTCCCTTTCAGGAGTTTTGTCTATCAATGGCATCCCTCCCCCCTTTTAAGAAACAAGACACTTAGCCAGAAAACAAAACACTTTAAACATTTGACAGTCAACAAATGCAGTTTTACTTATCTCATTCAGTGTGTATGCTCTCTGCCGGCACACAGTGGCAATTACATATTAAACGTGTACATATTATTTATAATAATAATTATAATGATAACCGCAATATAATTGTTTAGAAGAAAATACTAAAGCAGTGAACACAAGATACAGACTATTTACTAAGCTCAAAATTAATAATCTTAACCACAAGAAATGTGTAGGTTATGTGTTAGACACTGTCAGCAAGCGAGTGTGGCTGCTTCAGCTGTTTTGAATCAGCATCAGGACGCTGTTCAAAGACCGCTTCTGAAACTGGGCAGGTGTAGGTCAAAGAAAGCTATTGACAGGCTCCACCGCCCCATGGTTACCGCTGAGAGTTTGAGTTGGAGCTGATGAAGTTGACCCCCCGCCGGGAGTGCTAGCACATGCTAATGAGGAACTAAACAGTGTTTCCATGGGCAATCACACTCCTGTTTCATCAGCCGCCAGATAGCATTGATCATTACGCGTGTGGCGGCAATGTTTTTAACCGACTCCGAGATAAAAGCAGAGAGACTGCCAATAAAATGTTAAAGGAAAATAAGAACCAAGTGGCCTACTCCACTAAATGTACCCAAAGTAAAACGATGCTTTAGTGGACAAATCAGAGAAGACAAAAACAAACCAGTTCTCAAAGCTACTTTGAGATATATACACTGAAATGCATCAGTGGCAAATTGACAGCAAACGGCAAGGTGTGTAACCACTTCAAGCTTACTTTCTACAGTTCTACAGTTTCAGTGGTCTACTGTAAAAAACATTTGGAATTTGTGTTATAAAGCTGATGCTTTTCTATATTTTTCTCATTGTCAACCAGTCCTGTGTACAATCCAAACCAGCACTGAATGTATGACTAACAAGTATTGTGTGTTTATCAAATATACCTGAGATCTCTTCTTACTCTGGCCCATTAGAGCTCCGTTGTTTTTAAAAACACATCGAGAAACCACACTGTTGCACTGGGTGACATGTTCCTTCATTACCATGAACATGAGCACTGTGAGGAAATCCTAGTCCTGATCCAAGACCCTCACAGGGTGTTAAAGTGCGAACAGAACCTCTCGATTCGGTTCCAGAGAGTAGAAAACATCTTGCAATCGCAACGCTGCCTTACTGTACTAGATGAGGATGGTTAATTTTTAAAGAAAATGATTGAGTTAGCAATAAAAAAAATATTACATTTGTTATATTTAATATTGACTGCAACATTCTACAGTGCAGTGGCACAAAACAACCATCTAAATTGCAGTATTTCTAACATAATGAGGTCCACAACCATCTTCTCTTCGGTGGGGGCAAAGTGATGAAAAGGCGGTGCTTGACGAATCCTCCCCTTCATCTCCAAGACTACAGATCTGACAAGTCCCCACTTATTTGGAAAATAGTGTTAAGTCGGAAGTGGGATTGATTTATGCACTGGGTGACTGTTTCACACAATGCAGCAGTCACAAGCTTTTATGTCTGAAGTGAAGATGAGTTCTTATCAGCGGGTCTGGGCAGCTCGCAGGAGGTGTGAGACTGTCTTTGAGTCGGTGTTGACAAGCAAGTGGCAGGTGACCGATGGCCTGGCGTTCTGTCGCGTCTGAAGCGCTGGTAATGCGAGAGACTGGTAAAGCTATTCCTCCTCCCACATGGTCTGAGGGCCATCAAAGATGCGCTTTGAGGTTCTTTTTTTCCAGCCAAATTTGCAGCTACAGAGTGTGTACAACCTGGAGATGTAGGACGGGCAGCAGCAATTCCCTGGACGATTGGGCTAGATCGTGACTTCTTTCTCAAGGGAAGCGCAGAGTAGAGGGCAGATCTCATGCGGTGGGGTGGATGGGGTGACGTGAGTTTTGCGACAAAATTAGATGACAGTTGTATAAATAAATCTCTCCAGAGGGACTGGATAAAAACTCACTTTGCTCATTTCTGTGAGGAATTGTTCTCTGATGCGTCCTTCGAGTGTGTATTCTCTGACATCAAATGGGGCTCTGCAAATGTCAAATAAGAGAAAGCAGGATATTTTGGGGACATTAGCGTGACATTAACGCTAATGATGTTGGAATGTGGATACAAGCTGACATCTAGCGCTCTTCCCAAATGCCTCAATGTCCTGCTATTGCTTTCACGAGCGGAAATGGCAGTGTTTAATTAACACTTTAGATGGATAGTCCGCCTGCAAATAGTTTTGCCTTCATGTAGTATTTTAAATATATAAATCATTAGTTCAGATTCACCAATTCAACTGTCACTTTGTCTGTAGATGTTAAACAGCTTATCTATAATGTATGTGACATTTCATGAACATACCTAATAATAATAATGCATTGAATTTATATAGCGCTTTTCATGATACTCAAAGACACTTCATATACATATTCTAAGATTTATTGTTGTTGAACTTGAACTACTCACTCAAATTAGTTTAATTCATACACATGTTAAACAGTCTATATACACATATTTAACAACCAATTTCTATATATTATATGTACATTAATATTTTTCTAATTGAACATTTTCAGCTTTCACGTACATGTTCATACACTGGTTAATTAAACACATTTTCTTTCATGTGAATAAATCTAATCAATGAAAATCTACAGATTCTAACCAGCTATACAAAAACAATCAACTTTGTTTACATTTTCATGGTTGACATTCTGGTGCAAAAGCTAAGGTGTATGAAAGGCAATAGTCCACTTGTGGTTTATTTGAAAGTAAATAATATTGAGTTAAAAGCAATAAAGGGTTTGACTGAAGTCAGTTGGATTAGTAAAAATCATTTTTGAACATTTGTTGAATGAGAAGATGAACTTGTATCTCCACGTTATATGTTTAACAATATTCATGAAACAAAGCAACATTTAATTAACCAGTGTATGAACATCTAAGTGAAAATTTAGGCATAACATCGATTTTAAGATGCATCGCAAAGCAGACATGAGCTATTCTGCTTTGATACAGTAACGGAACATAGTCAAGAGTTTAGTTTGGTTTAAACTTTACTGTGTTTTGCTGTCGTTCACTGTGAAGGTTGTATCAATCCTCAGAGCTTGCCCAGCAGGGATGGCTCTTGCTACCAATATCAGCTGTTTTAACGATGTTGGGCTGAAAAAACACTGCATGCAACCTGGGTGGTTTGTTAGGAGATGCAGTCATTTAAACCAATAAGATAGAAGATATTTGAGTAAGGATACATAACTAACGAACCAAAGTCCGCTCGCTGCTTGGCTCTTGCAGTTGAAATGCCATAGGTTTTCACAAAGTGCCCTGTTAGGTGATTTCAGCACAGTTACAATGAACTACAGAAGGATGCATGTGGTGTATGTCTGAGGTGGGTCACGCAGATACTGTTATTGAAAAGATTAAGTGTTTTAGACTGATTATTGAAAGCACTTTTTCATTAGTTAAGATTTATCTGACTGCTTGTATCAATCGATAAAAAAGTAGCCATGTACAATAATATAGAAAACTGAGGATGCAATACATTTAAACGCATCGAGAATTGTTGTGCATTAGAAATGTTAGCAGGTGAATTGTAATCGAATTTAGAGGCCAGTGAAGGTTCACACCTTTAGTACACATACAGTAAAACATGTGAAATATTTGTCTATTGTTGAGAATGTGTATATACACTGTTGAGCAATAGAATGTTAAACAGAGATTGATGAAATCATTTAGTAATTGGTTGTTGAATATTTATATATACACTGTTGAACGTGTATAGAATGCATAGTGAAAAATTAAAGTTAAATACAAATATTCTGATATTATGAAGGTATGTTTCATTACATGTCATACATATACTATACTATACTAATCTGTTTAACATCTGCAGACAAAGCAACATGGTGGAATTGTTAAATCTCAACTAACAAGTTGTCTAAATGGTACAAATACTCTATTAACTGCACTCGTTTATTTTAATTTTTAACACAGTGTATGTTCAGGCCAGCATATGCAATACAAACTACCACATACGTTGCCTTTGCACTCACACATACATTAAGAGCACTATAAACAATTTTTGGTTTTTGGTAAGCATCTGATTGATATTAAATCCAAATGTGTGTCTGGTTACCTCTGGGATGAGCCATCTACCTGAATACCTGTTTAGTGAAAATGTAGCTTTCTTGAAAACAGGACGGTGAATCCTTCTGCTCATGCATATTTACGCTTCACAGGCTGCATGCAGTACATACAGCTGAATCTGGGTGTAAAATATTTGTTTGTAAAAATATATATATACTGCATACAATATTTACAGCCACTTATGGGATAAAAAAAGCCCCGCTCCATCATGTCTGCCCTTCTGCATCATAAACTGCCACTGGTTGTGATTGAGTGCTCAGGGGACTGAGTGATTATGTTAATCATTAGCTGCTTTTTGCTTGGAAGAGTGTTTGATCATGGAAAGACAAAAGGAAAAGAGCTGTTTCAGCCTCCATTTTACCCTCCACAACGCAGCACAAGCAGAAACAAAACATCCGGATATTTGATGGGCCAAATGGACACCATTGTTTTGGACCTGGTTTCTATAGCCCCTTTATAGACATGGGATCTAGCACTAATAGATTCATTTATTCAAGTAATTCAATTCAGTTTATTTTGTATAGCCCAATATCATAAATTGCAAATGCAAGCCCTCAGAGGGCTTTACAATCTGTACACATACGACATCCCTGTCCCAGGACCTCACATCGGATCAGGACAAACTCCCAAAAAATAGAAAAAAACCTTTCAAAGGGAAAAAAGGGAAGAAACCTTCATGAGAGCAACAGAGGAGGATCCCTCTCCCCGGATGGACAGAAGCAATAGATGTCATGTGTACAAAATGAACAGCGTTACAGAGTTCCAACACATTCTATGAAGGACAGAAATTATGAATAATTCATAGTAGGCATGGACCATGATCCAGACCTCCACAATCCATGAAACAGAAGGAGGTAGAGAGGAGGGGGCGCATCAGCAGGGCCAAGGCAGGAGGCCGGCTCACCAGGCATCAGACACCTCCAGGTCCAATTGGACCCTATGAGACGTGAAGTCGCAAAGACTCCGGGGAGGAAGCAGAGTTAGTAATGTGCAATGGAGAGATATAAATTCATCCATCAATAGAGAGAGAAGAGGAGATAGGAGCTCAGTGTATCCTAAAATGCCCCCCAGCAGCCTATAGAAGCATATCTAGGGGCTGGACCAGGGCAAACCTGATTCAGCCCTAACTATAAGCACTATTAAAGAGGAAAGTCTTAAGTCTACTCCTAAATGAGGCGACTGTGTCTGCCTCCCAGACTGAAAGTGGAAGCTGGTTCCATAATTGCTTCCAGCTTTCTGTCACATGTTCTGTAACTGCTCTGTTCAGACAGATACAGTGTGATATTTGGTGGCTGAGAGCACCATCGCAGAATGGGGAGTTGGACAATAATGATGTCAAGGAAGAAGAGTGCCAAATGTTCAAGATTCAGGTGCGACCATCAGTAGAATTTTTTTCTGTTCAGCGTTACAGCAGTGTGATTAGTGGACACCCTGCTCTCCCCTATGGATATTTTTAATGAAGCTTGGTTAATTTTGGGCGGAAATGGTTGTCTTTTTGTTTTTCAAAATATTTAAAAAGACAGAATCTGTTTAAAAAAAACTGAAAAACATTTGACCAAAACTGTTCTCTCCACTCTTAACCAGCAGGCTTCAGAAGGACACTAACCACAGTCTCAGAGCTTTGTGCTCACACCATCCACCTGAACCACCTTTCTTTAACACAATCCATGCAGCACTTATATTTCCTGCTATATGTATGACATTGAACGGTGGACAAAATGCCATGTTCTAAAAGAGGCTTGGTGAAACTCAAAAATAATGAAGTGAACCGCCACACTGCTGTTGGAAATATGTCACATTCTTTCATTTCAATATTTTTGCAAACCAAATGTATGATTAACAGAGCCAAAACATTTGGGCAGGCTGAGGGTTGAACAGTTGTCACAGGAAGGCCGTTTGAATGCTAAACAAGGCTGCATGTGACAATAAGGCTTCTGTCTCTGTCTGCTCCTCTAATTCAGAAGGGTTAATGCTGGAGCACAGCTTTGCCGTTATTGCTTTTTCTCGGAACCTTTAATCAAGGACTCTGTAGGACAGACATGAAACCCCGTCACAACGTTACTTAGAGTGCTTGGCGTCATCAAAATAATAAGTCATCCCAAACAACCTTGACTTTACTGGCCCGTGAGAAAAGCCTCTTTGATTCGAAGATTTTTCCAGCCCTATTTAGAGCAGACCACATTCTGTTGGAGTGTTGGCCGGGAGACCGGAGACATTTTCACTTATGAGATGACACATTTTTGAAGTTTAGCAGGAAACTGTTCAAAAGCCCTGCTCTCTGAAAGTCAGCAGTCTCCAGCTGAACGTATTCCTCCTTATTTCTTTTCTGCTTCATCTGTAGTGTGAAACGCATGATCTCTGGACTCTATTTCAGGCCCACAGAAGCCCTGCGGTGAGTTGATGGCATACATTCAAGCTGATCACTGAAGGTGAATGTCTTTCACTTGAGAGAATCTGATCCTGAAAGCACAACAACAAAGCCGGCAGCAACTTTTTGTGGGCATATGCAGATATTTGAAAAATTCTTTGGCAGATTCAAGGTTAGATTTCACAGAGAAATCTCCTCAGAGAACAGACGTGGCTCTGGAGTTTGTCCAAAGTAGCATCTCTGCCATCTGGTCACAGCCGTCTGACAGTGATTATGAACACACACCAAATGGATGCTTCTCCTTTATGGGTCTGTGTTTCAGAGCAGCTCTGTGTTTTATTCAAAGACCAAAACAACCTCGTCTGCAGTGTTTCTCATCTGAAAGTGAAAAGTGACAAAGCATTTACCTGATTCAACATTTCTTACACTTATTTAATATATAGAGCACTGTAAGGGAAAATAATCTCCATGCATTCAGTATATTTGTGTTTGTTTCCGGCTAAACGTTCTGCTCTGTGTTTACCTCTCAAGTTAGAAAGCCATGCAATCAGATTCAGGATTTACCCATTAAAACTTAACGGCTTTAGTCTTTCAGCAAAGGTCTCCTAAAAATTGCATTATTATACAAATACAGCAAACACATCTTGTAAGAAATGTGATGCTGCAAGAATAGTTCAAAAAAAACCGAGGAGGACATATTGTATCTACAAAACATTCACATTGTATTGTATTTCATTGGTTAGATTAGTAATGGATTGTCGTTTGTGTTAAAGTAACCAACGAAGTTCTGTTATTGAAGTAAGCAAGAGTCCAACTTTGGAAACGCGTTTCAAATACATTTAAGATGGTTTCTGGAAATACCCCACAACAGCAGTGTTATGAAACTCCTCAAGATTTTCAGAAAATCAGATGCTTAGCTCTGTGACTTGAATGTTATTGTCACGGTGACTCTCGTCCTTTTCTCTCTTTTTCTTGTTTGTCCCCTGTTACGTGTGTGTGTGTGTGTGTGTGTGTGTCTCGTGGGCGCGGCTTCCGGCAACTGACAATCATCTCCACACCTGCACGTCATCTCCGGCACCTGTCTCCAATCACATCATCAAGTCCTCCCTGTTAAAACACCATAGCTTTCCTCTCTCCAGTTGCCAGATTATTGCACCATTTCCAGTGGTACTTTGACTCTCGGCCTCACTAAAAACGTACTTTGCATTTTGCTTTTTCCCTGTGCCCAGGAATCCCGTACCTGCACTTCCGCTCAGCCGCCGCTCACGCCACCTCACCACTCCATCTACGCTCTCCCGGTTCTGTACCATAAACTGTTTACTAGGGATGGGCGGATGAAGCCTTGTGAAGCATTGAGGCGTTCTTCCTATTTGTACCGAAAAGGATTCGAAGCTTCGGGGCTTCACTTAGAAGAACAGCGACATCTGGTGGCAGGCTGAAATTAAAGCGGCTGTGTACATTTTTTATATATTATTAAGGCCTTAAAGGTTTATGCTAACAGATACTGGTGAATGCAGTTTTCCTCCAATACTTGCCATAACTCACAATTATCTCTATCAATCTCCTCTCTCAAACCCCACATTGTTGATTGACACTCAGTATGAGCAGTTATATTCGCAACGCTTTTGGTGTGAACGCAGCATTAGGGAAATATATATATACATATGGGAAATATGGAGCAGATTAGATAATGTATGGCCGAGTAAAAACAACTTCCATTTTCATGGCGAATGGTATTCTTTGCCGTTGCGCCCTACACATATAGTTTTATATTCTTTTAATCCTTTTATAACTTTTCACTGCTAAGGTCTCAAGACCATACTGCCCGACTTTGGAATGAATCGGGTTTAATCTCTAGGAGGAGTTGGCTATTTTACAACTCCCCAAAATGTGAAAAAATGTTGATTGGAGAGCCAGCTAATGTTTAAATATTATGAAAAAAATAGGGTAGGTTTAGGGATGCCATGTGGACATAGGCTAGCAATTTGGTCAGGACAGGCGAAGTGATTTGGAAGTTGTGTCTTTACATATTAGGCCACACCCCATAGAAGTTCATTGGTCCATATCCTCTGAACGCAATGAGATATCAACAAGCTTTTGATAAACCAATAATTAACTACAGGAAGTTTTGTAGAAATCGGACCCAGCATTTAGGATTAAATGGAAAAAACTTGTTTTTCACAAAATTCTAAATCTAATTTTATTTTCAACGGATACTTTTTTGTGTGCCAAATTTCAGAACAATCGGTCATAGTTTTCAAAAACTCAAGTGGGCGCTATAGAGAAATATATTTATTTATTTTTCACGAGGACGCTAATAAAAGAAAGAAACTTACTTTTGCATTAGAGCAGGGTTAGTTACAGAACAGCATAGCATGGTAGTTCTGGAAGTGCATCTGAGGCAAATTTGTGATATTGGGCTATACAAAAAAAACTGAATTGAAATTTACACCCAAATGCGAGACCTCCAAAATATAAAATTGTTCACCAATCCTGATATGCATGTCCAATTTAACAACTTTTGGGATATGATAAAGGCCCCAAAAACACTTTCATTGCTAGAGAATAATAATAATAAGAAGAATTCTTCGAAATACAATAGGTTCCTCTACGATGAAGTCATCACGAGGACCCTAATAAAAGAAAGAAACTGACTTTTGCATCAGAGCAGGGTTAGTTACAGAACAGCATAGCATGGTAGTCCTGGAAGTGCATCACACTTGTTTAAACCCTAAGTTACAATGTAACACAGGTCCACCTTCATTTAAAAGTGTCCATTTTCAGTTACAGACTTGCAGTCATTCTTTCCATTGGATGAACTTATTTCAGTCGCTGCAACCATCTGACTTATTGCTGGTGGTTTTGCATCCTTCCAGTTCAGTTATCATTTTCATGGCAATTTTCATGGAAACCCTTTTTAGCTCATAGTTGATGTATAAAGCATTCAACATGATTCAATTACTATTTTTACAGCTATTGATTGTAAAAATGCTTAACAGGAAGCGGCATTACAACACAAAATAAACATGTTCTTGTATAAGTACCTCCTTGTGCATTTCCCTTACATAAGATAACATTGAGTAGAACATCTAACATGCGGCATGTAACCCTGCTGGCGGCTTTCAGTAAAGACATATCTGTATTATCATTTGTTCCCCTTTTCATATACATGACAGGTTGCACAGCATGTGTTCATTTCAGTGTGTGTCTGTGACCAGTCAGCATTTTGCCAGCACATCCGTCTTTATCTCGAGTAGCAGTAAAATATGTCTATATTCTGTCCTCACTCTGAGACAGGAATTTACTTTCCAGAAGTCATCAGCAACATGAAAGAGCTGTATGGCATATTCTATGACATTGTGTGATATTGTCATATATATATATATATATATATATATATATATATATATATATATATATATATATCCATCCATTTTCAATACCGCTTATCCTCATTAGGGTCGCGGGGGCGCTGGAGCCTATCCCAGCTGACATAGGGCGAAGGCAGGGGACACCCTGGACAGGCCGCCAGTCCATCGAGGGCACATATATATATATATATATATATATATATATTTTGTGTTGAAAGAGAAATAGCTGTCCCTTGTATTATCCTTGTCACCATCCCCTTGAGGATAAATGTACGAGCTCTGTGCTGTTGCCTCCATTGTGAGACACTTTAAAAGCCTCTGTTGTGATCTTTTATATTTTATTGGCCCTGTGATGAATGTTGGAAATGGGCGGGTGAGAGAAACATCCGTTTATCATAATCACTGAAAAAAAAAGAAATACAGGAGATCCATAACAATGTCAGCTGCATCTGCAAATTCAGAACAAGAAATTGAAGTGAGGTGTCATGCTGAGACAAGGACTGTGCCTGTGCGTGATTGAATTCACACAAACAAATACAAAAATGTACTCAGTTTTCAGAGATGCGGAGATTAATCACTGTAAAACACCGTAGCTAAACAGCCAAAGAGAAAATTACGTGTGATCTATCATCTGTGTGTCTCGCCGAAGGGCTTTCTATCTGCAATGTTTTCTAACGTCACATAAGTAAAAGGTTTTGTCCATTTGTTTGTACCACAGGCATCTCTATAGTTTATTTCAAAGACACATTCTTGAGTGGATAACCTGTTAGCAAACTAATGGTAAACATATGGAGGCTGATCCCCAGGGGAAGCGTCAGAGACAGCAGACAAGCAGGGAGTTTATAAATCCCAAAAAGCCCATGTGAGAGAAATGGTCTAACTCTATAGTTCTACAGTAAATCAAGAGAGAGCATTGATTGAAAAAAGGAGGCTGGGAAAGCTCTGTTCTAATATTTATGAATCATTCTTTTGTTGTGCAGAGCTGGTAGACAGTCAGGAATGCAGCATCTGTCCCTGGAGCTGCAAGGTATTTGAATGTTGAAAAATGCATGAGCGTTTTTTTTATTGATAGAAACACAGATCGCCCTTTGATGGATGGCTTCTGATACCCTCAACACAAACAGGAGGGTGTTATTTCTGGAAAGAAAGTGAGGCTCCTGCTTATGTCTTTACTATCTTTATTTATATTGCTGTGACTGAGTGAGTGAGCTTTCTATCTGTCTGCGAGCAGGTCATCTATAAGAATAGGAACGCAAGTAGAAAACATTACACAGGAGAAATTCCTCAAAACCGGATAATTTGTGAAATACAAAGTCACAGTAAAACCCACTTGTCTTTACATCATCATCATCATCTTTACAGAGTTCACCAACCAATACAGTTCAAGCGCCACATACAATGACTGGGGCCATTCTCTATCCCCGCGATCAGTTGATTGCGCTGAGCAGAGCGTGGCTCTTGTTGACAGAGGCGTTATACAGAGCGGTAAGAGGAGAGGTGGCGGAATTGCAGTATATGTGAACGAGAGTTGGTTCAATCCTGACCGTGTGTGTGAAGGAGTGCTTCTGTAGCCCCGAACATTGAACTGTTAGCTGTGGGGATGCGTCCGCGATTATTGTCGCTCTTTACGTGCCTCCATCAGCTGACGCCGAGGAAGCGGTGGACACCATCCACTCTACTGTGTCTGGACTGCTGAGTCAACATCCTGGTGCATTTTTGGCAATCACTGGTGACTTTAACCACATCAGCCTGGTTAAAGCCCTGCCAACTTTTCACCAATATGTTGACTGCCCCACACAGAACAATAAAACTCTTCATCTACTGTATGCAAATGCAAAGGATGCATACAGTGCAGGTCTGATCACGACCTGTTCTGTTGACACCCAAGTATGTTCCTCTGGTGCAGAGGCTGCCTGTGACCACTAAGACTGTTAGGAGATGGTCTCTGGAGGCTAACGACACCCTGTAGGACTGCTTTGACGGACTGGGATGTGCTGTGTGGACCACATGGGGAGGACATCAACAGCATGATAGACTGCATCACACCACCATACCATCCCGGACTTTATGTGGCTTCCCGAACAATAAGCCATGGATCACCAGTGGCCTAAAAGCATTTCTTAATGAGAAGAAAGCAGCTTTCAGCTCTGGGGACAGGGAGGAGCTCAGGCGAGTCCAGCGCAACCTGGAGATGAAGCTCAGGGAGTGCAAGGACTCCTACAGGAGGTAGAAATCACCTGCTTCTGAACGTGGCCAAGACCTGAGAGACGGTGGTGGACTTCAGGAAGAAGACCGGGGCTCCACAACCACTGAGAGTTCTGGGAGAGGATGTGGATATGGTGGAGGAGTACAGGTTTCTGGGTGTCTCCATCGACAACAGACTTAACTGTATGCAGCAAGATGTTGGAGATGTTCTACCAGTCTGTTGTGGCCAGTGCTCTGTACTTCTCCGTAGTCTGCTGGGGGAGCAGCATTGGAGGCGGAGACACCAACAACAAACGGGACTATCCGGAATGGGTGGTGGAGAGGATACTGAAGAAATGATTGTCCATGTTGGATAACCCGGACCACCCTCTCCACCACCTACTGCAGGGACAGCAGAGCACTTTCTCCAACAGACTGCTTCATATTTCTGGGAACAAGGATGAAATAAGGATACCTTACTTAACCTCTTACCTACACGACCCGGACCTGCATAAACGGCAGTGAAAGGATGGACCCAATTGCCAGACAAGTTGATATTGAACAATTAACATGACAGTAACGTTTAATCATAACATTTCTTTAAAATACTTTCTTTCTACTATATCTGCATGGCATGGGGTTTTGGAAAGACCATTGTTATGGCAAATAAACTATGGTTAAGGTTAGACACTAAGGATTGCACTTTAAGTAAATTGTATGGTCCTGAACACAATGTGAACAGAATTTGAAGTAATATAGGCAAGGGTGGAAGTAGATTTAAGTTATTTCCGGTAGTGCTATCCCAACCTTCGTTGCTTCATATTGTTTTTCTTTGTGCATATATGAACCCACACTTGTACGGTGGAGAAATTGCCTGTCAAACACCCGTAGCACTCGATAACAGACAGTCGGCTGCAGCAGAAGTTGACATTTGCCAGTTTTGGATAAACAAATGGATTAAACACCTGTAAGTCTTTGCTGGTCACAGACACACTGCACTCGGACCATTTATATATAAATAATTTCTAAACATTGGTAAGTGCAGTTAATCAGTCATAGCTATAGACATTACTTACTGATGTATTATGTTTAAATTCCTGACTTCTTGAATAATATCAATTATTATTATGGTAAACTCACAAATGTTAACTGACGTGCAAGTTTGAGTTTTAAAAATCTGCTTGCTTATCTGTTTGTATCCCCAGGCAAGCTGCTCGTGAGCACATGACACTGACAAAATCAGCATCTTTGAATTATTCATTTTCTGAGCCAGCTATGTCAGTTTAAATCATTATTTGTTGCTTTCATTAACTGTAAACTGAAACCAAAGCATGTACAATTTGTATTATTCATATGAACATCAACAGTATTGTTATAACTGATACAACATCTGCCATCGTGACAGTGTGTAGAGATTTGTGTTTCTGGTTCATAGATAACAAGGGGTGCATCATTTCACTTGCTAGTTTCCCTCAACATGTACTGGCAGGGAAATCATTTTGCATGTATTTCATGCATTATTTGTTTTGGACTTGGTTAAATCACCATTCTCATTGTGGGAAACAAGTGATACAAGGCATTGGTTGCATTTTACTTATTTAAGTGCTTCATAACTTAATTCTTCAATTTGTTTCTAAGAATATTCTAGAGCCGTTAGCTGATGAAGTATGAACCAGCAGAGCCTTTAAACCCTCTGGAGCTCTGTGTTTACCTGCGGTGGAGTAAGTGGGAGTGCAGTGCATAGCAGAAAGTTTTGATGTGATATTTATTAGTGAAAGATGAGTTTGGCGCTGTATTGATTAAGTCCTGTTTGATTGCAGGATACATAAGTTTTAATTAATTATCGGGGGTAATGAAATTTGCAGCAATATTCCAGGCTCACAACAGACTTTTGGGACCAATCTGAAGTGCTATTGATTAACAAACTTTGCCTTTTTCCTTTAAAGAGCCATTCTTGCCAATGGATGCTGAGGGATTGACCTTTGTGGGGCAACTATGGGTCAGTGGTTAGCATGCCCGTCTTTCAATCAAGAGGTTGGCAGTTCAATCCATGCCCTAGTCGATGTGTCCTTGAGCAAGACACTTAACCCTGCATTGCTCCCCGTAGCTGTGTCTACGGTGTATAATGTAAAGTGTCTTTGAGTATCTTGAAAAGCACTATATAAATTAAATGGATTATTATTATTATTTCAGTCCAGCACACAACCAAACAAATCATCTTCTCTCTTTTTATTCAATTCAATTGAGTTTATTTTGTATAGTCCAATATCACAAATTACAAATTTGCCTCAGAGGGCTTTACTATCTGTACACATACGACATCCCTATCCCAGGACCTCACATCGGATCAGGAAAAACAAAAGAAAAACAGTGAAAAATAACCTTTCACAGGGAAGAAAGGGAAGAAACTTTGTTGACCCTGTAACAGAGAGAGACCACTCCCCTAAACCCACACACACACACCACCATCTTACTCTCCTCTTCCATAACACGCACACACAAATCCACTGCATTCTCCATCTGTGCAGTAATAAGTCTTTAAAACAGTTACATCAAAGTCCTTTCAAAAGCTTTCATCTTTCATACTTGGAAAATTATGAGTATTTGTCTAAAAATGACTTTCATTACATTTTCAATTTAACTTTTAAGTAAGTGTGATGGTATGTATTATTGTGTGTCTAATTGCTTTTGAAATGATATGTTCACTGGTAATTAGAAAAATCATCTGTTGTGTTAAACAAGGATCATGTGATTCTAGCTTTCTTATATAACTTATTTTGTGGTCTCATTTCAAGGATCCTTTGTAACCTTTTTTGTTCACATAATGCCAAAACCTGATCCAATCATTAAAAATAGGGTCAGGCAGAATTCTCATAGAAAAAAACATTCCTTCTTTTATGGAAAATTATCTTTTGAACATGATCTTTCCCTGCTGTTTTTTTTTTGCAATCTTGGAAAGATCTAAGGTAAAAGCTTGTTTAATTTGAGCTACTTCTGGATCTGTTTCGGGAAAATTCCAGTTAAATGTCCAATTATTCTTATTTTGGCCATTTATTATTAGGTATGATAGCATTGTTCAAGCCAAAGTAATTGTTGACATCTGAGTACTACAGGACTGCAACACAGTTATCATCAACTGTATAAAAACAAAACTTAAACAGAGTAATTGACAAACACTTTCACATATGTCTCGAGTCGTACCATTACCATGACCAATTTAATGTTTTTTTGTTGTGTTTTCCTTATGTCAAAAAATGGGACTAGAAACAGATTTTTGTTGTACAATGACAATAATGAACATTGTAACATACATAACCATCAACATAACATGATTTATCCTATCATTCTGGACATTGGCATCAACATGCCAGATCACGACAAATATATATTCTGTCCCTCAATATAAAAAACAAGCATTCATGTCACTTTCACTGTATTGTCATCAAGTTCATTAGGACAGGAAACACATAACAGCACACATGTTGTAAATGAGCAATTGGTTTATCTAGGCTATATAAACCACACTATTTGGGGGTCAAGCTGGGGAGAGGGCTTTACAATCTGTACACATAGGACATCCTCTGTCCCGGGACCCTCACATCGGTACAGGAAAAACTCCACCCCAAAAAGAAACTTTAACGGGGAGAAAAAAGGGAAGAAACCTTTGGGAGGAGGATCTCTCTATCAGGATGCACAGAAGTCCAATGGGTGTAATGTGTACAGAATGAACACATTAAATGGTATCATATTAAAATAAGTAATTGCGATGATGAGAGATCAAAGAAAAAGATTACGACTACCAAAAATAACAGCAACAGTGGATATAGGAAAGGAAGAGAAAATGCCAGATCTCGACTGAATTTTCTTTACTAAATACTCTCTAATTTCTTTTCTGCTTCACTTTATTACAGTCAACCTTTGCAGAGACTTATCACATATTTTACTATGATTTAAACAGTCAGTCATTTTTTTCAGACGAACCTTGCTGGCCACCTTCTCGCTTCCTGTCCTCTCCTACCAAAAGGTCTGGCTCATCAGCGACTGGAGGGCTCCTGGTGAGCCAGACGTCCACCTTCGTCAATCTCCCATTCCTGCAGAGAGATAGGTGAAGACTCCCCTCCCATATGAGGGAAGCACCAATCGGGTAACCACCACGTGTCGGTGAGGTTACTGATTATTCCCCCACCTCATGCCCCAGTGGTCTTAGTATAACCTTGGCTGAAACTGCACAATCCCCACATTGATTGGTCTGCCGAACCCGTACCTAGTTGTAGCACTTTCTGCCACTGTCACTGTTGACAGTCGTCCCTAGTTCCCACTGAATCTGCTGGCGCTCCCACTATGGAGGCGCCGGACCTTATGTTAGTTCCCCCTACTTACCATGACATAGGAGAGGTTTACAGCAAACAGCGGGCCCAAACACTGCCCCCACATAGACCCTATGACTGTCCCATCAACCTGATCCAGGACACCCCCCTACCCTCTAGCCGTCTCTTTAGCCTTTCTTGCCCAGAAAGAAAGGCTATGGAGAGCTACATCCATGACTCCCTAGCAACCAGTTATATCTGTCCCTGCTTCACGCAACACCAAACCCGATGCCCTATCATGTCAGTCCACAACGGAGAAGCTCGCCCTCGAGCCTGAACCCATCCTCTCCCCCTTCCGTGTGGTGGCCGCGGTCAAATGTGGAGTTAAGACTCTCGTCTGGGCCATCTGGGAGGCCCAACGCTCCCATCCGGACCCAGGCACTGGTCCCCCAAGTGGTCTGTTTGTGCCTGACACCATCAGGTCATACTTACAATGAGGGCACCAAAGGTTCCACTGCACTCTCACCTTCATCAGGCAATGGTTTAGGTGGCCATCCATGTCCCAAGAAACCCATGCCTTTGTGTCAGCCTGCTCTGTCTGTGCCCGCAGCAAGGTTTCCCATCAACCCCCGGTGGGCTAGTTGTGCCCTTTGCCCATTCCCAGCCGCCCCTGGTCCCACATAGCAGTGGATTTCGTCACTGGCCTGCCCCCGTCTGAAGGAAACACCACCATACTAACGGTCGTGGAACGTTTTTCTAAGGCAGTGCACTTCATTCCTCTCTCCAAATTGCCTTCGGCCACCGAGACTACGAACCTCCTTGTCCTCCGACTTCACGGTTTCCCCCTGAACATCGTGTCGGATTGAGGACCTCAATTTTCATCGCAGGTCTGGAAAGCCTTCTGCCAAGCCCTGGGTACTATTACCAGACTGGCAGAGAGACTCTCTTTCGGGATACCACCCCCAGACTAATGGCCAGACGGAGCGGTCAAACCAGGATTTGGAGACAGCATTACGTTTTCATCATGGCTCAAACTCCTTTACTCGTTAAAGGTGCACTCAATCTTTCATGTCTTTCTACTCAAACTGTCTTCCAGTCCACTGTCCCCCTCATAGTCCCCAGGTCGTCGATGGACACCAGGTCTTCGTCGTTTGGGCTGTCCTGGACGTCCGCTGTAGGGGCCGGGGATTCCAGTACCTCGTTGACTGGGAGGGGTATAGCCCTGAAGAATGCTCATGGAGTAATCGCAGCTCCTTCTCCGAGGCTTCCCTTGTCCGGGACTTTCATCGGGAGCATCCAAATAAGCCTTGGGTGGCACCTGGAGGCGCCCATTGAGGGTGTGGTCTCAGACTGTCCTCTGTATATACACACACGTTTGTGTGTGTTGCGTGGGCGTGGCTTCCATCAACCGGCACCTGGGCTCATCTCCAGTACCTGTCTGCAATTAAACCACCATCTGAAATACCCCGGCTTCCTTCGACTCGTTGCCAGATTATGTCGCCATTTCAGTGGTAGTGTGACACTCGGCCACTCTTAGTCTTTTTCGACAGAAAGTATCTTTTGTGATTCGCTTCATCTTGCCATTCTACTAACTTCTGTTCCTTGTGCCCAGGATTCCCATACCAACCGTGCAGTCCAGTCACCGCCGCTCACGCCACCACATCTCCCTGCCTGCATTTGATTCCAGCCCTACAAATCAACAGCTGTCGTCCAAATAAAACTCATTCCTACACCTACCCTTCCGCCTCCGTATCCGCTCTTGGGTCCTGCCGAAACTAAACCGTAACAATTCACACACATTCACACACCATAGGCACAGTTACGGGAGTCATTTTGGGGTTAAGTGTCCCAACGACGCATCGATTGAAAGTTGTCATATATTTTACATTAAATGTTTTAAAATTATTACTCGTCATAACATTACTGCCTTAAAAAACAAATGTTGGCATTTTATGTTTCTTCCCCTCCTTAATGATCAATATATTTACATTTTCAGTGCTCTCAAAATTATTTGAAACACAAAAAATGTGAGTCATTTATACTTCATATACTTCAATACATTTTTATGGATATATGAGATTGACCTACATAATGGTGGTATGCAAGCTTTGTAACCTTCCCTACAGACAGGACCAACATGGCAAATGAATAGCTTGTTAAAATTCCAGTTTTTTTATAGTTAATGCTAATTATATTTGAAGTAGGTCAGACAAAATGTTTTTATTTGTTGAAAACAAATTGGCAGATGTTTTGATACAGGGCGCAGTGCTAATTTTTCTCTGCTTTAGGATGGAACTTCAAACCTGCCAAGTGCATGTTTGGAGTGTCTGTAACCACATGGCAGCTCAACAAACAAAACACTGGGGGCCAACTGCTGCAACACATATCTGTTATCAAATATTCACTTGGGGAAATTTGACAAGTACCTGTGTGGGAACACATTTCCTGTGACACTGTTTTACATCTCAGCGGGTGAGATAAGAGGGGGAGGCAATGGGTGGTGGGTGAGACTGACAGTCACAGTTCACATGTCTCACTAATACATTATGTAAACAGACACAATATTATCATCACCATCAAATATATGTAATATTGACTTACTATTATATATAATTTTAGACTAAATCACAAGAAAGATTTATATAAAAACAATTGTCAACATTTTAAAAAGCATAGATGGGGATATCCTGTCTTTTTGTTTGTGTTGGCCAAGCTACTGGATCCCTAACTTACCTTGATGCAACTTGATTGTATGCATTTTCCATTGTCTGTATAAAAGTAGATGTAGCCGTGACCTTCTGCTTTGTGAACTACTATTTTGAAGCCTCCAGTTTGATATTTTGGCCATTGCAATCTTGGTTGTTTGGGACGTGAAGCGACCGTATTTTGACAAGAGGGTGGAGCTTGGGAGAAGCGTAGGCCCGGGTGTATCAAAGGTACCAAAAGCATGTGCAAACACTACGTTACCAACTAGCACTAGCTTGCTTAGCAACTTACATTTGTAGCTGATATTGATTGCGATGCAAATTCAGCTACACACAAAATGTATTTATCGATAAAAAAGGAACAGTCAACTTTCTTTTAGTACTACCAAACCCTGAATAAGATATCGAAAAATATGTGTGAGGCTGTGTCATTAAAGCCAATGAGCGTTGAAATGCTTCGCTTGATATAACTGACGTCCTGCCCCTGTTGAATCAGAAACTATGGAGGATAAGTTGGTAGTCTGGAAGCAGCCGTCATCCAGACGTAGTTCCTGGAGAAGCTGTGTGCGGCTACGGATAATATTATAATATTATGAACCCAGGCATGAGGGTGTTTCACGTTTCGATGTTTGTGGGACTTGCACAACATGTACAAAGCAGAAATAGTGGTTATTTCTTCCATGGTGGATGGCAGCAATGAACTGCGCTTCTAGCTCGAATGAAGCGAATGATCACAAATAGTGTGCATGAAAAATAATAAAAGCACAGACCTGTGACAATCACTGAAAACAGGTCCGCGACCAACTTTTCGGCTGTAGCTCATGCGGGGATGAGTGGTCGTCCCGTAACCATAAGATCCCCGATTCGGTCCCCGCTCTCGCCACAGTTGCATGTCGAAATATCCTTGAGAAATACACTGAACTCCTAGTTGCTCCACGTGTGCCACTGCTCCTTAATAACTAAGGATGGGTCAAATGCAGAGAAGAATTTACCCACTGGGTTCAATAAAAGTGTACTTTTATTTATTTATGGTCCATTCGACTCTAAATGGGCTGTAATTTACTAAACATACATCACGTTGTGTTGAATTTTTTCTCATATACTCATTTTCTCATATACTTCTATACAATCAATTAACTTTTTTGGTTTGGGAGATTGTAGGATTTACAGGTACTTTACTTTGCATTAGGTCAGGGCTAGAGGCTGATGTTAGAGTGCTCTGTAGATTTATAATGCCACAGCCTGGGAACCACTGAAGGGTCTAAAGAATACTGGGCTTCCATAGGAATGCCTTAGATATTTCCACTGTGTATAGCTAACTGTTCAAAACCATGCTCTCCAGAAGATATACCTGACATTTGATTGAGGTGCTTTTAGATTTTGGAAAGTCTGTGACTTTTCCTTTACGCTGCGAGAATAGCTAAGTAATATGTGTGTTTTCCCCAACACTTTGATTTGTGTGGTGTAAGGAACATTACAGCATTGATGAGTCACTCGCATGGCATTAGACTGAAAGCCTTGTTATTGAAGTATCGCTCATGCTATCCAATTATTTAATGGAACATTATCTTCATGTATTAACACTCAACTCTTTATCTGTTTCCCTCTCCAGTAGTGTGATAATCACTCCTGAACTATATTTGTTAACTGAAAGGTACATTCTGATAAATGATCCTCATGTTCCTAAATAAGATCCACACACCTCTTGATAATTCCATATTATCTCTGTGCTTTTATCTTGGCTTTCCTGTCAGCAGGCTTTAATGCCCATATTTTCCTCCTAACTTCACATCATGCTCTTTCAGGTGGCAGGGGAGCTGTCAGCTTCAAAAACACCCAGTCCGACCTGAAAACTCTGTAGCATCCCTTTCATTCTACAGCGTCCCCACCCTTACCTGCTACAGTCTTCCCTTCCCTCCCACTGATCACCACCACCCGTTCCTGTCCCTCTCCTGTCTGAAAGCATCACTTGTATGCCGTTTGTTCCCAATTAGAATCACCAGCCGTCTGTGAAGTTCAAAGTCAAGACTAACAAAATAACTTTATAACTATTTTATTAAAAAACAAAACCTCTCTGGAAATAATTGTGAATTCAGACCTTGGGTGCACCCCCTGCTTCTTCCTCAGACTTGATGTATAAAGTAGGGAGAAATACATGCTATAATACAAACAATAAATACAAGATGTTTGAAGTACCCTCTTCAGATCGGGGAGCTTACTGCGTAATGCATTCCTGGGTCTAGGTGTCTGCCACCCCCCCCTTTGCCGTACCTCATTTCTCCCCTAGAGCTGTCAGATTTACTTCCAATTAACGTATATCTGTTCCAGTCCAACGACTCAACACAAGCGCGGCTGTTGCCGCTGCATCTCCCAGCTCACAACTACTCAAACTTTCTGCTGTTGCTATGGTGTCTGTCTTCCTCTTGCAAGGCCTCTGCTTCATTTTCAATATGGGAAAAGTAAACATAGCAGGTTCAAATATTCAGAATTGCTCACATTGCTTGGATTCATACGTTTCAATGTGGTGATTCTGTCACTTTGGAGGTGTATATAAACATATACCTAAATGTATATGCCATTAAAATGTTAAAAGAAGCACATTACTTAATGTAGTTTGTGTGCTTTAATGTTCTAATAGTTCAGATTGTCAGTCTTGGTTGGTTTGGCCACACCTGAGGTTATGGCAATACATTTTAATCATGAAAATCAAGGAGTTCCTTTTGACTTGAAAGTGTAGTGAGTGTATTTAGCACTGGGGGCAGCAAACATAACTTGACAGATAATCTGCTAGAAATACAACAGAGAAAGAACATCTGTTGCTTACAGAATAGATGAAGTCAAAATTCACTAAACATTTTATGAAAGTCAATCTGTGGCCGTTTCTGCTTGTTTCATTATTTCCTTCTGAAACCGAAAATAGCCCCTTGACACAAGGCACAGAAAACACATCATCACAAGCCTCTGACAAATAAGGAGGGTTGAAGTGTGATTTTTTTGTTTGTGTGACATGGTTATACCACTAATTTCTTTCACCACATACATTTTAAGTGAAATTTAACTGCTGCCTCTGTTGTGTTACTTTGTGTTTTACTACGCTCTAGTACCGCAGCGATGTCATTGGGAGATGGTCTGGCTGGATGACTGGACGTGAAGAATAACGAAATATGGAGATACAAGGTTTTCAGCCGACAGAAAAGTAATGTTAAATAATGCAACATTTTGTCTTGGATCTTGTTGCCATAATATCCAGCTATTATCACACTACACATGAACAAAGTAATCACAGAAACTGTTCTTTATGATAAGTTTATTTACCGCTAACAATATTGCTGGAGTCAATAATATTATATGATAACAATCACGTGGTGTGTGTGTGTGTGTGTGAGAGAATGGGGAAACCAAATGTGGGATGGGAGAGAACTACCAAAATAGCGTCCGTGAAATCGCAAGTGATCACACCACGTGAGACTACAAAATGGCGTCGGTAGTCTTGTACGTGATTACGCTACGCAAAACGACAGAAATGGCGGCGAGACCACAATAATTTAAGGGAATAATAAGGCACCCAATAGAGGTTGTGTTAACACACCAGGTGTGTCTGAGATATGTGTGTGTGTGTGATGTGTAAGGAGGCCCCTAGCCTGGCCTCCTTTCCAATGGCCCTGCCTCCTTCATTGGGCCTCCTGCCTCAAGGGCCTGGCCTCATCCTGGCCCAAAATCATAAATTTGCCTCAGAGGGACTCACATCGGATCAGGAAAAACTCCCTGAAAAAATCTCATAGTCTCTGATGAACCATCTGTAGAAAGAACACGGCACCAACGGGGGATTAGGAGGATCGGATTAGACCAGTCGCTAGGGAGTCGTGGATGTAGCTCTCTATAGCCTCTCTTCTGGGGGAGAAAGGTTAAAGAGACAGAAAGAGGGTAGGGGGGTGCCCTTGAGCAGGATGATGGGGCAGTCATAGGGTGCATGCGGGGGCAGTGTTTGGGCCCGCTGCTTGCTGAATACCTCACTTAGGTCATGGTAAGTGGGGGGAACTAATGTAAGGTCTGGGGCCTCAATAGTAGGAGCGCCATCTTATTCTTTTAGGGTTGGTCCCAGGCTGGACCCAAGTGCAGACACGGAGACAGTAGTGTAGGTTTAAGGAATGGGTTTTTCAGAGTACGCTGGTGGTCTGATGGACCCAGAGGTGAACACAGGTAAGAAGGCGTGCAGGCACGGGAATCCTGGGCGCAGGGAACAGAGGTTAGTACGAAGTCAATATGGGATAAATCACAAAAGTACCCTTTAGTCGTTAAAAGGACTAAGAGGGGCCGGCCCCAGAGTCACTCTACCACTGAGCTGATGTAATAATCTGGCGACGAGTTGAAGGAAGACAGGGGATTTTTCAGGCGGATTTGATGACCAGGATTGCAGACAGCTGTTGGAGATTCAATTTTTTTCAATTCAGTTCATTTTGTATAGCCCAATATCACAAATTACAAATTTGCCTCAGAGGGCTTTACAATCTGTACACATACGACATCCCTGTCCCAGGACCTCACATCGGATCAGGAAAAACTCCCCAAAAATAACCTTTCACAGGGAAAAAAAGGAAGAAACCATCAGGAGAGCAACAGAGGAGGATCCCTCTCCCCGGATGGACAGATGCAATAGATGTCATGTGTACAGAATGAACAACATTTACAAAGTTACATAAACACATTACATGAATATGACAATGTATGAATGGAACTCCAATCCATGAAACAGAAGGAGTTAGAGAGGAGGGGGGGCGGGGCGCATCAGCAGGGCCAACGCGGGAGGCCGGCTCACCAGGCATCAGACACCTCCAGGTCCAATGGACCCTATGAGACGTGAAGTCACAACGACTCCGGGGAGGAAGCAGAGTTAATAAGGTGCAATGGAGAGATGTAAATTCATCCATAAGGAGAGAGAGAAGAGGAGATAGGTGCTCAGTGTATCCTAAAACATCCCCCAGCAGCCTATAAGCCTATAGCAGCATATCAAGGGGCTCGACCAGGGCAAACCTGATTCAGCCCTAACTATAAGCACTATCAAACAGGAAAGTCTTAAGTCTATTCTTGAATTAGGTGACTGTGTCTGCCTCCCGGACTGAAAGTGGAAGCTGGTTCCATAAAAGAGGAGCTTGATAACGGAAGGCTCTGGCTCCCATCCTACTTTTTAGGACTCTAGGAACCACAAGTAGCCCCGCATTTAGTGAGCGCAGCGCTCTAGTGGGGCGATATGGTATTACAAGCTCATAAGATATGATGGTGCATCACAAATCAAGGCTTTGTAGGTGAGGAGAAGAATTTTAAATGTGATTCTTGATTTTACAGGGAGCCAGTGCAGAGCAGCTAATACAGGAGTAATGTGATCTCTTTTCTTAGTTTTTGTGAGCCCAGGTGCTGGTTGATTGAAGCCACGCCACACACACACACACACACACACACACACACACGTATACACACAGAGACAGGGTACACTAGAGAATTCCATGTGAATTCTCGACCATAAATTAACCCTATCATATTGTTGATTCTCATATTTTTAATTTGAGGAATATTGGGGATATGATAAAAAGAAAACTTTCAAACTTAAATTTACAATGGGAAAATATACTTCCTTACAGGGTCGTCACACTTAATCGCTTAAATCGGGCAGTGCATGGTCATGTATCACAGATATGTCATCCTCTGTAGCTTTTGATATGTATAGACCCTCATCAGTTCAGTTCTGAAGCACCTGAAGGGTGCCGAACAATATTTTGGGAGGACCGAAGAATCCCGCCTAGCAATATTTGATAAAACTTGTTCGCATTATCTTGCCATAGAAGTCATATTACATAATTGCCCTCCCAGACAACCTAGCATGCTGTCATTTGATTGGCTGAATGTGCAGGGGGCAATCTGAATGACATTAAGTGACACAATGGGGAGCTTAGTGCCTGATCCAAAGTATTTGATGTTAGTTTTTTCTACCTTATACCTGTTTTTCTACCTTCGATAAAGAGCAGCGTAAAGCTGCTTCTCTACACCTGAGTTATAGTCCCAATTTATCGTAATGCACAGTAGGTGGAAGAGCAAATCACTCATGTGTGCTGACTCAGCAGTGATTGCCTTGAATGAGAAAAGTTGATCTACCTAGAGTAGGAAGAAGGAAGACATTTAAACCCCAAAATGGTGCATAACAATTCACCAATATGCAGAAAATTATGTATTTGATGCTCAAATTTTAATTAAATGCTATTTGTCCCCACACATGTGTAAAATGTTAACTCAATAAACACCTTTCAAGGAATTCGAGACATTGGTACACTAAACATTGTTTCGGAATTGACTGGATGTTCATGATCCCGGTCCACATGCAGATACAATAGATTTACTCAGCATATCTATGCTGGAGGATGATTCTTATATACTTCATGAGATTCTTCTTTGATCCATTTTCCGGAATGTAAACATGACACTTCTATTTGCATTGTTTAACACATTAACGGGACAAACTTGACATTTTAGAGTCATTTTAGGTAAGTTTGTATGAATAGGAAAATTATTACTAAACTAATGTTTGTTCCATCCAACAATTTATTATTGTGAAGTATTGTGGACATTACTGCCTCTAGAGAAAACTAGCGGGCTTTAAGGCATTTAGTCCTATTTACCATTGTCAAATGAGGGGAATAGAATAAAGACAAAGTGTGTATAAAGTAAGCAGTCTTCGGTTACAGTGATAAGTCCCCGACGTCAGTTTTTCCTTGAAGATATGCTCTCTGGAAACTGGGCCCTGATCAAAATCCATAATAATAATAAAGGAAATCCTCCAGGAATGGCAGGCGTAAGTCTTTGTTTACAAGAGATGCATCATGTATCTGCTTTCAGAATATGAATAATATTAAATCTGATGTGTGCTTAAAAAAACCCGTTTTCTGTAGTTAAAGAATTGTTCAGATTATAGATAGTGTTTCTTTTTTTAAAAATCTCATCAGCCACTTCTTAGCTGGATAAGGTTTATAAAGACGGTGGATTATGTTCCCTCAATCATTACCATTTCATAATGATCGTATATAGAGTAAATGCAAATGATCAACACTGCACTTGGATAGCAGGAGGATGGATTGTGTAATTACTGCTGGTAACTGTGGCTCTATGAGAATAAAGGATACTTTCCAATCTCCTCTAAACTAATAAGTCATTAATTTCAAATGCAAGAGCTTCATTTCATAAATTTCCTAATATCCCTTTCAGCACTCATTTACTATCTCTGACTATAAAGGGGGGGAAATGATTTGAATTAATCAATTAAAATTCTAAAATGATAAATTTGATTTTCTTTGCTTATCATAATTAAACATCCCCCTTGTCGATACTGTCCTGAGCTACCATTGTGTGAGTAATTTAGTGGCGTTTGGAATTATTATTAAACCCAAATTAATCTTGTGAGACTCTAGTGGATGGATCAGGCTTTGTATAATGTACTCTGAAGGCATTTAATTCTGTTTAATGTGAGTCTCCATCTCCTCTGTGAGGGAGAGTGTCAAAAAGAACCAATGGGAGTTAAACAGAGGACAGAAATGGAAGGAGCTGAAATGCACCCATAGCATAGCAATATTATTACCTCTGATGTTTCGTTCATCTCACACTTAAACAAAACCTCAAACAGTGATGTGCAAAATCATAGTTAATACAGACTCAATGAGCTTCTCAATATCTTCATAGTGATTTTTCCACGACTGAGTTTGATGCCTCAAGCCAACTGGAACATCAAATAAAAGATGACCAAAGCCTTTTTGTTTTTGTCAGAATGACGTTTAGATTGACACACAGTACATCCTTCCTTCACATAGTATTCTTCTTGACAGGATAGATCACATTCAACACTGCTTGTGTCAGAGGACAATGGACCTACTGGGTTGTTCTGATTCAATGATAATTGATGATCTATTAGATACTTCCCTCAATGTGATACTTCTGCACTTTTCCACGTATGGTCCGAGCAAGACCCTAAAACAACATGTTACAAAGTACCCAGTCAACCTAATTGACCACCAGCAGCACTGTGGAGCAACATTTTTAGAGAATTATGCAAGTGCACGGGGGCGCATACACACTAGCAGGTGGGTGAGGTGTTTCATATTCCTGCTGCTGTTTTCACACTAGTTCACTGTTTGACAGTTGACAATCCTAACATGAATGTAGCGATGCACCAACAAAAGCAGAGAAGCCTGAAAGGTAGAAAACATGGTTGCAGTTATGTAGCTAACTCAGTCCATAATGCTACCTTAATAATGAGTCCTGTACTAAACTGTTGTTACTCTGTATACAACTGGAGCATTATTCTGACCCAGTTTAACATTGCATCCTGATATAATTGTATGGCTTTTTTAAATTGCAATTGCATTCATCTCCTAGTCAGCTTTGATCTGCTTTTCTCATGAAATTATTCATTTCAACATATGACAACTTTTTGTCTGTTCTTGATAATATTTCTTAAACATTGCTAAAACTTTGCTGTGATATTTCTTGTTGATATGGTCTATCAATTTCCTCCCAAAAGCTTATTTTTTTCAAACACTTAATCTGGGTGAAAATCATTTACAAACTGGTTTGCTCTTTATGTGTACCCATCAGTCATTATGTTTACTCCTGCCTGAAGAGACTGATCTCTCTAGTTTACAGTAAACTGTCTTAATTTCTTTAAAAAAAATCTAATTATCAACACCAATAAATGAATGCATTATTAATTAATAAAAGCTAAAAAATAACGAGCCCTACATAGACAAGAGACTGCTTGCATATCCTACATATCAGTGTAATTATTAATACAGCAGTTTACCATGGCTGTGGCATTTATACTCGCTAACTCATAGAGGGAACATTGAATAATCCTTAAAATATGGAAATGTTAATGTGCATGCAAAGGCATTTAATGAGTCGCACATGGGACTGAGTGTGTTAGGAGACAGTGATTCCTGTTGCCATGGTTTCCGGTGTGACTGCATGTTGATTTGGAGGTAGTTGGTGAGAATGAAGCCTTGGCTGGAGTCTTGCATCAAAGGAAGGTACTTGGCATTTGAAGGGCAGGAATAATTCAGCCTACATGAGTCGATATTGTAAATCAAAGAGACTGAACATAACCGTCCATCATGGTGTCAAAACCGACCAGCTAAGTACTGAGAAGTGTTGTTTAGCAGGGTTTTATTGCTTGTTATCATTTTGTGGAGTCAGACAGCTAAAACGGCAAAAAGAGATTTATTACTTCTATGTTATATTTTCTGGAAAATATAGTATTGGTAATTGCTAAGTGTGTATGTAACCATCATGCCTATATTATAGCAAATGATAAAAAAAGGCATTCACATCATTATTTGATCTCTAATAGATTAACTAATAGATAAAACACCTTAAGTGAATGGCAAAAATGTCTCATGAAAATTCAGCATAATGTACATTGTCTTGTAACATACTTTTTTCACACACTGATAGATTTTGGGCTATTTTGCGTCTCTAACATGGGTTCTTCTTCAGACTAATGGAAAGCAAGCACACATTTAGTTGTTTAACTACTTTGCCTATTGTTCTGTAGATTTCTCGTTTAATTCATCAAAGGTACACATTAGGTAAAAAAAAATTGCAAATATTAATCTCAGTAATCAACAGGGCGATTTCATGGCGATATCTATTGGTTAAATATTTATCCTATTGATCTTTAGTGTCTTCAAAATAAATATAATTACAATATAGTAGCACTTAAATGTAGTTTAACGTTATTGAAGAAATTGTACTTGCTTGATTCTTGTTGTTCTGAGTTTGGACTCATGGTTTAATGCACTCATTGTAAGTCGCTTTGGATAAAAGCGTCAGCTAAATGACATGTAATGTAATGTACAATATCTCTAGATCAGTATTTTTTTCTGCCAGAAATCTCCACGGTAGAACTTACATCCACTACACTTTCCAGTTTTATATTTTTAAGATTTTAAAATGGGGAATTGTTCATATATTATTACATTAAATTTATTATTATTATTATTATTATTATTATTATTATATACTATTGTATTACTAAAAACATGGTGAATGGATTGTGATGACAGTTCCCAAGGTTGGTACATTGTGTGGGCTGCTGTGTCTAGTCTGGATATATATATATATATACCCAGACTAACCTGTTTGCCTTCGGAGACCCTAGCAGTGGCTGGCATCCTGACGATGTTGGATCAAAAAGGGAGTAAAAAAAATATTGTAGCTGTCTGGTCAGCAGAGCTTAATGATAATACACATTTGTACAGAGACTCTGTAGAAGTGTATGTGATTAAACCATACCAAACAAAAACATTGTTGCCATATTTATGCTTATACATGACATAATTTTGAGTGCTGATGGAACAGCAACAATGTTAGCATGTAGTTATTTGGGCATCCTTTTCTCCCTAATTTCTTTCATTAAATCGTATCTTATCTTGGGTTCACGGCTAGTAAACCAGCCAACATTTGGCTCAATAACTGAGTCAATAACAGGTAATGCTAGTTTTAAGGGGAGTCCCAATCGTCCCAATCTGTATATGGCTGCAGCATTTTTCCTACCCAGTTTAACATCGCATCCTGATATATTTGCATGCATTTTTATGTTGCTGCTACCTCCATCAATCATCTCCTCCACAGCTTTGATCTGACTTTTACTATATACATCAATACAAACACAACTTGTAATGGAATGCATCCCTCCTTTCTTGTTATGATCATTCTCTCCAGTGTAATTATTTCATCAAGTTATCACAGCAGTGAAGACCAACTCCTATTATGAGCCTCATTGATCTACAGAGGAGATGCTATGCAGTGGATTGCAGATGGCGTATACAGTCTATTCAAATAAAATCACTGCTACTCTGCTGCGAACCCATTAGTCAGCACAGTCAGGTAACATTTATACAGCAGGATCTGTAACACCCTGTGACTGTAAATGACGTTTTGTACCAAACAGTAATTAACTACAGTCATTCCTGATGCGAAAGAAGGCTTTAGTGTGTTGTTATTAAATGAAGAGATAATGAAGGGCCAGCCTTATGTGATTACATGTGCCTTGAATTCTTGAATTTGTTTTTTAAAACACCTTTTGACCTTCGCTTGTAATGTAAGTTTAGTCATCTAATGAAATGTCCCTCTTGGGCACATGTAGGGCTGGGTAGGCATTAGCCCCTCCTCCTTCTGGTTCCCAATTTGTTTGGGCCACCATATATAAACCACACCCTGAGCTACAGGATGTGATAGACATCCTGTATTTTAATACCCTTTCACAATGTTTCTTGTGTTAATAAATGTTGTACTATTAGGGATAATCCTTGATCTTGATTAGTCACTTACTGCCACATGTATCTTTTATAAATCGCAAGCTCTTTAGTTGGTTGAGCTGGTGTTAAAGGAAGTACATATTGACCCCGATCCGGGCCCTGCTGTGGCCCATGGAAACATAAGCATGAATGCATGTAAGCAAGCAAGCAACCATTTAACTATCAGGTGTTGATAATATATGAAATTGCTATTCTTTGGGTGGCAGAATCAGTTTGAATTGCATGCAGTGACATTTGTTGTCGTACTGAGCAAATGGAAATCTCCACAACGCCTGCTTGGAGTGCCTCTGAAGTGTGGAATTATTTCAGGCGCTTCAATGTGGGGCTCCGCTGCATTGCTTCGATGCGATTAGAGTGAGCCAGAGCTCGAAATTGACGCTGTGGTGGTCCCCGCCCCAGCCACCAACAATACGTGGCTGCCTCTGGTCACCCCTGCTGAGATACCGGGGGGTGTGCTGCCTAGTGGTCAGCACATATTCGGCGAGGCAAGTCCTGATTATGTACCTTTTCAGTGGGTCAGGAGAGTATTACCCATAGAGTCCAGGAGAGGCCTAAGCTTATAGAGCTAGGGTTACGATATCGTAACCTTTGTTAACATTTGATTTAAGGTACAATAATAACAATTGCATGTGGCAAGTTTGCGCAGATGTAGATTATGCTATTTTTCTAAGTTGTCTTGCTTTTTGCATTCACGCTTGACCAATATTGTGCACCACTCTACAATGCACACTTATGGTCTAATTACACAATAAATAAATAACGGTACTAATAAGACCATACAAACCCTGTAGTGATAAGTCAGGTCACTTATTTTTTTTTTCCTTCTTCTTATTTGTCAAGTTTCACTTTATTTCTCTTTTCTCTCTAGTTTTCTTTTCTTTCTTTTTTTCACCTGCTCATTTTTCTTTTTTTTCATGCGCCAGCTCAAAATGTAGGCCAAGTTCGACAATGGGTGTGGTCTGAGCAAAGGGGGCAGGACGTAAGGAACGGGGCCCCCCCACCCCACTTTATGCCCCAGGCCTGATTTGTCTCAGTGAATGTATGCTAGTGTTCTGAGGAGTCCTTGAGCACCGACGTTTCTCACCAGGTGCTTCACAGCAGCCCACTGCTCCTAAAGTCAAAAGGTCAAAGTTCATGTGTGTAACTCGAGACCATCTTGCTTTAGGATAACACCCATTTCCCGGCCTTCACTCTGATCTCACCTACACACCCGTAGAGCTTTGTGTGTGTCGCGACACCCTCACGGGACAAAAACACCTGACGAGTCCTGGAAACCTCCTCTGTGGTAATTCCTGCTCCAGTATGTGTCTCCAGAACCACATTTTACCACGATGACACACACACACATACACACACACACACACACACACACAGAGAGACACACTTACAAAACAATATAAGCAACGGGGAAGAAAACAATACCCTCACGAACAGACAGAAGCGTACCCACGAAACAAGGCCGTGATTCTATGACCTCCATGAGAACGACTCGGGACGTTTGAACAACTCCAGCAGAGTAGCGATCAGAGGATCAGCGCGCTCTCTTTCAGCGGGTTCACGCCGGGCGAGGCGTGGTCGACAGCACACCGAACGTAAACACAAGCCCTCAGGACGTGGCCACACGCTGCACGTCACGCAAGTTTAAATGGGAGCACAGCACCACCCATAATGGCTGCACAATATTGGAAAATACTGACAATGCAGTATTTCCTTTTTTTCTGTGATGGATTATGCAATTTGAAAAAATATACAGATTTGTTCCAGATGACTAGAACTCAATTTGGAAATAATTCCTAATTATTATGGTGAAAATAAAGAATTATAACATAAGCTGAACATTAATTTTAAATGAGGTGAACAGGAGGCAATATCTCTGTACTTAAAACAGAGCATTCTAACATTATGGAATTAACGAGTTCTGCATAACGGATGTATCTATCGATCTATGTATCTATACATTTTTACATTCATATATGAATATAAGCCACTTTGCATATACCAAATGCCTAGTTCCTGGAATGAGTAGTTGGTTTTGTTTAGTTTTATTTTCTGAAATGCAAATCTTAGTTTTTATAAACATTGTATGTATTATTTTAATGTATTATAAACAACCAGTTACTTAAAGCATCATTAATGAGATTAAAGTATAGCATTATGTTTTGCTCTTCCAGCACTACCTTTACCGTCAACAGTATCTGATTTGTTTTGCTTGGTCCTGCAGACTTGTTATTGTTTTTAGACAATGTAACCATGAAGATGATAATGATTGTTTTCTGGCTTTCCCCTACTTGGCATTCATTGCTGGTTAACAACTGTATTTTATCATCAATTACATGTACCATTTTTTCCCCTTTGCCGGGTTATTGTGCGGGTGTGTCTGCTGCATCCGCACCATGCCATTAGACAGGCTGCATCAAAGAGGTGACTACTGTAATTTTCTCCCTACCTCTGTCTATTTGCACTCTCCAACACTCAGCGGCTGAAAATTGCAGTTGGAACACAATGATGTTATGTGACTACTGATGCCTCACAGTTGCCCTGAACCAGGACTCCCTGCTGTTTGTCTGAGTTGGTTGGTTGAGTTTCCCTCTTGGAGCTCCTACAGGCTGCAGAAACCTGCATTCATGTTTATAAAGAGCTACTACATGTTTATATACTGACCGGTACGTGATATCACGACCCGGCTCAAAGGCTGCAACAAACAGGGAGACAAACGAGCGGGCTGCTAACAAAAAGCGATTTTATTTTTAACACAAGTCAAACCAATTAAAGTGGAGTTATCAGTAGTGCAATGCATGTATAGGTGTGTGGCAGTGCACCAAGATACAAAGCAAAAGATAAGGCAGCAATGGTGTCAATGTCAGCGACACACCGGATGTCCTCCCCCAGCGAGAGCCATCCAAATGCAGAGGGCCTTTTTAATGTCCCTCAGGCTCAGGTGTGGCTTGTTACAGGTGCTGATTGGCGTGTCGTCAGCCGGGGATGATGACACGCCAATCAGAACCTGTAACAGAGAACTGAAACATTGACACCTAGCGCAAGGGAGGTGGGTCGTCAAAAAACACTTAAAGTCACGACTGTTTGCTGTGCTGGCTCCTCATTGGTGGAATGAGCTCCCTATTGACATCAGGACAGCAGAAAGTCTCTACATCTTCCGTCGCAAACTAAAAACACATATTTTTCGACTATACATTGAATAGGGAAGGTAGAGCCGTAGTAGCACTTAAATTACTCTTACTGATTACTTTGTAGTTTTAAGTCTTTATAGTTAGACTGTGTAAAACATGAACAAATATATTGATGTTATACATCAAATTAAACAAAAGAACTTGGGCTACAAGAATCAGTAAGCCATTTCCACACAACTCAAACATCAACTGAAATTTTGTCAGGAGTCAGCCCACTCGTTTCCGGAACAAGCAACCCGTAGCTCGGTGGTAACAGAAAAAGACAGACAGCAAAAAGCAAGAGGACTCCACACAGATTCTAAATATCAAAATCCTTCTGCACCAAAGCATCATGAGATATGAGCCAAAGAATACAGCAACATGAATCGCTTTAGCGCTTACAGTCACAAATGTTGCTTATCTTTGGCTTTTTTCTTCTTCTAAATGAACAAAGACTGCTATATTTGGATGTATTGAACACCGTAAGTAATATACAAGTGAAATATATGGTTTGGTACATGAGAAAATTCAAATTGCCCAAATGCCCATTTCGTCTAATTTATCTGTACTAAAACCTCTCTAACTTTGTTCTTCTTTACTTTTTCAAAGTCAAAGTATGCAAAGAGAATGGTCACATATTGTGCTATGATCTCTGCTGTGCTCTGCTGTTTCTGTGCATCCTTCCAAGAGATAATCATCCTGAAAGTGATTTTTTCTTTTTCTTTCTAGTCGAACCTGGAAATTCAACTTTTGCTGTCTTTCATCTTTATTTACTCTTAACCAGTAACACATAATAATATTTACTAATCTGAACAAAAGCACACATGGTTTGCCTTTATTATAACACCAACATTATTCTAATAGCCTTTGTGGTTGCAGAGATACACCCTTTTTAGTTTGGGTATGTTATTTTGAGCAGAAACCTAGAAAAGGGCTCGGGCTTAAAAGGTTGAAGGAATTGTACTTTCTCGATTCTTGTTGTTCTGAGTTGTACTCATGGTTTAATGCACTTATTGTAAGTCGCTTTGGATAAAAGCGTCAGCTAAATGACATGTGGGGAGCATGGATCTTAAGAGAAGGTGCTGCAACCACTAAGATAAACAGCAGAAGTGACAAAGTCTGGGCAAGTGGTGATGCACAGCCGACCAACTTTCTCTTTAGTTCCCCAAACCAAACAAGAGCCGGTCACTGATTACAGCTGCAGAGAAAATGTACACAGAGGGCCAGCCAGCCCACTCATTGAGAAGTGTAAAATATATATATGGCGGTGGGGCGTGGTTAGGCTCAGCTGCAGAGTGGATGGAGCGGGGGGTTCAGGGAACGGTGCCGGGATGAGGTCTCATCAGCCTCAGCTGGGGATGAGGTTTAATCCGCCTGGTCCTTCTGCATAGCCGTGATCCCCGCCAGCATCTGCCCCAGCGCCACGATCAGCTGGATTGGCCCTCCGGCTGCTGCTCTCAGTGCTCCATCTGTCCGCCCCACGTTGGGCGCCACTGTAGCGCTTTCCTCCGTTACCCTGTGAGTCTCAGACCGTACAGAGGCAGCAACACAGATGGTTGTAGTTCACAAAACCTTTTATTCACATATAACAGCTGTATGGCGACCGACTGCGACCTCTTGCTCCTTCTCTTCGCTTAACAGTCAGTACTGCTCTTTATTGGGGAGAGACACACACACACACACACACACACACACACACACACACACACACACACACACACACACACACACACACACACACACACACACACACACACACACACACACACACACACACACACACACACACACACACACACACACACACACACACACACACACACACACACACACACAACAGACCAGCTGAGGCGGATTAAATCTCATCCCCAGCTGAGGCTGATTAGACCTCATCCCGGTACCGTTCCCTGTTTTTTTGGGGAGGTTTTCCTGATCCGATGTGAGGTCTTGGGAGAGGGATGTCCTATGTCTATAGATTGTAAACCCCTCTGAGGCCAATTTGTAATTTGGGTTTCTAGGCTATACCAAATAAACTGTTTTTAATGGTATGTTAATTTACAAAAAGTAGTTTCTGGAAATAAAATATACAGATTGCATATTTTTAATTATTTCCACCAATTCTCACCACGAATGTTTTATTTGTTCTGGCAAAAAAAGAAAGAAAAAGGAAATAACAAAATGTCAATGTTCAAATTCATGTGAATACAACAAACCAAAAGTGTGCTATGCACTGCATACTTTATGAATGTTTGAAGCAGTGGCCGCCTCCACACTGACCTGTATGTAAATCCCAGAGGGCTGTTGAGGCAGTGACAGCTGTATTTTTTATGTGTTCTGTTGCTTACTAAGACAATGTTAATATTGTATGGGCCCATGTGGGGACCTTAAAGTGCTCTCCAGCTGTCACTTAGAGCAAAAGTGACTGTAGTGGTCGCACCCTACTCCCAGACAAATTAACTGACACATTCTGAAAAACACACATTTCAGTATGTGCAAAGTGTGTGTTATATCACCTTAGGACCTGACTTCCTTGAGTTTTTCACAAAGCCATTTTTCTATACTTCTTATACTAAATCTAACATAAAAAGATGAAGAATTTCGTGAAACTTCAGCTGAGAGGACAGGAGAGGCTGTAAGAAAAGGTTGTACACATTTGAATCACTCAATATTATAGTACGTGGAAACTTCATTTATAGATTACATCGCTTCCTGCTCCCCGGAGGAGCCTCTGCCGCCCGCTGGTTCTCGCTCCCCAGAGGTGCCTGTGCCTCCGGATATCCGCTCCCCGGAGCCACAGCATCCGGTTGTGAGGAACCCTCCATCCAGAGCCCCCTCCACCCACCCAACTATGGATTCTGACTCGGCGGCCTCAGAGGAGTTCTAGCTTGTCAGCTCTATCACACTCACCTACCACTCTGCTGCACCTACTCCATTCAGTATAGAAGCCCTAGCTTCACTCAGCTTGATTGTGTTCTGCCAGATGATCCAGCACTTCTCCCCCAGTACGACCCTGCCTGCTTGGACTTCTTTCTCCACCTTGCTTCTGTCCTGGTAACCACTATCAAATTCTGTCCACGACCCCGAGATTCCTGCCTTGTTCCTGGTCTGTTTCCCTTGTGTGTTCTGCTGAAATAAACCTCTGCTTTCAACCCACCATTCCGTTGTATCGCGTTTGGGTTCTTCCACCCCCCGTTACAGGAGGGACTACATATCCTGTCTGGAAACTGGGAATGCCGCCCTTGAAGAGTAAAAAAGCTTTATTCAGGAGAGAGACACCTGGAATACCCTCCTAAGCCTGCTGCCCCCACAAGCTGACGATGGACTAAAACTAAATACAAATATTTAATAATTGAATGATAATGGCTAAAACACAGATTCAAATGATTGATCCATGTCATTCATAACTGGAAATTAAATGTATTTAGTTTTCTGTAGGCTAAAGTACAACAAAGTATAACATATATATATATATACTGTATATATATGTATGTGTGTATGCATATATGCATTCATACATATATGCACAGCACACACACAGCTTATAAAACATGTGGAACCATAGCACAAGTCCCCCCAAATGCTGTACGAGCAACGACCATGCCCAAAGTCTTTTCTGCTTAAGGCACTGTGCATTGCAGTATTCTCCGAAACACCTAAGGGCGTACAAATAAAATGGACTGTAAAGAAGCAAGAAGACAACAATGATTGTTACTGGCAAAACCCCATATACCAACCTCCACAATGCTGAGGAATTTTTAACTGTAAAATCATATCTCATAATCATGGACTAGTTTATTGTCTTCATGTGTAAGCCCTGTAAAGAAACATGCCAAGTGTTTAATTCACGATAAACAGAGGTTGAAAATCCTGTAAACAACTTCATTTGGCTCCAACATATTTAGTCAACTATAGATTTTTAAGATCCCCGGTTTCTGAAGCATTTGAGTGAAATGACTGAGTGTCAAACCAATATTTATTAATGAACTATTTGTGGCAGTAACATAATTATTTCCAATTCTAAATCGATTTATAACCTCAGTAACATTGTTAACAGTTTATGGTTACATTCGCTAGTTTCAAGTCTTCAATATAGCTTGATGTTCATTTAGTAAATAATGGTTCATGTAGAGGCTCAACTATCAGAGTACAATTGTTGAGCCTGACGTTGATAACACAGCGTTGTCTTGTCTATAGTAGTGGTCTGTGTTTTGGTCTTAGAACTTTTAGCTTTGTCAGTTCATGAAAATGTATTATAAAAATGTGTTCAGCGTTTGCTTGTAATTAGCTCCACCTTTTCGAGTCACTTCTGGTTGAAAAAAAAAAGACGTCAGTGGCTAAAAAACAACTGGGCACAGGTTGAAACACGAGGGTTGAAGTCGGCAGTACTAGGACGGTGCTATAAGATTTGTCTCCCTTCAATGAGCCGTAATTCTTAGCTCAGAGCTACTGGAAGACTTTAAGTATAAAATATTTGCAAAGATGTTTTATATTTAGAGGAAATTCACTCACAGAAGCTTAACAGTGCATCAAACAAACCAAAGAAATTATAAATGAATGAAAACTGCAAAAGAGCATTGTGACATGACTGCTATTGTACATTATGCAGAAATTATCAAAATAGTTAATTTATGGTACACAATACAATATATGAGCCGAAACAACTGCTCCCTAATGTCTAGCAGTAAAACAGGTTCAGGCAATATGTATTTCTTATATTGAAAGTTTTAGGTTTTACTACACACCAAATCTTGAAATGCTAAAAAACACACAGACAGGAAGACATTACGAAAGTAAGTATGATAAATACTGCTTTTAAGTTTTCATAAATACTGTTGAAGGAAATTAGTACATTGTCTCTAACTCATTTCACAACACCACACACTGTGAAAGGATTTATATTGGATTTCACACTTGCCATCACACTTAAATGATTTCGATGTTCGTGAGCTTTTAATAATTCTTGGCATTGATTTCTGAGGCAGCTTTGAATCATGGCTTAATGATTTGAGGGAATAACAATTAATTTGTGTGGCTGATTGATGTCAGGAAAACTCATTTCGCCCCACAGGAAAAAGGAAACATCTCTGACACGTTCAACGGCAACCTACATTTTCCACTGGCTCATAATCCAATTAGCAGAGCAGCATTTTTAGTGGGTCTAACCACATGGATAAATCTCTGTGTCACATGCAATGTAATGGATAATGGAACATCTAACACTACTGAGAATGAAAATGCTGGTAAAAAATAGAAATGCAGCCTGTCTCAGCAACACTTTCACAGCCATGTTTCCATATAAGTAAGAAGCCACTGAACTAACATGTAATTAGACAACACTGATGTTACCAGAATGATTGACTGTCACCAAGTCTCTTTCACACTGAGAAAACCAGGTGCACGGAAGTTTGTCAAATCAAGGCAAACTTCATTATCACACAAATGGAAATGTTGCCATGTATATAAACACCATTTATTAAAAGAAAAACATAAGCATAAAGGAAATCACTTCAAATGAAAACCGTTTTAAAAAAAAACAGCTTAATGCCGAATGCATACCGTGCATAGGTGCTGAGATAACCTGCAAATCAAGCTACTAATTTCAGTGAAACCAACACTTATTTCGTGTCCATTTGTCTTTTGAGTAAGAACTCAAGAGTATGGATTTAGTCTGCTAAGATCTGTTGCTATTGGGTTCCATACATGCATGGGCAGTCATGATGATTTTTATTGGGTCCTTGTGACCTGGCCTGCAACATAAAACAGCCGTGAAAGAGCGAGAGGGTACTAATACTTCAAGGGTTCTGTCTATACTCTAAACTAATATATGGAGTTACAATACTTAAGTAACATTCTTCATTGTTTGCCCACCACCGCCATCTCCCGGCTCCGAAAGTCATCCTGTCATTCCAAAGGTATCCCATTTCAAAACCAAAAGTGATCACATGTAAAAGCCATAACAAGGAAAACAAAACACACACAGCGACTGCATCAAGTATGAAGCATCAGACCCAAGCCATGTGATGTAATATTGTACATTTTTATAGCATAGCCAAAGACACAACTTCCACATTTACAACCAACTAATTATTCCATGTCATCACTACTTGCTAAAATTGGCTATGCAAGCTCTGTAACATTAGCTAGCTAACGGCATAGCCAGCAAGGTTAACATTATTAAAGTTAATTGCCAATTACAGTGTGATGATATAGCATATGTGCTATTATAGAGCCGACTGTAGAACTGCAAACCAGAAGCAAAGGGACAATGTTCAAAATGGAGAGGAGACCCGGAGTTGCCAAAGTGTCTCCAAGATGATGAAGTGAGGGAGTTCAATTCAATTTAGTTTATTTTATATAGCCCAATATCATAAATTTGCCTCAGAGGACTTTACAATCTGTACACATACATCGGATCAGGAAAAGAGTTAAATCTCTTGGCCGTCCGGGTGTACTGCAGGTTCTTATGGTCCGTCCAGACCACGAACGGATGGGCGGCCCCTTCTAGCCAGCGTATTTATTTATTTTGCAGGGACAATGCACACTAATCAACAGTAGGACTGTAAGTGAGCCAGAGAGGCTAATTTCCATCTGTTGTCCCTGGCCAGATGTTTGTAAGTGCAGCCTAAAATAACATTTAAAAAAAATGGGAATAAAATTCATAGACAAACTGATAAAACCGATACACAGCAAAAAGAAAGGGTACAACAATAGCCATAACGGGCTGCAGCATGCATCAGGCAGAACAAACCCAGCTACAATACAACATACACATGAAATGTATCGAGAGCCAGCTTGATTGCCAGCAGTTCCCGGTTCCCAACGTCGTAATTTCTCTCTACCAGGTTCAACCGGCGGGAATAGTAAGTGCAGAGTCCGAGCGTTGCGACTGGATGGTCCCCCACGCCTGTGTCAGAGGCATCTACTTCAACTGCCAGATGTCGTTGGGCTGAATCAGGATGGGGGCGGAGGAGAACCGTTCCTTGGAATGCTAGACCGGCGTCATAGGAACATGGTCTTTCAGGAGGAAAGTCCAGTGATGGGGGCTGCTAGCTTGCTGTAGTTCCGGATGAATCGGCGGTAGAAGATGGCCAACCCGAAAAATAGTTGCAGCGGTTTCCGTGAGGAGGGAGTCGGCCATTCGGTTACAGCCTTGACCTTTACCAGATCCGTCCTCACTTGACTCCTCTCAATTAACCCCAGGAATTGCAGGGCTGGAGGCTCTTAGCTTCCTTTTTGACAGAGTGGCTCAGAGTGGTGATAAGGACGGGCGAATGATTCCAGCCTTCAAGGACTGTGAGATGTACTGCTCCATGGAGGCCTTCTCTCTGCTCTCTGGAAGGGAACGAGGCGCCTGGGTGGAGGTCAATAGCACAGTCATTGGTGAAGTGGTAAGGAGAGGGCCCGAGCCTTGCTAAACACCTCCATGTCATGGTAGGTGGTGGGAATGCAGGCGAGCTCTGGCAAAGGCACGTGGTAGCCCTGGGGATGTCTTCCAGGAGGTAGCACATATCTTAGGCAGTTAGCATGACAGTAGGGGCTACATGTGGTAATCCTTCCCGCCACCCAGTCCATCTGAGGGTTATGAGTAGGGATGGGTATCGGTTTTTTTTCCCCGATACCGGTGCTAAACGGTGCCTGAACCGATACTTAAAAACACAAAACGATTGACGACATTAAAAAAAGGCTTTTCTTTTTATTGCTAAGGCACCTTTTTTCCCTTCAACCTGAACAATGTATTAACCGTTTAAAAGTATACTATAAATATAAATACAAAATCTGTGGCTTCAAACTACAGCTACAAACTTTTTAACTTCAAACTATGAATGAAAACAGTTTACTATATATACTTAAATAGAGAGGTGAATGGAGAGGGCACTGCCTATAGTGGTCGTTGCCTGAAGAAGCTCATGGTCCTCATCCTCGAACAGGTTCTCTAGGGTTGACTTCTTGGCACAAAAGATACATACAAGTAGTGTTTAGACAAACAGGCTTCAAACTAAATATATTAATTTGAATAAATAAAATACATTGGAGGATATTTATTAGTCTTTTTGACGAATTTTATTATTGGAACAGACTTATACAAATATTGTTTTCACATCACTTTCTTTTTTTGTTTTATCTGAACCATGAACAGTGGAAAAAGAATGCAGTCCCTTGACCACAAATTTGGTCACAGACCTGTGGGGTTCCTCCACTTGGTCTTTTGTTAAATGAGCCTTCTTTGCCAAGGTGAAATGGGTCACTGTTGAAGCTGGAGAGCCAAAAATATAAACATAAATAATGTTAAATATGTATGTGCAACAAAGCATCACTGCACATGCCATCGCATTAACATTACACTGACTTGCATTACGCTACTAGCCATTTGCTAGTAGCTAGCTATCTTAAACATGGTTATAAATGCCTAATTTATGATTTGTTGTTATTAGGCCTACTTTTATAAATGCAAGACTTGCAATCAACATTACGGTACTAACTTGAGTTGTGGCTGCTGTCATCGGTCTCCACATTTTCAGGGGGACCAGCCTCCCATCGCCGGTGCCAGGGAGCTCCCAGACTACCCGCTGATGTGCTTGGCATGGGCTCACGCTCACACAGGCAGTCGAACACAGTGCATGCCTCTGCTTTCAAGTGGATGTTATATGTTGCCAGATGTTTCATTACATTTTACGTGTTCCTGTCACGGATTGGCTGGGATCCACAGGAAATAGGACTCAAAATGCAGATAAAGAGGCAGTAGTCAGAACTCAGGAAATAGGGATATTTACTGGGCAACATTAAGAGACGAACTGACACAGAACAAGGGGTTGACACAGACTAAATACACAGGTGGAAACAAAACGAGACACAGGTGGCAACAATGAGGGCGGGGTCTGCAATCACACATGAGGACGACACACGAGGAGGGAGGATTCTGAAACGAGAGACAGGGTAAGTGCACAAGGGCAGAAGCTGGAAGAGGATGATGTCACGGGCCCCTTGAGACCTGTAGTTCCGCTCACGTCGTCTCTCCCGCATCTGATTATTCAGCCCGATTGTGAGTCTAATCAGCTCCTCCAATGAACCGGCGCTTATTACATGTGGCCAGTTCATCCTTCACGGCTTCAGATAGCCCGAGAAGGAACACTTTCCTGACCGCCGTCTCTCCCCACCCGGAGTCGGCGGGGGGAATGCAGAATATCCACCAAGTGTTCCGCTACACTCACTTGGCCCTGTTGTAGGCGGAGAAAGTACTGAGCTGCATCCTCAGAGTCCACCGGGTGGTCGAAAACCCTCCTAAAATCCTCCACAAAGTTTATATAATCCACGGAATTAGGCTGGTCGATACTCAATGTAGCTGACCCCAGCCGGACAATGGTGAAGCGTACTGATGTTTCAGAATCTCTTATTCTTTAGCTTTTTTGTGAACACAAATTCAAGACTATTCTTTTCTCCATAAAGATCCGGAAGTCACCGTAAGAGCTATGGAACAAATACAACAGAAATGAGCTCTTACTAGTGTACAAATTAATTAAAATAAAGTCACTAAACATGTAATTAAAGCCTAAATAAAAACACAAAGTACCTTGTTCCCGTTCCAGCTAGGAGCTTAGCAGTTTGTAAAGTGAATTATGAGAAAAAGTAAAGTGAATTATGAGAGTAAACACACATGAACTCCTTTTCCTTCAGTAAACCGACTTTTTGCGATGTCAAGTTGCGACAGGTACATCTATTTCTCACCGGAAGAACTTCAAAATAAAAGAACCCAAAACATACAAAGGCACTTACAAAAAAGTCTTGGAGAAACTAGTCACCATATTAATGGGACGTTTTCAGAGTCATTTACACTCAAGGTACTTGTGGCCCAGTCCAAAACCTCCTCGCACCAGTAATCCAACCATGTAGGAAACCCGTCAGATGCAAAGGCTGGACTGTCCGAGCCAGTTCCGGCACGATGAAGCCAATCTGAGAAACCTCAGGTGCGATGGATCTCTGTGCCTTAAACATCTTTCAGCATCTGCTGGTGTCCTCCAGCAGCGTACTATGTCCGGCCAGGGTCGCTGCTCCTGTGGTCGCTGGATCCATACTGGTCAGTCCGTTCTGTCACTGGAGTTCAAGGTTTAGACCCAATAGCATAGTATACAGATTGTATTGAAACCCAAAGTGAGGACAAGAATGTGTGGAGCCTTTGGTCCGACACAGGGGGCTGGCAGATTAACGGTGGGAAGTCACTTGGCTCGACACCAGAGGCAGGCAGATCGAACAGGTACTCAAGGCAGAAGACAATACGGCCTGACAACCCAGGCCTGCAGGACCAGGGTTGTTATACTGCTGGTGGTGACAAGACAGATTGTCCGCAGCTGTGCACCAATCAGGGATGTGGCCATTGGAGGTGTCTGGAGGCGGTCTGCGAGAAACACAGAGCACATGGCATAACAAAACACACAGGGGAATAACAGACACATGAGGAGATTGGGGGGCGATTGGGGGTCACACACAATGCGTCAGACAGGGATCCTGACATAAAATGTTTGTAATTATTGATTTTCTTCCAAACTAGCAGTACCTCTTCAGTATTGGAAAAAAAATGTTCCTTGTACTATTCGTCTTACAAATCAGCTGTATAAATGATTTAGGACAGGTAATAAACTACAGCACTATGGTATTTAATATGAATTCCTGTGTTTTCTACTTGTGTTTTCTATTTACAGATGAGCACCGCTAGACTTCTTCCTCTTCTTTACTCCTTCACTTGTTGAATGCTTGAGACAGAAGAAAAAATGGGCACAGAACTATGTGGACGTAAGGGCTTGTGCAGGGCACAAGGTCGCAAAAAAGAAAACAGCTCTTAGATTCTGGCAAAGACTATGATATAGAACCCGCCTATATTAAAGGTCAGAAAGCTGCAGCTAACTCACCTCAATAACCTTTCTGGCCCCTTTGACCAGCTGCCCAAGCCTTTTCTTATTGGTTTCCAAACCAAGCCACAATAAAAATGCACAGAAGAAACTCAATGAAACGTCTATAGAACAAAGACATAGCTTTAGTGCAAACAGTAAAAAAAAAATTGCATCTATATTTCGTTGGGAGCTCAACTTGTACATGCTACCAAAATACTACTAACTATAAATATAGTAGACAAAAAGGGGGGGATTTAGATCAGTAAATATCTGATAAAATAAAGTACAGTCCAATACTGTACTATGCCTGCAATGTCAACTCTCAATACTTCATACACTATTGAATAGTCAATGCTATGGACACATTTAGTTTGGTACTGAAAATGTAACCTTTTCATAATAGGCTTGACCTCTTCAGTGAGCTGATTACCATGGTCAAGTCGTGCCTCCTGCCTCTACTGTGTGGTAGGGGCGTTGTTCCAGACTGATCTCCTCCTGGCTCCTTGATTAGACCAACCTCAAGCAACCAAGCTGCCTTAAATTCACGAATCACCCTGCTGTTTATCTACTCCTGTTCCACATCCACTCATCGCCAGATCGTTGTCTTAGCTGACCTGGCAGTGGCTGCTCCTAGCTGTTCTAACATTTTGTTGCCGTCTTTTTTAAATATGACTGTCTCTCTACCGTAAGTTCATTCATGTTGCGTTAAGCACCCCTCCACCTCCCCATCTTCGCCCAGTCTTCATCAGATCCATAAGCTTCATCAACTCATTATTCTATCAGCCTCATCAGCACCACCACCAGGACTGTACTCTACAGGGGGATTTATCTTGTTGATGATCGGGGCAGACGGCCCTCAATTACAAATCTCCCTGTAGAGTTCATGCACGAAAGACTCTGTCGAGACTTTATCATCACATATCATCTGTTAACAATAAACAATTATATTTTCTTTATCTGACTGGTTTCTCCTTGAAATGCCTTTTTATAGGTTAAACCCTCACATTATTTTTTAACATACTTTGAGTTTTAGCAGCCCTACATTTATGTTATATTTATATTCGTAAAGTTGTAGCCAGTAACTGTATAATGTAACCCTACTCATAGATTCTTTACGGAAGATTCCAGGGGCTGGAGGCAGGCCTGGGTAATCCTGCATTAGTGGCTTAGGCTTCTCTGTGACCGTCTCCAGATGTGACTGATTCTCTTTCCCGCTAGAGCAATTTTATTATGCTGATGAGTGTTCCATCCTAATGGAAAAACCATTAGGGTAAATATATGCAAATACAATGCTCCATTGTTTCAACTCTGTTTGTGGCCCAAGGGTCGGATAAAGAGCTTTAATGTTTTCAAAGAATGACAATTACTTCATAGGATTTCAGGGACCACTGTCCTCATGAAGGTGCTTCCAACAAAAGCTGACTTACAGAAATTAACTTCGCTTTCATCGTAATTCTTATTGAGGTTATATAAAGTTGTCTAGTAGCCAAATCAGAATTGTAGTTCCATAACATATTTTGCTTAATACATAGATAATAATAATAATAGTAATAATAATCCTAACAAAACAAATCATATTACATATTTACATACAAACAATATGTAAATATGTTACATACAATTTGTTGGCATATTGGCAGCTGTGAGAACTGCATGACAATTTCTAGGCCAAAGTCAAAGTATTTGCTAAATCAACTGATGCTGTTGTTTGTAATGGCAGGACAGTCTTGGTTTACATTTGTTAGTAAATTACAACACTAGGCCTATTCAAGCACTATTTATAAGTCTTTTAGCTCAGTAACTAGCTATCGCTAACAGAGTTACATCCTGAAGCCATGACAGAAGCCATTTTTACATATCACAGAGAGAAAGGCATTGGTGGACATATTTGAATGAAAGATTGCTCTATAAATTCAATTCACGATTCAAGATCTTGATTTTGTACATGCTGGCTCACTGTCACACTGCCGTGGCTTACTGGCACAACTGCATGGAACTGAACCATCAATAATGCTATTAGTAAAACATGTTACAAATAAAAATCTATGCTAAATAAGGGCAGATCTGAGGTGAAACTGATAGTCTCCTTAAAAGGAAAGTAAAGCAACAAACAGGCATTTCATTCTTCCTGTATTCATCTCTACTTCACTGGCGCTGTGTCTTCAGTATGCAGCGTTGCATGTTGTACTGTCATTGTAGATGGACCACTTCATCATCTCACTGCCACGGAACATCATACCTGTATTCCTGCATGATGTCTAAGGTGTCTCCAAAATCTAAGAGCAAGCAAACATTTACCTTGTGAGTGTGAAATTGTGCAACAAGACAGCTCTTAAAAACACAGACACCTTTCTTCAGATCCTACACTGTGATCCTTTACTCAGCACTATGCAACTGCACCAAGTCATCTGTATTATTAATGCCACCATACTACAGTGTTGCTTGATGTAGTCATTAAATAGCCTTCTGATTTGCTGTACAAGTAAACAAAAGACTGCACAGTGTTTTTGACAATTACCACTGAGCGTGGGTACTGAGCTGGATTGGTCACAGACTGTGTTGTGATTGAGAGTGTGTGCATGACACTTACTGCGCTCAGCCACAATGTATTAGGGTACAAAAGAAGGCCGACTCTGTGAATATATAACAACAATAAATGGCTGCACTCTCTGTCATACATGCTCACGGTGTTTACATGAGTTACTGATGGAGAATATGGCTGCTCATAAATGTGGCACCATGATGTTTTTAGACTAAGAAATAATATAATACCGCTCTGCTTGCATGGAAGAAAGTGACAGAAAAATAACATAACTATATGCAGTTGAAGTAGAAGCCTAAAGCAAACAAACACATTCATTTTAGTATTGGCGTCTTTGCATTCATCATATTATTTTACTGAAGGAATGTTATTTTCATGTAGTCAGTCCTTTATTTCATAAATTGCTCTTTTACATTCATTTGTTGTCTAAATATTCTCTTCATTGCAGTGCTTTCATGGTTTCGGTTGTATAGCGCAAAATGTACAACATGGTTGTTTTCCTTGGTTTCTGTAATTGATTATACAAAACATTAATTACTGGTTTCAGTTATAATAGTACTTATTAAGTCCACCTCTAACATTGATGTACAGTTAAAACAAGTTTTAAAATTAATCCAGCAGAACCAGAACTATTGTGGCCCAGGTGTGTCTTAAGCCCAGGAGTTTCCCAGGCCCATCACATACTTCTTTCTTGTACATTTGTCTATCCGAAAGTTTGTTCTAGAGCAGGGGCGGGCAAACTTTTTGGCTCAGGGGCCACATTGACTTTTAAAATTTGACCGACGGGCCGGGCCAGTATCAGATGGATGGAGAGCAGGGGCGTTTGTAGGATTCCAAGAAAGGGGGGGCTAAGCCCCAAGGGGAGTGTCACCCTGGTGAATGTGTGCGTGCATAGCGCACAGCTAATTTTTCTTGGGGCCCCTGATATCCATTGTTTCTGACAGTTCATAGATTGGTTCAATCAGAAAGAGCGTGATTTTGCTCTGTAGTTTTGCTTCATTCAGTATATGAAAACATAGAGAGACAGAATTTCAGGGTCACAGTGATATTTTATGCTCATTTGGATACTATCACTGAAATAAAGATGAACAAGTTCAGTGTCAAATATACCATTCAATGGAAAAAAAATATTAGAATAATCTATATTAATGCAAAGAATAGAGATGGCGATAGTAATTTCTTGTATTTCGAATTCGCTTGTTCACACTCGCTCAATGGAGACAGTTTCTAACTTCCCTTTCATTTGCCTCAAGTAAACCTGAATGTGAGCAGGTAACACTTGTTAACAACTACAGACAGACACATTCTGTAACTCCCTGGACTTACAGGTAAACCTGAATGTGAGCAGGTAACAATCGTTAAAACTACTGACAGCCACTAGCCCCCCTAAAATAGGCGCCCCTGATGGAGTGTTTGTGTTAACCAATATGAATTACCAATATGAATTACAAGTAAAAGCCAATAAATAAAAAGTAAAGAAACCGTTTCAGTGGAACAGTGTTGTTGGTCCGGGGCGGTGCAGTCCCGTAGGTTTGATGTGCGTTCGTTATGCCGAGGAAAAATACTCTGGATGCAGCTGTTAATTTTACAACTCTAAAACTCTTGTAGTACGAACCCCGTCTCTGGCGACAGAAAGTGACATGCCAAATTCAAATTACCGGAACTCTTCGAAAGTGAAAATTTTACGACGTAATTCCAAAAGATTGTGAACACTAAGAAGTGGCGCTTTCCAGCGGTATTCGGTACATTACGGTGAGCTTGCCTGTGAGGGGAGGACGTGAGCAGCGAGCAGCAGGCTGGACTCGCAGCCTGACACGCCAGCAGAAAGCACGGCACGCAGCGCTGTGACGCTTCTCCGTTCCCGACTTGAGTTTCCTGAAGCACGATGACGGCAACAGACCAGCATCGATGTTTCTTAATGCTCATTTATTGCTCTCTCCTGCAGCAGAAAGCGTGACGGCGCTCTTTAACCTGCCGTGTTCTGCTGCAGGAGCGCGCACACGCAGCCCCGAGGGTACAAAGCGTTACAACGGTCTTTACTATAATTTATAATTTATAATACTCGGCGGATCCTACCTGCGGGCCGTAGTTTGCCCACCCTTGTTCTAGAGCAATATATCTGGACAGCATCTCCCTTATGATTTTGATGACATCACAAAACATCAACTTCCAACACAATAAATACACAATAAATATAAAACAGCATCTATATTCAATTCAATTCAGTTTATTTTGTATAGCCCAATATCACAAATTACAAATTTGCCTCAGAGGGCTTTACAATCTGTACACATACTCCATCCCTGTCCCAGGACCTCACATCGGATCAGGAAAAACTCCCAAAAATAACCTTTCACGGGGAAAAAGGGAAGAAACCTTCAAATAAATGCAGGTGTGTACTACTAAAGTGTTCAGCAATAGACCTTAAACAAAATTGTGTTCATAAGTAAGCTATAATTCAGAAATACTGTCAAATTTGATGGTGACGCTTCCATCTATTAATTTGCATTAACATTACATACAGTCTGTTATTAACACTGGCAGTGTACATGGCTGTCCTTATCATTTAGGTCTCCTCGATGTTTGGATGTGAAAATCAAAAACGCACTTTTAGTTTCCTTTTGTTTTCATCTCTTCTTCAATGTTGTTGTTACTATGACTTTCTTTCTTTGCAGCTGTCAGTGATAGCTTGTCAGTGATAGCTAAAGCAGCACACACACTGCAAAGGTTCTAACATTTTAGGTCATGAGCCTGTAAAAGTACAATCAACAGCCAAATATTTCCACAAATCCATGTAAATTAATTCATGCTCTCTTATAGAGAGCATACAAGGTCAAACACCCTGTGCATCCTTACAAAATATTTGAAAAAATGTCATTCAAAGTCAGAGAGGCCATGGCAATATTTAACACGAAATGGAAATGGAAATCCTATTTTTAAAATATACATATTTCAGCTGAAATTAGATGTTAAAGGCTTACGATTTTTTTTAAATGAAGCTTCAAAATAAAATAAAAGCATGTGTCTGTAGTCAAGTTTCAATGCATCTAAAAACGGACACGTTTAGCTCTCTCCTCTGGAGACAAAATGGATTCCGTGCAAGCTCAATGGCTGCCATCCTGACAGGTGATTAATGGGAAAGCTGCTAAACGGAATGATGAATCTACCTATTGGACGCCTGGCTGTGGTGTAAGTAAATGTAAGTGGCTCTGGCTCTATCACACATGAGCTTCATTGCCGGTCACATTCCCAAAGGACAGGGCAAAGGTTTTGTTGATGATGGAGAAGCCATGATGTGTGTATGCACAGTACAGTGTGCTTGTATGTGTGGCGGGGGCTGTGTTTGTGTGTGAAGCGTGGACGCATTATGATGGAATAATGAAACAGAGAGGAGCAACTTGCATGTTCTAAAATGCACCCGTCAGCTGAAGGGCTCTTAGGGCTGCAGCTGCTCCATTAGTGTGATAGAGGTGAGAGGCAGCAATAAGGTATCAGTCAGCGGTGATCATGAAGGAGATGCGATGATTGCACGGCAGGAACAAAGGAGAGATGCCAGAACAGTAGGGTCTCAACTCCACACTACGGAGCAGCAATCCAGACCAAAAGTACAAGGGGCTGCACATTTGAGGGCTCAGTGAGACAATAAAATATGACCCTGAGTCCATTTTCAGTAGTAGATCCATTAGTATAAATGCATATCAGACACCAAAAGACTGCAAAGTGCACCATCCAGTATTAGGAGATATAATTTCTGGCAGGAATTCTTGAAATGGTACCCAATATCACAAATTACAAATTATCCTCAGAGGGCTTTACAATCTGTACACATACGACATCCCTGTCCCAGGACCTCACATCGGAATCAGGAAAAACTCCCAAATAATTATAAAAAAAACTTTCACAGGGAAAAAAGGGAAGAAACCTTCGGGGGAGCAACAGAGGATCCCTCTCCACAGATGGACAGAAGCAATAGATGTCATGTGTACAGAATGAACAGCATTACAGAGTTACAATACATTCGATGAATATGACAAATGTTTGAATAATTAGTAGTAGGCATGGACCACGATCCAAACCTCCACAATCCATGAAACAAAAGGAGGTAGGGAGTGGGGGGCATCAGCAGGGCCAGGTTCTGGTGGTCGGTCTGATTGCTGCTTCTTCAGCTAGCTGTTAGCTTAGCTAACGTTGGCAGTTGACTGAACTGCCTCCTCCGTTTCTTTGCCTCATCCATCACCACTTTTTCACTGAACTCCAATCACATGTGAATTATCCTGACGTGCCTGTCACTTCTCCAACTCCGGTGATCTAGTCCTGGACATCTTTGACTACTTCAACATCACCCAACATGTCGACTTTCCCACCCATAAAAAAGGACACATACTTGACCTGGTCTGCACCTCTAGCGTTACCATCACTAATCTAACCAGCATTGACCTCACCATCTCTGACCACCTGGCTATCACCTTGGACATAGACATCCCTAACCCCCATGTTAAGCAGAGTCGCACCATAACATTCCGGAACATCAAGTCCATCAACCCCCCTTCGCTCTCCTCCACCTTGGCTGCCGCAGTATCTGCCATTATTTCGACTGCCTCCCCCACCGCCCTGACCAATTACTATAATGATGCACTCTCCTCCTGTCTTAATGTCATTGCCCCCAGATAAACCAACCTCGTCTCCTTCACCCACTCTGCCCCCTGGCACACTGACCAACTTCGCCACCTCAAAGTGCAGGGCCGTCAACTGGAACGTCTTGCCAACAAAACTGGACTCACTGTTCTGCTTGATGCCTTCAAACTCCACCAACAACATTATAAAGATGCCCTCAACACCGCTCGCTACTTTCACTACTCCTCCATCATCCAATCTGGCTCCAGCAAAGTCCACCATCAACAAACTCTTCAAGCTCATGGACACCATCTCCACCTCTTTCACCACCAGCAAATGCAACTCATTTCTATCCTTTTGCAATGACAAAATCATCGCAATACACAACCAGCTGGCTGCCCCTCCCCCTCTACTTCCACCACCCCCAGCCCTCAACATGATCCTCCCTTACTTGCAATCCATTCACTCTCATCCTTCACTGAAACGGACCTCTCCTCCATAGTCTCCAGCATGAAGACCTCCACCTGTGCCCTTGACCCCCTCCCCTCACTCTCCCCTCTCATCACAAACATCATGAACTCCACACTATCCTCTGGTCTCATACCCCCCACCCCCCTCCACTCAAGCTCGCTGCTGTCACCCCTGAAAAAACCTGGTCTTGACCCTGACATCCCCAACAACTACCGGCCCATCTCCAACCTCCCCTTCCTGTCCAAAATACTTAAGAGAGCTGTTGCATCACAACTCAAGTCCCACCCCAATCTCCATAATCTCTACGAACCCTTCCAATCCGGCTTCCGTTCAAAACACAGCACAGAAACCACCCTACTGAAAATCACAAATGATATACTTCTCGCTGCTAATTCTGGCTTCCTCACCATCCACATCCTCCTCAGTTCCGCCTTCGACACTATCAACCACTCTATCCTCCTCATGTTTCCAGTACTCCCTTGGCATAACTGGCACTGCCCTTTCCTGGTTCACCTCATATCTTTCAGACCGACATCAACTCACTGCCATAAACACTTGTACATCCTCAACCTCCCCAGTCACTCATAGTGTCCCCCAAGATGCTGTGCCTTGTCCCCTCCTCTTCATCATTTACATCCTTCCCCTTGGACAAATCATCCGTCGTCATGGTCTTGACTTCCACTGTTACGCTGACAACACCCAACTTTACTTCTCCTCCAAGACCATCACCTCAGTCACCCACTCCACTCTCACTACCTGTCTCACTGATATAAAATTATGGATGCAACAGAACTTTCTGAAACTCAACTGCAATAAATCTGAAATTCTCATCATCGGCCCTAACTCCCTTACCCACTCAGCCCAGACCTTCTCTCTCGACATTGATGGCTCCATCGCCACCCCCTCCACCCAGGTCCGCAACCTCGGTATCATCCTTGACCCCACCCTCTCTTTCCTACCCCACGCCAACCACATCACCAAAACTGCCCTCCCTGTCCTCTGCCACCACTGAAATTCTTATCCATGCCCTCATAACCTCCAGACTTGACTACTGCAACAACATCCTCTATGGCTCCCCGAACAAAATTCTCAACAAACTTCAGTATGTACAGAACTCTGCTGCTCGACTGCTCACCTACACCCGCCGCTATGAACACATCACCCCAGTCCTACGCAACCTTCACTGGCTCCAATGGTCAAATTCAGGATAGATTTGCTCTTTGTCTTTCTATTTAGTTTTGTTCTGTATGTCTATGCATTACATTACATTACATTACATGTCATTTAGCTGACGCTTTTATCCAAAGTGCTATTGGTAAGGGACATTTAAGTGCTCCTACGGCATTTAAGTGCTACCTATTCAAGGTATAGTCGAAAAAGATGTGTTTTTAGTTTGCGACGGAAGATGTAGAGACTTTCTGCTGTCCTGATGTCAATGGGGAGCTCGTTCCACCAGTGAGGAGCCAGCACAGCAAACAGTCGTGATTTTGTTGAGTGTTTAGCTCGAAGTGAAGGAGCTACAAGCAGATTGGCAGAAGCCGAGCAAAGTGAACGGGCTGGGGTGTACGGTTTGACCATGTCCTGGATGTAGACCGGACCCGATCTGTCCGCAGCACGGTACGCAAGTACCAATGTTTTGAAGCGGATGCGGGCGGCCACCTGTAACCAGTGAAGGTCGCGGAGGAGCGGAGTAGTGTGGGTAAATTTCGGGAGGTTGAAGACCAGTCGAGCAGCTGCATTCTGGATGAGCTGTAGAGGTCGAATGGCATTAGCAGGTAGACCTGCCAAGAGGGAGTTGCAATAGTCCAGCCGTGAGATGACCAGAGCCTGGACCAGAACCTGTGCCGCCTTCTGAGTGAGAAGGGGTCGTATTCTCCTGATGTTGTACAGCATGTACCTACAGGAGCGTGTTATTGCGGTAATGTTGGCAGTCAGGGAGAGTTGACTGTCGAGCGTCACTCCGAGGTTCCTGGCAGTCGGAGTCGGAACCAGCACTGAGTTGTTGAAGTTAATAGTTAGGTCGTGGGTGGGAGAGCATTTTCCTGGAAGGAGGAGAAGTTCAGTCTTGTCCGGGTTAATTTTCAGGTGGTGAGCGGACATCCACTGAGAGATCTCGGTCAGACAGGCAGAGATTCGTGCTTCTACCCGTGTTTCGGATTGGGGAAACGAGAGGATCAGTTGGGTGTCGTCAGCATAGCTGTGGTAGGTGAAGCCATGCGAGCGAATGACAGAGCCAAGAGAGTTGGTGTACAGAGAGAAAAGAAGAGGACCAAGGACTGAACCCTGAGGGACCCCAGTAGTCAGAGGACAAGGCTCAGACACAGATCCTCTCCAGGTTACCCGGTAAGAGCGGTCGGTGAGGTAGGATGAGAAGAGTGAGTGCGCGGTGCCTGAGATACCCAGGTCCTGGAGGGAGGACATGAGGATCTGGTGGTTCACTGTGTCAAAGGCAGCGGAAAGGTCTAGAAGGATGAGGACAGAGGAGAGAGAGGCTGCTGTAGCAGTGTGAAGCTGCTCAGAGACAGCAAGGAGGGCAGTCTCTGTTGAGTGGCCTGTCTTGAATCCAGACTGGTGGGGGTCTAGAAGGTTGTTACAGTGAAGAAAGGAGGAGACTTGGTTAAAGATAGCTCGCTCTAGAGTTTTGGAAAGGAAGGGAAGGAGAGAGACAGGTCTGTAGTTGTTGACTTCAGATGGGTCGAGAGTGGGTTTCTTCAGGAGAGGGTTGACTCTTGCCTCCTTCAGAGAGTTAGGGAAACAGCCGGTTGAGAGGGAGGTGTTAATAAGATGGGTGAGAAAGGGAAGAAGGTCCGGAGCAATGGACTGGAGAATGTGAGAAGAGATGGGGTCAAGGGGGCAGGTGGTTGGGCGGGCAGAGGTTACCAAGGTAAGAACTTGATTGGGAGACAGGGGGGTAAAAGAGGAAAACAAGGGGGAAGAAGGTGAAGTTACTGGAGGTGTAGTTATGGAAGATGGATTAGTAAATGAAGAGCGTATGTCGTCTATCTTTTTTGTAAAGTAGTCAACAAAGTGGCTTGGTAGAAGGGTGGAGGGAGGGGGGGACCAGGGGGGTCAAGGAGGTTGGAAAAAATTGAGAAGAGCTTTTTAGGGTTAGATAAAGAGGATTCGATTCTGGATTGATAGAACAGACTTTTGGCTGCAGAGATGGACGCAGAGAAGGAGGAGAGAAGAGATTGATAGGCAAGCAGGTCGCTGGCGTGTTTGGATTTTCGCCATTTCCTTTCCGCTGCTCGCATAGTGGCTCTCTCGGCGCGCACCGGTTCGGATAGCCACGGAGCCGGAGAGGACTTGCGGACCTTTCGAGTCGTAAGAGGACAGAGAGAATCAAGAGAGGACGACAGCGTAGAGAGAAGAGTGTCAGTGGCGAAGTTAGGCTGCATAAGTGCGAAGGAATCGGTTGAGGGGAGGGCTGACAGAACAGAGGAGGCCAGAGAGGAGGGTGAGAGGGTGCGGATGTTGCGACGGACAGGTGCAGAATCCGTTGTGGGAGGGTTGTTAGTTCCAAAGAGTGGGAGAGAGTAAGAGATGAAGAAATGGTCAGAAACATGAAGTGGAGTTACAGTGAGGTTAGCTGTAGAGCAGTTTCTGGTGAAAATATAGTCAAGGTGGTTGCCAGCTTTGTGAGTAGGAGGGGAAGGACTGAGAGAGAGAGCAAAGGAAGACAGTAAGAGTAGCAGGTCCGATGACTTCTCAGTCTGGATGTTAAAGTCACCCAGAAGGATGCCTTATGTAAAGCGTCTTTGAGTGTCTTGAAAAGTGCTATATAAATTTGAAGTATTATTATTATTATTATTATAGCAGCATATCTAAGGGCTGGCCCAGGTCAAACTTGATTCAGCCCTAACTATAAGCCCTATTAAAGAGGAAAGTCTTAAATATACTCTTAAATGAGGTGACTGTGTCTGCCTCCCGGACTGAAAGTGGAAGCTGGTTCCATTAAAGAGGAGCTTGATAACTGAAGGCTCTGGCTCCCATCCTACTTTTTAGGTTAAATTAACAATTTTTAAGTGATATTAACATTTACTTTTTATTTCTTCGGAACTAATTCTAGGTAGCAGTGGGGTAAGGTAGTTATCTCTGGCTTCACAATGTTTACGATTTATGAAAATAATAAAACACACACACACACACACTAAGACTGTATCATCACCAAATTTAATAAGACGACGGTTGGGATTGATGCTCTTATGGTCATTTGTGTAGAGAGTGAAGAGAAGGGGGTAGGATGGACCTTTAGAGTGAGCCTGTGCTGATAGAGGGCCATTTGCAAGTACAGTGCACCTGATCGATAATATTGTGTGTATTGAAGGAGATACTTTCACAGCAGGACCTGTTTCTATATTTCTAACAGAAGCTCGTATTTATTATATTTCATGTTAATTTGATGTTTTGTGTCACATTGGGTATTGAAAATCATGGAGTTTCACTGGTTTGATATTAACTTCTAACTTTCTGATATCCTGACATTCCTAAGTGTAGTGTGAAGGGTTACTGCCTATTGATAGTACGTATCACAAGGACTCAGCTTTTACCAGTTTGACTCAAGGTTGACAACTCACTCAGTCAAGTTACTGATTTCTTAACAAGTTCAGGGACCACGTCTTTTGGCTAGAGGGCATTTAAATGACATGCAAAACCACAAACCAAAGACAGGCGCCTGACTGATGGAAAAAAGCCTCAGGTCCAGAGGGACCATTCTCTCAAGGCCAGGCAACCAAGGCCCTCGGTAGTGCTTGACGCGTTCACATGATGGAGGCCAGGACCCCTGAGGTTATAAGAAAAAGGTTTCATATAATATTGTGTCGACTTTTGACCTTCTTGTTGCTCACATTGTACACTGGATAGATACTTCAGGTTCTAAAACCTCATAATCAGTGTTACATGACTTGAGTCCCTTTGAGGCATCAGATAGACACAGTGTATTACATATACAGTATATTTGGGATTACTGTTTGATGGCAACCCAAATCGAAGACGGGAAGTGGAGCCAGCTCTGACCCTGGCTCACAGGGACTAAAACATCTGGCACCTGTGACCAATCAGCCACACTGAGTCCAGTTGGCTGCTCAACCTTGCCAGGTATAAAAGGCAGCAGCAGACATGGAGGCTCTGTTTGTTTGGCTACGGTGTGGGGGACATTTTCTGTTCTTGCTGCTGGTGTCTGATCACTTGTAGACCAGCCTGGCCCCTAGATGACAAACCACACATGCCTTTCCTGTCTATGTGCCAAAAGCAAAGTAGTGCCTGCAGCGGACGGTTTCATTTTCTTTTTTTTATTAGCCTGGAATAAAAATCTCTATACTCCATTGAACATGTTGCTGTTGTCTGGTGCTGTCCACACAATAACAGTGGTTTAGGAAAGGCTATGTGTAACCTCTGTGCTATTTAGATAGTGATTCATTCAATCATTATTTATACTTTGTAAATACATCATACCTGTTTGTGCATGCTTTACAGAACAGACAGTATGTAATAAGCAACTATGGCAGCTGGGAGTTTCATTAAGCAATCAGTGGTGAACATGTCACATACTTTGAGTAAAGCAGATGTTGATGAGCAGGATGTTTTCTGTGAACTGATCACATCCCTATTATCGTGCGATTTGTGTTTAGATCTTAATTCAAAATTGTTTTTTGGTAACTTTCTACATTTACAGGTTATTAATGTCTTGAAAATAAAACGATTAGATAAAGATATGCCTGTCATTTTCAAGCTCTCGCTATTCTCTCTTTGTAATTCCTGTTCACTGGAAATAAATCCTAGTTTAATAACTGTCCTAAATAGGCTGCTGAGCTACCAGTGCAGTGCTTGTGTCACAGATTTATAAAAATTATGTAAATAGATCCACCAAAAATCCAACTCAACTCATTTCGTCCGCTTGTATCCGAGACCTCGTTCTTTCGGCCATGACCTAGAGTTCGTGACCATATGTGAGGGTTGGAATGTAGACCGCCCGTTAAAGTGAGAGCTTTGCCTTCCGGCTCAGCTTCTCTCACAATAACCCAGAGGGACCTGGTTGAAAGCCTTCTCCAAGTCTACAAAGCTATGTAGACCGGGCAGCAGGCCCGGCAGGGGGCCTGGGTGAGCCGATTGCCGGCAGCATAGACTAGCTCTAGGGACGTGGAACATCACCTCGCTAGCGGGGAAAATAATACAAACAATTTTAACACCCTTTCCAAAATATTAAAGTGACGACATTTGAACAAAACTGCACCGCAAGAAAGTTTAAATAGCAATTGCAACAAGCCACCACTTTTAAACAGCACGAAAGATGGGTGAGGGTGAGGACATAGGCTCAGAACCAGATAGGCCTGTCATGTGCTGGTATATTGTCAACCGTATTAATAAATATTGCATTAAATATATATGAACCTGTAACAAAGTATATTAAATTTGAATGGTACAAGTGTACTAAAAAACAAGCGAGTATGTGTGGGTGCATTATGGAATGTGTAAAGTAAGGCAAACTGGTCCCTGCACAGTCCCAAAAAAGCGGTGATCTGCTCGGATAGACTGAGGATTGGGGAACTAGTCTGATTATGTCAATAGGAGGATGGATGGGAGGAGGAGGATGAGACCTGATTGGAGGCGGCCTCGGGATGACTTGCAAATGGATACAGTCAACTCCACAGCGAGGTGGACCAATCCCACAAAAGAGCACATGCCTCGCTAATGGCAAGAATTGTAAAAAATGTTGACAAAAATGCTGCAGTGATTTTGTCTAAATTAGTTGGTGGAAGAATTCGGGGACCAAATGAAAGAATCTCAAATTATGATGCACTGGCTGTAATGACTGACTTATGACAGTCATTATTTTGAAAATACAATAGCTATAGCTTAGTAACCAAACGTTAACTTGAAAACAGTGCTGCAAGTAATAAAGCCTGCAGCATTGACCTTGGGCAAAAGTTTTTTAAAAATGCTAGTGTTTGCTATATTGAGTGTTTCTGAATGGAAAACTCAGGTGAGGACACATTAGAGCACAATGCAAGGATCGTAAAGTTTAAGACGTTTTTTTAATTTTATAATTCGTAATAAAACATAATTCTCCTCTTGGCATATCCATAGAACAAAGGGTTATTTTCAGAGCAGCAGGAAGAGCGTCAGTGTCTTGCTTAAGGGCATGTCAGCAGGATGGGTGCTCTTCTACAGAACTGCTCAGTTCAGGCCTCCATGCTGCCTGTTGTCTCAAAATTTGTGTAAAGAAAAAAAGCTAAATGATAGAAGTGATTCAGCCTCAGCTCCAGCCTCCCAAAATCCTAACTCCAATTGTATTTAAATGAGACAATATATTATGGAAAGCACGTTTCACTATGGTAGCAGCATGTCTCTCTCTGTCTCCCACACACAAAACAATGAACACAAAGCATCTGTAGGAGGACTGAGTTCTTCTGAAGAAATAAAAAAAGATAGTTTCAGTCATTGGAGATCAGCTTTCTCTGTGTATAGAAAATGCCCCTGAATACCATTTATTGCCCCCTATTCCACTTCTGGTCCAGTCTCCTGCACCTGACAAACCTTTTAATTATCACCTTTCCACTCCAATATATCTCTGGATTCAGTAAGATGCTTTATGACACATTAGTTGGTTGCGGAAGGAGGACGTACAAAAAAACCCTCTGCAGACACTTTCAGCTGCTGTGATTCTCTGTTGTGGTGCACTCTGTTAATCATCCACTCTAATTACGGAAGAAAGAAAAAACTGCTCAGTTTAATTGCTGGTGGTTAAGAAAAAGAAAGCAACAGAGAAATCTCCCTTGAGGTCTTGCTTACCCTGTCTAAATGACACAGAGAAGAAGACAGAGGCTCTCTCAGACCCCTGGCACTGAGCACTGAGCCCACAGCCCACAGCCCACAGCGCCCCCCCCCCTGGTTACCTCGGCCCAGCCTTCAGCATTATTGATTAATTTGTGAGCGGAGCCTTTATTCCCAGTGTGGGCTGCTGGGAGATTAGACCTCTGACATCACATGTGTCCTATCCTGTTTGGGATGTAAGCGGTTGGGGAGGACAAGTCTGTGTGAGTCTTCAGTATAATGTGTTTAGAAACACACAGGACAGGTCACTATGTTAAGTGTTCAACTGGGTTTCTTCAAAGATTAATCAGTTACATTCCCACAGAAGAAAAACACTCTGCCTTGCTACTCTCTATTGCTGATCAATAAAATGCTGTGACTCAATCTTTCTTCAGTACATTAACTCTCATCTAGTGTCTGTTTCTAGTGACATACAGCCTCAGCTGTACTTTGTGTTTAGAGCTAATTCAATTCAGTTTATTTTGTATAGCCCAATATCACAAATTTGCCTCAGAGGGCTTTACAATCTTTACACATACGACATCCCTGTCCCAGGACCTCACATCGGATAAGGAAAAACTTCCAGGAAATAGAAAAAAAAAACTATCACAGGGAAAAAATCAGCAGGACCAAGGCAGGAGGCATCAGACACAGCCAGGTCCAATGGAGCCAGACGATTCCATTTCACCATCATTTCCCGTTTGGGTTTACCAGGTTACTCCACCTGAAAAGCTTAATAAATGTAAATAATAATAATTTCCATTCACATGATATCTCCAGTACTGGCAGTATTACTGTAGGGAGCAGCATCAAGGTTAATAATGAGTGTGTTGCCCACATATCACTTTTTTTGTAAAAGCAACGCTTCTTCAAAATGACTGATAACATTAAAAATTCCAAGAGCAAATTGGAATTGTGTTTTGAGACCTTGTACCAATGCATTTAGACCTTGAGTATTTTGGCTGACTTACAATAATGCATATACAAATATACAAAAATTATTTTTATCCTTGGATTTACCACTGCTCTGCCATTTCCCTGTGTCCCTGGTGTCCTGTCTGTTCTCTGTGTATGTATGTGTGTGTGTGGCATGGGCGTGGCTTCCATCAACCGGCACCTGGGCTCATCTCCAACACCTGCCTGCAACCCTGTTCATCAGACCCATCCAGTGAAATACTCTGGCTTCCTTCTCACTTGTCGCCAGATTATTTCATTAGCTCAGTGGTAGTGTGAGTCCTTTTAACAACAAAAAGTACTTTTTTTGTGATTTACTACGTCTTGACTTTATGACTAACCTCTGTTTATTGTGCCCAGGATTTCTGAGCCTGCACTGAAGCCCAGACCTGCCGCTTACGCCACCACACCTTCCTACCTGCGTTCACATCTGGCTCTGCCAGACCACCAGCAATCTCTGAATAAATCCATTCCTTCACCTACCTTACCGTCTCCGTGTCTGCACTTGGGTTCTGTCTAAAACCAACCCTAACAGGTTTTGCCTATTTTTAATGGCAGAGTTGTTTAAGTTCCTTCAGGTTTTTGTCACTTATTGAATTAAAATAAATAAAATAAAATAACCTGTATCGAGCAAATGTCTCCCTGTATTTTTCTCAAGTCTCTATTTGATTTCGAAGGCACCCGAGGTCTGAAGATTAAACGTATCAAAAGTGCTATAATACTTATTTGTAGGGTTGTCCTTCAATGCTTGAAAAATGATATCAGTCATCCACATGAAAAAAATGACTGTTTTGTTCATTTAATTTTGTTCTGTTACTATAATTTCCTTATCTAGTGTTTATTTATGTAAAGGTACAATATCCAAGATTGGGTGCATTTTGATTGCCACTCAGCTGCTTTCAACATGGCAACGGTGCATCTGGCGGATCACAGCTAAAATGCAAGCAATGGCCCAGAAAACTTCCTCAATGACATTGTTGCTTGATGTGGCGTTACCAACTGTAACCGCCCTATGAGAGCCATGCAGAGAAGCTGCAGTGGGTACCTAGAGGCACTAATATGTACTAGAAGCATGCGTGGCCAGTGTAACACTCTGTTTACCACCATCGGCCACAGTCATCTGCGTCCCCGGCCTATGGACCACTTGGAAATTAAAAGGCTGTAAAGCCAGATACCACTGAGTGATCTGGGTGTGGTTTATTTCATGCGAGGCGTGGTCTGAGTGTCCAAGGAGGTAGCGCAGGGAGTCGACATTTTTTTAGAGAATTGTCTGTGTTGCTTTTAGTTAAGACTCTATGAATGCATACTGGGATATGGTGTTTGTACTAAATATTTACATACAGGATTTTCTCTAATGATCTAGAGTGCAGTGATATATCAGATTCAATCACGCTGATCCAACCCCTCCATGACCTTTAATATATAGAGTTGTAAAGAAGCTCAGCAGGTGAAATAATTCTTAATTGCAGAATTGTACCCACTAAAACAGACAATTAAACCGATTTGCAAGTGATGGTTTAACATTTCTATGCACTGTTTAGTCATACCCTCTATTAATTAACAATTGCTACAGTGCTATTCTCAGCTCCTTCAGGCATAGCTACAGAAAATCCTTGGGCATCATTTTAGAAGTCAGTTTGCTCCATTGTGGCCTTGACATTGTCTTGATCCTGTTTGGACTCTTGGACATGTTTTGAACTTAAGTGAGGTGGTCTGGACTGGACTGCTGATGTTGTCCTGCTTTGATTTCAGAAAGACAGGAACAAAGATTGTAAATAACCCCATGGAAGGTTTATTGTTTTGGGTTTATTGCCTGCTTTGTATTTGCCTTATTGGTTTTGACGTATGCCTAGATATTGTATTGTTTGACAAATTTATAGAAGCTTTATGCTACTTCCTCTAATACATGAATAAGACCTTTATTTTGAAAAGGTAAAAAGGAAACAAAGTTTTGTTTTACGTTCGAATGCAAACTTGTCTGTACGGCTACGGATCTTGTTACGGACGGATGCGCATTTATACATGCAAGAAAGTTAATAGTTTAATGGACCCGTATGAGACTAAAGCTCTTACGGTGGTGATAGTTTACACGTTTTAAGGAATGTATTGTGACCCAAAAGAAGAAAATAAAGGAGTAATTTCACTAGCAGTAAGTTTCATGCCACTTCATATACGGGGATCCGTTACAAAGATCATACTGTATTAATATGCTGGTGTAGATGTGCTAAGAGTCCACAACCTGTACAATAAAGATGAAAAGAGGCTTATTGGGGTTGGAATAGTGGGGTTTGTGAGGCTGACACAGCTTCTGAGCTAGATGATAGAGTTATAATTTCCTTCTCAGCAAAGATAACAGTGGATACCTGCCAAAGAATGGGAGTAGAGAACTGATAATAGTAAGTATGCTTGAATATTTAAAGCTCCTTTATTTAGCAGAAAATAGAAGGTAAAGAATAATGAAGCCAGTTGGCTATCTTCGTCAAGATTTAGCAGTTAAATGTTCGAAAGAACAACAACACAAAGGGGTGGGTGTTAATTAATTTCCTTTGAAAGACAAAATCCCATGTCTCAGTGTTAGTTTATTCAAACTGAGATAGCACTGTCATGCTACATTGTGGTCAGTCTTCTCCCCCAATACCAGATCATGAAGGATATTGCAGATCAAACATGACGAAATTATAGATGACTGTCCAAGCCGAATATTAATTAAATACTCACATGTAACTGAAATTGCAACATCGGTGTATATAATATATATATATTTATCAATTAGGGAGTAATTTACCGCTAAAGCCAGCCAGCATTGTGGTTTTGATTAATCCAGTGAATTAAATACCTGACACATCAGTGTACTTAATTGCACACATTGGCCTCATACACCAAGAGATATTAAAGGAATTGCTATAAAAGCAGATGGCAGTCAAATACTGTTACCTGAATCTGAGTTTGTCTGTTGTCGTGCTTTTGAGTTTAATTCTGCTTCCAGTTGTCACAGAACAATCTAGCCAGTATGAACCCAGCCGACTCAAGCCTTCTCAAGCAGGAGTTGAGGGCTCAAGGCCATTCAACATCACAAACAGAGACTTACCTCCCTCCATCACTGACAGACTGCAGGAGATCTCTATTCTCTTTGAAAACAGCCTGGAGTATGTCCGTGACCATGTACAGTGGCTCACCTGCTCTTGCTCCTCCTGCACCAGCCAGCTTGGCGGCTCACTCATCTCGAGCATCAGAGCCACGATCGGTCCAGTGTTCCCTCACCTTCCAGCTCCAGCATTCTTCCTTCCATCGGAAAACAATCGCTAGTGGCATGTATATTGCTTCTCTCCGTTCGAGCCATGGAATGGTCTCCACCCTCTTCTTCGGAGCCAACTTTAAATACACCTATAGATGCCCCAGAGTCATTTCAGTTAGTCCGGGCTTTTAGCTGCAAAGCAACAGCGCAGCCATTTTTTTTCCTCAAGCCCAGTAATAACCATAGTTCACTAGTAATCCAGAGGGCACATCTATTCTGCATCGGACAGTGGACTGTGTTTATACACCGGTGCAGTTTGCACTCACTCTGTCCCAGATTGTCTTGCTTAGCTTTCTGGAAATCACTTCTGTTATTCTTGCCTGCCTTTTCCAGACCTTTTTGGTTCTTGGGACTCCCACTTCCGGCCCCTTTAAATTGCTAGATTGACTGACTGATTACCTGGTTTAACCCTTTGCTTGTCTTTGGATTTTGAACATTAGTAAACAACTGCTACCTGAATCTGAGTTCCAGTGTTGTCTTTCTTTTGGGTTCAAGTCTGCCTGCAGTTGTCACAGAAGATACAAAGTCAGTATATTTTCAGCAAATGTTCAGATCTAGTCTGGCACCCAGTCGGCAGAAAAAAAATTCTGCAAACGTGCGGATACGTTGAATGTTGACATTTCTTAACCAACAATACGTTTTGCAAATATGTTTATTATCGGCCTTGTATCACAGTTTCAGAAATGCTACGTGGTTATGGTTGAGAAATTATTAGTTTGTGTAAGTCAACAATGCTGCTTGGTTAAGGTTAGAAATATTCTGTGACAACATAAATAACAATCAGACAATCAGACTTTCTCAAATAACTTGATGTAGCAAGTGAAAGAACATGTAACATCCGTAGAGAACTTAGCCGTAGCTTCCTAAAGATAAAGCAACTTTGAAAGTGTACACCAAGGCTTGTGAATTATACCACACTGACTCAACCCTAGACACGGCAAGACTGTCTTTATCTTCCCATGAGGAGGGCCCCAGTGGTAGCCAAAGTCGTCAGCTGCCTCAGCCATTTGTCATTACTGCCTTTCTTTTGAAAGGAAATAAAGCTTACCATAAAGATGGAACACTTCTTGACGTATCAAAAGACATGAAATCAGACATCTTGGATAAGTTAGCAGAAGCTATATATTCCCACAACCCCTACCCAGCACTTGAAGAGTATGATCATGTGGCCCAAGCTCTCATCAAGCATCCTTGTCTGAAGGAACCAGGGTCTGTCCATGGGTGGTACTGTTGGAAGTTCAGTCTAAAGTTCAAGATGGGCAACTTCCGGCAGAAGCTGCGAGTGGCTGGATGCACCGAGCTCAGAGTCAACTCACGTTCCTCTGGAGGACTTGGGTCAAAAAGACTGAAGAGAGCTAAAAAAGTACATTTTCTGCCAGATTTTCCAGAAGGAATAGCCCTAAGTGATCTTGACATGGACAGATCATGGTCAGTGAGATGAAGAAAAGAAAGGTTGACTGGAAGCAAATTGGTGGAATGATGAATAACTCATTCCCCTTACGGATAAAAGAGATTGTAGAAGAACCACTTGTGGCACAAGTCAAAGAAAGATGGCCAGCTTTGTTTGCTGAACGACAGGTAAAATACGCTGTTTTAGATTTTTCTTAAACTTTTGTCTTGGTGACAAATGTTGTATTTAATTGTTTTTGTATGAAATTTACTTTTTGACCACCTCCAACAGATTGAAGCAGAATTTGCTCGCCTTACATCAGTTGACTTGAAAGGCTCCCTCTTCTCTGGGCTGGACCAGTACCTGGCGAGGTTCCTTGAGCTCTACAAAGTAAAGAGTGGCACATTGGGCCTGACCAGGCTCACAAGATTGCTTGATGATGATGTAAGTGTTCAAATGTTAGTTGTTCTTCTAGTCGTCTCACATTTGTTGTTAGCATTTTGTCAAGTAATGGATAAAATAGCCTATGTTTTTGACTATTTAACATCACACCTTTGGTAATTTTGAATACCGTGGTATATCTTAATAACATGATACCACACAGGCCTAGAGATAATTGAAGACTGACTGTCAGGACTCAGCCAGCCGGACTCCCTCCTCAGCCCGTTCACACAGTGACACCCGGTACCTCAGAGCGCGCTGCCAGGGAGCTACGGGCTTGGAGGCGGGGACAAGCCAGGGGCGCTTCAACTCACACCTGAAGCCACTCAGCTCGTCCCACGGCTGCAGCTCGTTGTATTCGGGGGGATAAAGATCAGGACTGTCTGTGTTGACGTTGCGAGTTCGTGCCATGATGTCCGTGGACTTTCCTCCTTGTGTCGTCACTGAACTTTCCCTCGTGTCTTTGCTGACTTTTTTGTGTGGAGTATTTTCTTGGATTTTTTGGGGTTTGATGTTCGATCACCCGTGGACTAAGGGGACACTTTGAGTTTTTTGTGTTTCTTTTCTAAGTGACTTGTTGTGCTCAATAAACTACGCCGTGTGTTCGGCTAGAACTAAACCTTGCTGTTGTCGTGCGCTTGGGGTCAGAGACAAACCATAACACTGACTTTAGGATTTCTGATTTGACATTTGGTATTTTACCTTCACCAAATCAGTCATGGAAGGTTGGATCACATTTTCTGCTTGCATGTGCTGATAAGCCTGGCTAATATTTAATGCTGATATTAAAAGACTGGTCCAATTCTGTTTATTTATATTTATTATCATATATTATATATATATTATTATATTATTTTACTTTTTGCACTGAACATGGACTATCCGAAGGAACTGAAATACACCTTTGAGGTTATTCAGAAGGTTCTCATGAACATTGGTGGTGGACAGTGTTCATCACTTGTGCATGGATTAAGAAACAGACTCCTGAGAAAATCCATGTAAGGTTGTTCTCTGATGACTCCTCACACTTGAATGTTCAAATAGTTGTTGATGTAGAAGTTCAAAATTTAATTGTGTGTTTTGCACATTTGAAGTTCTTTTTTTTATTTTGTATTACTTCATTAGCAGACTGTAGACTGCAGACAGTTCGCAGAGGAACATATACCTATCTAAGTACTGTGGTACGGTAAAGGAACACTTGTACATATAATGTACAAAGTCTTCATGATCAATGGTGATCAATTGTTGATTTATAAGTTCAACGTTATAGTTACACAACTGACAAGTACAGGTCCATAAGGTATTTCATTGTGTGTTTTGCACATTAAAGTTTTTTACGTAAGTTATAAGTGTTTAAAATTAGAAAATGCACCAATAAAATGGTTGGATGTAAATTGGTGGTTTCTCTTTTTTTTTAATCAACTGCCATGTATTATAGGTTATTATAGAACATTTTGTTCAATTAAAAAAAATACATAATAATAATAATTATGTAAATACATAATTAAAATGAACATGCCTTTTTAATTCAGCTGAAATAGTTGCAACTTCAAACAACTACCCTAAGCAGTTCAATCAATTAAAAAATCTAAATCAACCATACTAAAACAAAAGGTTTACACAACTGACCGTTTTAGTTCAGTTGAATTAGATTTGCAAGTCCAAACTATACTAAGCAGTTTAATCCGTTAACAAATCTCAGTTAAATGAACTAGGACACAAATCATCAATTATACATAATGTTATGGGAAAATAGAGCTAAGTTGATCAGAAATTTCATAAAAGAGTGATTCAGTCTAGTGGGAAAATACTGAGCAGACCTGCCTGCTCTCTTAAGATCAATCGCATACCACACTGGGGGTGAAGCAGACAATGTCTCAGGTCTTATCAGATAAGGAGCTGACCCTTCAGGGCGAAGGAGAGGTAACTTCTTCTTTGAAGTTCTCGTATAAACCACGACTCATCACTTTTCTTTGTTCGACTGTGGTTTAGGGGCGTAACCCTCATCTTGAATAAGTAAGGCTGTGACTTTTGTTTTGTTGAATCTTATGTGACAGGATGCCCTGAGTAACTGTACCATACTTTTCCTTCTTGCAATAAATAAACAGAATACAGACAACTTTGAATCAGAGACTTCATTCCTCCTTTCCCGATTGACAGAAAATCAGGCAAGATTTGAGGCGTCGAGAGAAAAAGACTGTCCAGACTTTACAATTTCAGGCTTTTTATTTGGCCTAAGTGTAATTGAATGAAATCGAACGCTTTGGTCCAGCTTTCAAATTGATGTGACCAAGAACACACTAAATGACTCAATTTCAGTGCAACATAAAAAGTAAATTGTTCATCAACCGCACACAATATGAAGAAGATAAAACACATTTGCAACGAGCAGGCAGGATGAACTACCAATAATAATGTTGTATTTATCAACTGAAGCTACAACACTGACAACATTCTCAGTCAGTGCAACAAATGTAAGTTCAGTTCAGCTCTGTGTCCCCATCACAATGCCAACATCAGAAGTCATGTGACTCGAGTCAGTGTGATGTCTGTGACTGAACATTGTCTGTGAGCTTGTAGTTGGGCTCATCAGCACAGACAGCCAGTCTGAGCCCTGATAACAGTGGTTCTCAAACTTTTTCTGTCACACCCCACTTCGGTGGATGAAAAATGTTCATGCCCCTCCGCCCCAAAAAAAATGTTTTTATTGAAATCACTATTTGTGACTCTTCAAATAATAGAATAAATAAAATTGCAATCACTTTCAAGTAAACCAGATTGCTCCATCAGACAAGAAAAAAAAAAAATTGCAATCACTTTATTAGAACAATGCAAACTATCTGTGCAAAAAATAACAAATATTTGGCAAGAAATAGCTTATTGTGGCTGTAATTAACCTGTTTCGCACTAAATATCCTTTCAAGATAATAACAATAAAGTGCAACCTGTGAAAAACTAAACAAAACAAAAACAAAAAATATTTGGAAATAAAGAGTTTTACACAGAATCTAAAAACAACAATATCGTGCAACCTGTGCAAAACAAAATTAGTACAGATATCTGTGAGCCATCATGTTTTATCAGCATTAGTGGCAATGAGCCTGCTTTCCACTACGACTCTTTTTTAAACGGGGTTCGAGGCTTGATACGGCCATTCTCAATTCATGCTCAATGTTGAGCTTTTGTTTTGAAGGGCGACAGCAGAAAAGCCATCTCACGGAGGTAGGACCTGGCGAATCGCCAAGAATCTTGGCCATCGTGCATGCGCAGGTGTAACCTGTTAACACGTAAACATTTACGCGACGGTACAGGCATTTCGCCATGTATTTATTAATGACTTTGTTTTATGTCTGTGTGCTCTGTAATTTTGTAATATGTGAAGTTCTCAATAAAGGTATTTCTGCATTTCCCCCTGCCCCACCTGTAGCACCACGGCGGACTACATTCCCCTCATTGGGGGAGCACAGCTGAGAACACTTCGGCTGTGTAAGAACCCATTTTCAGGCGTTCATGAATCAGGCAGAGATCTTAGAGACGTGGTCCGTAGAAAACCGTAAGAAAACATTTCAGAAGACACTTCAGAAAATGTTCGAGAATGAGGAACAATGCGTTTCTGAATTTGTTTTTATTTTGGAGAGCGACAAGGAACGTCTCCGAGATCGACCGGTTGGCGACCACTGATCTATACTAAAATAATTTTTTTTAAAAAGGAATTGAGTGGATGCAAACAAAACATAAAAAGACTCGAGGCTAAGGTCAAGCAGTATAAACAGATGTACACAGGAGCAGTATGGGGTTAAGTGTCTTGCCCAAGGACACATCGACATGGGCTAGTGGAGCCGGGGATTTCACACAGCCGATCCTGAATGAAGGACGACCCTGCTTACCATTGAGCCCCAAGGGCTTGTCAATAATAAATCCATGGTCCATGTACGATTTGATAGTTTGATTATTGAATCTAATTCAATTCAGTTTATTTTGTATAGCCCAATATCACAAATTACAAATTTGCCTCAGAGGGCTTTACAATCTGTACACATACGACATCCCTATCCCAGGACTTCACATCAAATCAGGAAAGACTCCCCAAAAATAACCTTTCACAGGGAAAAAGGGGAAGAAACCACTAATCCAAAGTGGCAGAAATTAGAAGATATTTAGCACCCTCCTTGCTGGGAGTAAAGCGTGCAGCAGCTCATGGAGACGTACCACGACTTGGCAGTTGACTCATATTTAGCAGTGGCAAACCCCAGCATTAGGGGTTGTGACTGGAAGGCAACATTCATAACAAAATCAGGAGATTTAGAGACCGTGGTAGCGTTTCGGGAGTCTCGGGATCGCCTCTCTGCTGTTTGCGGATGATGTGGTCCTGTTTGCCTCCTCGGACCGTGATCTCCAGCATTCACTGGGGCGTTTTGCAGCCGAGTGCGAAGCGGCAGGGATGAGAGTTAGCACCTCCAAATCTGAGGCCATGGTGCTCTGCCGGAAACCGGCGGATTGCTCCCTCCAGGTGGGGGCAAACTGCCTACCCCAAGCGAAGGAGTTCAAGTATCTCGGGGTCTTGTTCACGAGTGAGGGTAAGGTGGAGCGGGAGATCGATAGGCGGATCGGTGCGGCTGCAGCAGTAAAACAGGCGCTGTACCGGTCCGTCTTAGTGAAGAGGGAGCTGAGCCGGAAGGCAAAGCTCTCCATTTACTGGTCGGTCTACGTTCCAAGCCTCACCTATGGTCACGAACTCTGGGTCGTGACCGAAAGAACGAGATCTCGGATACAAGCGGCCGAAATGAGCTTCCTCCGTAGGGTGGCCGGGCTCAGCCTTAGAGATAGGGTAAGGAGCTCGGACATCAGGGGGGAGCTTGGAGTCGAGTCGCTGCTCCTTCGTGTTGAAAGGAGTCAGCTGAGGTGGTTCGGGCATCTAGTCAGGATGCCTCCTGGACGCCTCCCATTAGAGGTTTTCCGGGCACGTCCAACTGGTAGGAGGCCCCGGGGAAGACCGAGGACACGCTGGAGGGATTATATCTCCCGGCTGGCCTTGGAACGCCTCGGGATCCCCCAGAATGAGCTGGAAAGTGCTGCGGGTGAGAGGGAGGCCTGGGTCGGCCTGCTGAACCTGCTGCCACCGCGACCCGACCCCGGATAAGCGGGTGATAATGGATGGATGGATGGATGGTAGCGTAACAAAAAGTGTCCTTTAATAAACCGGATAGGAGAAAGGAGGGGATGGGGGTCAAACGTCAACAAATGGATGGGAAATGGATCAAATTAGGATGGGAGCCAGAGCCCTCAGTTATCACGCTCCTCTTTTATGAAACCAGCTTCCACTTTCAGTCCGGGAGGCAGACCGTCACCTCATTTAAGAATAGACTTAAGACGTTCCTCTTTAATAGTGCTTATTGTTAGGGCTGAATCAGGTTTGCCCTGGTCCAGCCCCTTGATATGCTGCTATAGGCTTATAGGCTGCTGGGGGATGTTTTAGGATACACTGAGCTCCTATCTCCTCTCCTCTCTCTCCTTATGGATGAATTTACATCTCTCCATTGCACCTTATTAACTCTGCTTCCTCCCCGGAGTCGTTGTGACTTCACGTCTCATAGGGTCCATTGGACCTGACTGTCTGATGCCTCCTGCCTGGTAAGCCGGCCTCCTGCCTTGGCCTTGCTGATGCACCCCGCCTCCCTTCCACTTCCTTCTGTTTCATGGATTGTGGAGGTATATTCATACATTGTCATATTCATGTAATGTAACTCTGTAATGCTGTACACATGACATATATTGCTTCTGTCCATCTGGGGAGAGGGATCCTCTGTTGCTCTCCTGAAAGTTTCTTCCCTTTTTTCCCTGTGAAAGGGTTTTTTCCGATCCGATGTGAGGTCCTGGGACGGGGATGTCGTATGTGTACAGATTGTAAAGCCCTCTGAGGCAAATTCGAAATTTGTGATATTGGGCTATACAAAATAAACTGAATTGAATTGAAAAGGATTCCTCCCGGTCACCTCCCGCCTGGTGTGAGACGGTTCCTTTGTCCTGTGTAGGCAGAGCAGAGGAGAGAGGTGAGTGTGCTCGGTTACCTCCTGTCCAATCCTTGTTGTCTCCTGTTCTGTCTCTCCCCTGCTGCTTCTTCTTTTGCTTTATATGGCGGTTGGCAAACAGCTTTCCGGTGCATTACCATCGCCCACTAATCTGGAGTGTGGGTTTAAGGAAAGCAAATTTCTTATACGAAAACCAAACAAACAAACATAATAGTATTGTTAACTCTAAATATTCCAGAAGAATTTTCCAAATCATCACTAAAGCTGTTCTTTAGTACATTCATTACATTTCCCTCTCCCATCTCTCTCAGGCCCCTTTTTAAAATGTCCTATTTTTGTCACTTTTGGATTTGTCCCTTTGGATTGATAAACTGGCAAAATATACATGATACATACATCTTTGGAGCAGCTGGCCATGTACACTGACCCATAGTCGGAGCGACTATGGGTCAGTGGTTACCATGCCCGTCTTTCAATCAAGAGGTTGGCAGTTCAATCCCCGCCCTAGTCGATGTGTCCTTGAGCAAGACACTTAACCCTGCATTGCTCCCCGTAGCTGTGTCTACGGTGTATAATGTAAAGTGTCTTTGAGTATCTTGAAAAGCACTATATAAATTAAATGGATTATTATTATTACTACATATTGCCCTTTGAAGACACAAACTACAGCAAACTGAGGCCAAAAACAGACCATAATTTAAGAACGTTGTTATTACAAATTATAAATGGGACCCAGTGCACACTTTCATGATGGGCTCTAGTGTATGTTAGTTACTAATTATCAAGCACACACACATCCTAATCATATTGTCTTGTCAATTGATCACAGGCCCCACTGAAACTGCACTGCATGCTCTGTTTATATTTACGCCTTTGGCTGTTTCAGTTAAATATCCCCTTGCTATTTTTTCCGGGCTTAATAAATGACAATAATGTACACAACCAGCTGCCTTTTATAGTCTACCATATGATTTGTGACCCATTAATATAAATGCTACAGAATTGCTTGAATATAATTTTGCACAGGTGAGGAAAACAAATTAGTCTGCTTTCCCTCTTCAAGGTGGTGCTCACCTCTGGGGGGTGCGAGTGCTAATGCAGCAGCATTTCCACCATTAGATCTGTTCCCTCAAATGGCAGTAAACATTGTCTTCGAGGAGAATGCAAATGCCAGGCTTAAAGGTGGATCCATCAGTTTAATGACTGTTTGGACAGTTTGTGAATTTCAAGATGATTGAAGCTACAGCTGCTTCTAATTGTGGGGCTGGAAAGATGGTTGCTTGCTGCTAGGGTATTAACTTCAAAAGAATCAATTAATGTACCATATATTCTTTCAACCCCTTACTTCTTATTTGCCAATCTTGCACACCCTCTTCCCTCCATCCATGGTGCCTTTATTTGCTTTGTCTCATTGTCATCCTTTTCTTTAATGTCCTGATACTGAACATCCATTGCTCCCACCCCTCTCATTCATTGCTCTTTCTTGCTGTTGGTTGGTGCAAAGCGACAAGGAATTGAATCAAAATGCAGACAGGAACAGCTAAGGGGTTGATTGAAGGTATAATACAAGAGCTTTTTGGCAAGTCCAAACAGAAGTAGCAATGAGTCCACAGGATAGCAGGAGTCCGGCAGGGGAAGGTTCTGGCAGGCAGGCAGATAAGGGTTCAGGTGCTGGTACAGCCAGGTGGTATGTTTCAAAATCTAGAAAGCAAGGCAAAAGCAATATTGCCCTTGTATTTGTCACAACCGTCACTAGACGGTAGTGCTTTTATTTTTGTTGTCTTGTCACTTCCTGTTTTACTTTGAAATCATCCTCCTGTGTCATGTCTGCTGTCTTTACTTCCTCATATGTGATTACCTCTCCCTGCCCTGATGTGTTTCACCTGTGTCTCGTTAACTCCCCTCCCAGTGTGTATATATACTCTGTGCTTCACTGGTCTCGTTGCCAGTTTGTTTTTCTTCACCTGTGAGTCAACTTACCAGCGGTTTTCCTGCCTGATATCCTGTTCTGATTCCGACGTCCCTTCGTTTCCGAGTAAGCCCGATCCCTGCCTGTACCTCTGCCGAGTTTGACTGCCTTCCTGTGAATGACCCTGGACTGTTTACGTTGACGATTCTACTCTCCCCTGAGTGAGACAGCTGCTCTCACCACAGCGGGTCAGAGCCTTGCCGACCGGCCTCAGTCCCTCCCCAGTTACATCGGGAGAACCTTCGGTGGTCCTTCTCCAGAGACTCTATCCTGTTGCAATATTACCTTTATCAATAAAGGAATCCTTGTGAACTTTACTCTCTGCCTCGGGTCGTGCATTTGGGTTCTTTCATTAGTGCTCCGGCGTGACAGTATTACAATTTAGCAGGGAATAAGTGGACATGGGTCACTTATACACTGATGAGGGAAAGGAACAGGTGTGCATGGAAGGTGGACATTTGGCGTTAAGGGGTTACTGCAGGGGAGATGAGGGGAACATGGAAAGAGGTCAGCAGGTTGGTGGACTGGTAGAGGATGGCAATGAACAGGTTTAGGGAAGTTGGAATGGGTCTAAAGGGAGAGATGCATAATGTGACACGTTGTATTTCTATGCAATTGTTTGTTCTCACATTCATGATGTTGATATTGATCGACTGAAGTCAGAAAATAATTATTTGAATAACTGTGGTATAACCTGATTCAAGAGTTGTATTTGTGTCTGTGTACATCATCTTACATGATGTGTACACCTGCTGCAACTGGTTGCTAAAAAGTTTTCAAAATGGACATGTAGACATGTATCGAGGAAAATGTTAAATGGACTGCATTAACAGTACATTTACATAGCATATTTATATATTACGTTTGTATAGCCCTTTTATATAACACATTGATATAGCGCATTTATATAGTGCATTTGTATAACTTTTATTTGGTGCAATCCTACAGCACATTTATATTGCATATTATTTGGCATTTCTATATAGTACATTATTTTAGGACATTTCTATAGCATATTTCTATAACATATTCATATCGCTCATTCACATAACACATTTCTATAGCGCTTTACTATAAAACTAATTTATATTGCACATTTTTATAGCATAATTGCATAGTACATTGATATAGCACATTTATATAGTTCATTGATATAACACATTTATACACCGCATATATATATATATATATATATATATATATAGTGCATTTAAACAACACATTTATATAGCATTTTTTGTCATAGCTACCACTCAAAGTGCTTTACAACACGCCCGCATTCACCCAGAGCCGAGTCTACCATACAAGGTGCCACCTGCTCATCAGGAGTGATAAACATTCATACTCACAAATCGGGAGTAATTTGACAAGGACGCGTCGACATGTAGACGGCAGAGACCAGGGTCGAAGCACAGATCACTCCATATCCTGAGCCACAGCTGCCCTGAGACTTGTAAACCTCATTACTGGAGTACATTTCACTTTGGGATTATACCAAATGCTAAACATAGTGCTGGCCAAAGCTCAACTACTATCAACTATTTTCACCCAACAGTAAATATGTAACGTGCTGGGCCGTTTTTAGGCTTGTTGGGACCAAAGAGGAACACTATTTAATCAATTTGACCCAATCTAAATGTATGAGTCTGTCACTGAATCCACAGGGGGTTCTCTACACTTACTTATGAAGCTGCATCCAGGACATTTCTTGTTTTGTATTGCCTCCTTACTGAATAGGAGACAACTGAAGCGCATTCACAGTTTTTACAGTGTACAGTGAATGAACTGCGACAGAACAGAGGTTGCAATGAACACAAGGTTTGTAGTGCAGATGGCTTTATTAGATGTGGGCTTAAAAGGAGACCTTTTCTTCAGTTTGCTTAATGATGTCTTCACCATTATCAATATCTTCCAGCTGAGTAGGAGACCAGTCCAAGCTGACCAATCACAGCTTTGGCCGCTGTAGCCCTGATGTAAAGTTCGGTTTTTGAGGAGGTGCATGACGGTTACAGCAGAGCTACGGGACCTTTTTGGAGGTTCTGGTGTAGGTAGCGGATAAGGCATTCTCTGATGTGAGCTAGCCATTGTTTACAATTAGCAGTTAGCAACTTGAGATGTGAGAATTGTCTTTGAGTTAAGAGGACATCCACAACTTGATCAATCCACAGGTAACGAGTACCTATGAAAAAGCTAAATTGTCATCAGACGATAGCCAGTAGGTTACCACATTGCATTTCAACCAATGCCTTCCCCCTCCTGTGCTATCCTCACACACTGTTAACCTGCAACCAACCAAAGCCTGCTCAAACTTGATTGATCAATATTACTCGGCCTAAACAGACCACAAAATGGAAACCAGAACAAATCCAACACTACAATCGTGTCCCATTGCCTATAGATTCTGCATTATTGTGCAGATATCTGTTTACAAAGGCACGGCAAGTTTATTTGTATAGCACATTTCAATAACAAGGCAATTCAAAATGCTTCACATAAAACCATTAAAAGCATCGAAACATCATGTGAAAGAAAACAAGATTTAAAAACAATTAAGAACATTCATTAAAACTTTAAAAACAGTCAAAAAGCAAGAAATATAATACAATGTGCAGTGCAGTTAAAGAAATAAAATGCAGTAGTGAGATGCAGAAATGTATTGATATCCTTGAATCTGGTTCAATTAAACAGAAAAGTCTTCAATCAGGATTTAAAGGAGCTGAGGGTCTCTGAGGGGTCTCAGCAGACCTGCAGCTTTCAGGGACCTTGTTCCAGATATGTGGAGCAGAAGAACTGAACGCTGCTTCTCCATGTTTAGTTCTGACTCTTGGACCAGGAAGCAGACCAGTCCCAGATGACCTAAGAGGTCGGGATGGTTCATAAGGTAGCAGCAGATCACAAATGTATTAAGGCCCTAAACCGTTCAGTGATTTTAAAGTCAATTCTTTGTTGTACAGGAAGACAGTGCAAATAGTATAGACTCTATAAATGGCTGCATTCCCCTTAAGTGCTGCTGTTTTAAAACTTAAGTATTTAGTTCAGGTTCAAGAGGGGCTGTCTAAATCCTGTCCACACATTCCTGATCCATAGTGACACCCCCTCTCAAATACAGAAGCACACTGTACTGTACTGTTAGCTGTAGAATGTAGGAGATAAATAATAAATAATAGGATTACAATATTTTATCATAAAACATGGTCAGGTTATCTATAAGTGAAGGTCTAGTACTGATAATAGCTGCCCCTTGGTACAGAAAGACTGATGTGGAAGAGTACACTGATAACGATGAAAACCTGAGGATGCTTTGTTTCCTTGATATTCTGAATACATACTAATTTATAGAGGACACTCTCCTTGTGTTAAAAACACATTCAAACACACAGCTTCTTGTAATTGGTATGGTTCAATTTCCTTTTTAAAACAGAACAATTTAATTGTACCTCTTTAAATCATCTCAGCTCTCGCCAAATTATGTAACATGTATCACAGGGAAATCAAATTAGTCCACATAGTTGTTGTGATGCAAGATTATGATTATTATTACGTCTAAGATAAACCTCTCCATCAGTTATCTGACGAGCTGTGGAAGAAGACCTAATGAGTGTACAATGGAACTAACTTGGAGGAGGATGGCCCTTATTATTGCAAGATAATTGGGGAGTTTTTCCTGATCCGATGTGAGGTCCTGCAACAGGGATGTCATGTGTACAGATTGTAAAGCCGTCTGAGGATAATTTGTAATTTGTGATTCTGGGCTATACAAAATAAACTGAATTGAATTGAATTGAAAATTCATGAATTTAGAGTTCATCATGAATGTAGTGATTGTTACCAAACTATGTAATGATAATAAATAAGCCTCTAGGGGGACCACAATTATGTATTATAAACACCTTAATTGGTACAAACGAACTTCAGCTATCAGAGAGAATCAGTATCTATACTAAATACCAGAATTCAACTTAAATTCACCTCAGGGAAACACCCTTGGAAAAGTGAAAAGATGCTTGAGATACACACCACTAGATCAAGTACTTTACAAATGAAAAGTTAATTAATGTGTTCATCAATGTGTTGTAACTCTGTAACGCTGTTAATCTGTACACATGACATCTATTGGTTCTGTCCATCCGGGGAGAGGGATCCTCCTCTGTTGCTCTCATATGTTTACAGATTATAAAGCCCTCTGAGGAAAATTCTGGGCTATACAAAATAAACTGAATTAAATTGAAAATCAAACTACACATACCACTAATAACTATGTTCATACTAATTACATCAATACATGAAACAATGAATAAATGCAATGAATACAGCAATGACGAATGAACGACTGAAAGAATCACCATATACCACATAATATCAGTGAGGGATATTCCTGAAGCAATTCAACATCATTACCTCTTAATTACGTTTATAAATCTATATCAACCCCCAATCACAAGTAAAGTAAACCTCTCTCTCTCTCTCTCTCTCTCTCTCGATAACAAGCAGGGTATTGACATCTTTGTTCACCTCCATTTGGCTGGGCTGATGGAGGTGTGGTAGTGTTTGCCAGATGTTATTTCATTCAGAGCTTCTTTCTTTCAAAGTTGGCTGGATGCCGGCCTTCAGCACGTTCCTTGTTGCTCAGGGATTCAGCTGAGTTCCATATAGGCAAAGAGATAAGAGTCCAATGGAAGAGCAAAATTAGCTTTACCTTGTTTGTCTTCTGTCAGTGTGATGTCAGTAGTGTGACCCAATTAAAATTGTACTCTACCTGCTTTGCAATACACAGGAGGTAGACGCAGTTAAAGGCTACTTTGTGAACACATTTCTTTTAATTTTGATTATGGCTTACAGCTAATAAAAACCCAAAATGTAGTATCTCAAAAATGTTTAATATTACATAAGATCAATTAAATAAAGGATTTTCAAAACAGAAATATTGGCCATGTCCAATTACAGTATACAGTATGCACTCAATTCTAATTTTCTCAGAAACTGAATTTGGGGTTGTCATTTCCTATAAGCCATAATCCTCAATTAAAAGATAAACACTTGACATATATAGATATATACTTTATTAATCCCCAAGGGGAAATTTGTTGTCATCATATATATATATATATATATATATATATATATATATATCATCCTATGTGTAATTAATCTATATAATATGAGTTTCACTTTTTGAATTGAATTACTGAAATAAATTAACCTTTTGATGATGTACACTCATCAGGGAGAGAAAAAGCATCTGATTTACCAGCTATTGGTATGTAACAACATAAATTACACTCAAAGTCAAATGTTTTGTGTACAGCTTTGGTGTTGGCACATCTCTAAACAGCTCCTCTGCCCTTTCTAACATCCACATCAATATGAAATGTAGTGAGCTTATAAAGTATCACTAGAATCATGTTATGTGTAACAGTTGGACAGGCCACCTGACTACCTACGAACCATTGAGAGTTTTCAATTAACCGAAGCAGCATTTCTTTGGACTGTGGAAGGAAGCTGGAGAATCAGGAGAACACCTGTGCTGCTCTAAAAGGGCCTGACAGCGTGTTTGAACCTGGACCTGTGATACCACAGTGCTAACCACCACATGTGCCAAACAAGCAATGGATAGCATGACATAAGTGTTATAGCGCTTGTAAACATCTTCTGGTAGACTGCCAAAATAAAAGAATGAACCTTTCATAACACACCCTCTCAAGTCATCTGCAAAAACAAATGGAGAAAATTCAATCTATTTTATTTGTATAGCCCAATTTGACAAATCACAAATTTGCCTCAGAGGGCTTTACAATCGGTAGAAGATATACGACATCTTCTGTCCTTGGACCCTCCCATCGAATAAAGAAAAACTCCCACAGAGTAAACAACCTTTAATAGGTTGGGAGGAAGAAACCTCAGGGAGAGCAAAAGAGGGGGGATCTGGATGGCCAAAAGATGTCATGTGTAAAGAATAAACATCTATAAAACAGAAATGATACATATGAGAGCAGTAATCGCAGTAATAGAACAAAAGTTATTGACTGCAGATTTCAAGATTTCCCATAAAATAATTAAATTCCCTTTCGCATAAATTGATAATGTATTTGTTAGGGTTTGTCTCTGACCCCAAGCGCACGACAACAGGAAGGTTTAGTTTTAGCCGAACACACGGCGTAGTTTATTAGAGCACAACAAGTCGGTGGGAAAAGAAACACAAAAAACTCAAAGTGTCCCCTTAGTCCACGGGTGATCGAACATCAAACCCAACAAAACCAAAAATTCCTCTTCTCCAGGGGAAGGGAAAAAAGGTAATCCACTGGAAGGTCGAACAGAAAATAATCCACACAAAAAAATCCAAGAAAATACTCCACACAAAAAGACAGGGAAAGTTCAGCTAAGACACGAGGAGGCAAGTCCACGGACATCATGGCACGAACTCACAACGTCAGCACAGACAGTCCTGCTCTTTATCCCCCGTAGACAACGAGCTGACGAGCTGCAGCTGTGGGACGAGCTGAGTGGCTTCAGGTGTGAGTTGGAGCGCACCTGGCTTGTCCCCGCCTCCAAGCACGTAGCTCCCTGGCAGCGCGCTCTGAGGTACCGGGTGTCACTGTGTGACCAGGCTGAGGAGGGAGTCCGGTTGGCTGAGTCCTGACAGTTTTCAACTTACAAATTAGTTTCAGCATTCTCTTTATTCTTAATAAAAACTTTATTCAGTTAATACATTTTTTTTTAGCAGGTGTTTCATTCCAGAAAAAGTGCAGGAATCAAACACAATAAGCCTTTTCTCCACCTTCTTCCGGATCATCTAAATCCAGAACCGATTTCCTCAGCTGACTCACATCTGACTGTGGAACAAATTATATGTTGTAACTGTTCTGCTGCCTATCCAACAGTTCCTCCTCTGCACTGGATCTTTTCTTAGCCTTTGCAGAGCCCCGGTTGGTGGATAGGTGGAGAGGCCCCAGGGGGGAGAGGGGAGAGATTTTGTGATTTGCAGATGGAGTCGAAGCAGAGGAGAGAAAACAAGGCTGTATTACCTCATGTAGGAGTAAGCACCAGGGAGAGGGGGAAAAGGCCACATCCTCGAGCTGTGCTTCTCCGCCCGTATGAATAATACATCCAGAATTCATAATGCATGATCAAAGTCATGCGAGTTATCCTGTCTGTCACTACTCCTTACTTTAACTTATCTGGTTGGGTGACGATGCAGCAAGCCTCTGCTTTAATTTAGTTAAGTTTTACTGGCTTAGGTACTCGGTTGTATTTTTTTTTCGACATGTGAGAAAGACAAGAATGGTGCCACAAGTTTTATCATCATATTTCCCATAGTGACGGTAGTGCGTGCAGATGCAGCAGCCAGAAGCAACATAAACCTGAACATAACCCCTATATATTTTGGTTTCTTTCTGCAGGTGAAAGTACCTGAAAGAGAAAAGCACAGGGGTGCAGCTTGTTATCCCCCATGGATTGTTAAAACAGTACCGCTCGTACTCCCACATCCGAAGCGTCCACCTAAAAAATGAACTGCTGATGGGGGCCTGGGAGGGTGAGTACAGGGTGGTGAATGTTTCCTTGAGTCCTTGGAAGGCAATGTCCGTGGTGGGGATCTACTGGAACTTATTAGCAGGAGAGGTTAGTGCATGCAGAGGAGTGTATAAGGAGAAGGCCAATCAGTAACCGCTTCAACCTTAGCTGGTTCCATCTGCACATTTCCCTCAGACACTATGAACCCCAGGAAAGAGAAGAAACTCACTCTTCTCTGCTTCCACAAAAAGCTAGTGGTCAAGGAGGCGCTGGTGGACCTGTCTGACATGGACCTTGTGAGCTCCTTCGTCGGGTGAGAAGATGAGCTTGTGTTGGGACAACCGGAGGAAACCTAGAATGAGGGGATGTTGAAAAAATATATTCTCTGTGTGGTGGTCAGTGAAGGTTAGCTGTACTCGGGAAGTGTGGCGAGTTACCTGGCAGAGTAGACGCCTGTCGAGAGCACTCCTCCGAACTGCCAGGGGGCGATGGCCGGCAGGCTGGTGGAACAGGAGGAGCTCCAGGAGGAAGCAACGGGAGGAGACTGCCTCCTGTGTACTGGAGGGGACATGTCCCTTCTGACCCTCTCTCGCTCTCTCAAAAAGTATTTTATCGATCTTTAACACCAGTGTGATAACTAAGTCTAGGTCCGGAGGGAGCTCTAGGGAAGTGAGCTGGTCCTCAAGTGGGTCAAAAAGACCAAACAGAAAGGCATCAAACAAGGCAGTCATTCCACCCACTCACAGCAGTGAGAGTCTGAAACCCTTCTCCTCCCCTGGCGTAACCCTAATATGGCCCTGGCAGCCTCTCTACCAGGCGTGGTATGTTGAGAAATCTTTCTAAATGTCTCAGCGAACAGTTCCATTGTATAACAGATAGGCGATCTCCGATTCCACTCAGCTGGCAAAGATATCCATATCGGTAGGCAAACTCCATGGTACACAAAAAACTGGTTGAGACAGAAAATCATCAATAAAATGGCAGTGCACCATCATACCTAATGCTGCTTTCACACCAAAAGTGTTGAGAATATTCACGCAAGTAAAGTGTTTTCGCTTGAGTTTACTCGCCCGACTATTTGTGATTTATTTGCGTCATTCGCTTCATTCGCGCCAGAGAGGGGGCATGGCTTATCTCTCTGGATTCACTCCGTGGAAACAGTTATCATTTCCGCCATCCACCATGGAAGAAATAACCACTATTTCTGCTTTATACTTGTTGTGGACATCCCACAAAAGTCGGAAAATCGAATGCCCTCGTGTTTGGGTTCATAACATCATCCATGCGCTCACACAGCTCGGTGAATTTCACCAACTACGTCTGGATGACTGCTGCTTCCAGCGCTTCTAGAGTAGCAGCAGCCAGTTAAAATAGCTGATTGGCTTTCGCAACTCAGCATCGGGCAAATGTTTTGCTTTGTGCTATTCATGCCATTCATGCCATTCACGCCATCTCGCTTTATTCACGTCTGTGCATTGACTTTGCATGGAATCTACTGGCATGAGTGTGAACGCAGCATAAAGTATCTCACAGTACTTTATTTTCCCACTAGAGCACTGCTCTCCCAGAATGGAGAGTTACGTGTGGTTACTAGAGTTTGAAACATACTTAAGAGTAGGCTTAAGACGATCTTCTTCAATAAGTCTTATAGTTAGGGCTGGTTTAGGTTTGCCTTGGACTAACCCCTATCTGTATGCAGCAGAAAGGAGAACCTATTTTAAAGATTGACAGCAATGGTATGATTGGCTTAAGGAAACTGTGCAGCATCTGGTTGGTTAATTTAAAGTGAACGCCCACAATCAGCTGAATAAATAGAGACTGAGAGATTACGAATGAAAAGGAGTGTAAAGCGAGTCTTCCTGGCTGAACAACTGCTTAAGCTTCATTATGTCACAACCGTCACTAGACGGTAGTGCTTTTATTTTTGTTGTCTTGTCACTTCCTGTTTTACTTTGAAATCATCCTCCTGTGTCATGTCTGCTGTCTTTACTTCCTCATATGTGATTACCTCTCCCTGCCCTGATGTGTTTCACCTGTGTCTCGTTAACTCCCCTCCCAGTGTGTATATATACTCCGTGCTTCACTGGTCTCGTTGCCAGTTTGTTTTTCTTCACCTGTGAGTCAACTTACCAGCGTTTTTCCTGCCTGATATCCTGTTCTGATTCCGACGTCCCTTCGTTTCCGAGTAAGCCCGATCCCTGCCTGTACCTCTGCCGAGTTTGACTGCCTTCCTGTGAATGACCCTGGACTGTTTACGTTGATGATTCTACTCTCCCCTGAGTGAGACAGCTGCTCTCACCACAGCGGGTCAGAGCCTTGCCGACCGGCCTCAGTCCCTCCCCAGTTACATCGGGAGAACCTTCGGTGGTCCTTCTCCAGAGACTCTATCCTGTTGCAATATTACCTTTATCAATAAAGGAATCCTTGTGAACTTTACTCTCTGCCTCGGGTCGTGCATTTGGGTTCTTTCATTAGTGCTCCGGCGTGACAGGACGAACTGGCCTCGTCATGAACCCAGCCGACCTCGACCGCATGAAGGAGGAGATCTCCGGCCAGGCTCAGCGTTTGGGCAGCCACGAACACATGTTGAAATCTCTCATTGACAGCGTGGCCCAGATTTCGACACAGCTCGCTGAGCTAAGTCGCGGTGCTTCTCCGCCAGTTCCCCCGCCAGCTCCCCCGCCTGTTGCTGCTTCCCCGGCGCTGCCGGGTGGATCCACCTCCGAGCCTCACATCCCCTCACCCACCAAGTACAGCGGTAACCCAGACACTTGCCGAAATTTCATTACCCAGGTACGTCTGGTGTTTCTGGCCCAGCCTTCCCGGTTCCGTGATGAGTCAGCCAAGATAGCTTACATAGCTAACCTGTTGGATGGTCCTCCTTTAAGTTACTTCAATGCCCTATATGAGCAGCAAGCTCCGCCGGTCCTCTCTTTTGAACTGTTTGCCACAGAATTAAGGAGGATTTATGACCATCCCGTCCGGGGACAACAGGCGGGTCAACGATTGCTTAAGCTCCGGCAGGGGAAGAAGTCAGTAAAGGAATTTGCCAGCGAGTTCCGCTCCCTAGCTGTGGACTCCGGCTGGAATGACCTGGCTCTACTTACCGCCTTCCAGAGCGGACTCAATCGGTCCATCGGCAGGGAGATCGCCCTACGGGAGGAGCAGCAGTCGCTGGATGGAGCCATTGCCTCTGCCATCAGGATCTCCGCACCAGATGGCGCAGTGGAATCCTGAAGACTCAGCTGTTCGCTTTTCTGCACCACCTGTAGAGTTCCCCAGAGCTGTTACTCACCATGTCGATGCCCGAGCCGCGGAGGGAGAGGAACCCATGCAGATTGGCCGCACCCTGACCCTGTCCAATCCCGCTCGCCTACAACCCCTGGTTCTTCTTCGCTCTTCCTCTGCCTCGCTCCAGCAACCGGTTCTGGTGGACTCCGGTTCCGATGCGGATCTCATGGACTATGCTCTCGCCAAGAGACTCGGCCTTCGGGCCTTCCGTCTTCAACGTCCCCTGGAGGCTCGTGCCTTGGATGGCCATTTGCAGGGTCACTCACCGGTCCCAACCGGTCACCCTCCTGTTCCCGGACAAGCACACTGAAACACTATCCTTTCACCTGTTTTACTCACCCTCACATCCCCTGCTCCTAGGCCTCCCATGGCTGAAGCTGCACAACCCGCAGGTGGACTGGAGTACTGGGAGAATCCTCGCCTGGGGCCCCCGGTGTGCACGTTCCTGTGGGGCCAGGGTGGCACCCATTTCAGCTCCAGGACCTCCTGATCTCTGCCTAGCTCCGGTCTGCACCTCCCAGCTATCCGGCTCTCTGGACACCTTCCCCGCACTGGACAAGGTACCTCTTTGTTATCACGACCTAAAGCAAGTTTTTAACAAAGCCCGTGCCTCTGCACTTCCTCCTCATAGACAATATGACTGTGCGATTGAGCTCCGTCCCGGCACCCATCCTCCCCGGGGGAGACTATTTTCACTGTCTGTTCCAGAAACTGCTGCCATGAGGAGCTATGTGGAGGAATCCCTGGCGGCCGGTCTCATCCGCCCGTCCTCCTCTCCTGCTGGCGCTGGATTTTTCTTTGTAGAAAAGAAAGATAAATCCCTCCGCCCTTGCATCGACTACAGGGGTCTCAACGACATCACGGTCCGCAATAGGTACCCTCTTCCTCTCATGTCCTCTGCCTTCGAGCTGATTCATGGTGCCAAGGTTTTCTCCAAGCTGGATCTCCGCAACGCATATCATCTCGTGAGGATCAGGGAGGGAGATGAGTGGAAGACTGCCTTCAACACCCCCAGTGGACATTACGAGTACTTAGTAATGCCGTTTGGATTAACCAATGCCCCTGCTGTGTTTCAGGCTCTCGTCAACGATGTGTTACGTGACATGCTGAACAGTTTTGTTTTTGTGTATCTGGACGATATCCTCATCTTTTCTCCTGATGAGTCCTCCCACATTCAGCATGTCCGTCAGGTACTTCAGCGCCTCCTGGAGAATCAGCTGTTTGTCAAAGCAGAGAAATGTGAGTTTCACCAGCCTTCGGTTTCCTTCCTGGGCTTCATCATTTCGGAGGACAGCATTCAGATGGACCCCGACAAGGTCAATGCCGTCAGAAGTTGGCCTACCCCTAACTCCCGCAAGGAGGTGCAGCGGTTTTTAGGGTTCGCCAATTTCTACCGCAAGTTCATCCGTAACTTCAGTGCTGTCGCTTCACCCCTGCATAACCTCACCTCTCCTAAGTTCCCCTTCAGGTGGTGTGATAAGGCTGAAGGGGCCTTCCAACGCCTTAAAGTGTTCTTCACCACCGCTCCCATTCTCTCTGTTCCTGATCCTACGCTCCAGTTCATAGTTGAGGTGGACGCCTCAGATGTCGGTGTTGGGGCCGTTCTGTCCCAACGGTCCTCTACCGACGATAAGCTGCACCCCTGCGCTTTCCTATCGAGGAAACGTTCTGCGGCGGAACAAAATTACGACATCGGGAACCGGGAGTTGTTGGCCATCAAGGTGGCTCTGGAGGAATGGCGTCACTGGCTGGAGGGGGCGGAGCTACCTTTTCTAGTCTGGACCGACCACAAGAATCTGGAGTATCTTCGGACCGCAAAGAGGCTGAATTCCCGGCAGGCAAGGTGGGCCCTGTTCTTTACCCGTTTTGACTTTGCTCTCTCCTATAGACCAGGGTCGAAGAATGGCAAGCCTGATGCTCTGTCCCGAGTTCCGTCCTCAGAGGGTCCTGTTGCCGTGCCTGAACCTATCATGCCTGCAGCCTGTGTGGTTGGGGCTTTCAAGTGGAGGGTGGAGGAACAGGTCATCCAGGCTCTTCAGACCTGTCAACCGCCGGACGGCGTCCCTCCCAATTGGTTGTTTGTTCCACCTCACCTCCGCTCCCAAGTCATCCAGTGGGCCCACGCTTCACGATTGGCATGTCACCCCGGGGTCCGACGGACCTTATTTATGTCCCGCCAGCGTTTCTGGTGGCCCGCCATGGAGAAGGACATCACCGAGTTCTTTGCGGCCTGTCCAGTTTGTGCCTCCTGCAAAGTGTCCCACAAGCCTCCTGTGGGTCAGCTTCACCCTCTGCCTGTCCCCCTGAGACCCTGGTCACACATCTCCCTGGACTTCGTCACTGGACTGCCTCCCTCTGCAGGTAACACCACCGTCTTAACGGTGGTAGACAGGTTCTCCAAAATGGTTCACTTCATCGCTTTGCCTAAGCTTCCGTCTGCTAAGGAGACTGCTGAGGCACTCCTGTCTAATGTTTTCCGCATTCATGGTTTCCCTGTTGATGTGGTTTCTGATCGAGGTCCCCAGTTCACTGCTCTATTCTGGAAGGCCTTCTGCTCCCTCATCGGTGCCTCCGTCTCCCTGTCCTCCGGCTTCCATCCGCAGTCCAATGGACAGACTGAACGCCTCAACAAGGAGATGGAGACCACACTACGCTGTCTGGTCACCCAGAACCCCGCCGCCTGGAGTCAGCAGCTAGTGTGGGTGGAGTATGCACACAATTCTTTACCCTGCTCATCTTCTGGTTTATCCCCGTTTCATGTGGTGTTCGGGTACCAGCCCCCCGCCTTCCCGTCCTTGGAAAAGGAGGTTGCTGTCCCCTCTGCTCTAGCCCTTATTCAGCGGTGCAAACGCACCTGGAGCCGGGCCAGGCGCTCCCTTCTCATCAGTTCGGAGCGTTACAAGAAGGCCGCTGATCGCCGCCGCACTCCTGCTCCAGAGTACCAGAACGGCCAACGTGTCTGGCTGTCCACCCGCAACCTTTCCCTACATATGGAGAGCAGAAAACTGGCACCCAGGTTCGTTGGTCCTTTTCCCATCACTAAAATCATTAATCCTGTCACTGTGCGTCTGAAACTCCCCAGGACCATGAGAGTGCACCCAGCTTTCCACGTCAGCCAGATCAAACCCGCTAAGGAGAGCTCGTTGGTGCCCACTGCCCAGCCCCCGCCTCCCCCCCGATTTGTGGATGGGGGTCCTGTTTATACCGTCCGCAAGCTCCTGTCCTCTCGCCGACGTGGCCGCGGGTTTCAATACCTGGTGGACTGGGAAGGTTATGGACCTGAGGAACGTTCCTGGGTGCCCGCCTCGCACATCGTTGACCCTTCCCTCATCCACGAATTCAACCAGTCCCATCCTGATGGCCCTGGGCCGTCAGGTGCCGGCCGTAAGGGGAGGGGTACTGTCACAACCGTCACTAGACGGTAGTGCTTTTATTTTTGTTGTCTTGTCACTTCCTGTTTTACTTTGAAATCATCCTCCTGTGTCATGTCTGCTGTCTTTACTTCCTCATATGTGATTACCTCTCCCTGCCCTGATGTGTTTCACCTGTGTCTCGTTAACTCCCCTCCCAGTGTGTGTATATATACTCTGTGCTTCACTCGTCTCGTTGCCAGTTCGTTTTTCTTCACCTGTGAGTCAACTTACCAGCGTTTTTCCTGCCTGATATCCTGTTCTGATTCCGACGTCCCTTCGTTTCCGAGTAAGCCCGATCCCTGCCTGTACCTCTGCCGAGTTTGACTGCCTTCCTGTGAATGACCCTGGACTGTTTACGTTGACGATTCTACTCTCCCCTGAGTGAGACAGCTGCTCTCACCACAGCGGGTCAGAGCCTTGCCGACCGGCCTCAGTCCCTCCCCAGTTACATCGGGAGAACCTTCGGCGGTCCTTCTCCAGAGACTCTATCCTGTTGCAATATTACCTTTATCAATAAAGGAATCCTTGTGAACTTTACTCTCTGCCTCGGGTCGTGCATTTGGGTTCTTTCATTAGTGCTCCGGCGTAACACATTACTGCTACTATTACTGCTTTTTTTTTTTTTTTTTTTTTTACAATAATCATTCTATTGTATCTAGTGCTACCGTTATTAGAAGTGTATTATTTCTGCTATTATAAGTGCTACTAATTGTATCACTACTCTCTGTTGGTACTCACTACTCCAAATTCAAAGAAGACTACAGGAATTAGGTCATCATCAGTCACATGACAAAACAACCCAATGGTATTTCTTATTGTAGCTGAAAGTGTTGATCAGACAGACGTTTTACCTAAATTCCATAAAACATACTCATCTCAACAGAGGAAACAAACCCCTTGGAACCTGTTTACACAAACATTCCTGGCAGCTAGAACCCAGGAGTCTGAGGCGCTAGGTTAGCGTTTGCGCTGGCGGAATTTGGCAGTTAGTAATTATTGTCTCATTTGTGGTCTGTAAATTCATAAAATTCAGTTATCCATGCAATGTCGCTATTTTCCAAGCTACTGTAGCTGTCATGTTAATTGCCGCTGTGACAAGGTTTTTCGGAATAATACCTGTGTGGCATGAACCTAACAAAATTAAGGCTTACAGTAAAGCTTATGATTTAAAGTAAAATTTACCAAAATAGAATACCACCTTATTCGCAGATGTATATCTCAAGGTCAGTCTGAGGAGGTCAACAGAATGTTCACAATTTTGTAGGCCTCTACACATTATTAAACATTCGAGCTTTTAACATATTTTTTTTAAGTCTCATATTCAAAATTAGATGTTTCTCTGCGTCTTATCTGTTTTTGGGGTTTTATGACCATCTACATTCCTAAGAGGCTTAGCCCCTATGAGGGTTTTTACTTCATAAATCGGTCTGGGTGTCAACATTGACACTTAGTTTATAATTGTCGTAGTAAAGCCAGAACTCTGTGCGAGGTCACATGACTGTCACAAATAGTTAACTGATAAAACCATTATTTACAAGGATTATACAAAGAAGGCCAATTTGTAATTTAAATGCATTCGAAACATGAGGTCTTCAAATCTCAGTTTCTTTCAAATATATGTTGTACATTCAATTCAATTCAGTTTATTTTGTATAGCCCAATATCACAAATTACAAATTTGCCTCAGAGGGCTTTACAATCTGTACACATACGACATCCCTGTCCCAGGACCTCACATCGGATCAGGAAAGACTCCCCAAAAATAACCTTTCACAGGGAAAAAAGGGAAGAAACCTTCAGGAGAGCAACAGAGGAGGATCCCTCTCCCCGGATGGACAGATGCAATACATGTCATGTGTACAGAATGAACAGCATTTACAAAGTTACATAAACACATTACATTAATATGACAATAGAGAGAAGAGGAGATAGGTGCTCAGTGTATCCTAAAACATCCCCCAGCAGCCTATAAGCCTATAGCAGCATATCAAGGGGCTCGACCAGGGCAAACCTGATTCAGTCCTAACTATAAGCACTATCAAACAGGAAAGTCTTAAGTCTATTCTTGAATGAGGTGACTGTGTCTGCCTCCCGGACTGAAACTGGAAGCTTCTTTCTTCACAGGGCTTGTACAAAAGCAATAAAGTACTTCATGAATATGAATATTTACAGATCATTTAAACCCACCTCTGCCTTGGGGAGGTTACTTTATGGCTTTTACTAGTTACACCTACAGTCTATGGGTATATCTCTGGGTTACACTCTTACACTCTTCACAATTCTTCACAATTCTTATTGTTAGGACGCCCTCTAGCGTTTTGGAGAATAATGCAGTGCATAGAGTATAAGCGTCTCCGTACATACTCGGAGCTTGTATGAGTGTCGAGGCTTGTGCTATGGCGCTCTTTCGATGCCCATCAGCAATGTTTAATAAACTTATCTTTTAGACAGACCTGGAAAACAATGAGCATCAGTCTCATAAGGGAACTTTCTTTAAAAATAATAGGCCAGTCTAATGAGAAAATTAGACAAGGGAATGGGAATGTTACGGCTACTTCTTACATTTGTTGGCTAGGGATAGCGACAGAGAGAGATAGGAAATGTGCGCGTGTATGTATGTGTGTCAGTGGTAGGAGTGTACCACCCGGACAGCCCCCATTTATTATGACATGTTAATGTTTATACATTTCACACCTCATTGTTTTTAACTACAGTGTGAAGAAATGGCATAAAGGGAAACGGTGGTGGGATGAGGTGGAATTGTACTACCCACTCAATGACAAATGAATCTTCTTACTTTAAGAATTGTCAGCCTTTAATGTTGAATATTGAGTTAATATTCAGTGAACTTGACACGCAATGTATTGCAGTGTTTCCACTCTCAACACTGCACACTCGGTCTTCCTGGAAGCGAACATTCCCTTCTGTTTACCCATTTCAATGTTTTTAATGTATATTAGTTTTTTTCTGTAAATGATTTGGAGCCTGTGATTAAAGGCCTAGGAAAACACTTGACTTCTCTTAATTTTCCATACAAATTTCTTGTTTAAGAAGTGTTTTATCTCTGGACTTCAGTCCAGAGATAAAAGAGGTCTTAGAGGGGACCTAAACCAAACTTTTTCCCCCTCTGCTCCATTTATAGTTACAGAAAGGCTGCATGCACCATTGCATACTATTCCTTACCCCCTAATGATTTCCCAGGAACAAAGAAAGAGTTTTTATTTTTTTGTGTTGTGTTGTTTTGTGAGCTTTATCCTGGGGAAGGATTACAGATGAAGCGCCTTGATGGCTTTTGCTTGTTTTCATTCAGCCCACAGCCGGCGGCTGACTGAGCTTGTTGCTGCAGTAACAGATTATGAAGAAGTGATTTACACAGGGATTTCACATTTTTAGTAGCTTTGCTTGTAACTCTGCTGTTGGCTAATAGAAAAAACAATGTGGGGCTGCTGTTGTCCCTGTAGCACAGCACCTGCCACCCAGTGGGACAAAGAATATCACTCTTTATGTGCTCTGCAACGCGCAAACCCCGAGGAATATATATAAGAAGTGTTTTACGGGCCTGTGTGAAACATACATTGGTAACAATGCCTGAAATGATTCTACAGTGGTTCTAATGATTCTACATGTCAAGTCAGTTTTATTTATACAGTCCAATATAATAAATCACAAATTCGCCTCAGGCCGGATTTAACAATCTGTCCAGCATACAACAATCTGTCCCTTTAGACACTTGGTTAGGATAAGGAAAAACTCTCCAAGCAATGTGGAAAAAATTGAAGAAACCTTTATGAAAAGCAAATAAGAAGCGATCTCTCACTCAGGACGAACAGACATTTAGTAGATGTGTCTACGGAATAGACCAACGTTAAAATTAAAGTGTTCAAATTACATAGATGTGTTAGTGGGACACAAAGAGAGAGATGAAGTGGTTTTCAGAAGGTTTACAGTATTGTGGTCAGCAGGACTTTGGTACTATGCTAAACAGATTAATTGAGACCAACCTGACAGAAGGATAATGGTATCAGGTACAAGGCATGAGGTAATCAAAGAGGAAGCAACTAACTGAAAGTGAACGAACAGACGGATGTGCTTAAAGTTTGATTGTCTGAGTGGAGGCCTTTCCAGCCAGTCCAATGTCAACAGGGAGGTTATCCCAACGGCCCATTGGTCGACTGACTTTTTTTCCACTCTGGGGACAGACAGGAGCCCTTTATTCTGAGAGCGGAGCAGTCCTGATAAGGTAAAGAGATAAGGCAGGGGGCGTGTCCATTTCAACTTTTGTAATTTATAACAAGCACCTTAAAGCACCTTTCATGGAGAGTGAGCCAATGAATAGAGCTAATATATTAAAATATGGTCAAATGTTCTAGTTTTGACTTTTTTAGCTGCAGTGCTCTGAACCATTTGAAAATGTTTAGTACGAGCAAGTTGCAGGCCTAATAATAATAATAATACCTAACAATAATCAGATCCGCATGATACAAAGACATTGTTTTGGATCTCTGTATGAGCAATGAACAGAAAATACTTCATTTTAGCTAAGTTGCACAGGTGAAAAAAAAGGTATTGGTGATTTCTTAATGTGCTGATCAGAAGAAAGGGTAATTCAATCTTGACTGTCAAACTTTGAGAAATCCTACAGTTGTATACAGTTACTCTTACTTCGTCAAACTAGTGCCTATGTTGAGCAAAGCCAGTTTTTTTAGAATTTAGAAACGGGAATTTCTGTGACATAAACTTTTCACAGCAGACAGGCAAGGCTCTATAATTTGAGAAATAATTAGCAGAGGGCCAAGAACAGAGTAGCACTGAACTCCAGTAAAAGAAGCACCAAGGTGGAATGTAAATTTCAAGTAAGAATAACATAATTTATCACTTTCGTAAGTGCTATTTCAGTGGAGTGACAGGCCCGGAAAGCAGATTAAAAAGTTCAAGGTTCATTTGCGGGTAACAAGTCTTTCCAGTCCTTTTGAAACTAATAGAGGGTTAAAGACGGTTGATAATTTTTCAGGGACCCTGTTTCAAGTTCACTTCAATTCAATTCAGTTTATTTTGTACAGCCCAATATCACAAATTACAAATTTGCCTCAGAGGGCTTTACAATCTGTACACATACGACATCCCTGTCCCAGGACCTCACATCGGATCAGGAAAAACTTCCCAAAAATAACCTTTCATGGGGGAAAAAAGGGAAGAAACCTTCAGGAGATTCTTAATTTTATGGACGTGTTTTGCGCTGTTTTCCTATTAACGCAATATCTTTTTTTAAATCCGACCTTTAGACAAAATGTAAAATTCAAAGTGCTATCAGCGGCCGCAATTCATTCTTTGTGAATTTGTCTCTAAGTTCCTAATGTAAACTTGATTTAAACTGGCCTCATCACTGCGGTTAGACAGGCATTTACAACAATACAAAACTATTGCTCACTACATACAATAAGGAGTCACACAGCAGTTAAGTGAAGTAAGCCCACTGTAGCCTACATCTCACCACTACCCCACACAGGTTAGGGACCAGAGATAATCCACTGAGGCGGATTTATCCGGCAAACTAATATGGCTGAAAAACAAGTTGCATCACGTTTATTTAATCCTCAGAGACTTCCATTATAAAAGAAAGGCTGACTGCTGACAGGACACTTTGAGCTACACAAGGTCACCTTTAGCTTTTTGCAGCATACATTAAATTTGACTGATGTAGACTTACTATTTAAAAATCCTTCACTCATCTTTGGAAAAACTATTTTACGTACTCTCTGTGTTAATACTATGGGAAAAACAATGTAAACGTGACAGAACAAACCTGGAAGGGAACAAAATGATCGAACAACATTCATAAGAAGGAATCAATTTAATCCGCGTAAATGATATCTCGTGAAAAAGTTATTGAGAACGCAGAGAGCATTTTTAAAAGGGATCAGGAAGCTGGGGCACTCAGGTGTTAGCCAACATATACTTGAAATGACAAACAGGAGCCTGGTTAAAAGCATGGCATCATTTTTAACAGCAAGGTATGGCAACTTCAAAACACGCCCTCTTAAGATTTTAGGCCAGCCAGAGCATGTAAAGTATACCAAGTATTTCATTCCCTACGCAATACATCGAACACAGAATGACTGCATCAGGAAACACTTGTTACTTTACTAGATGTGCTCCCTTTTAGTACATACATAACATAGTTGCTGCTACCTGCCCATTTAGATTCATCTATCTCAACTGGAAAATGTATAGTGGTATGTTTCAGGCTTCAGCTTTTTGAAAACACGGCACTCTAATTTGTCAGCCGTTCAAGCTTTTCTGTACTCCGTGCAATTCTTTTTTTTGATGCATGTGTGAGATGCTTTCCTCACTGTAATTTGCAATATATAAACTGTAATGCTACATAGGTCCCTGCCTCTGCTCATTTTCCTTTGCATGTATATGTATATATAGTGACAAAAAAGGTTACGTCATGACGGCTCCAGATTCTCCACCACTAAAGCTTGTTAATGTAAAATGCATGCTGGGATACTATTCTACCTAAAGTTCCCTAGATATATGGGGTATCCCAAGAACACCAGGAAATAGTACCTTCCATTGCAGAATAGATGACATCGCACCACTTCCTTAAAAGACCTGTCTCTACCAGAAGGACTCTCACCACAGGTGGATCTTAGATGCCGTAATCTGGTCACGCTGCATTTGTCCTCCGTGGGTCTCAATCTGTGTAATCAGGTCATGGCTTGTAATGTCCGTGGTTCTCCCTTGGTGGAATTTGGGATTATGTCTGTAAAGCTCCTGTGGTGGGGATCAGAGGCGAGTAAACGCCTGTGACTCTCTTTTCACAGCTCTCCTCTGAACCGCTCATCTCTGTGTTTACCGGGCCAATAATCTCCAGTAGCGCAAAGACCAGAGAGACACCCCTTTTATTTTGTCAACACTATTTCCACCTAAATATCACAGGAAATAAATGTATTGTCACCTGATTAAGCATCATATTCCGCATTGGTGTGATTTTTCATTCCTCTCTGATCCCAGACACCTTTTCATCCCGTGACGATTTAGCTGTGTTTCATATCCGGTTCCTGAGAAAATGGCCAAGCTGTTTGTGTTACACGATAGGCTCGGCTAGACCTTGTGAATTTAACCAATGATTTAACACAGCATCAAAGACTCTCATGATGTGTTTCTGTCCCAGAACATATGACTATGGCCAAATCCCTCCAACCACAAAGACACCGTTTCCCTCATCAGTAAAGCAACCCTAACCTTTTTATTCTGCTGATTTCTCTCAGGGAACACAGAAGCACTTTACAAAAAGGACAATGTTTTTTTTGCAACTCTCAACCTGGATAAAACATGTCACTTGCTTATTTACCTGGATGCTATGTAGAGTTAGCAGTTACTGTGAACCTAGCCAATCAAACTAACACAAAATGAAGGTTCAGTTTATAACCCTAAAACCAGGCCTGACCCTGTTTACACCTGTGTAAAACAAACACACCCACTCACAATTGAATAGGTGTTGGAGGATGCTCAAACAGATAAAGTATATCCTCTCCTCTTTTTTCTCGATTTTGTAAATCGATGGCCAAAGTGGAAAACCTCCTATCAGCAAAATGATCCTATCTCCACTTTTTATGTTTTTCTTTTCTTTCTTTTTTTTGTATTATGTATTGTGTATCCTTAACAAAAAGCATTCTGCAAGAAAACAAGTTTTCTTTTGTATACACAAAAAAGGATTTGCTCTTCAGCCATTGAAATACTCATATAAATACGTCTCCACTTTGTGCTACACCATGAATGGCTTTGAGGGGAAACTGTCTGAAAGTGTTGACCGCTGTCCCATTTAGTTTGATTAATCATCTCCTTCCCCTCTCTAGGATAGCAGCCTTGTCTTTCATGTGGCCATTTTGACGTGATATAAACAAACACTGCCTTCAGACATGGTAGGTTTTCTTTCATCCATCCATTACTGTGACCTTTGACGATTCGAATTTAAAAAAAACGAACCCCCCCTTTCACACATACAGACTGAACAATAGAGGCGAGACTGCCAAGCACTGTAATAAAACCATTACAAAAAACGGACATTGAGAAAGAAATAAACCCTGAATGTTGTTTTCTTCACAACGTTAGTGGTATTACTGTATCACCTGTCAGCCTCCTTTGTTCCAGTTAAGAGAGATCTTACGCTACAGCATACAGTGATATTTTAGACAATATTGTGGTTATAATTTGTGTTTGGAACTTCCTGTTTCTACCTGCACAAAGCCAGCTCCATGGAGAAATGTTAGGTGTAGAGGAACCTGACTGACCTGTACAGAGCCCTGACTTCGAACACGTCCCAATTTTGTTTTTAAATGCACCAAAATAGGACTGCCAATATGACTGAGCCTTAAAAGGTGGACACAATCAAGTTATGGAGGTCACATTGTTCAATATGATTACACATGACTAGTCAGCTGGAGAAGTATCATTAAAACATGCACTTGGCAAATAGTTGATGCAAACTCCATAACTCTGCCTGGACTGGCATAGTAGCGTGTTAGAAGCTTAATAAAAATGCTGACCAGCACAATTCAGCGTCATACAAAATTAGTCGAATTATGACATTTTTTGTTATTGTTGTATTAAGTCAGTACAATGATGTACTGCAAATTCAGCCATTGTGTAGTTATTCTAGCTATCTACTATGTGCACAGTTGTAGTGGGTTTGACCCTTTGAAGTGAAGAGGGGTGCCAGTCAGAATCACGTCTAACAATTACAAATAGAAATGCTCCTCCTGTCAGGCTCCAGAGACAACTAGGCTTAGCTTTGCCAAGTTGACTACAATGGACTATATCACGCAATCTCACAGACGGTAAAGCTAGAGTTTTTCAAAGTCACTGCCTCCCACACAATGGCGGCTCCTATGTTTTAGGGTTTTAATTGGATTATTGGATGTTGGTTGTTAACTGTGGGAAACATGAATTCATTGTTGATGGTAGGCTATGATGTAATTCTTCTGACAGCTGTTTGCTACGCAGTAGCTCATCTTCCTCTATTAACCAGTCCATGTTCGATGAAACCAAAAGCTAGCACTCACTTGCACCTCCTCAGAAGAACTAACAAGCTGTGTGTTTAGTATTGGCTGGTCTATGCTGCGCTCTGTTATACAGCATTTACATTTAATACAGCTCAATTGATGAACAATTTATTATTATTATTTATGTTACTTACAGTTTGAATAAGAGTCTTTTTAACATATTTACATTTTAAATATGACAGTAAATGCTTGCATGAAAAGGAAGTACTTTGATTTGCTTTGATTTTCTTACTCTGTCTTTGTGCCAAGCTAAGCTAATCATATCCTGCTAATTGTCTGTGTCGGATTTGCAGACATAATTCCATTTTGATCTTCTCATTTGACTCAAAAATGTGGACTGTTTTCATTTAAGAGTGGACTATAGAGTTGCAGGAAGCTGCTGGTAGCTCTGCACCAAAACAACTGATTTGAAAGAATGTGAGAAAACAGGTTGTGTTGAAAAGGTCGCTGTGCTGTGATGTTGTTTCATCAGAGACAAACGTGGACTACAGAGGACATCAGATGTGAAGGTACGTCTTAAAGATGTCACCCTGCTGCACCTCAGTTAAAGGCTTCATTAAAACTGTTGACTGATCAACCGGATATGTGAGCTTCAGCCAGGGACACAGTCCAGATCAGAGCCACTCCTCACCAGCAATGATAATTAGCCAATTAATGGGATCTGGGATGTGAGCTAGTTATCTGAGACACCAGCATTAACGTCCCATCTGAGTGTACCTCTGGGATAATGGAGAGGCTGACACCTGCCCACATACTCACAAAGGAGACAAACACCACAGGCTCCATTGTGATGGTCTACACAACAATGAAGAGTGTTTTTTGTGTGAGTGTGTTTGTGTGTCCTACCGTTCTGCTGTTCTGCTGTTGTCCAGTGGGATAGACAAAGAGCACTTTTGGTTTATTTTTCATGGATTGCGCATCAGGAAACTTTAGGCAGGGAGGAGACAGCTCCAGCTGAGCTTTGTGTAGCAGTAGAGGCTGCTGTCTAACACCGGCATCGGTATTGTCATCTTTGTAACGTGAGCTTTGATTGTTTCGAGCACAATATGAAGATCTTTAATAGTGTAAGAGCCAGTCAGGTTCTGTCTGTGCTGGCTACAGGAGACCGAGAGTGGGGGATGACTAGAAAGTAGTGAGTCGGTGTTTTTCACCACGTTGTGTTTTAATTCCAGCTGACCAACGAAAAACGTACTCACCACAAAGAGTTTCAGCGGGTTCTCTTCCCCATCAGACACACAACATACATAACATGCATTTTCAGCTTCATATAGATATATTTTCTTGCTGTCAACAAATGACCAACAATGACTGCATCCTATAACCAGTATCACATGTCCACACAATTAAATCAAATCGCACATTAACGATGTTTCTTCAGTACTATGAACTGAAAATCCCAAACAAATGTGCCGTTAAATTATTTGTGAATATATTTCTGAGCATTTTTTCAAGATTAACATCTATATCAAAAATAAAGTTAGTTTAGGTCTTTTTAATGGAATATTGAACGATATCTCTTCGATCAAATATTGAATAACGTCAGTCTTATCCTTTAATAATCCAGCGGTGGAAAGTAACTACACGTGTTCTGTATTAAGTATGTTACTTTACCATTCAAGCCCACTATTTATTTAAGAGGGCTTGTTATTCTTGTTTTGGTCATGTTTTTATCTAACTACAGTGCAGTTATTTAACAGCAATAGTTGCTACATTGCAGATAACGATTTCACATATGATACAACTGATCAACCTTTAAAATGCAATGCATTGTTACATATTAAACTACTCACATATTCTAGATGTTAGCTCTACTGCGGTTTCAACTAAACACATAGTGTTTTTGAGTCACTGCCTACATTTTTAAAGCATAGTAAAAGTGAAAGAACAATAACATGTCATTGCACTTGTATTCATGAAATGTAATGAGAGTACTTTATGACCAAGAAAATAGTTGAACACATATTTAACGGATGGGGAAACCTGGAAATCTTTCATGAGAAATTCAACAACCCTTTTAAGCATAAACTCATCCATAAACTCATCCCTTCACATGTAACTATGGTTCTATGAATCCTGGATGACCACCAGAGTAAATGTGCCCCAGTTCACTTTTATTAAAATATAGTTGGTTGATTTATGGAAGGAATATACTTTGCATACAGATATACATATACTTTATCATCTTCATAAACAAATTTAATTAGCCTTTAAGACAATTAATAAACAATATAACATGAGTTTAATAATCCCAATTCTGCTTCTTCAACATTATATATGTTATGTCTTGCATTTGGTGTTTGATATAACGACAGCATAGTTAGTAAAGAATTATATGAACTGCAAACTGACGCTGCATTACAAGTCGTTACCATCCTGTCAAGTGCTTGTACGGAATAGGTGGAAATTATTCATTTGGATTTTGTAATGAAAATAAATCTCTCTTTTACAAGACTCTACCCTTAAGTCACAGAAACATAATGGTAATATGAATCTCGAAGTAAAACTACAATCATGCAAAACAATCCACTTCTGTGAGATGAAAAAGTAAAAAATGTGAATTCAGTAGCTCCTGTAGCTCTTCTTGTCAGAACCCCTGCTCTCTAATCAACAGTCAAACATGATCATAGAGGTCATTGAGCACATCCAGCTATGCACAGCACAAACATGCACTGATGGAGCTATAATGCTGGGGTCACTCTACTGCCAGACACACATGAAGTTAACCGTCAAACCCTGAGGTCAAGCAGATAAGGGCACAGTCCTCTCCAGACCAGCAGGACTGACACAGTACAAATGTGTGTAACCTAATCTTTGACTACATCTCCCACAGCTTCCTCTCCTCAGATCCGTTCCACCTCGGGGGTCAGGGCAAGGAGGATGGGCGCTTTAATCTGATTGGACACCATTTTGCTGAGTCATTGTGGCTAGCATTGACTGGAGTCCCTGACGGAGGTCATGGATTGGTTACGCAGTGACCTTGTCAAGTGGTTCAGTCTCTGCTGAGTGAGGTGCTTTTATGACCGAATTTCCAATTATGTAACCAGTTCGCAGTGCTGAAAGATGCTTCCCACAGTATTAAAGGGCAATATAATACATTTTATTTCATAGCCAATGCACTCTTACTCCCAAATCGTCAGTGTTTGGTCAGTGACTTGGCATCGGAAATGAACGCACTGAGGTTGTATGTGACATATAATGTCTGTTTGAGTCAGCTTAGGGAGGGGGAGTGAGGGTCAGGAGACTGGTGTTCGAGTTTGTGTCATGTGCAAAACTAAAAGTGAACGTTGACATTTAGTCACCTGACCCGTTAGTTATGCAAAGTGAGTTGCAAGAAAGTAAAATTGACATCAACCACGTTTATTTACAGAACCTAACGAAGTGGTGTTCTTGCCTAAACATAACTTCACCTACTGTGAAGCTGACGTGTATTTTGAAAGGACAGTATCAATGTAACCAGCGTACATGCATACAACCAACACCGTCCCCACACATTGGTGGTATTTGACGAGTTGGGAGTGAGACTGTGTTGTCGCAGCTATCCAGACAATTTGACAGTGGGTACATTGTAGATTATTGTGATATGATTGTTATGTGTAGCCACCAAGAGACAGGACTCAAACGCCTACAACTTTGAAAATAAACTTTATTCTTCACTTTAACTAGTGGAATTATTTAAATTGAGGAATCACCAAAAACCGACAGGACTACCACAAGCGATCTCTAGGGCTCTAACCAGGATGGACCAAAACTGGGGAATGAGACAAACAGGGTTTAAATACACAGGGAAGGTGCAGGTGATTGGACACAGGAGGAAACAATCAGGGACAAGACAGACAATCACAGGGACAGGAAGTGAAGGGAAACAGAGGACACGAGAGACGGGGACTTCAAAATAAAACAGGAAACAAGACACAAAAAACTCCAGATCCTGACAATGATAGTCTGTGAATCAGTTATGCAATGAGAAAAATACACAACCAAGCCACAAAATGAGCATGCAACGTAGGCCTACTATATCATTTCCTTTATTGATTTTAAAGCTGCAGTGGACTCCACTACACGCCACGCTAATGTGAGTCATACAAGGCCTTACAAGTGGGACTGATATTAGCGATCATCCTAAGGCCTACATTCCCTTTTGGTATCCCTTTATTTGTGTTAATGAATTGGGTTACAAGATAATGATTTAAATGTCTACACATCTATAGATATATCCCACTTGGGGCCCATTTTTTGTCCACTTTGACCCAATAATTAGCCCACATACTGCCAATGAAAACAATTAGGAGCCTGTGGTTCTTGAGAACGATTGCTCATATGGTAATGTCAATAATTGTTTGAAGGCATGAATATTTATCATAGTTGTTGAACTTATAGCACACAGGTATTTCCAGTCATACTGGCTAATTAGAACTCAGCTCAGTTTGAAGGTGGTTGGAGTTACACTTGGCTCCATGTAGGAATGACAACGATAACAATGTTATTACCTATGAGGTACAAAAAAGCTAACAGGGAGATGTCAAGAATGTAGGCATTGTTTTGAATGTTGGAAACTCCTCCCATTGGGCAGAGGTTCTTGACCTCCCATTGGGCACTAGCAGAGGTTCTTGACGTCCCAGAGGTTCTTGACCTCCCATTGGGCACTAGCAGAGGTTATTGACCTCCCATTGTGCACTAGCAGAGGAAAGTGGCTTGATTAACAAGTCTGCATATATAATGGTTGAACTTATCTTTAACTAATTCTTAATTGGACACCCTTGCCTAATGGGGTTATTGAAATAAAGTCAAGCTTCTGTCATGGTGTGTTTCTTAGTGTCTCCACTCTTGCCATGTTTCATTAATGTGCGAAAACTCAATAATGAGGCAGATGAGGTGAAAGTTGTGAATACTTTTTTATTTTCTTTAAACTTGTGCATCAACTTCAAAGGGTAAACTGTGTGCACTCCATTTTGTTTCACAACAAGTTCAAAATTAGTTAAGTGTTCTTTTTATTTTTTTATTTTTTTTTTAAATACATCTTTTTCCATTTTAAAACCATTTACACACGATTGCTCAGCACTCGACTCTAGCAGTCTATCAGTAATCGGGGGTGTAGAATGATAGGCATCATCAGCAGTCTTCCTCTCTTCCCGTGTGTGTACACTATAGATTTGCTCTAACCAGTATTATCATTACTCTTCTTTCATGTGAAGTAAAAATATCTTTCTTTAAATATGATTCCTTTACATGATAAAAATACTTTCTTTCGTTCATCCTGTCTCTTCATTATGTCACCGATGCTAACAAGAGTTCTCTGTACTAGTAGTAGTACCAACATAGTATTAATTGGTGTGAACCTGCTCCATGGAGGATGTGTGCACCCTGCACTATTGGGTGTGTGTTTGTGTGCCTGTGTGTGTGTGTGTGTGTTGGCTCTGTCTAGTGTCAGAAAGCCTCCTGAACTACTGGCCTGGCGGCCCCTCTGTCGTGGTTGACACTCCTCATGGTGCGTTTCGTGTTGATAAAAATCATTACAAAATTTTTATTCTCTTCGTACAAAAACACTTTTTCATAGAAATTGCATTTTGCACAAGTAAATGTGGAGCTTTACTGCCAAAGAAAGAAAAAAAGCCACAGTAGTACAAAAATTAAACTTGAGACTTTACACTGAGCAAATGGAACGAAACCATGTGTATACCCATACAGAGTTGAAGTGAGGTGTATTTACGGCAGTAGTGAAAATCCAGGCCGTTGAGATAATAAATAAGGAGTTTCATAAATAAAACAATAAATATTTTTGAATAAATAGAGTTTGTGTGTGATTTCTATGAATTTAGAATAGGTGAGTCGTGCCCACGCCATTCCAAGTTCCTCCTTATTGACATTAAGAGTGTGTACCTCCATAGGATCGTCATGACTACTGGCTGATACGTCAACAGCTCATTATATTGCCCCTGCTCTGTTCTGCTTGTACTACACCACATAAGCCCCCACCCCTTCCCACCCGTCCTACATTAAAGACTAAAAGTGTTAGTACTTTGAAACACAAATAAATTATATCATTTATTGCCTGATGGATGATATACAGTATATCCGTTTTTGATGTTCATCAATATCATATGTGACTAAGCAAAGTCTCTCTGTACATTTTGGGAGCAGCAGCTCACCTTTGTCTTCAGGGCTGTGAGTTTGATCCGAGAAAGTTGAGAGCCTGTGTGGTCCCTCTATTCACAACTTTTGAAGAAAAAAACAATCCCTTACAACCTTTCTCCCCAATGTCCCAGTTAGCATCTCTATATTCACTTATACTCTCTGAAATGCTGTTGATGCTGCTTGACCAGCCTGTTTATAGCTGTTCAGTGAAAGACTGAATGAGCAACAGCAAAAGATGATAATTCTTTTTCTTTATCTTTTATGGGCACACCTCTGTCCCAACTTAAATTTATTTCCAGACCGTCTCTCTCCGACTCCTGGTTTTTAATTTTTTTGTTATCTTTGCACCTGTAGTTGGGTGCCTTGCCAAGGTGGAAAGTGTACTGAGGTAACTCGCTGAAATTTCACCCAGGTCCAAGTTATTTCCACAGGAAATATTGTTGAATCACTTATACCTAGCTATTTATAAAGAAACACAAATGACATTTTGTCAATACACTCCCAAGCACCTCAGCGCTACCTTTGAAATGACCCAACTGTCAACTATGACAACCCACTGCCCCCCCCCTTACCATTTACCCCCACCCTTTTCCCCAGTGTCTCTACACACCTCCTCACTGCAGGAGAGAGGGTGATAAAGTGATTGCGAATCCCATTTTACGCCATGGTCTCTTTCCCTGGCAGTCTGCGGTCGTTGAAGGTGTGCATGTTGATGACCTCCTCCGTTTTCACCATGACAGGCGGCTGGGGCTTGTGTTTGAGCCGGCGCTGGCACTTGAGGGAAACCCGCAGCTCGTCCACCATGGCACTGCAAAAGGACCTCTACAGAGGGAAATAGAAAAAAAAGGAGAACAGAATGGGTTTCAGACCGCTTCACCAGTCCAAATATTATGGGCAACTGAACAAGCCTGTTCTCCCTGTGGGCAGCCTCATTTTGTAGCCTCCCTCCATTACCACCCACCACCAGCAGTTCAGAGCTGCCATAGGGCACAATGGTGAAATATACAGTGTAGCAGGCTGGGAATGAAGGGAATGCTGGGTAGGAACAGGGGAAGAAGTAGGATGGAGGGAGGTGCAGGTCCATAGGCTGTGTAGTAGAGTGTGAAGTGTGAAGGCGTGGAATCACTCAACATAGTGTCAAAATGCATTAGTAGTGAATTTTGTGGTTGTTGTTGTTGTTGTTGCTCATGCAGGGCTTTTTATGCATACAGTGTATGAAGCATTGCAATAATGTTCCTTATTTAAAACATCACATTTTTATATTATCAATCTATGATGTCTTGTACATTTCAGCAGTATATTTTGTATAACGTGTTTGCATATGTGTATGCATTCTCTCATCTACTTCTACATTGGCAATGGCCAGTGTTTTTCTAATGCCTTTTCACAGACTCTTTGTTTACGACCCGATTTCCAGAAACAAATTAAATACTAGACAGTTCTGCAAGTTTACATTCACTGTTCACTGTTTTAGCCATGCTAGCGCCATGTCTGATGGCTACATCGGTCAGATGGTTGGTCCAGCAATTCGGTCTGGACTAAAATATTTCAACACCTACAAGATGGATTTCCATTTATTGTAGTACCGTATTTTCCGCACTATAAGGCGCACTTAAAAGCCTTTCATTTTCTCAAAAAACGACAGTGCGCCTTATAATCCGGAGCGCCTTGTATATGGATTCATTCTGGCTGTGCTTACTGACCTCGAAGCGATTTTGTGTGGTACACGGCGCTCTGTCAAAATGTTTTAGTACGACTTTGGTAAACTACAAAGCCGCACCGCTTGCAGCATTATGGTGCGTTCACACCAAACAGCTTTATAACTCGCGTCAGTTTATTCGCCAGTCAAGTTGTGTTCATTTGTGTCTTTCGCAACCAGTTGCGAAAAGGGGGCGTGGCTTATCTCAGTAGCTTGTCTCGGTAAAAACAGTTATAAATTCCACCATCCACCACGGTCGAAATAACCTCTAGTTCTGCTTTATACTTGTTGTGGACATCCCATAAACGTCGGAACATCTAACGCCCTGGTGTTTCGGTTCATAACATCACCCGTAGGCTCATACAGCTCGGGGAGTTTCACCGACTCCGTCTTGATAACTTCCTCTTCCAGCGCTACCAGAGCAACAGCAGCCCAACGGGCGGAGCATCTCAACGCTGATTCTCTGGTGAGTTGCGAAACTTTTGCAACTCGTGTTGGAAGTTGAAATATTTTAACTCTGGCGAAATTTCGCAATGCGCAAAACGCGTCTATCGCAACGCGTCTATCGCAACGTCCGGCGAATTTCAACCAAACGCGCAGCAGAACATGGGAATAGAGCAGCTGCGAGAGAATTCAACATTAATGAATCAATGGTACGGAAGTGGAGGAAGCAAGAAGATGACCTGCGCCAAGTAAAGAAGACCACATAGAGTTACGCTAACGTTTGATTTAGCGGTAAAAGACTGTTTTTTTTACGTGTTACAACTGAACAAGGTTGGGAGTTATTGTGAATACGCTCATTAACGTTTGAACAATGTTATTGTGAACACGTTTAATAAAGTTTGACTGACTGACTGTTTTGTTTCACTTAATGCGCCTTATAGTCGGGTGCGCTTTATATATGAAAAAAGATCGAAAATAGACTATTCATTGACAGTGCGCCTTATAATCCAGTGCGCCCTATAGTGCGGAAAATACGATACATATATCGATGCTGCCCAGACAATGTATCCTCATAACTTTGGTGATACCCTGACTTTTCATCTGGTGTCATCATCAGCTAAATTATATTGTATTCGTTCAAACACCTGCAAATCTATTTCCATAAACCTCACCTATACTTGGTGCTTAAAGCTTATGTAACATGCTAAAGTAAGATAGTGAAACATACTATACATTATACCAGCAATTATCACCAGGATAGCACGGTTATTGTGAGCATGTTAACAGTTAAATTAGCAATTAGATACTTAGTTTTAGTCTTGTTAAAACGTTTGATGACAACATATTTCAGATTAGCTCTTACTATACTATCTGCATATGGTAACCATTACAGGTTAGGAAAAAATTGTCGACATGGCAAATGATAAGGTCAGTGAAACACTATGATGCAGGTTATTTGACGCAAACTCAAGACTTATAAAGGCCCACTAATGCTACTCATTAAATGGTGAGAACTGTCAGTGTAATTCCTACCATTACTGGGACGTTCTTACTGTACATACAGATACAGACAGCAATAGGCACAGCGATAATGATGGAAGCATTACAGTTGAGCCTTTTTTCATTGAGGTAAGGCACGAAATGTACCTCTCTCAAAACACACCACGTCTTGTGGCTGAACCTTTACTAAGTCATCTTGTAGGAAAGAAGCTGAATTAGGCAATTCCTATTTGTTCCTTATCTATTTCCCCAATTTAGATGGTCCAATTCTTTGTTGCTGCTAACTGCCACTCTTGGATAGAGGATGATGTAGATAGAAGGAGAAGGAGGAGAAATGTCAATACCATCCAGTTCGACAAGTATATGATCTCCCATTGGCTTTCCCCCAACCAACACTGCCAGCTGTATTTAATTGGGCCAACTGACCAGGGTTCCAACCCAATACCAGATGCTCAGTTCAGGCTGAATTGATACAACTGTGTATGTTTAACGGTTGGCTACCAATTGTGTACCCATTGATCCTCAAAATGGTGTCTAATAATGTTCCTCTCTATTATTCTGTGTGTAACAGTGCTGTCCTGAAATACACTATCTCCATGTGAGAACATATCATATATTGTGGGCTTGGGTAGTTTCCACAGTAAAAAGAAAATTCCACAAGCATATAACAAAGTGTACCTGGTGATTTCCTTTTTAGTTTAGCGTTGTTTCAAAATAAACTTCTGTCTTCACATGAAGTTAGGTTTAAACAAAAACTTAACAAAACAAATAAGCTCCATTGAAGTGAGTACATTGACAATGGTTATGCAAGAATGAACTTTAGAAAACAGGTTAATTATTGTTCAAGAATGAACTGTCAATCCCAAACTAGCTAACTAAGAGGTCCTACATGTTCTCAGTATAATGTAAACATGGACATGCTTTCATGACCACCAGGCCAACTTCATTTCCTGATGAAAATATTTGGATGCATTACAAATCTCCAGAATAAATGCACTGTGAGTAGAGATAGTTTTGACAAGCAATCATTTAAATTTGATGCTTCTTAATTTTGAAATTAAGTAAAAGCAAAGTGTGCTTGATGCTACTTTTCATGTTTATGCGGATGAGACTGTTCTATAAATATGTGCATCAACTCTTGTGCAGGCCATTTATTACCTGCAAAATGCTTTTAAAATAAGCATATTTCTGAAGATATCAATGATACAAAACTGGCCCCTTTAAATTTCTCTTTTGAAATGTGAGTTCCCTATGCATATTTCTAGTTTCTTATAATTGTTGCCTCTTGTGTTTTCTGTCTGTAACAGAAATAGTTTTTTTATTCCATTCTTGGCCATTCACCATTGGAAAATACATTCATAATCTCAATAGGACTCTATTATATATTGTTTGTTGAGACTAAATAATTTTTATGATGTGAAAATGCTATGGTTAAGGTTTGGCACAAAATCGCCTTGGTTCAGTTTATGGAAACATCGTGGTTTGGGTTAAAATAATAATTGTATTGTCATGGTTACAGTAATAGGGAAAGTGATGAATTACTGGAAAAAAAATACAAAATAAAAATCTCTAAATTGGGCTAAAACACTTGTGTGTGTTCCCGAATAATTGAAACTTAATCCAAATTGCTGGATTTCTAGAGATGTTCATATAGATATCGCCAAGTGCAGCTTTATCCACATAGTATGATTAACTCTAAACTCTCTCCACAAAACAAAAAGTAGGAACATGACACTGAGACTCATCTCCAAAATGTGTTACTGATTCCGAGATTGATAATTGAAACAAATAACTGTCGAACAAGAATATAATTTATATAGGCCCTGACAGGCCTAAAATGTGTAAATCAAAGCCAAAACATTTTTTTGCAACCAGATGTGACACAAGTGGAACTAGCTACAACCAAATGTGTCATGCTTAATTTGCAAATATTGATTGAAAACAAATGAAATACACAGGATTCAGCAGGATTGCACAGTATGAACATTTTGCAACTTTGCAGATATTCATTAAAGTTTTCTCATTAAGTTGATAAAAAAAGAACATCTGGCAGGCATTATGTTTAGAGCAGTATATACACATTTTTAGGACACAGGGTTGTCTCTAGAAAGTTTGTGTTGCTGCCTGTCAGTGTTGCATTTAACAGTATTTTCTTGTCAGTGTGAATTACTGCATATGAAAAAGTTGGATGTGCCCATCCAACACCTCCACATTGCTCCATAAAGGGACACAATGCTTCATGCATTGACCCTGAATGTTCCTGGATACTCAGGTTATGTTTATCATTAATGTCCAGTCAAATGATTTCCATTTGCTCCTTGTAGTTTCTAAATCAGCAGACACCCTGCTTGTATTTTCCGCATCAAGCTGTCAAGCTGTTCATTCTGTTCACCAAGGAAGTGAGTCACAACCAACAGCTGTCAATGTCACACTATTCTCACCCTCATGGTGGATGAGTGTGTGTCTACAGTAGCTGGATTACTGAAATAGTTGCTACTGTACTTCAGAGAGCTGGGGAACCAACACGACACAGCAAAGCGTCGCCACATAGAAATGATTATATTTCTATGTGAATGTTGCCCTCTGTATGATGTATAAACAAAAATACCCAACGGTGTCATAAAGTACAATAATTTGAGAATTTTGTGATTTTTGTGTGTGTTTTAGTCTGTGCTGTCTCATTTGAATTAGTTTCAGGATGAATACTACGTGTTCTGTGTTTACTCTTCTCTTCTCAAGTGACCTCTGTCCAGCCAATCGTGCTTGGTGTTGATGGACTACTATGCTTATTTGAAGGCACTTTACTCGAGGGATAGCTTTGCACCAGTAAGCCCAGTTATTTATTTAATTACCTTCGTTCATGGTCTATGGAAAGGTAGTTTAATATTTCCCGTCTGTTAAAGCTGACAACATTCCAAGCATAATATTCATCAGAAGAGCTATTTAAATGTTAGGAAATTAGATACAAAATTAATTAAATGAGAAAATAAATTTGTTTCCATTAACCTGTGTACATGGAACACTGGGCTTTGTGGTAGTGAGATTCACATAGACATCCACTTAGAAACACAACATAATAGCTGAACCTCAGTCACACCAGACTGTGCAGAACAAAAGTTATGAACAAACACCAACCCAACAGTCTCAGAGAGCACAGTAGATTTTACAGGCCAGAAGAACATTGTCACTTATTGCTGTACATTGTATCTCATTAGACTGAGATACCTTGTCGCTGCATGCCCAATTAAACATCTGCTTCTTCACATTCTCTCTTTTGTCATAAGCTACTGCATCTGCAAATAATGTGTGAATGAACATCGGCAGATGGGAATGGAACAGTCCTGCTACAGGAGACACTACAAGCAGAGTCGCTACGTACTGGGCTCCTAGTTAAAAGGAGTTTATTGTGACGAACAATGTGTTCATTTTTATTTGAAAGCCACAATTAGCAGTGTGGCCCATGTATACTTTTCCTTATTATGTTAAGATACAAATGGGAAGGAGACACAGTAAATGGGATTGGGTGTGAGCTCTTCCAGTGTGTACTATAATAACTCTGAGGCTAATTCAGCCAGCCCTATCCTTACTTCTTTCATTATCAATGGTCACATCTTCCTCTGTGACCATTGATAATGCCATTCATGGATAAAGCAATGGTGGGAATGTAGCAGAAAACTGACATGTTTTCGTAATGTCAAATGATATTGGTTCGGAGCAGATGTTAGCTATGAAACATCAGAACATCTATACCACTCTGATTCTGAGACTCTAATTACAGTTAACAAGTGTGACCACACCTGATTGGCCGCTGATGATTTAGACTAGCATTTCACCAGCTTTCTTACACTAATTGGCATCGGAGTTGCCTCATGCCACCTGCAGTCAAGCAAATGGAAAGTAGCAATTTTTGCTGATACTACATTTAGGTGTAGGTTTTCTTTTAGGATTCATAGCTGTTCAGTTATGTCAAAAAAATGCATGCACCCTGAATATTTACCACGATAGCAATAACAATGCCACTGGTGTGACACAGAGGCTACCGCTTAGTGTCACACCACTATGACTAGTTTTGTTCAGCTGTTGGTGACTTTAGGGCAGCAGAACAAGCTCAAAACACAACATTGACAAATGGTATTATCACCTTATGAAGTAGTTTTGGTAAATTGGTTAAAAAAACAACAGTTAAGTGCATTTTTGGCAGACAGGGAGCAACATTTGTATTAATTTAGGGTTTGTTTGTGTAAACCTTGTCAATGTGAAAACTCTGATTTGGTCTCCACCTTCTCCTTGAAATATACTGTAGCTCTTCAGCTGCTAACTGTTCTACTATGTTCACCAGCTAGTTGCTAACTTACAGTGTGCAGTGGGTTTATCTGAGCTTTTTGACTGAAAACAACTTCCCGCTGTTGCCGGAAATCCAGCTCGTAAGAGTGAAATTTGAAAAAAAAAACATATGTATGTGCAGGCATCTACTGTATAGTGCTATTACTACTACATAGTACATCTGCAGTCAACATGAGACACAATGATTGCCCAAGCCACTCTGAAACACAAAAGTGTTTTATAACTATTGATCCGCCTCCCCTGTAAAATTAAATGGCACGGCAGTGTTTTCACCAGTAAAAGCCATGTTGCTCCAGGCTTTGGGAAACTCTGGGCTCACTCTACTCGCACTCAGGGGACACATTGCCATCACAGCTGCCTGCTGCTGGCATGCTGGATTGATGGAGGCTGCTTAGGGTCATTGGATTACAGAGTTTTTATGACGCTCAAAAATCACCCGCAGTGATCGCTCAGAGGAAGGGCCTGCCTGCTTTGAGAAGAATGGAAGGGTCGTAAATCTAATGCTGAAAGCAGACATTCGAAAGGAAATAGGTGCATTTAGTCGAGCGATTATTTACACAGGCCTGATTGGATAAAAAGGAGTAATGGTTAATAAAACTTCATATCAGGAAGACTTATTATTGATTATTATTATCAATATTATGATTGATTATACATTTGAATTATTGATTTAATGTCATTCTGTATGGTTTTTATAGGCGCAATAACCCAAAAGCAGTTGAATATGAATCTGGAATCGAGCACTGTTGGTCTACATATAAAGGTCCCTCACCTATGTTAGTGAACTAATGGGCTCCATTTAGGTTGAATGGAGAAGGAACAGATGTGAAGCTGTGATGCAGATGGGATGGGGCACGGCTGCGCTGTAATCCTCAGTTTACTCTGCGTCTCCGGCCCCCGGTGGCCAGTAAATGATTTGCTGCCTTGAGGGTTTGTCTAATCTGTGGGCTCTTCTGAGCTGTCGTCCACATTTGGCGCAGTGCGTTCCACATTTTGCTCGGTGGGTGAACTGTGTTCTGATTGATGTTCCCTCATGTCAAATTCCATGTCTGTGTGCCTGCCCGCATATTTTATTTGTGTGTGTCAATGATTGTGAAGAAGAATTAAACAACTGAAAAACCCTTTAGAGATTTAGATCACGTCCACGCAAAAGACCTTTGCCCTCGAAGTCCATTATTTTGGTCCAGAAATATCAGACGTAAAAAAATGAATACAACTGTCTGCGTATTTTATTAATCCGTCTCACCTACTATGATCCTGTCATCATCAATAATTTCAGAATCCGCCAAAGGGGCAAACATTTGATGACTATGTATTCATGGGTAAAAATCATGTGTAAGAGAAATGTGCTTGTTCTTGTGATTCCCAAGCTGACTGGGACGATGTGGCCTCCGCCCAAATGGCTGGCAGAGTCTGAACATTGTATTGTGTAACTGTGATCTTTTGCTAATCTTCATCATATTAATATAGTAATGACATGTCTACAATCATTGCTTGTAAAAAAAAAAAGTGTCAGTGAATGTAACTTTTTTGCAGAGTTGTCTAATATTGACATTCTTGTTTGGCGACAGACACACAGATAGTCTCCTAAATTCTAAAAGACGGCTGCATGTCAGGTATCCTGTGGAAGAGCCTTTGGAACGTTACAGTCCCATTGGGCTGTGATGACATATCTGGTGGAGGCATAGTCATATATTCCAGGAGGGAACTTCCCTCAAAAGTAGTTCTTCCTCTGACAAATCTTTGGAGAGTGAACAAGACTCCAAATTGCCATGTAGCCAAGACCAACAGCCTGAACTAACATTTTATTTGAGCCCAGGCATCTCTACTTGTGCACGTGTGTGTGCATCCATATGCATCCATGCCTGTTTGTGGATATACGTGTTTGAGTGTGTGCTGGGTTGATGAGATGGGTTCCTCACACACAGCTGGTGGTCCCCGCACCCCGAGAGCCAGGTTAGTCTGCGGCAGCCTCAGCAGCAGGCAGGAAGAGAGGAAAAAGCAGCAGTAGCAGGAAGAGCGGGAGGAGGAGGAGCGGGAGGAGGAGCTGAGGGATGGAGGGGGGTTGGGGGGGGGGGGCAAGAGAGGAGAGAGAAAGGAGCAGGAGGCGGAGGAGTAGAGGGAGGAAGGGGACAACCATGGTAATCATGGAAATCAGAAAGACTAGCATGGAGATGACAAAGAAATGCTCCATTGAAAGTCTATGAGGCATGTGATTTAGTTGAACATTATGGAGTCCAAAATTGGTTTTCTTAAAGATAGCTTAAATTAGCAAGAATAATTTCCTGAAGCATATTTTAACACACACTTACATCTTCATTGGAGGAAAAACTGTCACATTTTGTCTCTTTGCTCTTCCTTTGAACCAGGAATTATGAGAGCAGAGTTTAATATTCCCACCTATCCAAAGTCTACTCATAGATATTAATACTTTAAAAAGAAACACAGGCAATTATTGTACTATAGAGTAGACTATACACATAAAAGAAAGACATTTTGAGAAATCCTTGTTTGCCATCTTACCCACAGTCAGCTGAGAAGATTGATATAGACTTCAGACATAGAGCTCCGGGATGAGTTTTCTGTTAATTGTCAACCCTCAAAGAAAAAAAGGTTTTAGTTTTGGAAAACCAAGTAACTCAATGCCCAGATGACTCCTGCATTTACAGCTTAGGTGACTTGCTTGTTTGCTTAGTAAAAAAAGTTTTTAAAAAAACAGGTTTCATCATCCAGATTGAACAATTGTTATTTTTCTCACCAAATTTAGTTTTGACATCTTTAAGGTAAGAGGTTACCCAAATGTGTATACATGTTCAGTTTATCGATTAACTTTGAATGGCTCTGTGAAACTTAGAGATGGCCCGATATACCAATACAATGTGTGGATGCACGTCCGATATCGACTGTTTTGATATGCTCCAAACTAACTTGTTTCATCGCCATACTGGAACGTCCTGGAAACTCACTTGAAATCAGAGTAAACCGTCCAAAAATATAAATGGACTTGGACCATTGACTTTGTTATAGTCATATAGTGGTTATTTGAATTAAAAACACGCAATTCAAATAAAACAAAACATTTTAATTTCTATATTTACTTTGATGAAGAAAACGTCTTTCTAATTATACGTTATAAGCTGCTTTGAGCTAGTTTGAGGAAGTTAAAACGAGTCATAATTCCCTCTCAAATATCTATTTTATATCACTGTGAAAACATCTCCCTCAAAAGACAGGATTTATCAAAGTGTCTTGGCAAAAGCTTAATTTAAAAATATTACATTTGAACACATCGTGAATTACCTTTGCCCAACACCAATTTTTACTAAATAGAGCTTGAACATAACTTCAATGCAACCTCTGTGGACATTAGCAGTTAGCTCCGTTATTTAGCCAAGCAGGACTGTGCTGCTCACCAGCTAACGTTCTATAGCTCTCCTCCTGCTCATTATCACACCAGCATGCACAAGCATGTTTAACCACTGGTGTGTATTACTCACCAGTGGTTACAAATGTTGTCTCAAGGTGGATGTTTTTTACTAGCCATTTGTAAATATGAATACATTTAGCCTACAACCCTGTAATATTTTATTTAGTTGACTGCCAACATTACCGCAATAACACGCTCCTGTAGGTACATGCTGTACAACATCAGGAGAATACGACCTCTTCCCACTCAGAAGGCAGCACAGGTTCTGGTCCAGGCTCTGATCATCTCATGGCTAGACTATTGCAACTCCCTCCTGGCAGGTCTACCTGCTAATGCCATTCGACCTCTACAGCTCATCTAGAATGCAGCTGCTCGACTGGTCTTCAACCTCCCGAATAGTTTAACGTTATTGAAGAAATTGTACTTGCTTGATTCTTGTTGTTCTGATTTTGGACTCATGGTTTAATGCACCTATTGTAAGTCGCTTTGGATAAAAGTGTCAGCTAAATGACATGTAATGTAATGTAATGTAATTGTAAATATACATTATATTGATGATAACAAGTGTTCAGTGGCACTGAGGTGTCACCTGAGCCGGTCTTGATTGCTCTTGAGTTTACTGTTGCTGACATTTTCAACTAGCTAGTTACTGAAGAAGATAGCACTATGTATGGTATTATCAATCCACGCCTGGGATCTTGCCCAAATATTGCTTAAGGTTGGTAGAAAGCTGATTTTTTGTCTTCACTTTAAATGGGAGCCATCCTTTTAAAGCTGTTTCTAGTCTATGTACTAAGCTAGGCTAAATGAGTCCTACTGAACTGATCTATGTTCTTATCTGCCTATGGATCCGAAGGCAAACAAGCATATTTCCCAAACTTTTGGAGAGCTCCATTAAAGTGAAAAGGTCGGCATGAAGCAGTGATGATGGAATGTATTGAAACAATGTAAAAGGAAGAGACTTGGGACAAGAAAAGGAAAGTATTGGTAGATTAATCAAAATGACAAGCCTACAGAGGTCTACAGTTAGTAAAGTTATCAAATGTTTATTAATACTTTTATTAAAATGTTTAACAAGTGTATATCTTCTTCTGACAATGCTCTGATCTTGTGGCATTACAATATGATAAGTAAATGCAATAATCTCCAAAACACATACTTATGGCATTAACATGTCTATTAAACCTTTAAAAAAAATATTAACAGTGCCTCTATTGTATAAGAGGGTGTATGGCTCATCCATTTATAGAAATGTCCTGCTGTTATTTTTGCTCCTTTCTAATGTTACAGAAGTAATTATAACATGCAAATTGCAGGTCAAGCATGTGAAACTGCTTGACCTGCTTGAACTTATCACCAAATTTTTCAACTTGACACTTTGAGCATCATTGTGGGAAAACAAACCCATATTGTAAATGTAGGATGTATTCAATTATAAGAGAAGGCTGGAGCAATGAAAGAAATATATGGTTAATTTACACACATGATACTGATACTAATTAGCACTGGACTGTGGAAAGCACAACCTACACATTACAGTGGATCTTCATTTTTCTTAAATCAATATTTGGATTAAATAAATCAAGCTGATGTTACACCCACATATTGGTTTTCAAGTATTGGTCTTTTTTTAAATGTCATATCTGCCAGTCCGAGTAATGAGGCAACATTATGATTGAAGGGTTCTTTGAGACTAGAACTGTTCAAAAACAGTCTACAAAAGTTACTTTAAGATATCATTTTGTTTCCCCTTAAGTTAGATAGGTTCATGGTTTGCTCTAGTTTTAAGGAACAATTTTCAGTCATCATTCTATGACTTAATAACAGGGGATCTATGTTTTTAAAGTCCTCACTACTTATTACTACTCACTGCTTATGTACTTATTACTGTACCCAGCTGTGTTTGCCTAGGTTACTTACAAAATGACCAATCACTACACCATTAATACAACCACTGCCAATACAAACAAGCTGGCTGGTTATTATTGAGGGATCTTTATTTTCATATGACAACAATATTTTTTTAGCTGTTGTCATACTGTAGTTGCTTAACGTGGCAAGCATTCTTTTTAATTAATGATGCTTATATTGACTGGGCACCCATCGTAACCAGCTAAAGGTTTGGGAATTGGAATTATGTTCATATTGGGCAATTCCATCATTCACTGATTAAGTCCTGTGTCATGAGACTTTTCGAAGACAACATACAAAGCAGGGTTCCTTTGATGTCGCTAAACACAAATAACAATGTGGACTTGTGCACATCAGCATCCATGTGCACAATCCAACAATTTAATGTCTTCTATTTCTATAAACTGTAGTCATGACCTCTCCCCAACCTCAACAAGCATTTGAATTGCCTAATCTTAACTATATTTTAACCCTGGTTTATATACCAAAACCATTAGTCAAACACTATTTAAATCTAGTCGTGATCATATTTTGTTTATATACTAAGTGAATCCAACACAACATGTGACAGTAGTGACATTTGTGCATGAAACAAGAGTGGAAAGGATTTGTTGTCTGTACAAGGTTTGAAAAATGAGGTATGTTGTCATTTGAATGGACAAACCTTGAGTATGTAAAATATGTCAGGCTTTTGCTTCTGCCTGCAAGGTCCTGTTGGGTCCATTCATCCTGTCTGTCTGTATTTACCTTTTTCTGAAAAGATGAATAACCTTGTTCGGGAATTAATGCTGTTGTGGAGCTTAACAGTCACACTGTACATGCGGCATCACAACCTGCCGTATTCGCTCATTGCTTTGTTAGATATTCAAACGGGAGAAACAGGCTATGAATGTATTACATGAATTCAAAGCCCAATAGATTGAACTTTCTGAAATAAACAAACAATCACACTGCATTCAGATGAATAAGGTAATTACCTGTTAGATGATTTAAATTAGATCTGGAGGTAAAAAGTGCATTATTTATGAGGACATTAATACATCTTAATAAATATATTGATTTGGAAGACTGATTGCTAAGACAATCGCCTGTTTTGTTAATCACGGGGACTGACATACACTCCTGTAATGTACCCCAGGCAAAATAGCTGCAGGGGGTAGAAAGAAAGAAATTAACACTTTTATTGATGCCTGTGGGGAAATTCTTCTCTGCATTTAACCCATCCGTAGTTCTTAAGGAGCAGTGGGCTGCAGTGAAGCGCCTGGGGAGCAACTGGGGGTTCAGTGTCTTGCTCAAGGACACTTCAACATAAACCATGGGGAGAGCGGGGATCAAACCGGGTACCTTGTGCTTACGGGACGACCACTCTCCCCATGAGCTACGACCCAAGGGTATCTCATAATGTACATAATGTACTCCTGAAGCACCATATGATAAACTGGGAGATTTCTATTGGAATATAGAATACCTCTGACCATAAGGCAGAAATCTAGGTACCAATATTAACTGTACACTAGATGTCAAACATTCAAGTTGACTTTTAATAAGTCTCAAATTACCAACAATTTGACACACAATTCACAAATATGTTCGATTTACAAATGCACACAGAAGGATTTACAAATAAATTAGACTCACAAATGCACGCAGAACGATTCACAAATACCTTCCAATGCACACATAAATAAATTACAATTGATATAAATGTTAAAGAAAAATCACAAATACATTTCTGCATGTCTATGTGGATTTATTTATTTGTGGATCGCACTGCATTTGTTTGTGATTTGCTCCACATGTGTGTGTGGGATTTATGAGACTCCCCTGACGTGGCTTTATTCGCAAATGCATATTTTTCAACATAGACCTATCTGTAGCCATTCAGATGTTGCCCTCATTTTCAACCAATTCGTGGCTTTATTCGTGAAACAGTTAACATTTCCGCCATCCACCATGGAAGAAATAACCACTATTTCTGCTTTATACTTGTTGTGGACATCCCACACATGTCGGAACATCTAACGCCCTTGTGTTTGGGTTCATAACACCGTCCGTCGGCTCACACAGCTAATTTTTTTCACTTCGCTCTATTCACGTCATTCGCGCCACGGCAAGATTTTTTACAAGATTTACATTTATTGTGTATCCCTCCGCAAATTGCGCAACTGTAACGCTGGCAGCCTTGTGGGAAGGGAAGGAGGGGGGGGATGCGCTCATGTGATTGGTTGAAAATGAGGGCGACATACTGAATGGCTACAGATAGGTCTATGTTGAAAAAAACGCATTTGCGGATCCAGCCACGACAGGGGAGTCACATAAATCCCACACACACATGTGGAGCAAACCACAAACAAATGCAGTGCGATCCACAAATAAATACATACAAATCCACAAACAAATAGAAGAATCCACATAGAAATGCATTTGTGATTTTTATTTTACATTTATATAAATCGTAATTTATTTATGTGTGCATTGGAATGTATTTGTGAATCTTTGTGTTTGCATTTATGAGTCACTCTGTGTGCATTTGCAATTATTGAGACTAATCTGACCCCATACTATCTTGCTATATTGGTAAGCACTTTGTGCTGCATTTCTTGTATTATAGGTTTTTTAAAAAATATTATTATTGTTGTTAAGATTCACCATTGTCTAGTTTTGTAATAGCATAGAATATAACTCTGACATTTCTACATTTATAAAAAACAAAAAACAAAACTATCCTTTTAGCCGAACCCGTTCAAAAATTATATTAAAACATAATAGATGTCAACTCTTTTGTTCATAATCTAAATTATGGTGGAGAAATATCATGATTTATAAATCCAGTCAACAACATTTAAGTCCGTGTTTCAGACTTGTTCATTGGTAAATCTTTACTCGCACATCCTTTTCAAATCCTTTGTATCTGTTCAGCTACACATCATCATCTTTATAACGTATATGATTTTTCACTAGCTTTTATCTGCACAGAGAAATACTTGCACCAGCAGAGGCGGAATAAAAGCTGCTTTAAATTGATTTTTCTTCCACAAGATGCATGTTCATGGTCCCTTGCTGTATATTATGTGGTTGTTATATAATGCTCTCTAGGTGGCAGTGTGACTGCAAATCACCGACACATCTTAGCAGGTAAACATTATAGTGATAAAGTAACATTCATAACCCTGGTTGCCTTAGCCTTTACGGTTTAATGTATTGTTACTTCACTGCTGTGCTTTCAATGCATTTATTCACTGTGCTCACATGTGTCAACACCATATGTGTATGTTCATGCATGTGCATGTTAACATATGTGAGTGTTCTGAGTGTTTTCAGTTAATAGAATGATACCACAGAAGTGTCTGACTTGTCAATACAGGGTCAATAGGCGAAGCTAAAACACTGTACAATCAATACAATTAAATGTGAAAGGAAGCTGAGACTGAACTCTTTCAGGATTAGTACTGCCATTATTTGGAGGGTTCTAAACAATTCCAAACAGATGAGCTACCAGCTGACTGCTGGCTATAAAATGATGGAGGGTTCCAAACAATGGCAATAATTTGTCTTTCCTCCAATCGGGTTCCTTAAGTATTCCTTAAAAATCTAAATAACACGACAACAGCAAAGGACTCGGTCGAAGCAGCTCTGCTGTCACTAGTCACTAAATGTATTGGATGACTGTTTAAAGATTTTAGAACATATTTAGAACAACTAGATATGTCAACATCATCACACAATTCTGACAGTGTGAGCTTACAATATTTTCAATCAGCTTTCTAAATTCGTTGAATAATTTTCATTTAGTTTTACAAAATGACCTCGGTAGCATCAGTATAACGACTGTGACCCTTGTTTACACTGGTTCACAACATAATTCAGAATTTGTACAATGTGTGTATGTGGAAATTGATAGTTTGATTATTACTGAATTGTAATAAAAGAAAAAACTATCTGAATATTAAAATATATTTTAAATATTAGGTGAAATTCTTTGGGGATTTAAATATTTTGTTGTTGTGCTTGTTTCTGTCACGTTTGAATAGCATATATTTATCTATCTCTCATCATGATGAATATATATTTGTTGCCATTATGCCGCTCATATATTTTTTCCTCATTTTTGAAATTGAATGCCACAGATATGAACAGTGAGAATAGTTAGATTATAAGCAGAATGGAAATGGACAGCAGAAGTGGGGAGGTGTGTGTTTGTGAATGTGACTGTTGACGACATGGTTGATGCAGCAGAGCATGTGCCTGTGATCCCACTGTATATTACAGCCAGCCCTCCAAACCTTTTTATTAAACTGCTCTTAGTGTTCCCATTCCCTCAGGAGTGTCAGGAAGAAAGACAAAAAAACAAACATAAAAAAACAGTTTTAAAGTTTTGGTAGGTTTTAGATCATGTTAGATTACAACAGAAAAAAAAGGTTTCTGGAGTTTTTCTTGAGGTCATTTGAGATGGTGGTTAAAGTCTAGCTTGGATCCATGGTGACAGCAGAATTCCTCACGTTTCTTATCTCGTTGTCGCCATTGGGCCTAAGTGAATAAATGCAAAGAAACCAACCCTTATCTTACTGCATATGATATAGCACTGTCATTATAGTGTGAGTTTCCGCAAATTGGGAAACAAATGATTTCTTTAAATCATATATCAGAACATATATTTAGCATATATTTTGTTTCATTTTGTTAGCTTTTATAGATTTAATTTTTTTGCCATGAGGCTTTCACAGCACATGTGGCTATAGAAAGTAGAACTTCTGCTATCATTGTTGTAAATAACAAAGCAGAGGTGGTAGTCAGAGGTATTTCTTACCTTTTCAAGTTGCGCATTCTGTCTGGACTTGTAGAGGAACTCTCCCACGGCCACGAACACGGAGAGGACGAGTCCGGCGGCCAGGACAATGAAGATCCCTCCGATGTTCTGCACCCCGAGGGCACTGGCCTCCTTACTCTCCTCCTCTGGACAGCCGTTTCCTCTCCACCACTTCTCCTTCATCATGTGCAGCTTTCCTTCCTCTTGAAGCTGCAGGATGGCAATAGTGATCTTATCTCGGTACGGAGAGCCTGAAGGACCAAAAGACGTGAGGTCAGCAGGAGCAACTGACACGACTAAATCAGTGCCTTTGTGTTATCTAAGCACAGGTTTACAGAATATTGACTTTGATGGTCAGCCAAAGTTTGTTCATCTCATTTACTTAAACCTCAGGAGGCTAAACTGCCTGCTCAACCAAACAGGTAATTAAGGCAACGAGTCAATGTGTTGTAGAGAAAAGGCTATTTAGTTGAATAGATACAATACTGTGTGACTGCTACAAATCAACTAAAACACCGACCACGCTGGTGACGTAGAACGAAAAATCAATCACTGATTAATATAAAGTCGGATTGTTGTGAAAGAGAATATTCATGACTTTTTATGTACTCCGCTACAGAAATTAACTTTGTTCATTTGATGTAACCTTTTAAGTACTGGTATTTAGAAATACAGGTACTGAATATATTTTATCCACAGTAACACAAAACACATTTGAAGAATCAGTTTTCCTTTTTGACTGACTGTTTTAATTGTTATCCATAGACGCAAATCAAAGCGTACGTCTGTACAGTAGATGTACACTGATTTAGCATTGAGAATTGTTGCGTCAACACATACAAAATGCCTCAGAATACAACATGTACAAATACCTTTACTACAGCCTGTATGATATATTGTGTGTAATGTGTCTTTACTTGTTTCTTTGTTGTTGTTGTTGTCTGGGGATGTCAATGGTCAATGGACTGTAATTGTATTGCGCTTTTCTAGTCTCACGACCACTCAAAGCTCTTTAACACTACATGTCATTCACCCATTCACACCCATTCATACACTGATGACAGTGCCCATGCAAGGTTCCACCTGCCCATCAGGACTAACTAACATACAACATTCACACACCGTGGGCACAGCTACGCTTAACTAGGGGTTAAGTGTCTTGCCCAAGAACACATCGACATGGATTCTCTGATTGATGGACCATCCCGTTCTCCACTGAGCCATAGTCACCCCTTAATGTGTGCACTTTGTGTAAGCATTTCATTGTTTTGCAATACACATGACAATAAACTTAAAATTAACTGATACTATATGACTTAATTTGATGCAAATAAAGCTGAATTTTTTAGCAGAGGAGACATGATTTACATATTTTCAGTGTTAGGGTGACTGTGGCTCAGTGGTGAGCAGGGTCGTCCTTCAATCAGAGGATCGGTGGTTCAATTCCTGGCTCCGCTAGCCCATGTCAACGGCTCCTTGGGCAAGACACTTAACCTGAAATGGCTCCTGTAGCTGTGCCTACAGTGTGTGAATGTGTGTCTGAATGTTATACTGCTGATGTGCAGGTGGAACCTTAGCCCCTACCATCAGTGTATGAATGATATCATATCATTAAATTGCTTCGAGTGGTCGTAAGACTAGAAAAGTGCTGTACAGGTCCATTCATTCAACTGTGGCATTTAGGTAACAGGTTAGTAACAATTTAGTTCTTCAAACATAATTAGAGGATTTGTTAAGAAACCACCAGAAGAACCACCTTAAAGGGCCAGTGTGTAGGATTAGGCAGCATCTAGGGGTGAGGTTGCAGATTGTAAACAGCTGAAATGTCTCCAGTTTGCCAAGCATGTTGGAGAAATAAGGTGAGCAATGCAACAACAAGTGGCCCTCTACAGAGTCAGTGTTTGGTTCGTCTGTTCTGGGCTACTGTAGAAAGGTGCACCATAGCAAACTGCGCTCTGAATGGAGATATAAACGGCTCATTCTAAGTGAATGAAAAGTCAACAATTATATTATAAACCAATGAAAACATTCCATTCCATTATCCGAACCGTTTATCCTATTCAGGGCTGCGGGGAGGCTGGAGCCGATCCATGCTGACATTGGGCAAAGGCAGGGTTCACCCCGTACAGGTCACCGGGCGCATATAGAGACAGACAACAATTCTCACATTCACACCTACGGGAAATTTAGAGTCTCCAATTAAACTGAGCTGCCTCTACACCACAGTGCAGTCCAGAAAAAAAACACACTTATCAATATTATATTCAATTTCCGACAATAGATCCGCCTTAATACTATGCACTGGCCCTTTAAACAAATTTTCACTATTCAATGAATCCTGCCAAAATCTCAGGAAAATCAAATGGAAGACACTCGCTTCCCTTAATTTACAAGACTGCCCCAAATTGAATAAAATACATTTATTTATTTCAATCAAACTGTATTGAAGTATATGTATTATTAAGTCAATTATATCAAGGCTGTTCTCAAATAAACAGGACTTTCACCCAGGAGGCTGCTGTTTGTCACTGACTTATTTAATTCTTAATAATGTATATGTTTGCATCTAAAATCACAAAATGATTTTTTTTGTGCCTTTGTCAGTGCAAGGTTGATTTTTATGGCCATGATAATTGATCACTGTTACTTTTGTAATACTGCTTTAAAAACGTCTTTATGAGTACTTATTGTTCTACTATGAATCAGTGTGGGAGGTGTGCAGCTGCTTTATTTGTCCCATGCTGTTGTTTTAAAGTGTACTCCATCCTCCTTTCTTACCTCTGGAAAGCACCTTCATTCCTACAAATAGTATCCTCTGCTGTGTTTGGTGTGTTTCTATCAAAACTAGGCCTGGGCACGTTAACTCGTTATTTATGCATTAACGCAGCAAACCTATTAACGCCGAAAATAATTATTTCATGCATTAACGGCATTTATTTTTTTTGCATTGGGAGGGGCTTAATGCTGCTGCACACATTAACCGAGAACATGGAGAAATGCACTTTTATATGGACATTTTCATTTAAAATCTCTACCACGGCGTAGTTAATAAAAACAAAGTTATTTGTAACCACTCAAACTGGAGTTATCTCATCACCGGAGTACTACGAGCATGAAGTACGTCTTAAAGGCGTCACACAGTATTAATGCCAGCCAAGAGCTACCCAAACAGCCAGTGGAGCGAAACTTCGTCAGACTACTGCAGCGTGCGGGAGAACTGTCGATAAACCAACGCAGGGCAAGTGGAGAGCAGCCCGATTCCTGCAGTGAAAGAGGTCGGTCTAAGGAGCCTCCTTAGATTCACTTTGAGACGCACCGTCGATTTTTATGAAATGGAGCGGACTACAAAAATGGCGGCCAAATGCAGATAGGTTATGGGCCGCTTAAACTCATTGTGGGTAACTACTTAACCTACATTTATCTTTTTTTGACTGAGATTCTCAAAAGGAAATCCACAGGCTGTACAGACTAAAAGGTCCCTGCACAGTAAATTACAGCTGTGTACTTTCTTTTGTGCTAGACAACTTTAGCTCATTCTAACTGGGACCCTAACTACTGAACATACACAGCAATGCTGTTCCCTAATAAAAGACACATGCTTCTTCTGGTACCTGTATGTGTAATACACTAGTTTTTAATTAGGGTAGCCATCTAAACAAGGAGTCAAATTTTTGCAATTCATAGTTGCTCTCTAGCACCCCCTAAAATTTTGACCGGCGACGCCCCTCACCCAGAATGTCCGATTGACTTGAAATTTTTCACACATGTTCACTTACACCTGCTCTACAAAAAAGCCTCTCAGACCCCTAAGGTTCTAAGGATCTATGGCCCAATGAACATTTTAGGGGCGTGTCTTGTTTTTCAATGCTCATAGCGTCAACACTATTGGGACTAATCACTTTGAAACATTTGTCCTAAGTGCGCATGGCATGCCTTAACTTGAAAAATAAATCTTGTGCGATTTGAACACTATAGGGGGCGCTACAATAATTTGCCGAAGTTGCCCCGTTTTTCGGGTTTTTAGCTCGTTTTTGGCACTTTTCGCCGTTATATATTTAACGTTATCTCCCACAAAAAAAATCCGATCGACTTCAATCTTCTTTTCAGGATGATCGGAAGGCCTTGAGCATGATTATTCTGCAAAAAAAGTCGCTTTCACCCACTCTCACTTGTCGTTAAAATAATTCCAATAAAATTCCACTTTCTGTTGTTTGTTATGCTAGAGACTGTTGCTTTAACTAAACCAATCTTTCCAAAAATAATCATGCATGATGCCAGTCAAGCCCTGAACACATTTCCAAAAGTTTTAGACAGTAATATTTTCTAGCTATACGAGGTCCGATCAAATTTTTTGAGCTAACCGGTGGCGCAGTGGGATAAACACCAGTCTTGAGTGTGGGAGTCGTACATGATGCATGTATCTGTTCACATTCTCAAAGCGCCCCTACTGGCCAAAACAAATAACCCTAAAAATGCATCAGATTCACATGTAATTTACACAACTACACTTCACGTAGAGACACATGGTGCATGTATTTGTTCACATTCTCAAAGCGCCACTTACTTGTTCAATTGGACTTGCTCTAATCTGCCCCAAACTTGTCATGCTTGTTACAAGTCACGGCCTGAGGATATCGACAAGTCTAATTTCAGTCATAGTCAGAGCTCCACTTACTGGCTCAACTATACTTACGTTGAATCTGCCTCAAACTTATCGTGCTTATTACAAGTCACAGCCTGAGGATATCGACGAAATTATTCTCACTCGCGGTCGACGCGGCGCCTACTGGCGAAAGAATATCGTGGTTACGCGACAAACGGTAAAACGCACAACCGCGTTCTCGGCCGAGCGGGTCGGCGTCCCGCAGGCGCCCCCAACCGGCGCGGGTGAGCGAGGACCCATTCATTGCTGCTCGCAGCTTTAATTCATTATTGAATTTTGCGCAAAATGCAATTAATCGCTGTTAATCACAGAAAACCATGCGATTAATCTTTGCCCAGCACTAATTAAAACCCCAATATAAATCAGTAAACATCCACTGCATTCCAGTATTTTTCATTGTACCGGTTTACCATTGTGAAATATGAATGGTAATGTAAGCATTAACATTTTATTGTCCCCTAACAACAACTAATAAACCTAAAACACATCTATGGGGCTCATATCTGCAATAACTCTACCTTTATAGCGGTCTAATTAAACCAGTTGCCATGTGTTACGTGTCAGTGTTGTGTTTTCCTGTACTTTGTGTCTAAAACATTAGAATATTGGTTGGTGCTGCCTCTGTATTGTTTTGATGGACTTTTATTAGAAAAGCAGGTGAAGCCATTTTGTTTGTTTCTTTCTTAGAGGTAGTTAGCCAGGCCGAGTTTGTTATCTTGATTTCTTTTGTTTGGCACAACCACAACTTAGTAGATTTTTTGGGTTGTTTGTTAAACCGAGTGATAATAAATGTTATTTTGAAACCGTTACTCCTCCTTTTGACTTCTCACTTATTCTTTGACTGCTGCCATGTGTCGTCCCCCCCCCCCCCTCGTATCCCCTAGACCGAGAAGGGGACGTAACACCATGGTTAATCTGTGCTAATGTTTTCACTGAGCTGTTACCTTGGCTTAATAAATTAATGTCCCCAAAGAGAGCCTTGAACCGCCTTTCTCAGGTGAAGCAGTCCAGCGCCTTCCCCTGCTCTGCTGATCAAAACCAGTCACATGTCGAGATCCCTGATTAAAGCTGAAGGGTGCAGCCTTGTTGTGAACAAAAAAAGACTTCCAAAACCTCCCTGCAGCACAGCCAACACACACTGCAAAGGGTGTTCATGCAGCTTGAATTATTTAAAATACTAATACACCTATTATGGGAAACACTTAAGATGAACTCTCTGTGGAGCTCAGTGGGGGAAACAAGTCATGATCAGAAAAACACTATCAATTGGCTAGCGCCAGTGGTAGTGATCTCCGTGACTAGTAGTCAGTATGCAGAGCCAGTTTGTTATGTAGTGGACCCAAAAGACCATAAACAGTGACAATGAAGTGCAGCTCTGAGCTGTGGCCCTCAGCGGCGTGGCTGCAGTCACAAGGCTGTGTTCTCACTCTTTAACATCTCTCCTCGCCTTCATCTCTGCCCAAGGGTTTCTGCCATCTGACTATGTAGTTCAGAGCCTGCTGGCAAGCATGCTTCAAAAGGATCTATCACCATGGTGATGGCGAATGTGAATCCCACATTCATTGCCGTCTGCAGTGGATACCTTCCTTTCAGTGGAACAAGCCAATGTGTGTCAAATAAATCACTCGATACAACAAAGAAACCTTGAAACTAGGCCAGCTTTGCCTTATCAAAACAAATAGACCTCAGCTGTGATATTGTGGACTGGACCAAAGTGAGCATTGTGTCGCACAAGTGTCATAACCCACATTGACATGAGCATGAAATGGGTCCAATGCCTTCTGACCCACTGCGTTGACAATAGAGCAGTGGTGTTTCCTTCGTAAATGGGCTTTATATTAGTGTTGTGAAATACACAGCACACCACCAGACCTTCCACCATTTTCATATAGAGAACCAGATGGCACTACGAGGCTGGCTACGGCTGTGATACATCAAAGCTCCAAAAACAAGACAGGCCTTTTATATTCACTTACAAATAACGTCTCCAGACCTTAAGGATGGCAGAAGAATTCTCATTCTGATGGCAGTATCAGCTATTCATGCTTATTCAATAAATCAATGCACGTCCCTTGTCCTTTTTTCCCCATTGAAACTCTGATACATGCCTTCATCACATCCAGAATTCAATACTGCAAAAGCATTCTTTATGGTGCATCATCCAACATCACAACACATCTGTGACTGCACCAATCGGTTAATGCTAAAGAGGTTAGTCAAAACTCTTCTTTTTAGAGCTACTTTTAATGTTTAGTTTAACAGCATGAGCAACCTTATGCCTTCAGTTCTGCAGCGTCTTTTTCATTTAACTTAGTCATTCATTAAACACGTATCAGAAGATTCTACACCCATTATTTCAATTTGGAACATTTCCATACGACTTGTTTCCAATCGGGGAGGTGATGCTGAATTGTCACACATATATAGTTCTAGGGTGCATGAGTTTGTTTTAATCTAATATTGGATATATATGGATTTTGTTCCTTGATATTTAAGTGATACTGTTTTTTTGTATTGTGTTTTGGAAGTTTTTTTTTTTTCTCTGTCAGGGTCTGAGTTTTGCAGCACTAAACAATGAAAATTGCTCGTTAAATACTGTATATGTTGGCTTAATTGTGAGAATTAGAATAAGCTTAATGGGCAAAGTGTGCTTACGCAGACTCCACTGTCTAATGGCTCTCTATGTACACAGTTCCAAGAACAATGACCACCTAAACAAGGACAATAAAGCTGAGCAAGGAGTACTGGAATTAATAGGATATTGATATTGTAATAAGTTACTTAACATACGAGCTGTGGCTGCATTCTGCTCGTGTTTTCTTCATTTGTATTTTTCCTTCATCTGTTTTTTGTTGCTATTGGTTTGCCTGCTGCAGAGACATCCTGGAGTCGCTGTAGGTTGCTTGGCAACATCACAGTGACCAAAAGACCTCGATCACTTCTCGTTTTCACCCTTTGGTATTTGCACATATTTAACAAACTAGTTATAACAGGTTAATTAGTGAACTTCATGAATAGTAACGTCATATTAACTATGCTGACAGGTATCAGTCTTATTTTCTACTCCTGTTAAGTGAATCCATGTATTTCCCAAAACATTGAACACTTTCTTTAAAGCTCCTTCCTTCTTGAGTAGTTTCCAGCATATCTAGAAGAGGGGGCACAGTTCATAGTAATAAAACAACCAAGTCGACAGAAAAAACTAATGTTGGCATTGTGTTTCTGCAAAACGCAGGTTTTTTAAATGTGTTTCGTATCAGCTGTGTATTACAGTTGTAGAAACAATGCCATGTGGTTAAGATTGTGAAACAATGGCTTAGGTTTAGGCAACAACATGTCTTGGTTAAGGAGAGAAAAAGATCAAACAATTAAAGTTAAAGCAATAATGTAACAACCATTACAACTGTAACAGAATAAATAACAGTCACTCTTATGCTGCGTTCACACCAAATGCAAAGCGAATTGTTTGCGCGAGTAGATTGCAAAGAACCAAATTGACGCAAGTAACGCGCATTTCTGCCGGGCGCAATGCAAAGAAAACAAAAAACAGTTCACTTAGTTTATGTGTGAATGTAAATAGGATGCTGCGTGCATTGCAGTGATGATAGACAACATCCACTGTATGTGACAATCAATCAAATGTAGTATCTGGTTGGCTGATAGATGGAGAAATGTGCTGATGTTAATTTGTGAGTTGCATGCGTGCCCATAAAAGAGGCGCCTAATTCTCCAATTCAAAGAGGAGTGTGGAGCGGAGTGACAGGCCATGCTGAATTCTGAAGAAGACGTGTAGATGTAATCTGCTAGATCAAAGCAGAGTAACAGCGCACCGATCCCGGATGCATTGTCTCTCAATGAAGAAAGAAAAAATATTCAAATGTGCTGCAATGTCTTACACCCTGAAGATGTGTATTTTTATCCCACCAAGAGCGTCTCTCTTTGTAAGACATATAGAACGATTGGTTTTACATGTTTAGACAAAGAACAGCATATATAAACACTTACACACACACACACACATATTATATATTTGAAATGATTCTATTCCGGGGATTTTTATGAAATGGAAAGTATTATAAATTCTGTGGTATACATTTTTTTTTTTTACATTCATGCTCAACATTGTTCGATAAGTGTTCTCCAAAACGCCAGAGGGGGGGACGGTGTACAGATGCAATATTCAGTGGAGAAGCAAGAAGTCTACGAGTGATGAAACATGCAATCCTGAGGAGGAATTGTGAGTAACCGTGAACTCGTATCTAATAACAAATATTCAAGAATTACTTTATTGCCTTTGTACAATTCTTGTAAAGAAAGGAGTCAAATATTTAGAATAAGACTTGTTTATTTTCATTCTATTATATCCTCTGCCATTTTGCTTTTATTATGTTAATTCTGTATACAGGGTTCCTTCTTCTCTTTTCCCGTTTTTTTAAATTGACTTAAATATACATTTCTAAACTGGTTAACTATTTGTACACTGGGGTCTCTACAACGAGCATGTACGTAGTTTTAGCCACTTGATTCGAGGTTCTTCTCTCCATCAGTCTAAACCTGATAGTAAGTGGTCCATAAGCTGTTCTTGAATTGGGGCAATTGTCGTGACCTGCCTGATTTCTTTTCAACTGAGTAAAATTACTTTATTACACAGTACTGACACCATTCATAACATGTCTGAACAGAGCTTGATAGAAATTGTGGTAGCCTTATTTTAGGAGAAAATCAATGGATCTCATGCAAGAACACTTAATCATACGATGGGCTCATACACTCTTAACTTCAGATAATAGTAAGCGTAAAGAAGATGAATGCCACCTGTACCTACATGAGCGCCTTTATGAGGACTGTAAATTAGCATAATAACATTAGTGCCTTCAGAGATCCATAAAAGAAAGTCTATAATTTTAACAGCAGAATTAAGGGACCCGCTAAAGCCAACAAATGGAAGAAAATCATTCTGGTGATAATGCTGTGTCACCTGAGAGTCTAATGTCACAGAAATAAAGAAAAAATGGAGCTTAAGTGAGAGTTCGAGCTGAAATTAATTTCCTGATCTAACGCGACTGCTCCTTATTTCCTGGTCTAATGTGACCGTTTTGTATCTGTCAATCTAATGTGACCACTCCTTATTTCCTGGTCTAGCGTGATCGCGTCTTATTTCCTGGTCTAATGTGACCATTTCGTATCTGCCGGTCTAACTTGACCACTCCTTATTTCCTGGTTTAACGTGACCGCTCCTTATTTCCTGGTCTAACGTGACCATTCCTTATTTCCTGGTCTAACGTGACCGCGTCTTATTTCCTGGTCTAACGTGACCATTTCGTATCTGCCGGTCTAGCGTGACCACTCCTTCTTTCCTGGTCTAGCGTGATCGCGTCTTTTTTCCTGGTCTAATGTGACTGTTTCGTATCTGCCAGTCTAATGTGACCGTTTTGTGTCTGCCGGTCTAACGTGACCACTCCTTATTTCCTGGTCTAACGTTAACGCTCCTTCTTTCCTGGTCCAATGCGACCACTCCTTATTTCCTGTTCTAACGTGACCGTTTCGTATCTGCCGGTCTATTGTGATCGTTTGGTGTCTGCTGGTCTAACGTGACCGTTTCGTGTCTGCCGGTCTAACGTGACCGTTTCGTATCTGTTGGTCTAACGTGAACGCTCCTTCTTTCCTGGCCTAACGTGACCGCTTCGTAACTGCAGGTCTAACGTGACCACTTCGTATCTGCAGGTCTAACGTGACCGCTTCGTATCTGCAGGTCTAACGTGACCGCTTCGTATTTGTTGGTCTAACGTGAGCGCTCCTTCTTTCCTGGTCTAACGTGACCACTGCATATCTGCCGGTCTAACGTGCCCGTTTCGTATCTGCCGGTCTAATGTAACCTTTCGTTATTTTCCTGGTCTACCGTGACCGTTTTCCTGTTTTCAAAGCTTTCTCTTTTTGCTGAGGCAATTTCTGAGGCCTTAGGTAAGGTATTGATTTATTTTATTTACATAAAATTATCTTTTTGGGGAATCTTGCCATATCAGTTGGCATCATGGCCCCTTGATTATCCTACGTCAGGATGGAGTCCAATCGCCAAAGACTTTGAACAATTAAAATGTTACGTATATGTAATAAACAAAATTTCAAATCTACACAAGTCTCCTGATTGAAATGGTTCCATATGAATAAAGTCTCACCACAGCACGGCCATGATGACTGCAACGGGAAAATCATTTAAGATTTAATATTGATATTGTAGTGTTATACAATAACATCAATAGCCTATTCAAATTAATGGTGATATCGTTAGACTAATTACATACATTATATCAGCCTATATTTTAAATTGCAGTGTCAAAGAGAATAATGTCAACATAATAAACAAAATACACATTCCATTAGTGAAGAACTGCTAACAGCAGACTAATTGACGCTTAAAACAGAAAATTATAAATACCAGAAATTGGTAATCAGGGAAATCCTTTAAATCACTCGAACAAACCACTTTAGAACACATTTGTTCTTACGAGTTGTTCTTGTAAGGCCCAATGTGTGTCTCTGAAGCCAGAGTCTGTAATTTCCTGATTACATTTAAATGATATATTCTCAAAATTCATTATTTATCTATTTTATCCATTATTGCAGTGGCCATCACACCAAATAACATGAATCAAATGTGGACCTTTTCATTGTACATCGTATGCTTTGATCATTTGCACGAGGCTATTCCTGTCCCCAGGAACCTATTTAGAACCCACGAGGAACCTCCCAACAAACCAGCTTTTAACCATGAGACCTGTGTTTGACTTTGGATGTCCAAAAATGTTGATGTTTGAAAACTTCACTGTAACTAGTGTATTTAAGCCCAAACATGATGTTCTTCCTAAGCCTAACTCAGTGGTTTTGTTGCCTAAAGCCAACTTACGTTTTGTAACATAATGTTGTTTAAATAAAAAAGTTCTGCCGAACAACACAACAGAAAACGGAAAATCTGACTGATTCTATTTAATTGTGTGACTATTTCACAAAATGCCCTGGGACTGTTTCATCAGAACCAGCTGAGTGTGTCACACTTTGGATCAGTCTAATAGGCTAATCATGACATCCATTAAGATTTAAGATAAAAGGCTCAGTATTCTTCAGATTGTCACCACCATGTCTCATCTTCATGGGGGTGGGGGTATATTCTCAGGACTCATGGAGTGACTATACTCATGAAAAAGTATGTGGTCTAAAAGCTAGAGACTATTATGCGTCTCAGTTTTTCCTTTTTTGTATCCTGTATCAAAATCTCTCTCCTCGGTCATATGGCATGTCATCTCCACTGTATAAGTTTGGAAAATTTGTGGTAAATGTTTTTAAATGAAAGGGCCTCCAGAAAATGTATGCGAATGCTGATTCCTCAGTCTGTGTGTAGTCTAATATCCTTTCGCTCTCCATCACACACATCCCGGAGTGTGACCGGATGGTGGGGGTGAAACCGGCGGGGGGTTGAGGTGGAGTAAGTCGCCGCAGGTCACAGCATTGGAGATCTTCTATCTCACAGAAATGTATTCATGACCCTTCCTGTTTATGAGGCGGAGCTGAACAGCCCGGCGGCAAGAGGCAGCAGAGACGACTGGAAGGACAGCAGCCTGCTGACAATCAGCACAGACACTTCCCCGAACCCTGTTTGATTAATGCAGCCTAATGAAGCTAAATGAAGATTGATACTCATCAGGGAGCGAGACAAAGAGAAAAGAAGGATGATGAATAATGCAGAGCCTCCTGAGACTTCAGTCAGGGCAGAGGAGGAGACGGTGGCTGCTCAAGCTGCCGGCTCAAAATTGGCAAATACAAGATGTGATGGTAGTGACTGCATTTAATGCCTTTAAAAAAAAGTAAACATGGCATATCATCAAAAGAAAACAACTAATATTGGTAAGAAGATATTTAAAACACAGTGTCCCCAGCTTCAGGTCCGAGCTCTCTCCGCTACAGAGCATCCGGTACAGTAAAACCTGCCAAAACACAAGCTCAAAGAGCTGAAAAGAACAACACTTATCTTGACCTCACACTATGGTTATGGAGGGCAGACGTTCCTCTGTCTGGATCCCAGCAGACGGCAATGCTGCTGTCTCTAGGACAGATGTGAGACATTGAATGACCATGATGAGGGGAATATATTTGCTTCTTAATTGTTTGGTTTTTCTTCAGTATAAATTCGGGATGGCTTGATACCACTTTCCCCACTTTCTCACCACAGCATGATGGTATGGATCCACACCCGGTTCTCCTCCAACACATCTATATATATGCCTTTTCAGATATCGAAAACTATAAATATCAGAAATTGTTGAGTGAATAGAAAGATAGATAAATGCCTGTCTCAGTTTTGCTGCGTTTGCCTTATTATTGGACGTTGCTAAACATACTAATTTCTTGATCGTCGTAAATATTTACAGCTCAGTTCACGGTAATCTAGCCGGTAATATTGGTGGGATATCAAAGTGACAGACAGACGGGTTAACAATCATCACAGTTCTTATATAGTTGCATTCTGTTTGTGTCATTTAGTTAGGTTTAGGTTGAGTAGATTGTCTGTCTGTGTACAGACTATTTAACTACTGAACTACAAGTCAATACAAGCAAATGCTGTGCAGCCAAACATTCTTCCGACTCACACAACTTCAGTGGATGATCAAAGGGTCCAAAGATATCCAATATAGGAGGCATTATTTGGCTAAAATCTGTACATAATGATAAACAATTGATGGAATGTGGCAGCCAACGCAAATTCTTGTTTTGGCCCATCGAGATTTTACCCAGACTTACACAAACAGAGAAGACCAAAAGTCAATAGACCCCCGCCAAAATAATATGCCTTCTGGTACTATTACGTTCACTCTGCTTTCACTTTCTGCTGCTTCCCCCTCGCAATGTACCAGCCTCCACGGTCACTGTTGTGCTGGGCGACTGTTCGTTCTAAACAACAACAATGGCTTCTGAAGAGGTTAGTGTTAGTGCTAAAATAGCATCATTTATAAAAAAGAAATGTACACTTTTATTTGACGTGTATAGACCACGTCATGTAAATTAAATGTAAAAAGAAGTGATGCAAGAAATTAGTCCCAGCTGGGACATGGACACTGGTCTCCTCCTTCCAAACCATAGTTATAAACCGCAGGGCTAAAGACCCAGTTGCATGAATCATAATTTTTTACTAGAGTATGTTTATAACTTTAGAGAATAAAATGTGAAATGTTTTTCAAGTAGGTGTTTCTATGACTACATTCTATGACGACAACTTCCATTTTCATAGTGAATGGTGTTTTTTGCCGCTGCCGACTTTTGGTACAGTTTAGAGCATGGATGGTTATTTTTAAATTAACGCCTACCAAGTTTTGTATTTCTATGTCAAACCTACTGCGAGGGCTGCTTCGTCGAAATTTTACGAAGGTTTGTTGAAATTTTGTAAACTTACCAAACAAGATTTAAACAACTTTAATTACTAAGGTATTTAGGTTGTACTGACCACATTTTAAGTCTGTACGATGATTTACCTAAGAGGAGTTGAATAGACTAAAGCATGAACAAATTGACACAAAAATCACACACAAATCAAAATAGCTGATTTTAGGTTGCGCTGGGGGTGCTTAAATTAATATTAGTAGGGGGCGCTATCGAGCCATATTGACATTCTGAAGCATTACAATCATATAAGGTAGCTACATCTTTGACTTTAAATGTGTGTGCTAAGTTTAGTTATGTTTCAAGCATGTTACATTGGTTTATTCGGTCACGGCGAAATATCTAATTTGCCGATGCTCTGACTCGCCACCCTTCAACGAATCCATACAATCTTCGCCGTGAAGCATTATCAAGGTCTTAAGTCTATTCTGACACATTTTGAGAGGGATCTGATTAATCTGTGAGGAGAAGAGTATAAAAGTAGAAAACCTGTAACTTTCTGTTGCCACTAGGTGGCACTATGACCAGAACTTAAAATGATAATATGGATGTCTTCAGTGTCAGTATGTCATGACATATGAGAAATATGTAGCAGATTACATAATGTATGGCCCAGTTAAAAAAACTTGGCGAATGGTGTTCTTTTGCCGTAAAAATTTTGTAATCCCATAATTTTCACTGCTAAGGTCTCAAGATCATACTGTCCGACTTTGGAATGAATCGGGTTTAATCTCTAGGAAGAGTTGGCTATTTTACAACTCCCCAAAAGGTGAAAAAAGGCTAAATTTGCGATTGATTGCAGCGTCACCTAATGTTTAAATATTATGAAAATATTAGGGTAGATTTAGGGAGGCCATGTGGACATAGGCTAGCAATTTGGTGAGGATAGGCCACGTGATTTGGAAGTTGTGTCTCTACATATTAGGCCACACCCCGTCAAAGTTCATTAGTCCATATCCTCTGAACGCAATGAGATATCAACAAGATTTAAAATAACCGTTGATGAAATTGAACCAATAATGAACCACAGAACTTTTTTTAAGAATCGGACCAAGCGTTTAGGAGAAAATGAAAAAAGTGTTTTTTACAACATTCAAAATGGCAGAAAATCAGGTGCATTTTATGGCCACCAAATTTCAAGTCAATCGGTCATTGTTAGCAAAAAGCGTGGGCTTTCTACCTCAAGGGGCCGCTTTAGAGAAATTCTTTAATACCCAAAATGCGAGACCCCCAAAATGTTGTGTGTTTCGCGAGTCCTGAACTGCATGTCAAATTTAACAACTCTGGATATGATAAAGCCCCCAAAAGGGCAACATTCCTTAGAGAAAATAACAATAACTCTATGAAAAACAATAGGTTCCTCTATGACGAAGTCGTCACGAGGACCCTAATAACTACTTAAGAATAACTACTGCACTTCTCCTGACACAAACAGGATCCATTGTTGTGCTACAACAGCCTTTCCTATGTTTCAATATTGTTCTGAGAATCAACATAAGCTGCCAGTAGAGGTTTCATGCAGTAAACGCACCATTAGAATGAGCTATGACTAACAGCTGGGGGGTGAACTAAGTCTGTCCATTACGGAGCTGAGGGAGCTGCCAAGAGGCCGATCACTGAGTGCTGTGGCTCTATCATGGCCCAAGTTCTAATGCAGGCCGACACCTACTCTCTGTTCAAGTCAATGAGATACATGCTAAATGGTCCGGCTACATGGGAATACCGGCTGCATATGGTAAAGGGTACTAAAAGGGTAGGATTAGCAATTTAAATACCTTGTTCTGACTGCATGTGAATGGGCCACCAGGGAGCAATGATGCAAACACCCCTCCTTTCTTTGGTACGGACAATCTGTGTGGTGCACAAGCTGCCACAGGCGAGGACTCACTTCCCCTTCATCCCACTCACCCTCTTAAGCCTCTTTTCTTTCTTCCAGTGGCATACGCACGTGCACATGTAGAATATGAATAGATGTATACAGTAATCTAGGCATGAAAGCAGACACACAACACCAAACTGGGAAACACACACACACACACACACACACACAGCAAACCTTCAAAAGGAGCACATCAGTCAAGAAATGCAATCACCCAGAGCAAATATACCCTAACCTCCACTGTTTTCACACACAGCAAAACAGTCACTCAAATTACCTTGTGTGGCTGACCAGCAGAGCATACACAAACAGCAGCAAATGACCTTGCCAACGCTCACAGTCCCAGAGGACACTTCCCTGATTTGTCGGGACGAAACAGCCACAGGATGTCATCTATTCTCCACATACAGAGATTTCTGAATGCGCATGCTGATAATATTTGTTTGTTGCCAATTGTAGAAAATGTCGATGAATGTGACCATTTTCATCTCAAAATGTCTGGGTCTTTGGTCTGTTTTTATTCTAGTGGTGATCTCAGATACCAAAAATGTCAGGCTGAGTTTTGGAGTATTTCCATTTGATAGAACGATGGAGCCATAAGTAACATGGAGTCTTGGGTGTGATTACTGCTACAATGAATAGCTGTAATCAGGATACTCTCAGACAGTGAGGATAAAGATGATTTAATAACCTTTACTTCAAGTGAAATAAAAGAGCCAAGACTGGATATTAAGGGTAAAGTTGAACATGTGCCAGACAATCATGGATCAGTGAAAGCTTGAATGTGATTCACCACACCACTGTGAAAATATAGTGATGTTCTATATTAAATTCAACAACAAATCTTCTAAAAATACCCAAACCAACAATATACCAATCAAACTAACGAGCATTGAGTGTGTATCAAAGCCTGATGTCTATTCTTCCTCTGCATCATAGAGCTCCATGAAAGACATGTCCCTTCATCACATACACCGTCCTGCTGCCACAAATACACACTATAGAGTTCTAAATGTGGATAAATCCGCCGCTATAAGTCCCAAACAAAAGCACTATTGTTCCTTTCCTAGTTCTGGGATTTTTCATAGTCTGCTTCCTGTTTTATTTTTGTAAATTCGCTCTCCTAATGTGTCAGGTCTGGTTTGACTTCCTGCCCTTGTCTGTTTTCCTGCCACGCCCTTATGAGTTTCACCTGTTCCTCATCAGTCCAGCTGTCACCTGTCCCCTCCTTTCCTTGTGTCTGTAGTCTCTGTGCCCTTCTTGTCTTTTGTCACTTTGTCTTGGTTGCCACATGGAGTTCTGTTTGCTGTGATCTGCCAGCTGTACCTGCCTACTTTTTGGAAACTTTGGGACTTTGTGTTTAATTAAAAGTATCATTATTCTCTCTGACTATGACTCTGCATTTGGGTTGTCTCTGCTTGTGGTTGTCCATCAGGTGCATGTGTGACTCTCCTTGGTTCCCCCATGTTCCAAAGAAACGTAGAAAAAGTGCCTAGGGTGGCCTTCCACTGGAGGAAACGAGATGCAGTGCCCTACATGCTCGTAACCTTTCTGTGCGCTGATGTACCACCACATGCAGCTGGCTTTTAAGGTTTGAGTGTCTGCCACTGATCTCAAATGTTTTCAGGAACTAGTTTCTTTAGATAATTTCAACAGCAAATCTAAAAAAGATTCAAGAACAATTGCCTTGTTTTTCCCTTTTTATAATTGGTGAAGGAAGGGTTCATGTCATCTGCTGTACAGCCTGCTTTCACTACCAAATGATCTAAATAAATCACAATCAGATATGTGCAAAGACACTTTCACTGCAGGTGTTACAGACTGTATCAGCAATTCTGTATCAAATGAATGCTATATATTGGCAAAAAGATAACTTCAGCATCACCGTCCGTTTCCTATAGTATGTTCCTAATGTGTCCCAGGTGCTTATTAAATGAACTGAAAACATCCGTTATAACATGCCTTCCATGTAGCCAGCGCTTTCAAGCTTCAGATTCATTACTCTGCATTCATTGAGACGGCATGTTGCTCAAAAGCCGTGTTTGCAAGAGGCACAAACACTGCAGGAACTACTTTAGGGAATGAACATGATTCAAGAGCAGCCTTTTGCATGAGGTCATCATGTGAAGTTGTCTGCCAGTTATAATTCTGCAGGTACTTAACCAGAGTGTTTCTTTTCACTGCATTCATAACAGGATTATGACAATCTGCTGCTGAGCCCCATAATCAAATGTTGCACCTCCAGACACACACAGTGTAATGTTCCACCCTCCCCATTCCTCCCACTATTTATGTAACACCATTTCTCTGCCTGCAGGAGATAGCCTCAGGATTTTCCCTGCTAAGTATTCCTCCACATGGGTTACCCTTAGGAATGTGTGGCTTTAAATGTGCAATAGAGTTGTCAACATTCTATAGAAATATTAATTATCTTACAGGAAGAAACCAAAACTCCTAGAATTTATTTTACGGGTCTGTAATTTTGTAATAGTTTTTCAAAAAATTGTCAAGATGTTTCCTGAAAGGCTGGTCATTTGGTTGTGATTATAGGGAAAATTGAGACTGATCATATTTTTATGTTTTCACCTCATTGGAGGATGTTTGTTTGTTTGTTTGTTTGTCAGCAGGATTAAGGAAAGAAATACAGGCCACATTTTCAAGAAACTTGATGGAAGACTATAGCATGGGCCTTCCTCCCTCTTTACACATTCAATGTGTGGAATGTTGCATTCAGTGCATTGATGCTTTTAATCTTGGAACAAATGTGAGTACATTATGCTAAAAAACATGACAACGCTCGTCCTATGCAACTCCTGAGCTCATACATGCTCTGCGCACCATAACGGAGACACCGGCCGAGTGGCCACCATGACAGCAGTGAAGGACTCTGGTCCTGTTGGTGCCTACTGCAGCGCCTCTTATTGCAACACAAAGAACTGCAACTCAATAACTTTGTGTAGCCCGTAGTTTTTTTAATGCACATGTAGGGCATGTTGCAGTCATGAGGGTTTCTGATTTTCCTCAGCAAAACACGGTGTGTAACTGTAGCATACATACCCATCGGGGTGCCGACCCCGTAGGCTTTGGAGTCAATGAGGCCTCCGATCTGGGTGAGGTTGCAGTTGCGCTGGGTGACAAACTCAATGGTGGTGGACTCCATGAGGAATGCGTAGTCTGAGGTGAGCACCCGGTGGATGCCTTCGTCGATGTTCTTCACCATCACCGAGTGCCTCCGACTGCTCATGAACTCCCACATCTTATCATACGTGGAGATCTTGGTTTTCTGTGAGGAGACACAGAAGGGCATCATGAGTAAAAAGAGAAACTCAGAGACGGCACATGCATTCATTTTAAAAGCCACACTGTGGTTTGCTGTGAAGGGAAATTCTAGGTCGGAGGTTAATGAAGAATTACTTTTCTCTCAGCAATGTTCTGAATGATTTAAAGAAACAATGACAGGCAGAGCCCTCATTTAAATACTGCCAATACAACAGCTCCATCACGGCCTGCAGGACTATTTGCATTAAATAATTTTCCAAATTTAATTAGGAAAAATGTAATTTGCTTTAACTTTTTTTTGCAGCTGCAGCGGAGCTATATGCTCTCTGTCTGCCTCAGTCATTTTCGCTTGTGAGGAGAATGTAGGCTGAAGCGGACGAGCATACTAAATAGCAGGAGCAGTGTGATTTTGTATGACGTACATCTCTGCAGTCTGTGCTGCTGCTATCACCCATAGTTAGGATCAGCAGCGGTGTTGTCAGTAGCGCTGTGCTTCACTTTCTACACCTGTAATCATGGAGAAAAAATCCAAGAGCACATTACTCTCCAGGGGAGCCGATTTGAAGGCATTTTTGAAGCCATTTGAAACCTAATTAAGTCACATCTTCAAGGTCCTGCCCGCCATTATTGTGTGTAATGACTTTTTGTGGCTGGTCGATATTTTAGATCAACTGGGTGATTTGCGGAGTGCCTATCAGAATCTTTCGGAGTCACCCTTGACAAATCAGGCGATTGAGCATGCAAGCTTCAGACTGCTGATAAGGCGAGAGCAACGGCTGTGAATACACGGAGAGTCAGATAACCACCGACGCTCCAAGTCAGGCAGAGAGGGCGTCCCAGAGCCTCGACACAGGGATTCAGAGCCGATTGTGCTTCAACCATACGAGAGATCTTGGAAAGCGCAATGGGTACATGCCATGAATGGCTGTCAAACCAAAATAGTAACAAGTCTACAAACATTCATCCATAGCATTTCAAAATGTGTGACATCCTTTTTGTTTAGCCAAACTGAGTCAGAATATTCTAGCAATAGCAAAAACCAGCTTTCCGCTGTCTGATCCTTTCAAGTCATCACCTAATAAAGTTTTCATGAGCCTGCCTCCGTCGAAGAACGCTCACAGTTTGTCGTATCTGGAAAAACTGCTGGCTAATCCTGTCATCAAATTTGAAATGGCTGTAGATTAGTGATGCTTTACAATCTGTAGATTGTAGTCATGCTTTTTGTTCTGCAAATCACAATCACTGTTCACAAGAGCAGAAAGGCCCACAGCAGTATGTTAGGCAGCATTGAGTCATGTGGGGTGATGGGGTGAAAAGAGCCAGCCAAAACCACTATCAGCCTTAGTTAGATCAACATGGTGAGTGAGTAATCCTCTCCATTACTGCCTGGGCGCATATTTACACTGTATTAATTGATTTGTGTAATTTATGTAATTGCTTACACTAAGACACATTCAAGATGGACAGGATGGCATCTGGAAGTGTATGAGCCTTCTACGCAACGTTTGCCATTTCAGTGTGGGTTCGTGAAGGCAAGTTATTCATTGTTTAATGTATACAATATCACCATTTTAACACCAGGATAAGATCAATATCTCCTAAATGCTCCTTTCAAATACAATTAATTAGCATCAAGATTACAATTTGCATTAACGAATGCATTGTGTATCCATCTTTCATTTCTTTTCCCTAACATATCTAATCTTAGCAAGTAGTATTGTTGTAATAAAGCTTTCATGGTGATGTTCAAGCAACTCAAAGCACTAATGTTAGTGAATGATGATGGTCTTGGCTACAGATTGAAAGGTTCAAATCCACAATGAACCTGCTCTGTTATGCATTATGCTGCCTAAATCAGCAATAATAACACTGTTAACTTTACATGACACAGGGATTTCAGTTGGGAGTCTCCTCCTTTGGCGGGGGGAGGGGGGATACAATCTTACTCACTACATACAGAGGCTCCTCACACACAACAAACTATGATATAGAGCATTTAATTAAAGATTAAAAGTAATCACATTTCATGGCAAGTTCAGTTTTTTGGAGACAATACATTCGTCATAAATAAAGAATTTACCTAGTTATCAACTCGGTAAATTTAAAGTTTCTAAATCTGGCAGCATCTGACAATCACAAAGATGGACAAGTCTGCTGTCAGCAGAGTGACACACTTTACAAATATAACACTATAATATTAGAGAAATATGAAGAAGTTCAACATATAATTCAGGCTAAAAAAATAACAGCGTTAACCGATTTACATTGTCATTCATATTGAGCATGCTAGATCTGACTATAATTTGCCGTGTGCACTCCGTTTAATTATTGTGTTGCTAAGATTTATTCAGTCTAAATTGAAATCTGAAATCATAATTCTAAACGCTAAGAAGATTCTCTTCCATTACTTATAATCACCCACAGCGTACCTTAAAGTAACTGGAGCAAAGTAACACTGCATCCAGTCTGTGACTGTAAGACACGACTCAGACATGTCACACTGGAACACACGGCCCAAGAAGCTGACACACGTAAGTGCATATATGATATGAATATATGAGGAGAATATATACTTTTATTCTATATAGATTTTTTTTCTATTTCATCCCAAGTCCTTTCACACCGCCAGGGTTTACAGCTGATAGAATATGGCTAACATATTGTGTCACACCATAAGAATCAATCTGCATCACATTAATTTCACAGAATAAACACATGTAATTATAGTCAGAGCTATCATGCTCCAGATGAGACAATAATGTTATAAATCCGTTTATTTACACATTCGCACAGTCTGCGATTTATTACCCGCATGTTCTTTGTATTTGTGTATTATTATCTAACAATCCATAAATCAAGTTTATATTAGAACTTTTTTTTATAAACGTACTTGAAACTGAGAAATAATAGCCACATGTAGCATATGCAGGAAGTAGCCAGTTCCTATATCTATTTTATAAATGTATATTGTCGGGGAGGACAGTCAGCCATAAAGTACAGCAGATATTAAAAGGGAGAGGCTGCTCTGTGCAGTCAAGTAGGCAACACGGCACGTAATGAGCAATGATACATAGAAAAACACCCGACATGTCCAGATCAAGAAGGTAAAGTCAGATGCACTGACCAAGGCAGAGTTCCTTAATGACTGTAAACAGGATTTTATTTTGATTTGAAATATTTCTTATATCATTTATTGCAGAACTGGAAAAGTTTAAGTTTTGCAAGTGCATGTTACTTTGGCATTATAGTATAAAACATGATGGATGTGATGGATGTTAAAAGAAGAGTCAGGGGATGGCTAAAGTCACCATTATTTATCATCTGGTAAACACGAATACCATGAAACTCCTCTGTGAATTGCCACCTTAATGGGGTGGAGGAGTTTGAGTGGCTCAGTGATCCTGGGAGCTATGTTGTCTGGGGCATCATCCACTGGGTTAGGGTCTCCCAAGGCCAGCAGGTCTCGGGGGAGAGCCCACACTAAGAGTGGTTCAAAAAACCCTGATGAATAGCGGCCCACGGACTTTAGCTACCTCTCCCAGACCAGGGAAACTGTGGCACAGACCCAGGGGGGGAGTTCGCCATGGGGCCCGGTTGGGCTCACCCCCCGAAGCGACACTATGGAGCAGCCCCCCTGTGGACTCACCACCTGCAGGGATAAGCATCGGGGTCGGGTGGCAGGCCCATAAGAAAAAGCATAAAAAGCATAAGCTTCTTGGAGGCAAGGGGCCGGGGGTGGATGTGATCCGCCCTGAGATGCGGAAGGTGCTGGACATTGAAAGGTGTGTCAGCAAAGAAAAGCCCAACAATGTCTCATGGGGGTCAGGGGGGCAGTTCCCATTTTCAAAAAGGGGCACTCGAACTATCGGGATATTGCACTACTCAGCCTCTTGGGGAAAGCTTATGCCAGGATGTTGGAAAAGAGGCTCCGCCTGTTTGTCGAACCTCAGATCCAAGAGGAGCAGTGTGGATTGGGGGTGGAGAACGTCAGGTGCCTTCTGGGCACCTCGTACTGGAGGGATTTCCGGGCATGCCCAACTTAGGAGACCCTGGGGAAGACCCAGAACATGCTGGAAAGATTTTATATATATATATATATATATATATATATATATATATAGCCAAGCCCAACATGTCAACTCACAACTGGACTGGAACTATTGTCAGTGTAGTTATTAAACTGTTCCCTTTTGGTCCTTGAGTTCTTTTGATACAAAGTTATTTAATCATGTCTTTCATTGTTTTCTAAATTATCCAGCTGCATTCACATATTTAGGTCATAGTAGCCCTTTATTATATTTAAAAGTACAGCATTTTCATCCTCACCCGCATAAGAAACTAGTTCAAATGTAGTTTTCAGCCAACAGCAACACTTCAGAGACATGGCTCACTTGCAAAATGCAGCAGATCTGAAGGCCAACTCACTTATTTTAACCCTAAGGGTTATATGATGTGTGTTCTCTTGATTCTCCTTCCGTTCCTCTTGGTGATCTTCTGAGACAGTCCCCACAACAACACAAAACTTACTTTCCCTTAAAAGACAGTTATTGTGTGAATAATGACTTTCCTCTTTCAAACCCAAAGGCGAAAGTCACGTGACCCTGGTATACTGCTGCAGAACATATATTTAAATTTCCGACAAACCCCAGAGAGAGAGCGAGAGCGAGAGCCCTGCAGGCGCTGTCAGACCACTACACCACCCTTCCACAGAAAACAAGACATTCATTGTTCTATTTGATTCACTTCTCTGATCTGTGCGAGTAAAGAAGGGGAGCGGGTTTGGGTCAGCAAGAAACATCACATAACAGCTTACAGTAGTGAAGGTGCCCATTTTCTGTTCTACAGTGCGGAGTCAACAAATCAAACTGAAGCTGCGCTGCAGGACCCTGGGGAACAGGACACGGACGTGCACAGTAACCATCCCAGTTCTGTAAAATTAAATAGCCGACTTAAAGAGGGCATACTCATTTAACATGTTAATGTTGTTCGAGATGCAAGACTATATTTACTTCATGGTATTCATCAAGACTACCCGATGATCCTGTGAGATTCAAAGTTAACATTTTCAAAGTTATTTAAAGAGCTTTTTGAGTTGGTAAATGACATGTACAGTCCTGTGATGGGTGAAGGGGGCTAGTTTATGCTAAGTGGTCTCCAAAGATTTGCAACTTAAATTTGTATTTATTACATCCAGTATTGAAGAACCTCTGAAGCCGGTTGCAGACCGTTTGGCTTTCTGTCTGACATGAACAATTCCACACAGCTTGGTCACATGTGTATACATTGCACCCAGCTGTGGGTAGAGCAACGTATAATATAACATAACGTGCAACAGTCCACACAAGGCAGGCAGGAAGGGCGGTGGATGGGTCAAATAATGCAGCTTGTTCAGTGACATGAAGCTTCAAACTCCGCTATACCTACACTCCTAGTATCACTTTTGCACATCTCAGTGACCGGGTGTCAACATACGCTCCTCACATGTCTTTTAAAAATATACTTTCGTTTACAAAGGAAGTTTGAAGAGAATAGAGAGAAATCTAGGCTACAAAACCTTGTCGGTTTAAGAATAAAAGCATGGTTAATATTAACTTCACTACGTAAGTGACTACCGGTCTCCTGCTTTGTTCGACCTATGCACCTCCCCTCCCGCCCTTCCTCTTTAATCTACATCAGTTACTCTGCCCGTAATGCCGCCGGCGGGTGCATCACATACAAACGCAAGGAGCACTGACCAAGCTGCCTTACTTGATGCTTTGAGAATGGTCTGATGGGTCACACAAACATAAAACCGATGGTGACCATCACGTCCAGTGCAAAATTACAAGTGAAGTTGACACTTTGTCCCGTGAGTCGTTTAGTCCGTCTGTATTCACTGGGATAGTAATGGTAAATGGACTGTACTTGTATTGTGCTTTTCTAGTCTTCAGACCAGAAAACACTACATGACATCATACACCCATTCATACACTGATGGGAGGGGCTACCATGTCAGGACATTTAACTAATCATTCATACCCATTGATACCTCGCAGGAACAGCCTGGTGTCTTGCACTAATGCACTATAAGCCGTATCCAAAGTAACTTCGGTTCCTGTGAATGAACCCAGAGATCGAGCAGGCTGGACGGTGGTCAAATGCTACTCCTGCTGCACGGCCCCCTCAATCACGAGTTTACAGTCCTCTTCAATTACAACAATTTGGCCATGTCTCGTCCTGTCGCCGAAGTTATGTTTTTTCCTTGTTTTATCAGTTATCATTAATTCCTGTTCATTTTGTGGTACTCTCCTCTCCTTTCAGATCTGTTCACTTCCTGCCTTTGTGTGCCACTGTGATTGTTTGAATGAACCCAGCTGTGTTATCACCTACACCTCCCAGGTGTATTCAAACCCTGTGCTCATCTGTCTCTGGGCCAGTTCGTCTTCGTCCTCTGTGTCATGCCAGCGAGTTCCTAGTCTTCATGTTCCTGCTTTCTTTAATCTCTGCCTGTTTTTTGTCTTCCTGTGTAGACTAGTTTTTGTGCACATAGTATTTCAGATTCAGATTCAACTTTATTGTTATCGAAGTGTTTTGCATATTTTTTTAAAGGGCGCTAATAAAAATAATTCAGGGAGCATTCTCTCTCAATATTTTACACGCACTGTTTGTGATACACGGTCAACCCTAAACACAAGTGGCTAAAAAAGGAAAGCCTTTTGTAGCTCATTTTATAAGAAACATGTTGTATCAAAATGTTTTGAGGAAAGATAATATAGAAAAATATGATTGATATTTTGAGGGGGAGCACAACAGAAATATAATTGGAACCAACAGGGAAAAAGAGAACTTCAATGAAAATGAATGACAATATGATATCTGCACATGTTTACCCCAACACGTTAATAAATGTGACATCACTCTATCTTTCTAGGTTTTTTTAAAAAACAGCATAAGACAGATTTTTTTCTTTTCCATATCTTTATATTTTTACTTTTTTAATTCCGTTATGTGCAGGCATTTAGTGCAAAATCTAAGCAAATAATCCTAATTGAAAAACAATCACAAAGATCAGGCAACGATGCTCCTCCAATCCAAACCATAAAATAGGGAATTGTCCCCGCCTTTTGAAAAAGTGTTTTTTGATCATTTTTCTCTTCGGTTGAACACTCCCATTTCACAAGCTAACATTTGATAGTTTTTGCCCGCACATACATATTTTAAACTCCTCGAAACGCTTCAATACTGTGAAGAATGAAGCCAATCTTCATGTATTGCGTCAATTCTTTAGTTTTTCTTATTCCAGTTGGGCTGATCAGGATTTAAGTTAATGTTGCTATGGAGTCCGTGAGTTAGCTCAACTACACCTGAGCCTGTGTTTTTGCCACTTAATTGTTTGTATGGAGAAACTAAAAACAACCCTTCTCCATAAGAATTTAACAATGCATATTTTCCTTGGTGTATGGACTTTTATCCTCTGGGGTATGAGTAATACAGCAAAAGGGATGGAATTTGTGCACTTTTAGATTTTGTCGGTAATTTTGGATAAATTCAGCAGCGTTGTTGTGGTTTCCAGTTGTTACTATAAATCATTCTGAATTTACTTAAGCTCCGGTATAAACCTGACTGACTTATTCTCCAATGCCATGGGCTCATGGGTATTGTATTACTTTGAGTTATTCCAAACTGACAACAATTTTTAGACACAAATCTGAAATAATTAAAATGATTGCCATACCATCAGGTTGTAGTTTTTCTTCCTCACAGGAGACTCCTGCGGAATTTACCGTGGCGTAAAATACATATCCCAATAGAGTCCCACTTCAGTTCAATGGTATGAAAAGAGACTGACTTGAATCAAGCATATATTTCTCGAAATTGTTGTTGTAATAAATGTCAGTTTATCATTATAATTATATGCAGAAAATATATCAGTCAACACCCCCCCCCCCCCCCCCCCCCCCCCCCCCCCCCCTCCCTCTCTCAGGTATAAAGTACATCTTCCCAATAAGCTTTATCTGCGTGATTTAATCACCATGCTGGAGGTGTACCTCCCATTTGTCTTGTGGCTAATGCAAAACAAGTCAGGCTTGTTAGCCTGGGGACATGGAGCTTCGTGCCAGAGGGCTACCGTCTCTGCCGCAGCCATCACTACATTATATACACAAGGTGAAAAACCAGCAAAGCCTTTAATACGATGTGATTTTATTAGCTAACAAGCCAGACAGAGTGGTGTGTGTTTGCTTATTAAATTATTCAGTGTTATTGTCACGGCGGTCCATAGGGAACGTCCCCGCCAGGAGGACTAGTGTCACGCCTCAAAGCTTCAGAGACTGTCCCGTGCGGACATTTTCGTAATGAACCACCGTTAGATTTGTAGTTTACAGCAGAAGTCAATAATTACCCAAACACCCTGCGTTTGAATAGTGATTGTGATGCGTGCACACATCATCTGGGAGTGTGTCGCACCTATTCAACGGAGCTTGGAGATAATCAAAAACTCTCCATCCATCATCACTACGATGCGTTTTAAACACCTCAAACGGGATTGGTGGACATGATATGACTTCTGCATCAATCTGGAGCAGCAGCTCAGTCCAGGGGGACTTGGTTTGTGAAACAAAGGGGTTCAAGTCCAAGTACAGGGACTGGTAGCTGTGGAGGTGACCAGTTCACCCTTGGAGTGCTGCTCTCCTGGCAGCTGTATAGTCACTGTCCTTAATGCTAGGATGTGTTAAATGTCCTTAATGCTAGGATGTGTTAAATGTCCTTAATGCTAGGATGTGTTAAATGTCCTTAATGCTAGGGTGGGTTAAATGTCCTTAATGCTAGGATGTGTTAAATGTCCTTAATGCTAGGGTGGGTTAAATGTCCTTAATGCTAGCATGTGTTAAATGTCCTTAATGCTAGGGTGGGTTAAATGTCCTTAATGCTAGGATGTGTTAAATGTCCTTAATGCTAGGGTGGGTTAAATGTCCTTAATGCTAGGGTGAGTTAAATGTCCTTACTTCTACGATGTGTTAAATGTCCTTAATTCTAGGATGGGTTAAGTGTCCAAAATGCTAGGGTGGGTTAAATGTCCTTAATGCTAGGGTGGGTTAAATGTCCTTACTTCTACGATGTGTTAAATGTCCTAAATTCTAGGATGGGTTAAGTGTCCAAAATGCTAGGATGGGTTAAATGTCCTTAATGCTAGGATGGGTTATATGCAGAGGCTACATTTCCCCACGTTGTGCTTTGTTGTGTATGATGGTATGATAATAAAAAGTTGATTTACATTCACAACAAAGAATGACAGCAAAGGACTACATGTTCCAGAAAGAGGAAACCAGATGCTGTTTAGTGGGGGTGATGCATATTTATTGAAGTTGTTTATGTATATGGCTTCATAATACAATGTATTTTAGATATTCATGACCAAAGAGAGATGGTAATACTGATTGTCATGTTACTTTTCATGTCTATGAAAACAGCTTTGTGGGAGATTGAATCCAGAAAAGTACACTGTTTTCATTTAAGGACCACATTCATCCAAAATACATAAATAATGTGTCATTCAGACTGTGGTGTGAACTAGATAGTCCACTATGACCAATGCAACAAATCAATTAGAAAAGAGCTCCGAGATGAGAACCACGTAAATTGATTTTCAAATGTGTTTGAATCTGAAGGTATTGGTCGGCAGAGGAAAGAGAGGAAACGCGACCAAAACCAGACAGAACATGACATCCAAATAAATAACTTAGAGTGTGAGAGGGGAAGAAGCTTACTAAAGGTACTTTTCAATTACTGTGAACTGAACCTTTAATGACATTTTCTTTACATAATTCTCTTTACTTTTCACAACCATTACCGTGCAGTGCAGACATGGCGTGCAGATTTAACCTGCGAGTCTTCTGCTCACAAGTGGTAAGCTCTAAAGTGTGTTTGGCCCAGAGGCATTTTACTTTATGGCCACCCACCTGAGATAAATGAAAGGAGAGATATAGAGTGGTAACTAGCCTGCCAAAAGCATTTAGCCTTTTCTCTTTCTACCACAATTTAACTTGTGATATTGTGAGTCATAAAGGAAGGTTGTTTTTGCTATGTTTGGTGAGGAGTTATTTAGTTAGTGTTTGCTTTTACATACACTTTTATGTCATTTTGTTTTATGTCACGTTTGGAGCACATATTTGTTATATTTGCAAAAATAATGCACTTTCTCAAAACTGTCACTTGATAAAAAAATATATTATCCCATGTGCTGGCTCCTCATTGGTGGAACGAGCTCCCCATTGACATCAGGACAGCAGAAAGTCTCTACATCTTCGGTCGCAAACTAAAAACACATCTTTTTCGACTATACCTTGAATAGGGAAGGTAGAGCCGTAGTAGCACTCTAGTAGCACTTAAATGTCCCTTACCGATAGCACTTTGTTGTTTAACACTTTAGTAGCACTTAAATGGCACTTACGGATAGTACTCTGTAGTTTAACGTTATTGAAGAAATTGTACTTGCTTGATTCTTGTTGTTCTGAGTTTGGACTCATGGTTTAATGCACTTATTGTAAGTCGCTTTGGATAAAAGCGTCAGCTAAATGACATGTAATGTAATGTAATGTATTTCTACCATAATGCTCAAACGATTGGGACCAACAATGTCTGACCTGAGGCAGTAAATGATGCCTTACACCAACTGTTGTTTTCATTCATTTGTGCGGCGATATGATAAAGAGAACCATCACCACAGCAGTTTGCTAATGAATTGTGAGTATGTTTCAGTGTGAAGACGAGACACACACAAACATATTAATCTCAGCCGTGTGTGTGTGTGTGTGTGTGTGTGTGTAAGTGTGAACAGCACCTGCGAATGCGTGTGCGCCTATTGCACAGATGGATGAAAAGGAGGTGTGAAATGAAGCTACATCTCAAAGCTGTCTGAGTGCCATCAACGGATTGCAAGAGATGAAAACAGGAAATGGAGAGAAATCAAACCTGGAGCAAAGAGATCTAATGCAGGGAAGTTGTCAAACACGGCTGGATTAACACGGCAGCCTTGATATGCAGGAGGTATTCTATATGACCTTACGCTGAGGGGATTACCAAGCAGAGCCACGACTATCACTTCTACATAGTTCCAGGCTTTTTCACTGGTACATGTACTGCAGTATTTGATCATGGTGACACGGAGACTCAGTGGTTAGGACTGTTGCCTCGCTATCAGGACCCGTGTTTGAACATGACCCGGGAACTCTCTCTACGAGGTTTAGAGTTCAAAACCATGCAGGTTATGTGAAGTGGAAATTGCTGTCAATCCAGTGATAGATTAGTGACAAATCAGCTCCTCATGATCCTGAATAGGATAAGTGGGTACAGCAAAAAGCAGATGTCATTGGCATGTGTTAAACTAGTCAAAGTTTAAAACTAGAGACCATCTTGTGATGGGGAGACACCAGTCATGATGCCAAATCTGGGCATAACGTGTGTGTGTGTGTATGTGTTCACTAGCTGTGTGGAGTATATATATTGCTCACATTGGATATGTTGCAAAGAGAAGTTATGTTTAATCAAATTACCACAATCTCCTTCACAGTAAAGTAGTATTCCAGCAATGGACAACTGATTGGTTCTTACATTTTGACGTGATCTTGGAACATTATTCAAATATTTCACAGGATAATGGAAAAATGGAACTTGCTAATGGTATGTCAGGAGATTAACAGTGAACTTTTGTCCGGACTAAATATCTGTAGAAATTGTTATGGTAATCCATCTACTATCATTTCACTCTGAAGAGGTGGAACTCTGTGGCCGGGGTCAATCTTCTGAAAACTATAATATCTTCTTTGGCTCTAAAACAGCTTTGCCAAGTTTGAGAAGGCGTGACAAACCTAAGTAGAATAATAACCTATTGTGGTCATAAACATATCTGTCAGAACGCAGACATGAAGTAGCATAATGGCATACACCTGACCGAGCTTTAACCATAGAGGTGGCAGATCAGAAAAAATCATGGAAGATAATGAATGACAATGCAAAACTTAAGTGAATTTGACATTTTGCTACATCAGTAGTTAGTTACGAATGTTGTTTTTCACGAGTTGTTAATCACATTAGTTATTGATCACATGAGTCGTGTGAGTGGGTAGTCATGTGACTGGTTATTCAGTTAAATTAAGGTAAACCACGTTCTATTCCCAAACCTAACTAAGTGGTTTCTTTGCCCACACTTAACTTACTGTGAAGACAGTAGTTTATTTTGAAAAGATACTCCGACTTTGGCGTTATGTGTGGCAATTGTCAAACGGATTCATGCATAATGATTTGAGTCATTTGTATTCTATGTTTGGAGTTGTACATTTGTTAATAGAAAGCCGTCACATACTGGTTTCAAAGAGCAGGCAAGCAGAGTCAATACAGGAAATGATACCATAGGGAAGGATCTTGTGATATCTTTCTTGTTTGTTTTTTTTAAGTCCCCCAACATTATTGAAGTAGAATACTGAATTACAAGTTAGGATGGATGAATTCAACACCGACATTCGTAATGCCATCACATCACCTGCAAAGCCAAATCAGGGCTCAATAGCCCATTCCCCAATATGACCTTCATTTTTACCTCAACTTCGCACCTTTCTACAAGTTTCTTGTATGAATGCAATCCTATCGCCAGACAAAGCTCTACACGCCTCTGTGTGACCACATTCTGCCATGATCACTTACACATGGCTTAAGAGAGTTGAGAGTTTAATATTTATTTTATTTAATGTCAATTACACTATTAATATTTACCTCGCAAACTTGTCAGAATAAATATTGTGGTATCAATATCTCAAAGTTTAGAATAAACCTTAACATACCAACCCATATTGTCCATCTGTAATTTGCTGGGTGATACAGAGCAGTGAAGCACTCGAAAGGACTCTAGTCGGTTTCATTATATCCAGCTGTAACTAACCTTGAAGAAGGTCATTGTGGAGCCATCCTCTATCACCCCGTATTCTATCTTCGTCTGCTTGGCGAGGTCGTCAGCAGAGTCAATGGGCGACTCCATCCTCTCCACGGTGAGGAACGCCGCCAGGTTTGCCGTGTAGGAGGAGATGATGATGAGCGTGAAAAACCACCAGATTCCTCCTACAATTCTGGTGGAGAGGGCTTTCGGCATGAGCTCAGATCCTGAACGAGAGGAGCAGAGGAGGTGGTGAGGCCTGGTACAGCATTATGCTGGGGAGAGGGCAGCACCCGGGCCAAGACAGACCAGACCGAACCAGACCGGACCAGATCGGGCCAGGCCAGGAAGGGCTGAGCCAGACCAGACCGGGCCGGGTCGGGCTACGCCTCTGAATCTGCTGCCTGGATCACACACTCACATACACACAGAGTGGGCAGAGTGGGCAGCTTCATGGTTGATCCTGGTGATTGATATTTAGTCTTACTCTCACTTCCGGTCTGCTCTTTCTATACTGTACTGCCTCTCCTGCAACTAATCACAGTTTCTTTTATTTAAAAATATGACCCTGTCCCTTTGCCAGAAAGTGACGCAGGAAAATGTATTTGCAAGTTATGCGACATATAGTAGGTACTTCTGGAAACTAAATAGTGGTCACTTGTGAGGGGGTTACTTTAGCTGGCAAGCTAACCGTCAATATGCTAGCTAGTTGGAAACAACTTATTCATGTGGAAGGTTGCCAACCAAACTGTGTTCCAGTTGCTTACTAGACAAACATTGGACTATCTGTCTACAAACCATCTTTTGTAAAGCAATGTATTTTCACTTCACTGGTGGTCATTTATCATTTTTGATTGATTGCTAAGTTTCGGGAAGGCGGGTCTAATGCAATATGAGCTGGCCTGAGGTCAGACCCTGAGGGATTGGAGTGCAAAAGAGGAATGCAAAGAGGAACTTTTTTTTGTGGGCACCATGATGGATGATGAAGGTTAACCCCCTGCCCTGAAGTATTTGGGTTTAATTTTTGAACTGAAACGGACTCCGAGCTTGGTGCACGGTTGTTAACAAGAAGAGTGCCAGAGCGGAGCTGCCCAACCACGCAGTGCACTGAGCAACACTGTGGGGAATGAGCGGAGCTCCAACTGCAGACAAATAGCTGAGCTCAGCAGGACTTCAGGTGAGGCCAGCATACTTTCCTTGTTGATTTATAGGCATTTAGCATATGTGATGGTCTGTTAGTAGCTGCAACAGCCATAAGGCTTTGTGGTTATTAGGCCGTACCAAAATAAAACTCCTCCTATCTGCACTACCTGTGCTGCGACAGTATACTCGACAGGTTTTTCGTTTGTTGTTCGGGGGGAAAGAAGGTGGGCCTGGGTTATATCGGGACTATTGGCCTCAAGCGGCTTAAGCAATTGAAAGCTGGGATTTTGCACATTCACACAGAGGGAAAGCTGATAAGGAGTCGGGGAGATAGGAGGTTAAGAACTGTGTTCCACTCCCTTTGTGAGGGACTCACTTTTCATCAAACTTCTTTCTCGCTGTCCCCCGAGTGAGCTGTCTAATAAAGGGAGAGCATGCAGAGAAAGACATGACGACCAACTGCAGCTCCAGCCCACCGTTATTGATACGGCTTATAAAGAGGCGGGGGCAGGCTGAGGGGGGCAGGTTCCTCCCTCATCAGGTTTATGGAGATGATCTCATTGGTAAACTTACGCAAAGTGATAACAATAATTGTATTCACTATATTGACTTTCGAAGATCATGAAAATACTAATAATTGTTTGGTAAATTAACCAATTGTCTTTTCACAAGTAACTGAATGTGTTTACTTTCAGCATGTCGACATGCTTAAAGATACTACACTTACTCCTCTGTAGCACTTGAATACGGGGTGTTAAATTCATATCATCATGCAGTTTTAGTGTAGAACATTCGCAGTATGTCGACAGAACCAGCAGACCTCTCTGCATCATCACTCACTGCATGGTGTAACGTCTTGATGGACACATTAGCAGTGTGTTGCCTGTGTTTAGTAAACTGGGTCTGCAGTTCATTTGTCACTTAACTGTGAACCGACCAGGTAATGATTGTGTCATGTTGTCATAGGACACACCACACACATGCACGTTAACTATTGTATGCTCTGGAGCTTGCCTTGTCCCGTCTTTACCACTCCGAAGAAAGTCTTCTTTTTGAAAACCAACATGGCTCAGTGCAACATTTGGTTTTCAAAACAAAACTCATTTTACATCAGCGAACTAAAACCTCACGTCAATGTTAAATGCATTTAAATGCATTTAAATGAATGAAGTAGAAAATAGAAATCGAAGTAATAAGATAAGTTTTAGTTGGCTGATGTAAAATGAAAAACAAATATATAGACATATATATATGTGTGAACCACATATCTAGCACACAGCTAATATGATATCTCGCGAAATGTATTCATTGATCATCATTGGTGAGATAAAGCTTGTATTCAGAACTATTTTATTTGTATGCATTTTGAGGTCATAACTCTATAATTATTATCTAAAAGATGTAGGAATAAATTAATTGAAGGTTATATGCTAATCTCACAGAGGGCCCTCAAAATGCTACAGCTGGCCCTGATCTGAACAACAAAACAATGACTTTAGTGTCTGTTATCATTTAAAACACAAGTTAACCCTCCAAAAAACGTTGTCTGTTTCACCTCTCATTAGCACCAACCATCCACACTGTCACACTTGGCTCATCTACAGTATCTTAGTCACCTAGCACGGAGCACCAGCCACCCACTTTGCCCATTCATAAAACCACAATCAAGAACACAATTCAAGGAAGCAGGCATGATCACAAACACATATCCGTCAGTAGGGTTAGCAGTGGATTCTGCTTGTTCTGTGTTGGACCCATGGCCGGCTATCAGATGCAGGTTTGTTTCAGAGTGTAACATGTTACCAGCTCCGAGCTTCCTTTCCTGCTTCACCTCAGACACCAGAACAGAAAAGATGGGCGACCCGCTCAGAGCGGCGAGTCGACCCGAACAGAGCCTGGTTGGGGCTGACTATCATGTACCCAAGGTAACGTCATGACCAAAGAAGCACATCCCACAGTTTTCTGGGGGGCAGGGCAAGCCGCCGGGCAGGGGAGCCTCTCTACAGTGCAGACCAGCACGGTGCCGTGCAGACACCGTGTTCCTTCAATCTAATCCCACTGCCTTCCGGCCCTCAGCCACATCTTCTCAACTGGTCAACCCTACACATCTGTTCTGCTGGCTCGTCAACAAACTATATCCAACATGACTATGTCTAGTGTCTTAAATGCATTACATGTACATACATAAATAGGGCTTAGTTAGTTGTAAAAAAAATGGTAATCTCTGTGTTAATAAAATCCTCACCAGCCATCATATTTTAATCTCAAATAATTCAAATAATATTGGCATCCTAAGAAGTACAAAAAATACAAATCTGTGAGAAAAGTTAGTAGCTAATTTGGGGATATTAGTAAGCATGCAGTATAAGTAAGCATGCAACTAGCCAACACTTGATACGTTATCAGATGCTAAATCCTGGGAAAGACGAAGAAGTCTGCAGACTTAAAGGGGCACTTCATCAACTTCCGTCTAGTGGTCTCTAGTCATGCAGATAGTTCGGCTTTTATTTGTCCAAGTTTTGGGATCTGTCTGAGATTTCACCCTCCACCTGATTCTGTAGAAAATCAGACAAATAGGTTAAAACTTATAATAAACTGAATATCTTAACATACGGTCATTAATTATTATTTATTTCCTTAGAAACACCAATAAGGTGTTTGAAAGCTCTTGAAAAAGCCCTTTAAAGTTCAAGTTTTACTTTTTAGTCTTGACTTTTAAGTATTAATTAAACATTTTCATTTGAGGTTAAATTTCACAATTACGATTTAGTTCATTACATAACGGTTACGATTATTTAGTTTCATAGATTCTTCCAATACCATAATTCTAATTCCTTCCACCTCTTAATAGGGTGGAGGCAGAAATGAGACAGATTTTCAAAAAACAAATCTGCATGGCTCGACCCCAATAGAGGTAAGGGAGACATTGTTATTTCTTGTACTGCAGATAAACTGACCCTTTAAAGCAGCTTTGACTATAGCAGCTGGTTCTGTGTGCTCCATTGCACTGGGCATGCTCTCCAGGTCCTACAACCATCTGCTGTAAATATGTTACATTGTCAATTGCTTTGGAGGAAATGCTAATTTAAAAAATGCAATATATCTCCCAATGTGACATGCATTACAAAGGGCATACACTATGTATTAATATTAATGTGATAACATTCCACACTTAGTTTATTTTTCTCAGTCTAAAGATGCCAACTAGTTGAGAAGACATGGCATTGGCGTGGCAGAAGGAAACCAAAATAAACAGGCAGGGGAAGCTGCTGAGTTCACATTCTCATTCAATCTCACCCATTTGATCCATCTCAGGTATTCTGGGTGGGTTCACGTACCTGTTCAGGTGGCCGTGGACAGATGGGGGAGGGGAGGAGTCAGGGAGAATGGGGAAAGGGAGCATGCAGGCACACCACCCTCATTCATTGATCACACCACTCAAATCCCATCCAGTCCAGTCCTGCTGGACTCTACCAGTGGAGCATCTAGCATCATGCACAGAGGCCCCCATGCATGGTCATGGGCCTGGTCAAAGAGCAAGGTTGACCCCCAGCAAAAAAGTGGGACTTGTGCTATAAAAAGGGGGGCAGGCAGAGGCGTCTACCTTGCTGCATGAGAGCTCCAACTCCAAACCAGAAACTATTTAGCAGGGTGAAATTGTTTTCCACTACATCCGAGTCAGGGTTGCAAGGGTGGGGGTTATACCACTCGTAGGGACTAAACCTGTGACAATTAACAGAGAACACACACACACATATATACATCTGTTTACTGCAGTTAAAGACACAAGAGTAAACAATACAAGAGACCAAGAGTCGTCATCCTACCTGGGGAGACAGGGAGAGAAAACAAAGGTTACTTAGAAATGTCCAGAGATGACACACTGCAAATCATGCCTGAGGATACTTCCTCCATCAAGAAGCATTGCTAGGTCTTCATGTACATAGTAAATTAGAGTTTATTATATGGATTATTATAAAATGATGATTAGGATGTATTTACTGAATAATCTATTAGTCAAAAGAAAGCCTAAAAAATGATCGTTCTGAATCTCTTGTGTGTTTTTAAATAGTAATAAGATACAATATAATACTCAGGGATTGGGCTCGATTTAACCCCACTCATATTCCAAAGGTGGCTCCTCATGTGGGAGTGCTCATATCAAAGGCAGTTCCCTCAGTAATTTAATCGATGGGGTCTGAAAATAACTCCATTGTCAGCGGAGAAAAGAACTAATAATCCTTATAATCTTAGAGGAGCATTAATATTCAGCAGATCAAGCGGTTCATTCCCATCATGCCCACGCCAGCCCCGACGCTCCCCCTCACTTGACACACTCCTCAAGCAGAGCGATTTCTCATTTATTCATATCAAATAAAAGTGACATTACATTAGTAAAGGTTGATTGGTCTACAATTAAGCATTCTGACCTGATTTGGTTTTTTGCTGGAGTCGAGCGGGAACTGGGGCCCTATCTTGACTCAAGCTGTTTAACAGACACAAGGGTTTGACTAATCAAATTGCAATGCATAATGTAGACTTACTGCGCTGGAAGTCAAAAACGATAACCTCAAGTGGATGTTACATCGGCATAAAGGAGAATGCAGATGAAACTGCTACCGCCGCGTGTCATGGTTTGGATTGTCCTCTGGTTATAATACCCTACATACAGGACTCTATATGAAGATATATGGCTGTATTGTATAACATGACAGCATCATAACTGTATACCCTCATTGACTAATGGGCTTTGCCATTATGATGTGGTTAACAGTGGTGTTCCTTCTCACCCCCACAACACTCAGGAGGATATTGTGTAGTGTAGCTCAAGGACCTCCGAATGTCCCTTCTTGCTTCTGCTTTAGGAGAATCCTTGGCCTTAACTCACTCAATTTGCCCCAGATTTGCTTGCATGTCAATTTGCAATGCCAAATTGAGTTCAGCTGAACTGCGACCTTCCCGTGGCAAATGCGACAATGTGACCCAATCCCTTGCGCAGAGGTCTCCGAGTGTGTTTCCTCCAATCATGTTGCGAAAAGCCAATTACCGCTCGCCATGAACATGGATGAGCACAGTTGTCAGCATCCTGCTGGATCATGGGAGTGGCTGGTGGACTGTCGTCGCTGCTGCTGATGGTTGGGTCAGGGACCGCAAAACCAATGCCGCTTACAGGAGACAACACAGCTTAGCCTGTATCTCACTGTAGCACTGTTTGGCCTGTTTGCTGTCACTTTGATCCAATTACACTGCCCTTACATTATCTCAGGTCATCTGTGCTGCAGCGGGAGAAACTTTGAGCAAGGTCAATGCAGAGATAAAAGCCAGGAATTCACCAGCAGCGCAGAAACAATGTGAGGCTTTTATCTTCCTACGGGGGCAGGGTCACCCAGCAGAAACCTCTGGTGATGCTACACTTGATAACACCAATGTCAGGAGAGATGAATCAATTGTCAGAATGGTCTGGTTGCTCTGTCACAGGATGATGCACTTTATATGTCTAAACTTAAGTGTTTGACTGATATGTTGTTATAAATGTTATAAATCCGGTCGTGTTCAATTAAGGAACAGCTCAGTAAGCTTCATCTTTTTGCTGACTGTTGAAGTGTTTTCACCTATTTCCAGCATGTTTGACTATTCTAATGTTTTTTGAACAGGTAACACTAAACAAGCTCATTCAGAAGCTGCTGCTACAGGCTAAACACAGATGCAACCAGCACAGGACTGTCACCCAGGAGACCGCTGTTAGTGTCCTGTGTGGAAGCAACACTGACTTTACGTAAAAGTTGTTGCCTAAACCTAACCAATCTTTTTTGGCATATCAAACTTATTTTTTTCTAAACTTTTTGGGGGTTGACTGGTTAGTTAAAACTCATAAATAGGATGTTGTGACTTGAACATGTTGGAAAGTGCAGGCTAGATAATTTGTACATTGCTTTAACACTGGCAACATTCTTTAAGGGCCAACTGAAATGTAGAGATCACTGATACACTGTTTATGGTATACTGCTGTGTACACAGGGATACATAATGCAGCTTCCTACCTGACACTAAATTATTATTATTAGGACATATTGGAAGGATTCAATCCAATTATACCTTTTAACTCTCAATACCTTGCTTATTATGGTTTCCATACAATATAAACACGATTTACACAGATCCGGAACAGCCTACTTAGAGGTCTGCTTGGGATTCAGAGGAACATTTTGAGGCTGTGCCTTTAATATGAGCACGTACCAAACCAAAGGCTTCTCATTTTCCTAAGACTGAGAATGGACAGATTACACTTTGATGCGAGGAAAGAAAGACATTGCACACAGAGAAATATTCAAATTTGGAGAAGGACAGGCGAGAAACCTATGTCACTATCATGAGTCACAATTCTTTGGAGAAAAACGAGGAATATGCTGCACAAACCTTCTTATTGATTACTGTCATTTATCGTCACCTCTGCTTCTGCTTCCCTTATCTTAAATAAATTATCTTGATGTGTAGGATGTAGGTAATGGGATTCCCCAAAGTGTAACGAGGTGATAATGCACTGGCTTTAGCAGAGGTGGTGTGAGATCTACTTCTTTTTTTTTTTTAAAGCCGTTTCATCACCTGTGCCAGAAGCAACAGTGGTGCTATTGACATCAGTAGAGGGAACATAAAAGCAACAACAGCTGACATTGACATCAGTAACTGGAGATATCGGGGCAGGTGGCGGTACAACAGAGTAATCATGTGGTTTTAGCTGTGCACCCATGTGGAATAGGCCTATCCATGGCAGAGAGAGGCTGCTCTAGCTCTATCTGTGTACGTCAGTCCCCGTGTTCAGTCTCCCAGCCATACAAACAGTCAGTCACACAGTGCAGCACAAACGCAAGCATACATCAAATGTGTACACACACATATATAAACAGTATATAAATGCAAAGTGGAACCAAACCTTGTCCTGTAAAGTATTTCCTGTCAATGTTATGTGCTTGACAGTTTGGTCTCACAAGCTTTTCTGAAATGAGTACTTTACATACAAATGTTGTATGTGAACAGAAGGTGAAATAAATGCATTTCACCACCATGCAAGGATTAATTAGAGGACATGGGACGAATAAGGCTTTTTATGGCTGTGTAGAATAAGCAGAGAGCGTCCCAAGAAAATCGGACGTCTGTGTGAATTATGACTCTTCTGTCAAGAGCAAAGGCAAAAGTAGTGTGACATTGTTGGGGGTCAGGACACTTGTTAGGGGACAGGAGGGGTGGTTGAATGGCTTAACAAAGCCTGTATCTTTGACATGAAGAGCACTGGTCCTCTATCACCAGTCAACGTCCTGGTTAGAAGAAAACGACAATGTAGTTCTTCTCTCAATCATCACATTGATGGGTCCCGAACCGGAAATGAGTAATCCAACCAGTAACCAAGTGGCTATGCAATCCAAGTTGAACCCTAATCCAAGTAGTTGTAGAACTAAACCTGACCTGACCTTTATCAAAGTAGTGACACATGAAGAAATACTTATTTGAGCATGATTTATAAGGCTTGAGAAGCACTGTTTCTGCCATGGGGGCATCAGATCATACAACACTAATATGGGTAACTTTTGATGGCAAAAATAATTTTGAGCGAAAGAAGAAAATACAAAACTATCTTTATGGCTACATAGCAAAGGGGAAAGAAAGTGCGAAGATATTTAACACTTCTATGATAGTTCAACTGCACATGCTCTTTTCCACAGACTAACCTACTGCCTGACAGAACATCATACACATGTAAAACTCTTAAGGTGGAGGGGACGTAATCGCCACATCTTCTGTTCACAACACGTAATCTGCCTTTTTAGACTTCTCATTTCATGAAATTGTGTGAGACTGTTATGTGCTTCACTCTACAGCAAAAAAAACATGCAGCTGTAGCCCAGCATGCGTTTGTGTGTACAGGAGAGAAAAGAAGGCATAGAGTGAGGGGGGAAATGATACACTTACCCAAACACTTACTTATTATGATAATAAATACAGATAGGTGCATATTCTGAGCCAACTTAGATGACAGTTGCCGCTTTTTATTCTCTTGTGTGATCATATCGCCAGTAACAACGGAAAACACATGTGCGTTAACGCTAAAACTGTCGGGTCACGGCTGCAAGAGAGCCGACGTCTCCCAAAAGTTTTAGAGTTAACATGAACTTTTCTCTCTCTTTTTTTCTTCTTCACCATGCTTCAAATGGCAGCCACAAGTAAGAACCACTAGATCAAATGAGCGAGCCTTGAAAAAACATTGGCCTAGTTTCATCAACTGAATGGATTTGTCTGCGCAAAGACAAGAAAACCAGTACAAATGTTGTATGGTGTCATTTCACCAGCCAAAGCTTGGTGTCAGCTGCATCACCAAACTAAACTGTGATGTCGGTGGAAAAAAAAAAGAAGATAATATAGAGCTGTATGTGTCCATAAGATACACATAGATCTGTTGTGTGGTTAGGTCACATTAAGTCTCATTGTTACACGCAGAGCAAAGTAAAAACATTCAGGATTATTTATTGAATGTTTCTATCAAAAGCACCATTTTATGATAATGTGAATTTATATGAATTTATATCTCTCCATTGCACCTTATTAACTCTGCTTCCTCCCCGGAGTCGTTGTGACTTCACGTCTCATAGGGTCCATTGGACCTGGAGGTGTCTGATGCCTGGTGAACCGGCCTCCCGCGTTGGCCCTGCTGATGCGCCCTGCCCCCCCTCCTCTCTACCTCCTTCTGTTTCATGGATTGGAGTTCCATTCATACATTGTCATATTCATGTAATGTGTTTATGTAACTTTGTAAATGCTGTTCATTCTGTACACATGACATCTATTGCTTCTGTCCATCCGGGGAGAGGGATCCTCCTCTGTTGCTCTCCTGAAGGTTTCTTCCCTTTTTTCCCTGTGAAAGGTTATTTTTGGGGAGTTTTTCCTGATCCGATGTGACGTCCCGGGACAGGGATGTCGTATGTGTACAGATTGTAAAGCCCTCTGAGGCAAATTTGTAATTTGTGATATTGGGCTATACAAAATAAACTGAATTGAATTGAATTGAATATCAGGGCTGAAATCAGTACAGAGCTCGACCCATACTAAATTTACCCTCTAGAGCATCCATCAACTGAACATAGCCCTTATGTGCCATCACTTTCCATTGCCAAGAACCAAGTGCAACTCCAGAACCTTGTACTTCTTCACAAAAGGGCATAACAAACAGATTTGGAAAAATGGATATCAAGTTTGCAGCAGTCCCTCCTTGGGTTCAGTTTGTTTGAACAACTTCAATGCCATTTGAGCTTCTGAGGCACTGATAAACTGCAGTGAGAGACCTGAAATTGCAGGTCACAGCCCCACTTATGAGAGTTTTGTGCAGAACTGAAAAAAAGTATTTCAAGGCAACTAAACAAAATAACCTGAAATGTGAGATTTTATGGGGGGAAAGAATATATGAGCCTATGTAAAGATGGACGATGCAGCTCCACTACCTCCCACATCAATTAAACCAAAACATATTGGAAATGCGGGCTGCTATCTTGCACTGGTGTGATGTAATTTGGAGCCAGAGTCTGTGCAGTAGTGATCGGGGGATGGAGCTGTGGTCCCGCCTATACACCCGCCTGACTGACTGGTCCCATCCGCTAATATGGAGGGGGCGGGGTTTATGACATATACTGCAGCTAGCCACCAGGGGGAGATCAGGATATTTTGGCTTCACTTTTCTGGAGCTGACATGTCCACCTTTACTTGGGTCTTTAGGAAAAAGCCAGATGCTCCGTGTGCTTTGACAGTAGTAGTCTGTAGTCTGGACATATACTGTATCTGTGTCTATATCTGACCATATTCTCAGTTGCTATGAGCACCACAGAAGTTTATTCACAGTGTGGATCCTCAGCAAAGGTTACAAGGACTAAAATCAGATTTGACTCCTCTTTTCTAACAAAGTGTCCAATCTGCTGAGGCTACAGCTCAAAAATAATACAAAACTAAACTGGCTCCTTGTAACGGTGACTATTATTTCGTGGGAATTTTAGACTGTGAACCTAAACACGCAGGAACAAATGATAGGTTATCTCTGACTCACAGTCGTGCTTGAAGCAAGGTGAAGGAAACAAGAGAAAAGAAAAGACAGCATGAACTCGGAGACACTGGGGACAGTGAGGGAAAGGTGGGAGAGGGGCAGCAGTGTTCACACCGAGCTTGACACATCCCACAAACACACACACTTACGCACACACATATTCATATGCGTGCACAACCTTTCTGCCACTCAGACATATACACACCCTCAAACGGCTGATAGGCCCACAACTTCTCTGTCTGAGGTCTGTGTTTGTGTGTGCATCTGTTTCTCTGATACTGATACGAATGTGATGCCAAGTTTGTAAATGTCTATCGGTGGGAAAAGGCAAACATTCATGTGGTCCTTCGTGGTTGAACTGCATTAAACACGTTACACAGCAATGGAGTTGAGTTCTGGATACATGACTGTTGATTAGTGTCAGCATTTACTGTGAGCGAGTCAGTGTGCTGATCCTGTGATTACAGAGATTGGCCTGTTAGTCGGGCGGGCGAGGCCAAGCGATGGTAGCTAAGCATGTTTCTGATGGTGTGTGAGGCTGTGATCACTGGGAGTGACATGTTACCTGGCTATGACAAACAGCACACAACTGACACCCAAGTAAGCCAGCAGAATATACATCCAGATATCAGGCGAGAGGGGGTTGAGGAAGGAGAAGACCCCAGGGTTGGTCCCGTTGGGCTTGCGGTACAGTATACTTATACCCAGCGTCATGAAGGGCTTGGAAAAGTCGATAATCTTCTCGCGTGCGTATGTGATGGCGAGGGGGGCCACTGCCAGATCAGCTCTCTGTCAACAGCAAACATAAAAGAGAAGAGAGATAGACCATAAGTCACAGACACAGGAAGCGTTTAGGGGCAATCAAATTAAGAAAACAGGGTCTTTACACACTACAGAGTCTGTCCCAAGGCACTTAGCAAGAAATTTAAAGCCCTCTTTCTCTTTCCACCCATCAAGTATACTCCCACTACTAAACTCCCCTTTCTCCCCCTGGAGCCTAAATCAAGGCATTCATTTATTTTCTTCACCTACTTTCTTCTATTGTTAGGATGGCTGCGAGCTGTAGCCTATCATGGTACTATACTTTATAATATGCATTGTAGGGAGACATATAGGACAGGTCACCTGTGAGTTAGAGGATTAACACAACAAGAACGTACTGATAACTCACCACACACTACTCTGAAAGCAGTTGTTGGACTGTAGGAATGTGGATTATGAGTTTTGCTTTTTTCTATGCTCTAGATTATATATTTAGACTTGTAAAAGCACACTGTTGACTATTATCACATAGCTCTTTATGTATGAAGCCAAGTACTTTGGAGGCAAAACACGATGCTTTGGCATTTCGTTAATGCAGCATTCATTTGAGCTGCGTTACTCCCAAAAACGGACCAACATGAAACTACAGGGCTTAGTGCAACACACTCCGACTGCTTATGTCTTGCATCATTTACCAAAGAACAGAAATCGCATCCCATTCGCTGACTGCATTGGCACATCCTGGCCACTGTACTTTGACTATTTCTAAATGGCACTTATGTTGTGTGCAATAACCATCCAATCATGCAACACCACCCAATATAGAAGGTGTGTTTTCGCTCAGCAAGATAATAATATTGGGACAACTATACTGAAAACCTTCACCAAATGACAGATATTTCCAAGCCATTAAGAATGACTATATAAAAATAACCAATTTTCTCAGTAATGGTCTTGTTTACTTGTCTCGGTCATTTAGAGGCATCGGTATTATACTTAAACTGTTTCACAACCAGTTAAAAGTTAATCACAGCACTTGATAAATGAATATGGTGAAATGATAATTGTTAACGTTAAGTTACGTAACTAAAGCTAAAGTTGAAGCTTATTAAGTCTACTTTCTCTCGCTTTATACTATGCTTATGTTCAGTTGCTCAGACCGTTTAATATTGACAGGGATGGGTTGAAAGCCTGATGCTTCTCGTACAGATGCTGAAGAGTGCTTTGGTGCTTCAGTATCAGGAAGTGGTTGAACGGGCAAAAATATCTCTTAATATATTTTATAGCTACTGCTACCTGTTTCAAACCACTTCTTGAAACATGTTTCAGGGATATAATTTGTGTTGGTCAGAACACTCTTACATCTTAAAGGAGTGGTTTTGGTTGGCACACTTGTTCCCAAGCAGCCTTGAAGTAACTAATGAATTGTCATTTGCTAGAAAATACGTCTGTCATTAACACTGTGGGCAGTTAAGGAGGGTGGAGAATGTACAGGAACAATTCACTTGCTTGTTGGTCTTCTTGTGTCACTGTGTATTTGCACTTCTGGGGACACCTATACTTATTTTCTACTGCAGGAAATGAACAACCCATTCCCCAGGCTTTCAAAAACATGAACTTTTAAGAACCATGAGAGCCTTTGGTAGCTAGTCCTTCTTTTCATTTTCTCTATATTTTGGATACATGCCATGAAAAAGCAAAAGCCAAACCTATACATCATTTTTATGCAGTGTTTGGTTAGTGGTTATGAGTCGGACAGCAATGTATTAAGTGATGCCATTATTGTTAATGATTTTCTTTCACATTTACATAAACACGAGATATACTTATACCTCATGTTAACGGGTCTCTGTATGTCAGTGGCTCGCACCACCTTGTAGTATTTCGGTTTCTTTTCTAGCTACTGATTATGATCGCTCTCAATGGTTCCTCTCCCCAAATATTGCTGAGGACTTGAACCTGTCGGTTTTTTCAACAAACATTTTTCACGAGTCTTCCCCTTTATTGGTTCTTTTACGACAGCATTTCCTTCTTTTGTCAAGCATTGTTTTTTTTGCCGATACAGATGCAGAAATAAAATGCTGGTTACTGTTGTGTTCTCTGTAATTATCCATGTAGTGAAGTGACACTTCATACCTGCTTGGCAGGACCCTAACAATCACAGGTATCGCCTCCTGAACAAACCAAGCCGAGCAGTGGAAACAATAACAGCTAAATATAGCTTACGTTTTGTTAGAGTTAAGGTCTTTACACATTCGGGGCATGAGGAATAAAAGAAGATAAAGAAAATCCAAAATCTGCAATAATTATATTGATGGCTTTTCTTGTGAAAGGGAGAAAAGAAAGAAATCGATCTGGTCATGAACTGTATTTGGGGACTCCGGTGTAAAGCCTCAAGTTTGGAATTTTGGCTGACGGCATCTTGTTGTTTTGCAACCAGTGAACGCAAGTGACCATATTTGAACTGAGGAGTGACGTAGGGATTGTGTAAATTACTTACTTATTACTTATAATTGACAGTTAGAGACCTGTCAATTACAAGGTAGACCCGCCCTAAAGCATACTCTGCTTTATGGTCTCTTTGACCATCATTTACTAAATGAACATCAGGCTGTATTGAAAAAGACTTGAAACTAGAGACTGAGACCATAAACTCATGTTTACAATGTTTACTGAAATAATAAATCAAGAGAGAAGTAGAGTTATTTTCTATAGAATACTTCTATACAATCAGAGGAGTCGCCACCTGGTGATCAGTAGAAAGAATGAATTGTTTAATTGGCTTTACTTTTTAGGGAATCGCTGCCTTTGTCAAGGTTGGAGTAATAAAGTTTGCTTTCTTGGTTCGAACTACAGAGCCTCCTTCTTGTTGTTTTATTGTCCTTGTAAATAGAGGTGAACTCAACCCATTCCACACAATTGGTTGATGCCATTATTCACGGTGTGATGGCTCAGAAAAATCCACCTCGTTCTTAAAAACAAAATGCCTTTTTCGCAACATTCCATGTACACTGACGTGCGAATTATTCACACACGGCTTTGTAAAGGTCCCACAGTGGGAAAAGGTTTGCTTACATGATTTGTCTCATGCAGCTGTTTGCAGCACACACTGAGTATCAACATTACCTTTCTATAGAGATATTTATAATATGGCATAATCCCTTCTCTGGCAAGCACAAGCGTCGTGCTTATATGTGCTCTAGAGATACACAGAGGGGATGTAGAGAACCTGCCTGGGAAAGACATGTTTCCATATCTGTTCTGAAAACCCTGCTGTACTGCTGGCAGTTAATAAATCTTGGGCTGCCTTGTGACTATAAATGCTAAACATCAACATCAAGGTCAAGTGGTTCATTTCTCAAAGATATATCCTTTTTGTCTTATGAAGGTTGCCATACATCACTTGAGGAGGAATTGACTGTGCTTTCTTCTCACAGCTGTGGTACATAAGAAGTCCAGCAGATACCAGGCATCTCTGAATTCATCCAAACTACCCATAGGAGCCTCCACTTTGAGCATTAGCGAGACCAAAGATAATTTTGCTAAATTCCTTTGACAGGATGTTTCCAACTTGTTCAGTTGAGGAAGACAGGCTGAACTTCTTCCCTGTGAGTCCACACTCCCCAGTCTTCTGAGGGCCTGTCTGCTGCAATCACCATCTGTTTCAGTCAAGCCCTGTGTGCTCTGTGTGAGAAGTGGGGCAAACCCACGCTGAGCATCTCGCAAGGGATTGGATCCTTCAGCCGTGGCGATATGTCACGCCGTCCAAACACTGCACTGACCAAGAGCAGGAGCAGTTACGGGAGACTTGACTTCTCTTGGGTCAGATATTGACTATTGGCCGTGCGGCGTCTGCTATTTTTCTGCCCAAGCAGTTCATCTTAACTGGGACTTTATCTGGAGTAATGATCTACACTGTAAGCACATTGTGTGTGCTTGTGTGATTTTTAATAAGCTCTGTAGGGATAACAGAATCTATGCATTACTGTACTCTCAAAACAGAGCTAGTTCTTACCTCTTAGTGGTTTCAGTGAAATACTCCTCCTCATTATATCTTAATTTTCCCATTTTCAACCAAACATTTTCGCTGGTAATAGATGTTCATATGGCAGTCATAAAACTGGCGCCAAAAGCAAAAATGAAAAAAATGAAAAAACTGAAAGCAGATTTGTTACTTGGCACCTTTGAAAAACCGACTCACAACAAGAGAGCATGCTGCAGGTGAACTGCATACAAATGTGGATCTGGAATAAATACATTATTGTCAATAATTTGATTCCTTATCTCAATGTGACATTTGTATAAGCTCCTCCTGTTATCTATACTATGTTTGTACTTCCCTGCATTGGATCAATAAAGTTATCGTACCTTTGAATAGCTTTGTAGAATGTGTTGTCAGACCAAATTCAAAAGGCATTAGTTGAATGTGGTTCTTGAAAAAGTAACAGCTGTAAGCGATATCATTTTAAACCCAAAACAGTTGTTTTCACCATCACAATGCAGTTTATTATTTAAACTGAAACCTTATTCAGATTTGTGCGCAGACAGAGCTGAACAAACTAATACAAAGCAGCCAGCATGTTTAAGAATACAAATAAATGTTTCCAGTAATGACAATACCCAGCTAATTGCCAAATTCCAGCAATTAACTTTGTCTGTAAAATGCCATTGGCCTGATTTCTAGAAGTTGATGAAATCACATTCATTTTGTCTTTAATATATATGATATGATGAATAGAGACTCACATGGTCCATGAGCTCCTTGACCATTCCATTCCACTGGCCCGTGTTCTCATCCTGGGCACCGTATCGCCCATCTTCCACCAGGCGGACCTCGTAAGTGAAGCCCAGGATGTTGGCCAGCTCTCTCAGCAAGTCTATGCAGTAGCCCTCAAAGCGCTCGTTCCCATACAGCGGCTTGTCAGACTTCTTGAACATCACATATGGCTCCTCCTGTCAGGTGAAATAGGAGAGGAGGGATGAGTCTCTACAGCACTTGGCATCTTTTACCCACCGATAAGGCCTATCTGATGTGTGAGATAGGCTTTTCAGCCACGCAAGCCCAAACCCACAGTGGCTTGACAAGTAAAGCATGTGTAAAGCCGGTGTGTTTATGTATGTGTTTATAAGTTTAATGTGTGTGTGCCAGCAGTCTCAGTCCTGAGATGTGAGGTAGGGTGGGTGCAAAGTGAGGCATGACCATAATAAGAGGTAATCCCCCATATCAATGACTCTGTGCTCCTCTCGGGCTCAGCAGGCTGGCTTCGGGCCCAGGCCCAGCTTTCAGGACACCACACGCTTTGTCAATAAGATAAGCGATGCTGATAGACGGACACAAAAAGAGAGAGCAAGAGGCGGCACATCCCCTCTGTTCGCAGCTGGGGAGATTACTAATGTCTTCTTTCATACTGCTTTTTTTTTCCCCTCCCCTCCCGCCTACTGAGCATCTCCTCCACCGTGTCCTTCTCCTCTCTCCTCCACGCTTCACTCCCCGTTTCCTCCTCCTCCAGCTTCCTCCCCTCTGTACCTCTGCTGCATGCACCATCTGTCTTTGTTAGCCTTAGATGCTCGTTCTCGCCGCATGCCCCTCAATTCTACGACTCCCTCGACTCTCTCAGACAAATAAATCCCAAAATATATTGTCAGGCAGGTGTTGTTTGCAATATAACTGTGCCCTGACTGAAACGAAAAGAAAAAAAACATTAAGATTGCTAACAGCTCTGAGACATTTCACTGGCTGGCGGTTTAACAGGATTTAGGCTGTGAGATGTTTGCAGATGGGGAACAACAGTGTGGTCTATTCACTCGTAGTGGTGGGACAAGAAACTGCTGTATTTACACTGTATCATGCGTTTTCCTTGTAGTAGTGATGGCAGAAAGGTGTTGAGGATAATGATTTCACAGCACAGCATTGGGAGGAGAGATTATGGTAGAACAACATGACAGCTTTCTTTTACATGAGAGTAATTAATATAAAATCATATCTGTGTTCATTGCTCTCTATATCATTGATCCCTAGTATCTTTCTGTATTTACTTTTAAAATAAAGCTTTGCAGAAAGTGCGTTGAATATGGTATTTGCAGATGAAATCCTAATTTAGATTAAATATGTGTTGTTATATTATGTGAATATTTGAATATTACACATGTCTGTCTATGTGTAATGTAAAGGTTACACCTTTACATTACACATAGACAGACATGTGTGGCGCTTAGATATTTCGCATGTAATGAATAATATATGATGTAAATTAATCAAAATAATGGAGTAAGAATGTGGATTGGTTTTAACACGTGAAATATTACAGATATAAATATACATTAAAAAAAGCACATATACCTACATGAGACTTTATGTTAAATGCTGTTTCATATGATAAGACATGTACAAATTGTATCTGCACCAAAAAAGCTCACGCAAAATTGATGTTTCCTCATGTTAAATATTTAAAAAGCCACATACAGTATGTCTACTGTGTGTCATGCATATGTATGTTATATCAATTTACCATGTGTATAATGCTATGAAATTGTGGTGCCTAAGACAAATTACACATTGTTTGATTAAAAAATTGGTGTTATCTTACAAGGGACATTTTTTAAATGAATTTACATGTGTGTACATTTATCACACATGAATAACTGTGTGACATTTGTCTCTAACAAAACATGAACATTTATCACAAGAGTGTTCACAAGGTAGTTAAGACCCATGTGCACGCTAACATGATCGGTCATAGTGAACACACACACACACACACACACACACACACACACACACACACACATACACACACTATTGTATTGGCGCGTCACATGATCAAATAAGACTTTTTTGGACATCTACATACACATTGACCCAGCAATCATCGATGTGATGTAAACACTAAAGAAAATAAGAAGTTTGGAAAAGAAAAGTACTTTCTATAGTTTATGTAAAACAAGCATATCAACATCACAGCTACTGACTGTTCTACCCCAAAAGTATATTAAAAACTTCAAACCACGGTGGAGATGGGAATATATGGAATGGAATATATAGTAAATTAAACTAATTTAGTATTAATGAAAGTATTTCTTCAAGCAAAAGCGTATAACCACGTAAATAATCTCAATTGCATATGCCTTAATGCCATAATTCCCACAATAAGCCCCCAAACCAGTGGGTATTTAATTAATTAATGTACATGGTTTACCCCCAACAAGACCAAGACCATGGCTCTATAGTAATATGATTATTCAACTACAATAATTAATACCATTGGCAATCAAATCTTTCCCATCGTTGCCTTCCGCCCTAAAATAAACAGGAAATCAGTTCATGATATAAGCTACAATATTAACCACACTGCAACTATCCATATCATACTGTGGCTCATCACATGATACTGATGTAATGTTGGTGAAAGAGCAGAAAGCCCTGTCCGCATACAGATCTGTACTGTCAAGACGTACAGTACAAACACCAAAACACAACAGTATTTGTTTGTCCATAGCGAGGAAGGTGAACATAATTGAAATGTACATAACCTCTCTGCTGGCATTTAAAATAGCACATATACTGGACCCAGTCAGCTACCGTTGAAAATGGAAACACTTGGACGGGACCGCGGTGTGTAGTGCAGACCATGATGTGTATAGTAATGTGTATATTACAGGGCTTTTCCCCTAACAACCAAAAGTAGGTGTGTTTTCCTTTCTTCCCATCGCCATGGTAACTGCCACAGTGGTGATGAGCATGCTCTGTTTCTAAATCCACACAGGTAGCTTTCCATACTGCGTGCAGAAGGACTACTGCCAATATGAGAGTCAAGGAGGAGGAAGGGGAATATTAGCTTTTCAAATGTGTTTTTGTCTCTTCATTTTCAGATATGCTTACTTCAGGGCTATTTATCACTTGCTTTTTGAGTTCTGCTTTGAAAAGTGTGGGTGAAAAGAGAAACCTCCGAGCTCAAATTGCCTCCACTGCAACATACCAGATGTAATTCATGTTTGGTTTTGGTTACGTTGGAGCTAAAGTACAAATTGGAAATCAATTAGCCTTCAGGGAGGACATCAATGTTACTGTTTTCTAAAGGAGATTACATTACTAGTTTAAAGTGTGTGATTGGTCAGCTCATTGTGTTTCCTCCTGCCGGTTTATAGTGCCGGTGAAGACAACACAACGCACCTTAAAGAAAGGCTCTATAATCTCCAGTTCAGTAACACACATCTCGCAAAGATATCTACACTGCAAGTCCTCTGCTCTCTGTCGCAGCGAATGAAAAGACAGTGCACGGCGGTATAGTCTCCATTTCAGGTATGAAACAAAGACAGATAGAGGTTGCCTGGGAGTAACATCTTTTCTATAAGTGTGGCCCACCTTTACCCATAGATGTCACCATAACTAAATCAAACTATTGGAAACAATAACTGAAGCACGATGCTGTTGTAGATATCTATAGCTGGACCAGGTTCACAGCTAACTGCTGTTGTTGAATCTGCTGATATTTAGGCTCTTTGCTCACAATCAATGGCACAACTGCACATTTTCTGTCAAGACAGCGAAGAAGCCAGACGTCATGGTAACGCTACTTTTAGTGTTACGAAGTGCTGGAATTTTATGCCACACCAGTGTTCAACTTTGTGCAATGAAAGGTCACCGATAAATAAAGTCAACCAATGACATGACCTCTATCCAATAAAGATACCACTGTTTGAGAAAAATAGTTAAATGCACCCGCATCCTTCCTGACTGTTGGGTTATTATAAAATGTAGCTCACACATCTGCATAATTCACAAATGGTATTTGTGTTGGGCTCGTCATCAAAATGACCCTGAAACAGTGTACCTGTCACCTATGGGTGATGTAAACAACCATTACACTTTGCCTCTGTAATGTGCTCTACACCTGATCTTGCAGTGTACATATACATATACATACCTCATATGTAGAGAGGCGTAATATCTCTGCTTTCTTCTTCTCTTTCCCTCCGAGGCCCGTTCTAACATGGTGACAGTAAATTCCCCCTCAGCACCTTTAAATTAGTATTTATTCCATCCATCCATCCATTTTCAATACCACTTATTCTCATTAGGGTCGCGGGGGCGCTGGAGCCTATCCCAGCTGACATAGGGCGAAGGCAGGGGACATCCTGGACAGGCCGCCAGTCCATCGAGGGCACATGTAGGGACATACAACCATTCACACCTATGGGCAATTTAGAGATCAATTAACCTGCAGCATGTCTTTGGACTGTGGGAGGAAGCCGGAGAGCCCGGAGAGAACCCACGCTGCCACGGGGAGAACATGCAAACTCCACACAGAAGGACCGCTCCGACCGGGAATTGAACCCGCGGCCCTCTTGCTGTGAGGCGACAGTGCTAGCCACTACACCACCGTGCAGCCCCTAGTATTTATTCCCCTCCTTATAATTTGACCATTCTCTCCGAGTCTCTATTTGCTGCCATGTTAACTAGTGGAACAAGCGTTATCTAGCATGCGGAGCACAAAGAAGTTATTGTGAGCCCATTAGCAGCTTATGATCTCTGACCTTCTGACAACTGTGAAAGACCGTAATTATCATAAACCGTCGCCAGGCACATTAACAAAAAGCACCTCTCACTGCCACAGTCAGCAATACCTTGGAGTCTTTCTGGACACTAGAACGGCTCTGATCTTCCATCTGTGGAACTGGAAATGGCACATGGAGAGGTTTTTATTGTTGGACAAGAAGCCATGTTATTGTCTCGGGATTTTGGAAAGTCTATTGCATATTTTTATTTTTTCAAAGTTAACTATCCTCATGCGTTACCACCCATTTGGTAATCGTCTGCCCAGCCCGGATTTGTTCCACCTGAGTCTATCTCACCTGTGTTTCACTAGGTAATTAGTCCCTTGAGTGTTTATTCTGAAGAAAATGGCAGAAGAGTAGATAACTAACAATTTAGCGTCTGCTGTGCTGACCCAAATCTGATTATTAGTCAGCTTCAAGCCTCTTCTGCTCCAATCACTGAGACCACTGTGCGATAACTCATGCGGTTTGTTTATTCTGGCTTGAATAAGGTCAACACCGGACCAACAGAGAATCTGCAATGTCGGCCCTTTCTGTATTACTGCCTCAAATACATTTTAGTAAAATGTTTGATTCAGGCACCGTGGTTCTTCATCTGCTATACACATGCTTTAATCCCAATGAATCATATCAAAACGGGCCCAGTGTACATAATAATAATGTACATAATCTGACACATGATCACATTACCCAATAAGATTACATGCAGTACATGCGTGTGCAATCTGCACATAGGCGACACAGTGATTAAAACAGTGAGCTAAATAATATAAACTAATTTACAGAGAGGTGTCGGTTCCAGCGCCTCCAATCAATCAAGAACATTTTACCTTGCCTTATTTTATTTAGGTGAATACATTTTTTGCAACTTTCCCTTTCAGAACTTTACATTACATTAATGTACTCTCAGCAGCATGCACATAAATCATGTCCTGGAACTATATCACATTTTCTCCCTTTTTTAAGTTGCCCAATTTTCTTCTGATTCTAGAAAGATACACCTCCTCCCAAAATGTCCACCCAGCTGCTCAGCTGATGCTTTCAAACTTCCCTTTTGCCTTTGTTGATATTCATAAAGACGCTAACAACTTGGATTGTGTAATGAAGTGTTAAAAGGGCATCAAATCTCTATTGTCAAATAATCT